>NW_026294492.1:52671189-53314864 GCF_007827085.1 Peromyscus californicus insignis
AAAGATTGACCTTCAGTAATTTTGGATTTAAAATGTCGCTTTTAAAGTATACTTATTCATTCTGATAACATGCATTTTGCCTTTGTGTTCCCTCACTCAAACATACAATGCCTCTGCTCCAATATCAATGGACTGAATTGTCTCAAAACATGACAAACTCCTCTAATATGTGTCAATACTACATAAGAAATGTGTTAAAGCCTAAGAGGCAGGCATTCCCTTATCCTTATGTCCTGTCTGCCTGCTCCAAAGAAGAACAGCTCCGATTCATTTATGACATGACATATAATAGGCCAGAAAACAGACTAAAATAAAACTGGACTTATTATTGCACCAAAATGCAACAATGATCAGACACTGTAATATTTAGGAAAACCAGTTCCTAGAACAGCTGTTAAACCACACAAACACAAAAATTCTTTAGACAAGACAACTTAAAAACACTTAATGACTTTAGGAATTGTTAGGGGTATTAATTGGCTATGTGCTCCTTTAAGAGTACCTAATGATGCACTAACTAGTCTATTTGAAACTACAAAAGGAGAGACATCTTTGGTTGGTCCTCACATATTACGTCTAGAGGAAAAGTAAGAACTACAGGTGTAGCTAGAGTTTTCCTGCCTGGCCCACAGTCAGGACAAATCTCTCTCACCCACCAGTCCCACAGCTGCTCAGACCCGACCAAGTAAACACAGAGACTTATATTGCTTACAAACTGTATGGCCATACCAGACATCTTGATAACTGTTCTTACAGCTTAAATTAATCCATTTCTATAAATCTATACCTTGCCACGTGGCTCATGGCTTACCAGCATCTTCACATGCTGTTTGTCATTGTGGTGGCTGGCAGTGTCTCCTTCCGCCTTCCTGTTCTTTCTTTTCTCCTCTGTTAGCCCCGCCTATATTTCCTGCCTAGCCACTGGACAATCGGTGTTTTATTTATTGACCAATCAGAGTAATTTGACATATAGACCATCCCACAGCATGCAAGTATTTGAATCCAGACTATAAGAGGCATTTGTGGATCCTGTGGCTCATTGGCTCCCTTTAAATGTACTTATTTTCCTCACTAAGTTGGCTCATACAGGTATTACAGCACAGAGGAGAAAACTTTGAAATGGACTTATTGATACCATATCAGCTTTCCTTGCTTCTCTTGCTCAATTACTGAACCAGCACAGTATCCAATGTCAAAAAATTTTACAGACTTGAATGTTGCTGTACTATATAACCCTTGAAGAAAAATCAGTGTTTAAGTGCATTAAAGAATTGTATGGACTTTTAAATCATGTGCAGATTACTGTGGAAAGATAGAAAATCATTATCCAGCTGGCAAGAGAGAGGTTTTCTCATATGACCTGAATTTGTAATTATAAAAATTATCCAATTTCTCTCATTCCACAGGCATAAACTTATTTTATGTATGGCTCATCTAATGGATTAGGAAGGATTCATAGACAAGATATTCGTCAATTTATTAATACTTGTTTTTGCTGAGCTCAACAGGTAGAACTTGCTGTTTTGATTCATGTATTTTACAATTATTTTGTAAACCTGAAAATATTGTTTCAGATTTTGTTTATGTTGTAGGAATATTTCCAGCATAGAAACTGCTTTAATATTATCTTCACTGCCTGTTTTGTTTCTTATTACTACAGGAACAGAAACATTTGATTAAAACTCTCAGGCATCCTTTCTTTGTTACTTATTCTTATGCATACTCTGGCCTCCCTGTTTTTATTACAGAAAGAAATAAGCCAGCTGATACATGAGCCTGCCTTATTTTTTTCCTCTCTAGAACAGGAACTTCAGCACCTACCCACTACTGCTAATATACTTTATGTACAGTGCCCATACCACTTAGAGAAGTGAGAAATTGTGCCGGACGGCACTGCTTATATCGTTTTACACTGTCAGAGTTACATAGCTTGAGTTAATCCAAGAGTTAAAAATAGTAATGAATTATGGCATATGGCTGTCACTCCCTTTGCTCTTGAACCTCAGTTGCCCTACATGCATGTTTTCATTTATGCATGTTGTAATTTCTTTGGACTATACCTCTATCCTCACAAAATTCTGCAGTATGACCTTCACTTATACAAACTTTTGCTGTTATGGGAGTTCTTACTATAAAATTTGCAATGGAATAGAATTTATTGATTTCAAAACACCTGCACTCCTCCTAGGCCCCATATTCCAGCCTGAAACACTGGAAGAAGGCTTGTGCTTTCCCAGAGGCCAGACCTATACATGGGACCCCTGGTGAAACACTGCCCACCACTCACTAATACTCCATAAAACCCACTTAACAGCTGCCAAGAACCACCTTCCCTGTGCTCAATATCCTGGCCACAACTCTATCAGAATACTTCTGTTTACCAGAGGCCACGCAGGCACTAGGAATGCCAGATAATATACCAGCCATTACCAGATAACACTCCTTACAGCCTGCCAAAGAGCCTCAGACTGCATCCTCTTCCCCAGGCTTCATTTTCTGGCTGGAACTCTGGGAGGAGACTTGTGCTTTACTGAAGGCCATGCTAGTACTAGGAACCCCATGTAAGTCAAAACCTACTTCAAGCCAATACCCTCTAAAGCCAGCCAAACAGCCCCCAACTGTGCTCCATATCCTAGTCCACAATTTTGGCAGGATACTTCCACTTTATTGGAAGCCACAACTTGCTAAGGACCTCAGAAGACACACTGGTACTTGGAACATCACAGGCAACACTGGACCCAAAATCATGGAGGTCATGCAGGATGCAATAACCTCAGTGAAGATACCCAGGTGAACTTATCACCAGAACCCCAGGACACTCAGGGAAAAACACCAGAGAGGAAATAGAAACCAAGTGGTAAACTAACAAAAAATATCCGTCTAGCAATGATAAAGTCATTATCAGCACCTAAACCTGCAATGACCCCAAACCCAGATTAGTAGAGGTAGGGTAAGAACACAATCAAAATTAGCCAAGGCAATACATCACCACCAGAGCCCAGCTATCCTACTACAGCATGCCCTGGTTATTCCAGCACAGCTGAAGCAAAAGAATATGACCTTCAATCCAATCTCATGAAGATGATAGAGGAACTTCAAGGGGAAATGAAAAAATCACTTAAAGAAATCCAGGGAAATACAAATAAAATAAGGAAATAAATAAAATTTGATGACCTGAAAATGAAAATAAAAGCAATTAAGAAAGCACAAAATTAGGGGATCCCGGAGATGGATAATCTAGGGATGTGAACGGTAACTACAGATGCAGCAGAATACAAGAAATAGAAAAGAGAATCTCAGGCATAGAAGATACCATAGAAGAAATTGATACATCGGTGAAAGAAAATGTTAAATATAAAGTGTTCTTTACACAAAATATCAAGGAAACCTGGAACACTATGAAAAGACCAAACCTTTGTGTAGGGTAAAAGGGCCAGACAAAGAAACTCACGAAGGTACTGCACTGAAGTCAGTGAGCGAAACACACCCTGACCCTGAAATCCAAGCCAGTAAAAGAAACACTTTAGCCCTGAAATCAGGACCAAAGAAACACTTTGGCCCTGCAACCAGAGCCAGTGAAAGAAATACACCCTGGCTCTGAAATTAGAGCTAAAAGGGTCAAAAGGGCTAGTGAAAGAAACAGTGTGGCCCTGAAACCAGTGTCAAATCTATACCTGATCAACTAAACATGAAACTGACTTATTCCTGAGCAGAAAAACAAACGAATCCCTGAGCAGGAAACCAACCAGCATCTGTGCATAAACTCTAACACCCTGACCCTGACGCAAGAGCCAGTGAAAGAAACACACCCTGATATAATCTGACTTCCCACAAGTCAGGATACCTTTTTCCTCACAGATGTAGGTATCCATAATACCTCCCTTCACAGCTGTAAGTATAGCCTGACTTCCCAACAATTCAGGAAACCTTTCTTCTCACAGCTGAAGCATACCAACCTTCACAGTTATAGCCTGACTTCCTGACAAATCAGGATACCTTTCCCTCTAGAGCTGTAGATATCCAGGATACCTTCTCTTCACAGCTTCAGGTATAGCCTGAATTCTGGACATACAGGATACCTTTCCTTCTAGAGCTGTAACACTTGCATGTATAGCCTGATTTCTCGAAAAGTCAGGATACCTTTTCCTCAAGAGCGGTAACATTTGCACAAAGAATAATGGGAAGAAAAGAATAAGAATTCTAGGTCAAAGTCAAAAAAAAAATATTTTCAACAAAATCATAGAAAAAAAAATTGAACCTAAAAGAAGAGATGCCTATACATATACTTGAAGCTTCCAGAACACAAAAAAGACAAAGTCCCCCTGCCACATAATAATCAAGACAGTAAATGTCCAAAATAAAGAACATTAAAAACTGCAAGGGAAAAGGGCCAAGTAACATATAAGGGCAGACGTTTTAAAATTATACCTGACTTCTCAACAGAGACTCTAAATATAGAGGGCCAAGACAGATATCTTGCAGGCTCTAAGAGACCACATATGCCAACCCAGACTACTGTACCCAGTAAAAAGTTCAATCACCATAGATGGAGAAAGCAAGATATTCCATGACAAACAAAATTAAAACTATCTCCACAAATTCAGCTCTATGGAAGGTACCAGAAAGAAATCTCCAAAACAAGGAGGTGAATGACACCAAAAAAAACACAGGAAATAAATGATTGTACAACATCAAATGCAAAAAAGGGACACACACACACACACACACACACACACACAATCTCTACCCCTACCAACATCAAAATGACTGACAAAAATGAACAATCACTACTCATTAATATTCATCAGTTTCAGTGGACTCAATTCCAAATTAAAAGACAAAGGCTATCAGAGTGACTGAAAAACTAGGATCCATCATTTTGCTGCATACAGGAAACATACCTCACCACTAAAGATGGACATTAAATCAGAATAAAGCATTATAAAAAGATATTCAATACAACTGTGCCTAAGAAGAAGGCTGCTGTAGCCATTCTAATATGTAATGAAATAGACTTCCAAATAAAATTAATCAAAATAGTTGGGGAGAGACACTTTAAACTCATCAAAGAAAAAATCCACAAAGATGATATCTCAATTCTGATCATCAATACCTCAAAAGCAAGGCCACTAATATTTGTAATAGAAACATTACTAAAACATAAACCATGCATCAGACCCCACACACAAGTAGTAGAATTCAATCTCCCACTCACACAAATGGACAGGTCATCCAGACAGTAACTGAACAGAAAAATCATGGAAAAAAAGACATTATGACTCTGATGGACCTAACAGATATCTACAGAAGAGTTTACCCAAAAAAAAAGGAATATAGCTTTTTCTCAGTACCCCATGGAACCTTCAATGATGTTGAGTATACACTCAACCCCAATGCAAGTCTCAATAAATAGAAGAAAACTGAAATAAACCCTGTATCTTTACCAGATCACCATGGATCAATGTTGGACTTCCACAACAGAAGCAACAGAAAACCTGAAAACTTGTGGAAACTGAACAATTCCCTACTGAGTTACAACTGCCTCAAGGAAAAAATAAAGAACTCAAAGACTTCTAAGAATTCAATGAAAATGAATGAACAACCCAAATTTATGGAATACAATGAAAGTGGTGCAAAGAAAAAGTTAATAGCACTTAGTGTATTCATAAAAAATTGAGAGTTCTCATACTAGATACTTAACAGACACCTGAAAATGCTAGAAAAAAAAGAAGCAAGTGAATTTGGAGATGGAAGGAACTAATCAAATGCAAGGCTGAAATCAACAAAATAGAAACAAGTGTACAATACAAAGAATCAGTGAAACAAAGAGTTGGTTTTTGGAGAAAATCAACTAGACAAACCCTTTTCCAAATTAAAATGCACCAAGAGAATAACCAAATTAACAAAATCAAAAATGAAAAGGGTATAACAACAGGCACTGAAGAAATTCAAAGAATCATTAGGTCATATTTCTAACACTTCTACTCCATGAACTGGAAAATCTAAAAGAAATAGATACCGCTTACCAAAGTGAAATCAAGATCAAGTAGAACTATAATCCCTAAGGAAATTGAAGCAGTCATTAAAGTCTCTGTCTTCCAACCAAAAATCCCCAAGGTCCAGATGGTTTTAGTGCATAATTCTACCAGACCTTCAAAGAAGAGCTAATACCAATACTCATCAAGTTATTCCACAAAATAGAAACAAAATGAACATTGCCAAATTCATGTTGTGAGGCCACAGTCACACTGATGCCTAAACCACAAAAAGACTCAAAAATAAAAAGAATTAAAGACCCATCTCACTCATGAACTTTGATACCAAAATACTCAATAAAATACTTGCAAATCAAGATCACATCAGAAAGATCATCCACCATGGTCAAGTCTGGTTAATCCCAGAGATGCAGGGATAGTTCAACATATGAGAATCTGTCAATGTAATCCACCTTATAAACAGGCTGAAAGAGAGAAACCACATGATCATATCATCAGATGCAGGAAGATATCTGAAAATTTCTGATACCCCTTCATGATTAAAGTCTTGGAGAGACAAGGATACAAGTGACATACCTAAACATAAGAAATGCAATATATAATAAGCCTATGGCCAACTTCAAATAAATTGGAGAAAAATTTAAAACAATACAACTAAAATCAGGAACAAGATAAAGCTGTCCAATCTCTCCAGATCTATTTAATATAGTATTTGAAATTTTATCTAGTACAATAGAAAAATGAAAGAAGACCAAGTAGATACAAATTTCAGAGTAAGAAATAAAAGTATCAGTCTTTGCAGATGACATGGCAGTATACATAACCAACCCCAAACATTCTACCAGGAAACTTCTACAACACCTTCAATGAAGTGGCTGGATAAAAAATTAATTCAAAAAATCATTAACCTTCCTATAACATATATGTTAATCAGACTGAGAAAGAAATCATGGAAACAACACCATTCACAATAGCTGTGGCTAGAGTTTTCCTGCCTGGCCCACAGTCAGGACAAATCTCTCTCACCTGCCAGTTCCACAGCCACTCAGACCCAACCAAGTAAACACAGAGACTTATATTGCTTACAAACTGTATGGCCGTGGCAGGCTTCTTGCTAATTGTTCTTACAGCTTAAATTAATCCATTTCTATAAATCTATACCTTGCCACATGGCTCATAGCTTACCAGCATCTTCATGTGCTGTTTCTCATCCTGGCAGTTGGCAGTGTCTCTGACTCAGCCTTCCACTTCCCAGCTTTATTCTCCTCCTTGTCCCACCTATACTTCCTCCTGCCTGACTACTGGCCAATCAGTGTTTTATTTACCAAACAATCAGAGCAACACATTTGACATACAGGACATCCCACAGCACTTCCACTTTTCTTTTCTTTTCTTTTTTTTTCAAAAAGGAAGGTTTTAACCTTAACAAAGTAAAATTACATATAATTTGGGAATTTGGGCATAGCTTCTCTTACCACTTCCTGCTGGATGGGGGCGCTGTATCTTATGGGGACACAAAGAAAATTTTAGGATTATGGAATAGTTCATGAGGCTGTATTGTCTGAGCCAGTTGCCTTCAAACCGTTCTGGATGTTGGATCATCTGGGCCATGGTGTCATCAGAGACCTTTCAGGGGGTCTTGTCTGGTCAAACCTGATGTATCTTAATCTGGAACAAATCAATAGCCTTTGGCTTTCTGTGGGAACAAAAGCAGAGACTCTCTTCCAAAGCAACATATCCTTATATTCAAATCTTGAAGTCAAGGTATCATTAAAATATACATATTGGAATAACTCACCAGCTTTTACAATCAAATGTTTTTCTGCAGTTAAAAATCCCAAAGACAACACAATCAAGATTCTCTGTGTAATATTCATCTTTATGTGGCTTATTTTTATATTAATTTTACTGTCTCTTTAAAGACTTTATTTTTTAAAACTATGTATTTGTTTATATAACTGTATATATCACCTTTTTTGTCTCTTTCAAGCCTACGTATCTTTACACACATTGTAAACTATTACATCTGAATCTGTCTTATTGTGAATCTATTGCTTTAAACTGCAGCATTTGTAAGACTGAAACAATGCTATGGCTGCTGGCTCTGCCCACCTCAGCTTCCCAACATGGTGGTGGTATGTTTATCGCCAGCTCTGGGAGCTATCGTGGGTCTATGCTTTTATCCAAGCAGCGTGTAGCCCAGAAACCTCTTTTTTTGTTTTGTACTAGCAAAGGTAAATCCACTACACAGCTTAATGTGCCAATTGCAGAGGCCTCATTCCTGCCACATGGCAGGTTGAGCACACACGCCAGGAACCCACAAGTAGCTCAAACTGGCAGCTGCCACTCATTTGACAGAGACAATTAGGAAGCTGTTTTTAGCTCCGTTTTAGAATCTTTTCTCAGGTTTTAGGTGGAAACTCTTGCCAACACGTTGGGCGCCATTTGTAGCTAGAGTTTTCCTGCCTGGCCCACAGTCAGGACAAATCTCTCTCACCTGCCAGTTCCACAGCCACTCAGACCCAACCAAGTAAACACAGAGACTTATATTGCTTACAAACTGTATGGTCATGGCAGGCTTCTTGCTAACTGTTCTTACAGCTTAAATTAATCCATTTCTATAAATCTATACCTTGCCATGTGGCTCATGGCTTACCAGCATCTTCACGTGCTGTTTCTCATCCTGGTGGCTGACAGTGTCTCTGACTCAGCCTTCCACTTCCCAGCTTTATTCTCCTCCTTTTCCCACCTATACTTCCTCCTGCCTGACTACTGGCCAATCAGTGTTTTATTTACCAACCAATCAGAGCAACACATTTGCCATACAGAACATCCCACAGAAAACAGCCACAAACAATATAAACTGTCTTGCTGAAACTCTAACCAAGCAAATGAAAGACCTGTATATTACAAACTTCTAATCCTTGAATAAGGAACTTGGATATGTCAGAAGATTAAATATCTACTATACACATGAATAGGTAGGATTAACACAGTAAAAAATGGCCATCTTACCAAAAGCAATCTACAGACTCTACACAATCACCATCAGAATTCCAACACATTTTATTACAGACCTGGAAAGAACAAAAATCAACTTCATCAGAAAACCAGGATAGCTAAAACAATCCTCAACAATAAAAGAACTTTAGGAACAATCATCATCCCTGGTTTCAAGATGTACTACAGAGCTATACTAATAAAAATTGGATGGTTTTGGCATAAAAACTGACAGGTTGACCAATTGAATCAAAGTGAAGACACAGACAAAAATCCACAGGCCTATGGACACTTACTTGATTTTTGACAAAGAAGCCCAAATTATAAAATGGAAAAATGAAAGCATCTCCAGCAAATGGTGTTGTTCTAACTGGAAGTTGGCATGTAAAAGAATGCAAACAGATACATATCACCCTGTACAAAACTAAATACCAAGTGGATAAAAGGCATCAACATAAAACCAGATACACCTAACTGGATAGAAAAGAAAGTGGAGAATAGCCTTGAATGCATTGGCACAGGAGATGACTTCCTGGGCAGAACACCAATCACAAAGGCACTAAGATCAACAATAAATTGGAGCTCATGAAACCAAAAAACTCCTGTAAGGCAAAAGTCACAATTAAAAAGACTGTCTTATTTAGGGTTTTATTGCTGTGAAAAGACACCATGACCAACTCTTAGGAAGGCAACATTCAACTGTAGTGGATTTTTTAGAGTTTCAGAGATTCAATCTATTATCATCATGATGGGGGACATGTCAGTGTGCAGTCAGATGTAGTAATGTAACTGTATCTGAGAGTCCTACATCTTTCAGGCAACAGGAAATGGACTGAGACACTTGGCAGTTTCCTCAGTTTAGGAAGCCTCAAAGCCCAACCATATAGTGACATACTTCCTCCAACAAGATCATAAACACTCTACCAAAGCTACATCTTGTAATCATGCCACTCCGTATGAGATTATTGAGACCAATTACATTCAAATTACCACAAGGACAAAAGAGAAGCCTACAAAATAGGAAAAGATCTTCACCAACTACATATCCAAATAGAGCTGATTTAAGAAATATATCAAGAACTCAAAAAACTAGACATCAAAAAATCCAAGTAATCTAATGAAAAATTTGGGTACAGATATAAACAGACGGTTGTCAACACAGGAATCTCAAATGGCTGAGAGGCACTTAAAGAAATATTCAACACCCTTAGCCATTAGAGAAATGCAAATTAAAATGACTCTGAGATTTAATCTTACACCTATCAGATGGATAAAATCAAAAACACAAATAACAGCTTATGCTGGAGAGGATGTGGAGCAAGGGAACATTCCTCCATTGCTGGTCAGAGTGTAAACTTTTACAGCCTCTGTTTAAATCAATATGGCAGGTTCTCAGAATATTGGGAATCAATCTATTTCAAGACCCAGCTATACCACTCTGGGCATATACTCCATGAACACTCCATTCTTCCACAAGCACAATGACTCAACTTGTTTATAGCAGCTTTATTCATAATAGCCAAAAACTGGAAAGAACCTAGATGGTCCTCAATGGAAGAATGAGTAAAGAAACTGTGGTACATTTATACAATGCAGTATTACTCAGCTGTCACAAAAAGTGAGATTAGGAAATTTTCTGGCAAATGGATGGAAGGAGAGAAGATCATTCTGAGAGAGTGAACCAAGACCCAGAAAGAGATACAAGTATGTACTCACTTGTAAGTGAATATTAGCCATAAAGACAACAATGCTATAATCCAGAGACCCAGAAAAGCTAAGATACAAGGAGGTCACAAGGTGTGGTGGCATGAATACCACTGTGAAGAGGAAATAGAATAATCATTGCTGGTGTGTGGGTGGAATGGACTGGAATGGGTTGGGAATGGAAACAGAAGGAATGAGGAGGGAGTGGATGGAGAGAGAGAGAGAGAGAGAGAGAGAGAGAGAGAGAGAGAGAGAGAGAGAGAGAGAGAGAGCTCTGGATGAGACAACTAGTGTCAGGGACCATTTCTGAAATGAGCTAGAAACCTAGTGCAATAAAAACTCCCAAGAAACTATGATGGTGGCCCTAGAGAAGATTCTGAGCAAAGGGTTATATGGAAGCTGAACTGACTATCTCCTGTGACCAGGGAAGACTTCCAGTAGAGGGACTGGAACACCAACCCAGCCACAAACACCTTCAACCTACAATTTGTCCTGCCTACAAGATATGCTGGGGCAAATGTCACAGAGAAATTGTGGGAGTGACAAAGGAATGACTGCTCCAGCTTGAGATCCATATGCTGACACTGCCTGGAGGGCCAGAACCTGAGGCTGAAAAGCCTAGACATCTAGAGTAGAATCAAACTTGACTGGCACAAAAAAGTCAATGAAATTATTCCTAATGATATTCTGCTCTACACATAGATTAGTATCAAATCAATTGTCATCAGAAAGGCTTCAGGTAGTAGCTGATGAAAAGAGATGCAGAGACCCAAAGGAAAATATTAGGTAGAGCTTGGGAAATCTTGAGAGGAGGGGGAGGTAGGGTAGTAGGAGCAAAGGATTCAAGGTAATCACAAAAAACCCACTAAATCAACTAACCTAGTTATGTAGGGACCCAAAAAAACTGAACTTCTAAACAGGGAGCCTGAATTGGAATGACCTAGGCCCATTGCCTATATGTTACAGTGGTGTACCTTGGTCTTCTTGTGGGACTCTTGAAAGTGGGAACATGGGCTTTTTCTGACTCAGTAGTTTTCTTTTTGCCCCCCTTACTCCTACCATATTGCCTAATGTAGCCTTAATAGGAAAGGAGGTGCTTGATACGCTATGAGTAATTCATATCTATTGGAGGCCTTGCCTTTTCAATAGAGAAATGGAAAGAGTGGATGTCATAAGCGGGGTGGATTTTGGAGATACTGAGAGAAGATGAAGGAGGGGAAAGTGTGGTCAGGATATAATAAAGAAGTAAATAAGCTGGGCAGTGGTGGCGCACGCCTTTAATCCCAGCACTCGGGAGGCAGAGCCAGGAGGATCTCTGTGAGTTCAAGGCCAGCCTGGGCTACCAAGTGAGTCCCAGGAAAGGCGCAAAGCTACACAGAGAAACCCTGTCTCGAAAAACCAAAAAAAAAAAAATTTAACAAGTGTAAATATGGAGTATTAATCACAGTATAGACATTCCTTATACATCTAAATGTCAGGATATAATTGAAAAACAACATAGAACATTCAAGCAGCAGTTATTAAAAATTAAAATGGGCATATAGACCTCAGAGTTCTGGGCATGTAGAAAAAGTAAACAGGTTGTTACAAAGACTCTAACAAAACTCTCATTAGAGTCCAGCAAAATGTGGATAGGCCTACTTCCCTTGCTATGCTTGGCATCCTGGCCTCCATATAGGAAAGGATTCACTGCCTATGAAAGTATGTTTGTAAGACCTCTTTCATGCTTCCCAGGCTCAGAGACCAGCAGTGAGTAAATATATGTCACCCTTCCTTTCTCAAGTCACTACAGGCCTTCCAGTTCTCCATCATGGGTATTCATTGACTACCAAAGTGACTCACAGAATCTATGAGTCCACCATCAGTTTTCTCTGGTTTGGGTCCAATGATACAATCTGGGTCAACTGTTTAGACAAATGTACCCAGAAACCAACACAGAAAGGACCCTGCATGGAGATTCTGTCCACTCCTATGGATGTGAATGTAGCTGTCATTACACCAAGGATCCACCACACCCCTGGTCAAGAAAGCAATAGCCACAGACACTGATCACCAAAGACCTATCTCTGGACTATAGGTGCATTGAAATTAAAGTTTGATTGGGCCCTGGGCCCTTCTTACTCCCTGCCCCTTTATCTCCTCCTGAGTCTTGTATTTTCTCCTGTGGTTGTGAGTATGGAGTCATCGTCCAACCCCCACTGCTCTCAGGCCTGGACTGGAAATTGAGGAAGAAAGACAAAAGAAAGGTATTAGGTACTATGACTACAGGCCAGTAACCCATATTCCATCTTGACCTTTGCTTCTTCATGCCCACTTTCCACATCTGCTTCTATTGCAAAAGGGGAAGATGCAGGGGTTTTCTTTCTCTTTTGATGTTGGAATACAGACTTTACAATTTTATGCATGGCTTTTACTCGACCCCTTAATTACCAACCATACGAGAGTTTCCATTGCAGAAATTGGGGTTTTGTAACTGAGACTTTCTGAAAAAGCCCTTACAAGATTCTAGCCTTTGAAAAACAAGAAAAACCTTGGGAATCAGACTCCATTCCACAGGAAGGGACACTGAGAACAGAGTTAATTACTCTCATCTAGAAACCAGCTAATGTTGCTCTTGTTCTTAGACACCTGGCCCCTATATTACATAGGTATAGGAATTAACCAGACTGTATGCCCACTGATTAATAAAGTTCATCAGGACTGAAGGCTGCCCATAATAACTTTAGAGGATTTGTCCTGGGCAGGTTCCCTTATACTGATACCTGTTATTCTGCCTTATGGGTTAATTCATCTGGATAACAGCAATATACTGAGTCACTGAGACTACTTGGTGGGCATGTACTAAGGGATTGACTAAATGTGTGTCTTCTGATGCTTTCCAAACTAAATAGTGTAATCAGGGCCTAGAGGAATTAAATGTTTCCAATTCTGAATTAAAGCAACAATTAGATTATTTGCAGAATTGTTCCTACAAAATTGGAGAGGAATTGATTTACTTCTCATGAGATAAAGAATTTATGTATGGCTTTTGGAGAAATCTGTTGTTTCTTTACTAATTGATAAGGAACAATTAGCCAAAAATCTAGTTATAGCTGGGGAAAACTTCAAAGACAAAACATAAAACTGATCATTATTATCTGTCTTTGTTCTTTTGGTACCTCGGGCTAACTACTCTGCTATCCTCTCTAGCTAGTTCTTTACTTCTCATTCTGGTCAGAACATTGGGGCTCAGCATCTTAAACTATGTGGATAACTATGCATCAGTTCATTAAAATTAGTCATCCTTAGACCCACCACGCCTCTTTGGAGCAGGATGAGTCCACAATTGGACTCATTTACTAAGACCAGTGGGAAGTGTAACACAGCCACATATCTTCATATGTTCCACACCTTAGCACAATTGACTCCATGATGGAAGGCCATTCATGGTGCAAAACTCAGCAAGTAAACAGCACTACCAGCCAAAACCAAAGTCCAGAGTTCTAAGTCTCTGAATGAACTAATCATGGTTTTTGGCTCCTGTACTTCTGCTTTTATCTAACTGTTCTTGTTAAGTGAAATATGTCAAGCCATAACATGTCTTTGTTCTTAAAACTCACACTGAGAAAGGCCTGGGGCTGCACTGGGATATGATTGCCCAGGGTAGTCACTGGATGGCTAATAATGACTTACTGTAGACTTAAACAGCTGACTGAGCAGTGTCCTTTGGTGGAAACTGTACAACATTTGGCACCTATGGCCTCTGGCAAGGATGAAGCTGCTAAAAGTCCCAATGACACTTCTGGGTTTTAGCTAAGAAAACAACTGGTTCATTCTCTTTGAGGTCTTTTTATGCCAAACTGTCAAGCCAATTTCTGCCCCCTATTTTCCTCTGACCCCATCTGAAGAGGTCTACTGGAATGGAGCAACAACTGACCTGGATTCTTCCAGCTATATCTGGCATGTCAGGTGGTAGTATTGGGGCAACTTACCAGTGGTCTCTCTAAAAGGTCCCAACTGTCAGATGTAGAGAAGAGAGGTGGTTCTTGTTGATATCTTGAAAGGATTAAAATATCCAAAATCCATTACACTTTCCTGACATCACAAGAGTCCACAATCTGCGTTCATGTCCTACCATGGCTCTTGCATCAGCCAGGAGTGAGCATAATGCCCTTCCCATGTGGATTCTAGATAGTGAAGATATATATTTACCATCATTTCATGTTTATGTTAAAACAAAACTGGCTGGTATGCCTTGGATGGAGGGGGCTGCTTTAGAGAGCCAAAGTGTGATTTCTTACATATGGGCAACATCTTTTCATCAAAAAGAAAATATTAGTGTGAAATATTTGTGTAAGGATCATTTCCTTCAAACTTACATCTAATATATAGGAACTGTGATGCCTTGGGTTTTTAACAAATAATCTTAATCTTTGGTTAAACTATCCTGGTGAGTGCTGAAGACCATGTAGATGATTAAAATTAATTTTTCACCCTGTACTCTCATGGTAGGTTGTACAACTGATCCTCAGATGTCTCATGGGATTGAGAGGGCCCTCAGGTTCCTATAACCATTTTTGCTTGTTGTCCATAATGTGAGGATATGTCAAAGGCCTTGCTTCACCAACTGTGGCTTCATTTGAAACTGGCATTCACTGTCATTTTTTATAGACTAGACAATATTTCAAAATCATTGAGTGAGCTCTACATTGCCTCTGATTACAAGAGAACATGTGACTTTCTAGACTTAATAGGACATTGATCAGTGGCCCACAGCCCACGGGGACCTCTTTGACCCTGATGTGTAAATGGAAAATATTCTTGCTGTTAATCCCTCTGACAACATTAGAATAACCTCCAAATGTGGTTACTGAATATCCAGAAGATCAGAAAGACACAAATCCAGTACTTTTAACTATTTATAATATTTTTATAGCCAGACATTTCTAAATAAACTTTGATTTGGCATACATTTTGACCAATCTTTGAAATACTTGATCTCTGACCTTGACAAATTTAATACACATCATATCTAAGTTTCATTGTTTCTGTTCCTTTAATAACTTATTCAGAATCTCAAAGCTTGCAAAATGTCTGACTTTTGTCATCTCAGCACCAGCAAGGCATCTGGGCCCTACCCCAACTCTAGTGGAACTCCACTGCTCTGGTACAGTCCTAAGCAGCCAGTAAGCAGATTTGGCAGACCTGCCTCCAGGCTGCACCACCACCAACACAACCACTGAATTCTATTCCCCCAAGACATGCTCCTCTACCCAAACTCATGCACCTAGTCATCCTTCTGGTAGCCAACCCTGCCTTGCAACCCCAGAAGACTACATAGGCACAGGGTCAACCCACACCAGTTGGAAGAACAGATTAATAAACACCAGTGTGAGAATGCATTCAACAACAGAAAGGGCAATATAGTGATCCTAGAACAGCAACTCTCAACTCAATTAACTCTGGGTCAAGGAATAAAGAAATTAGACTTCCTAACATTCATTGAAAATGAATCCATATCATATCCAAACTTATGGGACATGATGAGAGCAGTGCTAAGAGAAAAGTTCATAGCACTAAGTGCCTACATAAAGAAAGTGGAGAAATCTCACACTAGTGACTTAACAGAACACATGAAAGCTCTAGAACAAAAAGAAGCAAACTCACTCAGGAGGAGGAGATGACAGGAAATAAACAAATTGTGGGCTGAAATCAAGAAAAGAGAAATACAACAATACAAAGAATCAATGAAACACAGAGTTGATTCTTTGAGAAAATCAACAAGATAGACAAACTCTTATCTAAACTAACAAAAAAGTATAGAGAATATATCCAAATTAAGAAAATCAGAAATGAAAAGGAGGATATAACAGCAAACACCAAGAAAATCCAGAGAATCAAGGTCATACTTCAAAAACATGTACTCCCACATAATTGAAAAAATTTTTTTTAAAAAGGACAATATTCTTGATAGGTACTACATACCACAAATAAATCAAGACCAGAAAAACAATCAAAATAGACCTATAACACCTAAAGAAAAGGAAGCTGTTGTGTGATAATTTGTGTTGTGACAAATAAAGCTTTGTCAGATCAGAGGGCAGAGACAGCTACTAGTGAACCATAGAAGTCTGACAGTGGTGGCTCACAAGTTTAATCCCAGAATTTGGGAGGCCCATGCCTTTGATCCTAGCACTTGGAGGGTCATGCCTTTAAACCCAGCACAATCAGGAGGTGGAGACAGGAATATAAGGTGGGTGGAGACAGTATCTCAGCTTCATGCAGTCCGAAGATTCATAGAGGTAAGAAATCTTTAGGGGCTGTTGCTGGGCTTCTCTGATCTTTCAGCTTTTCTCCTCAATATCTGATTCCAGATTTTTGGGTTTTTTTTTGTTAAGACTAATTAAGATCCTGCTTCATCTGGTGTCCAACTTTTGGGGCATGAATTTATGAAAGTCATTTGCCTGTAGCTTTGCGGCCACCAGCACATGTCAGAGCTGCACCTAGGGGTTTCCATCAAAGTCACCGTCTCATTGGCTAAGTTTTTCTTTTTGTTCCCAAGCCCTCTGAGTGTGTATGGGATTTTTCTGTTGCAGCCTTTCTTCAGCAAACTCCACAGGTGTTTTGGCTTCAAACAACACGAGAGTTAGCTCCTTACCACTGGCCAGCTCTGCCTTCAGGCAGCTTCTGCCACATGTGCTTCTTCTTCAAGATCCCCTGTGTGAAATTTTCAGTCAGCCAGTCTCCCAGATGAAGTCCAGAGCAAGAAACTTCTAAACTACAGAAATGACAGAAACAGCTGGCCGCCTGGATAGTCACCCAGGGTTCCTACATCTTTGTGACATTCACTTTTGGCCTACAGGTCTAGAATTTCTAGCAGACTTTTCTATGAAGCATGATCTTTGAAGTACTGTCCAACCTTTCTTTGGCAAAGTTTGACAGTCACTTTTATTTATGTCCTACATGTCCAGTTTTGATGGTATACAATCAGCAATTGAGGCAAGGGCAGTTGTCTTGTCCAAATGGCTATGTTTGACACATTAAAAGCAAACTCTATACAGAAGTTCATTGATGCCCATCATCTTTTTTTGAAGCAAATTGGTGCTACCAGGAGCAGATGTGTCTCACTCCCACAAAAAGCATTGTTGCAAAACATTTTCAATGCCATATTCTGTAGGTATTTGAAGTGTTTGAACACCACCTGTCTATTTCAATATACTTTTTAACCTTGAAAACATACATAATATGACTACAAGTTTGACTGTTATTGATGACTAAATACTAACCTGCATTTCTTAGTTACACATTGCATTTTTTCTTTTGTTTTTTTTTGAGACAGGATTTCTCTGTGTAGCTTTGAACCTTTCCTGGAACTCATTCTGTAGTCCAGGCTGGCTTTGAACTCACAGAGATCTACCTGGCTCTGCCTCCCCAGTGCTGGGATAAAGGTGTGTGCCACCACTGCCTGGCCACACATTACATTTTTACATGAGTTGCATAAGCATAATACCCAAAACAAGAGTAGAAACAGTGTAACAAAAATAATTTTAAAGTTGTATCAATATACCAAAATCATACCAATGTAAAATATTTGATATTAATGGTTGTCTTTTTAGCCTATATTCCTATGGCTCTCCCAAATGACGACAAGCATCCATATCCCACAGAATGACGAAAACCCACCCACCCAGCCTCTTGGGTATGAGGGCATTGTGTTCTCTAGACTGTTTCTTGCTATTTGAGGGTAACAGTATCTTTAGGGGCCCTGAGAATACTGAGATAATGGTCAAGTCCCAGGAAAACTAGTTCTAACATTTGTTGCCCATTTTCTGTGTAATGGGAAAGTGAAGGGCTTATCTGACATCTTGCTGGAGTGGTCTGTGAGGTAGGACCACCTCAGCTAGCTGCCCTGAAGTTATTCTAGAGATTTTTGAGGAAACTGTAACAGGGGCATTCTGAGAGGCTGGGCCACCTGGGCTACTTGTCTTTATTGGTGTTTGGCCCTTTTTTTCTGAAAGCACACAAATGTTGAAAGGTAATACATATACTTTCATTAATATTAGTGTGGAATGTGTGGTGTGCACATACATGTCACTTGCCTTGTAGTTTTTTTCTTGGTTTATTTCTTTATGTCAGTGGTCAATATTTTCAGGGGATCTTTTCTGATCAAACCTGACCTCTATTAGTTTTGGAGGAATCCTCAGTCTTTCATTTCCTGTGGAAACAAAAATATAACCTCTCCTAAAATGCAATACATTGCCTGTATTCCATTTTAAAGTTAAGGCATCCCTTAAATACTTAGGCTGGTTTAATTCAGCAGTCTCTTTTACAATCCAGTGTCTTGCAACAGCTGTCGTTCACACATCAGCATTTAAAAAATTCAAAGTCAGCACAACACCGTACAGGATTCAGAATCCCTGTGTATTTCCCATATTTATATGGCTTTTTTCTTTTATATTACTTTACTCTCTCTTTAAAGACTTGACATTATTTATAAGCTATTTATTTGTTCTTTGAGTGACTATGCCCATTTTATGTTCTTTTTTATGCACTTAAGCACATTTTATGCCAATATAAACTGTTTAGAGGGTTTTTTTCTATCTGGACCTGTCTTTACTGCATGCCTGTAGTCTTTTTGATCTCATGAGCCAAACCTTAACTGACCAGGCTCCATTTAGCACCTGGCACTGGTGGCTGGCACTGCCTTATCCTCAGGCCCATGAGAGCTATCCTTATGCCCACAGCCCCAGGCAGAGAGCTGCATTTAACTGGGAGACACATTTAACTACCCCACCCCTGGGATTTTGATGCTGTGCTGTAGCAGGTGTTTTTGCTTACCAGGCAGGTCCAACTTAATGTTGTGGCTGCTCAAGTGCTTGCAGTATGGCAGAACTATGCCTCTTTATGCTACAAGTACCAGGCTATGAGGAAGGCATGTCAGGTTTTATTTTGTTTTCGTTTTTTAGCTTTTTCAGTACCTACACGGAAATACAGGCCACACATTGGGCTTCAAATGTAGCAGGCTTTCTTAGCTGCCAACCACCAAAGCATGATGTGAAGACTTACTATTAGTTAGGAAAGCTCAGCCTTAGCTTAGGCTTGTTTGTAGCCAGCTTTTCTAAGTTCAATTAACCCATTTCTATTAATGTATGTGTTGCTCCAAGACTCATTTACCTCATCTATACACTGTCCATTCTGCTTTCCTGCTTCCTCCATGTCTAGCTAGCTGGCTCCCCTTTTTCTCCCCCCCCCTTTTTTCCTCTGCCCACTAGCCCCACTTATCCTTCCTCTGCATATCTACTGGCCATTCAATTTTTTTATTAGCCCAATCAGGTGACATAAGTAGGCCGGGTAATCAGCAACACAACTTTACATATTTAAACAATTTACCTAGTAAACAAAATATTCCACAACATACCAAATGCAACACATCTTTACATAGTTAAACAAATGAAAACTCAGGGTACACAGTGTGATCAAATATACCACTACAAACCTCTGATACATTAAGGGGCTATCAATGACTGTTCAACCACTTCTGCAATCCAAACTAGCATGTGACTAAGCCTACTATTTTCCAAGGTGAGGTAGAAATGAGAAGCCCTAGAAAGTATATTGCCTGAGCTAGAAATCATATAGTGAGCCAGATTGAACATGTCAGGCAAGTGTTAGCATAGCTTTAAAGAATCCTCAGTGGACAGCCTGCAAGCAGGACACAGGATAAAATTCCTCCACAGAGCAGTGGAGCACACCAGTAAAGAAGCTGGACAGGGATTCTTCATGCCATTTCCACTGCTGCTAGGTGCTGCCTCAGCACCATCACAGATTCCAGGCAGGGTATCAAAAAGTGGACAGTGGACTGGGGGGTAAAGGCCAGGGTGCCATAGATCCATGTTGACTCCAGGAGAAAGACTGACACTAATGTTCCCAAAAGCTGGGGTAGCAGAGACTGCATATGCTTTGCTATTTGCTCTTTTGAGATAGGGTCTCTCTTTTAACCCAGTCTTGCCTAAATCTCACAGTGATCCTCCTGCCACAGGGTGTTCAGTACAGAGGTCAGTTGTGTATCATACCTAGCTTCTGTTTATTTAATAACTAAATGTGCATAATTAATTCGTGTCAGGCATGGTGACAGAGCCCTTTATTCTTAGCACTCTGCAGAAGAGGCAAACTGATCTTTATGATCTCAAATCTAGCCTGGTCTGCATAATGGGTTCAAGACCAGGAAGGGTGGCAGAGTAAGACCCTGATGAAGAAAATGAAACAAAAGGAGCATGATGTGAAAACATTTTTTCTTCATTTGGCTTACCTAATTTTCAGTAATGATGTAGAATTGAGAGAAAAGTAAATCTGAAGACTCATATTAAAATAGGTAGTAAAATATGTATATTTAGTTGTCAGAATATCAAGAGTCTCTCTAGTAAATATGGAGTGATTAAGTAAAAATACTTTGATCCTGTAGGGTTTAGTTGACTAAAATTTTGTGTTTACATTGACAGAGCTTTTCTACAGAATAGGTGTTTAAGAGGTTGCAGATTTTTAGTACACTTTTAAAATCAAACTTCCTTTTTACAAAAGTGAAAATCATAGTACGTTTTCCACAGCTGGCCTGATGTATGGTTATCCCTGAAACTGACAGGTTTTTCTCTGTCCTTCTTCAATTTCATAGCAAACCCCAGAAATGAGTCCTGAACTCCCAAGAAGCTGGACAGAGTTGAGGTCTGAATCAGTGGGTAGCTGGTCCCAGCACAGGTTCTAGGTACTACACTTCTCGCTCTGAGTGGATGGTGGGGGTCCCTCACCCTACTCTGCAGCCTGCCATGGTGCTAGAAGGGCTTGGGGGTAGGGTTGGAAGTGCCTGACCTGACAGTTACACTGGCCCTACTGGGTAACACCTGAGTTCAGGGACTTTCTCCTGAGATTGCAGGACCTGCGGAAGCCTCCATCAGTGAGTCAGCCCGGATTTCTTGTAGTCAGCGTTTCAGGTGCTGGGGACACAGGCCTAGGAGCATAACAGGGATGGGAAAGGAGCGAAATATCTTTTCACCTGCCCAGAAAGAAGGTCCCTGAGTGGCTTCCTTGCACAGTCCACAGGAAGGGATAGCCTGCCCTGAGGTTTCACATAAGAATATGGAGGTTCTAAGAAATAAAAAACGAAAGGACATGACTGCTACTACGTATGTTGGAGGAGAAAGATTTTTTTAGATAAAAGGCAGAGTGCAGGGAGAGCAGACATGAGTATGATCAATGTGAGAAGAGGAGCTAGGGGAGAGGAGAGAGACAGACCAAGAGGTCAGGAAGCTAAAGGGTAGAGGGGGAAAAGCCAGGTTACCAAGATGGTTGGATTATGGTGGTAAGGGCAGCCTAGTCTCTGAACTGGAGAAGTTCAGGGCAGTGGGCGGGGCTTGCCAGTCATACCCTGTAACTGGTAGGGGCTGAGGGATGCAGGGAGAATCTGGCAGACAATGTCTTGCTTGGATATGTTAATTAGACGCCTCAGCCATTTGTCCCTGGTTTGAGACCTAACATCCTGTGTCCGGGACGAAGAGGTGCCTACTGACTGCAGGAAAGGTGCAGGGACGACCTTACAGTCCAGTTCCAAGTTTTGCAGCAAAGCCAATCTCAGCCGGTCTGGGACAGCTCTGTGCCTGAGGTGGAAGTCAGGGCTGGGAACCAGTGTCCTGTGTCCCTCCGGTACTCGGTCCCTAGGGGAGCTGTTCTTGTCACTCAGGACACACTAGCCAATCAGGGCCTCCCAGTCAGAATAGGGTGGGCATTTCCGGTCCTCCATGCTGCAGGTTCCGCGGCACCAAGGCTGAGTGAGATTCTCTTGTTCCGTGTGCTGCGCTGTGACCCGCTGCTGGGAGCTGTGAGGAGAGCGGGGCGAGCTTGGAATCCGCCATGGTGAGCGAGGGGCCGCGGTCCCCACCCGGGGAGGAGCCGGGATGGGGTCCCGGGGTTGTGGGAACCGGCGGATGCGGCGGCCAGTTGTTCCTGCAACTCCGAAGTCCTGCAGCCTCTGAGTAACTTCCATATGCGGCGGCTGCGGCTGTGGCTACACAGAACACAGGGATGTTGGTACTGTGGCTGGATATTTCCTTATTGTGACATCAGCATGCTGTGCGCCCGCACGCGCCACTTGCGTTACTGCTGGTGGAAGGCAGGTTGTTAACTCACAGAGCCCTGGTCACACTAGTGTCTTCTAGAAGTTCTGCACTGGGCACTGAACATTCAGATGTAGGACCGGTCTGCAGTTAATTCTGTGCAGGGCGTAAATTCTGTGTCATTAATATATTTGCATGTAGATGCCAGGGTGGTCCAGTCATGAGTGTCAGTAAGATCAGGCATGCTGAGTTTCCTGGACTGGTGAGTCAAAATTGACTCTATATTAATTGTATCTTTATAAGTTTTCTCTTATGTTCTATTGATATCTTTTTTCTTTGTGAAACAGCACATAGTGTTTTCTAGGCCACCTAGTGCTGCATAGTGAGAGCCCATCTCAAAAAACCTTAAAGAAAGATATGTCTGTGTACCTTTTTGTCTGTCTGTTTTATTTTTTTGAGTCAAGCTTTTCTGCCTGGTATAGGTTATGGAATTAATCTTGAGTTCCCTGCAAAAGCAGCATGTTCTCTTAACAGCTGAGCCATCTCTCCAACCAAATATCCAAGTATTAAATCTCTGGAATTTTAAAACCACAGGTTTACTTTTTCAAACATTTAAAAGTTGAATCTTTTATCAATATAAAAGCATCCAAACAATTATGAGTATCTATATGAGAAAAAAATAAATTAACATGATACACTATTAATCTTCAAAAATTACATTCAAGAGACTTGTCTCTCTAGAGGAAAGACTGTTGTCAACTCTACTCCATATATATACACAGTGTAGTTTTAGCTGGCCTGGTATTCACAGATCCATCTGCTTCTACCTCCTGAGATTTAGGATTAAAGCCTAAGCTACCATACCTGGCAATATTTATAACATATATGTAATATTTACATAAACTATTATAAGCTGATGGGTTAATAAGAAAATAATTACCTTCTATATCTCAAGTAAATGTATGATGTTCATTGCATGCTTCTTTTTTAGCTTTCATTTGCTTTTGCTTTTCTTTTTTTTATTATTTTTTTCATTTATTTTACATGCCAACCAGTTTCCCATCCCTCCTGTCCTCCCAATCCCTACTCCCACCTCCCTTCTACTCTCTCCCCATTCACTCCTCCTCTGTCTCCATTCAGAAAGGGGCAGGCCTCTGATGAGAGTCAACAAAACATGCAGATCAAATTGAGGCAGACCAAGTTCCTCCCCCTGCATCAAGGTTGGGCAAGGCAACCCAGCATCAAGAATGGGCTCCCAAAAGCCAGCTCAAGCACCAGGGACAGGTCCTAATCCCACTGCTGGGAACCCCACAAGCAGACCAAGCTACACAACTGTCACACACATGCAGAGGGCCTGGGTTGGTCCTAGCTACCTATCCAGAGTCAAGGAGCTCCCAGGAGCCTAGGTCAGCTGGCTCTGTGGGTTCCTCCATCATGACCTTGTCTCTCTCTCTCTCTCTCTCTCTCTCTCTCTCTCTCTCTCTCTCTCTGTCGTCTCTCTCTCTCTCTCTCTCTCTCTCTCTCTCTCTCTCTCTCTCTCTCTCTCTCACACACACACACACACACACACACACACACACACACACACACCACTCATAATTTCCTTCCTCTCTCTTTTCCACAGGAGTCCTGGAGCTCGGCCCAGTGCTTGGTCATGGATCTCTTCATTTGCTTCTATCAGTTACTTGATTAAGCCTCTCCGATGACAATTAAGATAGTCACCAATCTGATTACAGGAGAAGGCCAGTTCAGGCACCCTATCCACTATTGCTAGGAGTCTTAGCTGGTTTCATCCTATGGATTCCTGGGAGATTACCTGGCATGAGATTTCTCCCTAATCCCAAAATGCACCCCCATCAAGATATCTCTTTCATTATTCTCCTCATCCATCCCACCCCCAACACACGCAACCTGATTCCTCATATTCCTGTACCTCCACCCCCCTCAGTTTACCCAGAAGATCTCTTTCTATTTCCCCTTCTCAAGGAAATCTTGACCCTTTCTTTGGGTCCTCCTTGTTACCTAGCTGCTCTGGGGCTGTGGATTGTAACCTGGTTATCCTTTACTTTACAGCTAGCATTCACTTATGAGTGAGTACATAGCCTGTTTTTGTTCTGGGTCTGGGTTACCTCGTCACGATTTTTTTTTTCTAGTTCTATCCATATGCCTGCAAATTTCATGCTGTCATTGTTTTTTTTACAGCTGAGTAATACTCCATTTTGTAAATGTACTACATTTTCTCTATTTCAGTTGAGGGGCATCTAGGTTGTTTCAGGTTCTGGCTATTATGAATAATGCTCCTGTGAATATAGTTGAGCAAATGCCCTTGTGGTATGATTGAGCATCTTTTGATTATATGCACAAGATTGGTATAGCTGGGTCTTGTAAATTGATTCACAGGTTTCTAATAAACCACTATACCAGTTTCCAAAGTGGCTATAGAAGTTTGCACTCCCACCAGCAGCAATGGAAGAGTGTGTCCCCTTACTCCACATTCTCTCCAACATAGGCTGTCATTAGTGTTTTTTATCTTAGCCATTTTGACAGATATAAGATGGTGTCTCAGTCATTTTGATTTGCAGCTCCCTGATGCCTAAGTATGTTGAACAATTCTTTAAGTAGATCTCAGCCATTTGAGATTCTTCTGTTGAGAATTCTCTGTTTAAATCTGTACCTCATTTTTTCATTGGATTATTTGGTATTTTGATGTCTCTAGTTTCTTGAGTTCTTTATATATTTTGGAGATCAGCCCTCTGGTGTGGGGTTGGTGAAGATCTTTTCCAATTCTGTAGGCTGCCATTTTGTCTTATTGACAAGTGTCCTTTGCTTTACAGAGGCATCTCTGTTTCACGTGGTCCCATCTATTCATTGTTGCTCTCAGTGTCTGTACTACTGGTGTTATATTCAGGAAGTAGTCTCCTCTGCCAATGCGATCAAGACTACTTCCCACTTTCTCTTCTATCAGCTGCAGTGTAACTGGGTTTATGTTGAGGTCTTTGATCCACTTGGAGTTGAGTTTTTTGCAGGGCAATAGATCTATTTGCATTCTTCTTCATGCTGACATCCAGTTATGCCAGCACCATTTGTTGAAGATGCTTTCTTTTTTCCATTGTATAATTTTGGCTTCTCTTTCAAAATTAGGTGTTCCCAGGTGTATGGATTTACCTCAGGGTCTTCGATTTGATTCCATTGATCCACGTGTTTGGTGTTTGTTTTTATGCCAATACCATGCTGTTTTTATTACTATAGCTCTATAGTAGAGCTTGAAGTGAGGGATCGTGATACATCTGGAAGTTCCGTTATTATACAGGATTGCGTTAGCTATCCTGGGTATTTTTTTCCTTATGAAGTTGAGTATTGTTCTTTTGAAGTCTGTGAAGAATTGTGTTGGAATTTTGATGGTGATTGCATTGAATCTGTAGATTTCTTTTGATAAGATTGCCATTTTTACTATGTTAATCCTACCAATGCATGAGCATGGGAGATCTTTCCATTTTCTGATATCTTCTCCGGTTTCTTTCTTCAAAGACTTAAAGTTCTTTTCATACAGGACTTTCACTTGTTTGGTTAGAGTTACCCCAAGATATTTTATATTATTTGTGGCTGTTGTAAAGGGTGTTGTTTCTCTGATTTCTTTCTCAGCCCATTTATCATTTGTATATAGGAGGGCTACTGATTTTCTTTTTTTACTTAATCTTGAATCCAGCTATGTTACTGAAGGTGTTTATCTGCTGTAGTAGTTCCCTGGTAGTATTTTTGAGGTCACTTATGTACACTATCATATCATCTGCAAATAGCAAAAGTTCTACTTCTTCCCTTCCAATTTGTATCCCCTTAATCACCTTTTGTTCTTATTGCTCTAGCCAATAACTTCAAATACTATATTGAATAAATATGGAGAGAGTGGACAACTTTGTCTTGTTCCTGATTTTTATGGAATTGCTTTGAGTTTATGTCCATTTAATTTAACGTTGGCTGTCAGCTTGCTGTATATTGCTTTTATTATGTTTAGGAATGTTCCTTGTATTCCTGATCTCTCCAAGACCTTTATTATTAAGGGGTGTTATATCTTGTCATTTTTTTTTCAGCATCTAATGAGATAATCATGTGATTCTTTTCTGTCAATTTATTTATATGATGGATTACACTGACAGATTTGCATATGTTGGACCATCCCTGCACCTGAGATGAAGCTTACTTGATTGTGGTGGATGATTTTTTTAATATGATCTTGGATTCAGATTGCCAGTATTTTATTGAGTATTTTTGCATCATTATTCATGAGAGAGATTGGTCTGTAATTCCCTTTTTTTGTTATATCTTTGTGTGGTTTGGATATCATGATAACTATAATCTCATAAAAAGAATTTGGCAATGTTCCTTCTGTTTCTATTTTGTGGAATAGTTTGAGGAATGTTGGTATTAGCTCTTCTTTGAAATTCTGGTAGAATTCTGCACTGAAACCATCTGGCCCTGGTCTTCTCTGGTTGGGAGACTTTTAATGATTGCTTCCATTTCCTTAGGGGTTATAGGTCTATTTAAATTATTTATCTGGTCTTGATTTAATTTTGGTATGTTATACGTATCCAGAAAATTGTCTATTTCTTTTAGATTTTTGAATTTTGTGGAGTCCAGGTATTTTAAGTATGATTTAAAGATGCTCTGGATTTTCTCAGTGTCTGTTATGTCCCCATTTTCATTTCTAATTTTGTTAATTTAGATATTTTCTCTCTGTTTTAGTTAGTTTGGATAAAGGGTTTGTCCATCTTGTTGATTTTCTCAAAGAACCAACTTTCTGTCATTGATCTTTGTACTATTCTCTTTGTTTCTATTTTATTGATTTCAACCCAGGGTTTGATTATTTCCTCCCATCTACTTCTCTTGGGTGAATTTACTTCTTTTTGTTCTAGAATTTTAGATGTGCTTTAAGTCATTAGTGTGAGATTTCTCCAAATTCTTTATGTAGGCCCTTAGTGCTATAAACTTTGCTCTTAGCACTGCTTTCACAGTGTCTCATAAGTTTGGATATGATGTGGATTCAGTCTCATTGAATTCTAGGAAGTCTTTAATTTCTTTTTTTCTTCCTTGACCCATTGGTAATTCAGTTGAGAGTTATTAAGTTTCCATGAGTTTGAAATTTGTCTGTAGTTTGTGTTGTTGTTGATCTCTAATTTTAACCCAGGGTGATCCAATAAGATCTATTTTTTTGTTATCTGTTGAGATTTTGTATGTGGCCAGTTTTCGAGAAAGGTCCATGAGTTGCTGAGAAGGTATATACTTTTGTGTTTGGGTGAAATGTTCTTTAGGTGTCTTAAGTCTAATTGAGTCATAGCATCTGTTAGTTCCCTTGTTTTTCTGTTAAGTTTCTGTCTGGCAGACCTGTCTATTGGTGAGATTGGGGTGTTGAAGTCTCCCATTATTAATGTGTGGGTTTTGATGTGTCATTTAAGCTTTAGTAATATTTCTTATACAAATGTGGACCCCTTGTGTTTTGGGGCATAGATATTCAGAATTAAGACTTCATCTTGATGGATTTTTCCTTTGATGAATACTCACTGTCCTCCATTTCTTTTGATTTGAAGTCTATTTTGTTAGCTATTAGGATAGCTATACAAGTTTGCTTCTTAGGTCCATTTGATTAGAAAAGCTTTTCCCAGCCCTTTACTCTGAGGTAGTGTCTGTCTTTTAAGCTGAGGTGTGTTTCTTGTGTGCAGGAGAAGGATGGATCCTGTTTTCATATCCATTCTGTTAACCTGTGTCTTTTTATGGGTGAATTGAATCTATTGATATTTAGAGATATTAATCACCAGTGATTGTTAATTCCTGTTATTTTTTGGGTTTGGTTTTGGTGGTGGTGGTGGTGCTGGAGGTGGTGGTGGTGGTAGTGGTGGTGGTGGCATTGAATGCATGCATGTATTTGCATAGGTTTGTCCCTGTGTGTGTGTTTCCTTCCTTTGGGTTTTGCTGATATGCAGTTATCTATTTCCTTTGCTTTCTTGGGGGCAACTAACTTCCTTGGGTTGGAGTTTTCCTTCTAGTATTTTCTGTAGGGCTGGATTTATGGATAGGTATTGTTTAAATTTGGTTTTGTCATGAAATACTTGTTTTCTCCATCTATGGTGATGGAAGGTTTTGCTGGGAATAGTAGTCTATGTTGGCATCCATGGTCTCTTCCTGTCTGCAAAATGTCCGTCCAGGACCCTCTGGCTTTAGAGTCTCCTTTGAGAAGTAGGGTGTAATTCTGAGAGATCTGCCTTTATATGTTACTTCACCTTTTCTGGTTGCTGCTTTTAATATTCTTTCTTTATTCTATATGTTTAGTGTTTTGATTATTATGTTGCAAGAGAACTTTTTTCTTTTGGTCCAGCCTATTTGGACCATCTGACCTATCTGTCAGCTTCTTGTACCTTTATAGGCATGTCCTTCTTGAAGTTGGAAAAGATTTCTTCTAAGATTTTCTTGAATATGTTTTCTGTGCCTTTGAGCTACGATTCTTCTCTTTCTTCTATCCCTATTATTCTTAAGTTTCGTCTTTTCATGAAGTCCCAGATTTCCTGGATGTTTTGTGTTAGGAATTCATTGGATTTAACATTCTATTTCCCCTAGCGTATCTTCAACACCTGAGATTCTCTCTTCCATCTCTTGTATTCTGTTGGTGATGTAGGTCTTGTTCACATACACAGATTTTTCCATTGCCAGAATTTCCTTGGTTTGTGTTGTCTTTATTGCTTCAATTTCAGTTTTACCTGTTTGATTGATTTTCTTGACTTTCTTTAAGGGATTTATTGATTTCTTCCATGTTTTTGTCTTCTCCTTGATTTCTTTAAGAGAATTTTTTATTTCCTCTTTAAGGGACTCTATCATCTTCATAAAGTTATTTTTTAGATTATTTTCTTGTGCTTCAGTTGGGTTGGAAGGTTCAGGTCTTGCTGTTGTTTGAATACTGGGTTATGGTGGTGCCATATTGCCCTTTTTCTGTTGTTGAATGTATTGTTAAACAGGCATTTACTCTTCTGTTCTTCCAACAGGTGTGGGTTGTGCCTGTGCTTATGAGTCTTGCAGTTGAGGGCTGGTCAATGGGAGGATAACTAGGTGTGTGGGTTTGGGTGGTGGAGTCAGTCTTGGGGGAACAGATACCAGTGGGTTGTGGTGATGGTGGCACAACCTTGGGCAGGTTGGTAGTTGCAATTGAACATTTGAAGTCAGATGATGTCTTTAGTGTGCTATATGTTCGATCTTGATAATTTTTTACATCCATAATGTCATTTTGCCATCAGTTTAATGTTGTTGATAGCATAAATTATTAGACTTTATATTCAACTTCTGTTTACTCTATAAATTCTGTGTTTTCATAATGTACTATTGACATAATAGGCAAGAAGGCAGCAAACCACAGGGATACTTTGTTGGCAAGGATAGCCCAGCTCCCTGCTATGATGCTTCCATCCTCCATCAGACACAAGGCCTGGTTGGACCCACACTTCTCAAGGTTTAAATGTGCACTGTTGTGCCTGTTCTTTAATAGAACATTTTAATTAAGTTAGCATGAATATAGGAGGAGATGGTACCTATGGCTTAGACATGTAGGCTCCATACAACAAAGTAATAGAGGAAAGAATTCTGTGGCCTCAAGTTGAGTCCATCCATGGGTCTTATCACAAATTGTAACAATGGAAGCCAAGCATTGCCTTCCAGGTATTTTACCTTCTTTGTTTGTTAAGGTGTGTTACTGTAGCTGTGCTTTGAGGTTTCAAAAGCCTAAGCAAGGTGTCTTTTTGCTTGCCTGTCTGTATCAGGATATTGGTCTCAGCACCATGCTTGCCTACCTTGATACTGCCATTCATGATGATAATGGACTAATACTCTGTCTGTGTAATCAAGTCCAAACATAAAAAGCCTTGCATTATCACTGTCACTTTGGTCATTGTGTTTCCTCACAGCAACAGAGCAGTAATTATGATAGATGTTTTGTGTAGTATTTTGGCATATTGTCTACATGTATTCTTCCTGTATCCTGTGAAAACAAGTAAAGTTAAATTAAAGAGTCATAGACTATCTTAATTTACATGTCTGAATGAAGGATAGCATCACTTGCCTCTATGACTCTAGTCCTTTATTATGTACTATGTTCAATACCCTTAATACAAGAGGCCCAGGTGTACTTGAGGCATCTTGTGAACAAAGTCAGGGGATGGCTGCAAAGCCCTTTCAGCAAAACAGTCACTGCTTTCCATAAGGATTCTTGAAGGTCAAAGTACTTCTGAGAACTGGTTGTTCATTCAAATATTACCCCAAATACAGTGACTCTGCTAAATTCCTACATTTCCCCCTTTGGTTTAAGCTGATCTAATTACGTTGAAGGTTATGCAGCTGCACAGTGAAGATAGTCTCATGTACATAAGTCAGAATATATTTGAAAAGTGTTAAAATTATTATAGCAAAAACAAGTATAACAATTGCCCGAATACAAAACTTATCAAAATGATTCATAGGATTTAATGAAGGTATGGTATCTGCAAGGCATTCCATGACATCCATTTCAGACATGCCAGGTAGCTTAACTGAAAAAGTTTCTTTAATTTCTTGTTGTAAATCATAAATCATTGGAGAAACATTAGGGTGACTGAACAATGGCATTTTAACCTTATCCCAATCATACTTGTTTTCATTAAACTTTAATACAGTAGGTGAAATACAATTAAATTTTAACATTACCAACACATTTTAACTGAATCTGTTCCCTTTAAGTCTCTAACTGATCTCCTAAAAGTAACACAACTTGCATCGTGTCTGCTGTTTCACTAACACTGTCACCATCTGTTTAATTCTGCTGAACCCAAAGTTTTGTAGAAACCTGATGCCAGTCACTAACAAATTCAGCAATTTAAGTTTCTTTATGAAGAACTACTCAGGCTGTTGCAACAGTAGCAGTCAATGAAATAATTCCCATTGATGAGTTTTGGATCCATGGTTATTGGATATCTTTAGCTGCTAAGGTAATATAAGTCTTATCAAGTCAGTTTAATAAATCCAGGTTTAATGAGCAGAGCAAAGCAGCTCCCTGGTGAATCTCAGGAGAGCAGGAGAGGAATCACATGGCAGATCCAAAAGGAGGGAGCCTAAATACACTGTAGGTGCAGGGTGATGACTTTTATTTGTGCCCAAGTATAATGCTGGGATTGGTCCACAGGCAGCTTCGGGGGAGGAGCCTCCAGCTGCCAAGAATGCAGAACTGGGCTTTTTGGTGGTTTTTCTGAAAGGACGGGGTTTGGATAGCCAGGAATGGAGGTTCCAGCCAAACATCCCAATCTTTTTGGGTATATGGGTGCTGGTTTAAATCTGGCTACTTTCTCTTAGCATTCAACAATGTGGGGAGAGGGAATAGACAGTCGGTTGGCTCATGCTCAGTGGGAGGTATGGGTGAAGAAGCATCTGATTAACTACCATCTAACCTAAAGAATCCATTCTGGGAGAAAGAGGATAAAGCAAGTTGATAGGAGAAAAAAAATAGATTATTACCACTGACCCTGTGAACAGGGCTTGCTGTGGGAAGAGTGAAGACTGCCAGAAAGAATGCAATGGAGATGGGCCCTGGTCATAGTGATGAAGTTCTTCAGACAGTTTCTAGAGTTACTGGATATTAGTTTCCACTAGGCCAGATTCCTTGATACAGTAGCAGCACTCTTTCCCTAGGAACATGCAGGTGTCTTGTCTTGGCAAAGCAGGAAATCCGTTCCTCAGTGTCCTGCTTCTCCACAGTCTAGACAGGGTCTTGGCAGCAGTGAGGTGAAAGGCAGTTTTTTTCTGCTCTGTGACTTGATTTGCTACATTTAATGCATGCTATAGGCCAGATGGGACACAGGAAAACTTCTGACTACAGAGAATCAATAATTACATTTAGATTTACTAATAAAACCATTAGAAAGGCATGCATCTCTGATTTTTGAACTGAAGCATATGGACTTTGAATTACTTTACTGATGTTTCCTGCTTTATAACCAGCCATTCCTAATTTACTTGTGTCAGCACAGAATGTAAGAGCCCTAGAAATAGGCACTCGACTCACCATGCTGGGAAGAACCCATTCAGTTATTTTTATGAACTGAAGTCTTTTACTTTTAGGGTATTTTTTGTTAATTTCTCTTAAATAATTACTACAGGATATTTGCCAGCCATCCTTAATTACTCATAATTGCATAATTTCAACATGAGTGTAAGGTACTACAATCTCAGCTGGATCTATTCCTCACCATTGATAAAGTCTGTTTCTTCTTTTTATAATTAATTCAGAAATCTTTTCTCTATAAGTTTTTAACTTTTTACTCTGTTTATGACCTAAAAATAATCCATTCTAAAATATTATCTTCCCTTTGCATAGTAAGGCCAGTAGGGGAATGGTTAGAAAGTAAAATTACCAAAATACACTCAATTGTGATATCTAATCCATCTATGTAGTCACTCTGTATATTTTGTTTTACCTTGGTCAGCTCCTTTTCTGTCTCAATTGTTAAATGCCTTGGACTATTTAAATCTGAGTTACCTTGCAATTTTTGAAACAAAGTACTTAATTCTTAAGTAGACAATCCAATAGTAGGCCACAACCAATTAATATTTGTAGCTAGAGTTTTCCTGCCTGGCCCACAGTCAGGACAAATCTCTCTCACCCGCCAGTCCCACAGCTACTCAGACCCAACCAAGTAAACACAGAGACTTATATTGCTTACAAACTATATGACTGTGGCAGGCTTCTTGCTAACTGTTCTTATAGCTTAAATAATCCATTTCTATAAATCTATACCTTGCCACATGGCTCGTGGCTTACCAGCAACTTCACATGCTGTTGTCATGGTGGTGGTGGCTGGCAGTGTCTCTCTTTCCCTTCCTGTTCCCTTAATTCTCCTCTCTGTTAGTCCCGCCTATACTTCCTGCCTGGCCACTGGCCAATCAGTGTTTTATTGACCAATCAGAGCAAATTGACATACAGACCATCCCACAGCACTTCCCCTTTTCTTTCTTAAAAAGGAAGGTTTTAACTTTTACACATCTCCAAAGCCAGCTTGGTATATTTGGGAATTTGGGCATTGCTTCTCTTACTACTTCCTGCTGGAGGGGGGCACTGTATCTTATGGGGACACAAAGAAAATTTTAGGATTATGGAGTAGTCCGTGAGGGTGTATGGTCTGAGCAAGTTGCCTTGAAACAGTTCTGCATGTTGGATCACATGGTCCTTGGTGTCATCGGAGACCTTTCAGGGGTGTTGGCTGGTCAAACCTGATGTATCTTAATCTGGAACAAATCCATAGCCTCTGGCTTTCTGTGGGAACAAAAGCAGAGACTGTCTTCCAAAGCAACATATCCTTATATCCAAAATTTGAAATCAAGGTACCTTTAAAATATACATTTTGGCATAACTCAACAGCTTTTACAATCAAATGTTTTTCTGCAGTTAAAAATCCCAAAGACAACACAATCAAGATTCTCTGTGTAATATTCATCTTTACGTGGCTTATTTTTTATATTAATTTTACTGTCTCTTTAAAGACTTTATTTTTTTAAACTATGTATTTGTTTATATAACTGTATATATCACCTTTTTTTGTCTCTTTCAAGCCTACGTATATTTTACACACATGGTAAACTATTACATCTGAATCTGTCTTATTGTGAATCTATTGCTTTAAACTGCGGCATTTGTAAGACTGAAACAGCACTATGGCTCCCAGCTCTGCCCACCTTAGCTTCCCAACATGGCAGTGGTATGTTTACCGCCAGCTCTGGCAGCTATTGTGGGTTTATGCTTTTATCCAAGCAGCGTGTAGCCCAGAAACCTCTTTTTTTGTTTTGTACTAGCAAAGGCTAAATCCACCACGCAGCTTAATGTGCCACTTGCAGAGGCCTCATTCCCGCCATACTGCAGGTTGAGCACACACGCCAGGAACCCACAAGTAGCTCAAACTGGCAGCTGCTGCTCATTTGAGAGAGACAATTAGGAACTGTTTTTAGCTCCATTTTAGAATCTTTTTTCTCAGTCTTTAGGTGGAAACTCTTGCCACCACGTTGGACTCCACTTGTAGCTAGAGTTTTCCTGCCTGGCCCACAGTCAGGACAAATCTCTCTCACCCGCCAGTCCCACAGCTGCTCAGACCCAACCAAGTAAACACAGAGACTTATATTGCTTACAAGCTGTATGGCTGTGGCAGGCTTCTTGCTAACTGTTCTTATAGCTTAAATAATCCATTTCTATAAATCTATACCTTGCCACATGGCTCGTGGCTTACCAGCAACTTCACATGCTGTTTGTCATGGTGGCGGCGGCTGGCAGTGTCTCTCTTTCCCTTCCTGTTCCCTTAATTCTCCTCTCTGTTAGTCCCGCCTATACTTCCTGCCTGGCCACTGGCCAATCAGTGTTTTATTTTTTGACCAATCAGAGCAAATTGACATACAGACCATCCCACAGCAAGTATTCCCAATAATTTCTGAAAATCATTAAGTTTGTGTAATTGCTCTTTTCTAATCTATACCTTTTGAAGCTGAAATTTTTGTTTACTCATTTAAATCCTAGATACCTAAGAGAATCCCCTGTTTGAATTTTTAGGAGCAGTTTGCAACCCCCAATGAAGTAAGATCTTTGTACCTCAGCAAACACCTTTTCCAGGATATCAATATCAGAGGTAGCAATTAAGGTATCATGCATATAATGATAAATAATAGACTGAGAAAATTGTTTACGAACCACTTCTAGTGGTTGATTTACAAAATATTGACATAGAGTTGGATTATTTAACATTCCCTGGGGAAGAATCTTTTAATTAATTACTTAGTGGCTGAGCATTATTATAAGTAGGATCATAAAAGCAAAATTTTTCTCTGTACTGTTCTTGTAAAGAAATAGTAAAGAAGCAATCTTTTAAATCAACAACTATTATAGGCCATGCTTTACGTAATGAAGAATGTAAAGGATTTCAAGGCTTTAAAGGATATATGGGTTGAATTAATCTGTTTAAAGTTCTCAAGTCAGTTAACATTTTCCAGATTTCTTTTTATTACAAATATAGGAGAATTCCAAGGACTTATACTCACCTCACTGTGTGTAGCATCTAACTGTTCCTGTATTAGTTGCTCAAGTGCCTGTATTTTTTTTTAGTAAGGTAATTGAGGAATTCTACCACCACTTCTATGTGCATAGTCTTTTTTACATAAGCCATCTATAAAAGCATTAAAAACAATCTCTATAGGATTTTCAGTAACTTTAGCCAATACTTTCAGAGTATTTTTATAAAATTTTGAAAAGAAGATCCTTTTAATACATCCCAAGTAACAAGATAATGCAATTTGTCAGTTATTACCAGTGTGGAACAAACAACTTTTCTGTATTTTATTTAGTGGAAAAACAACTTTTCTAGGCTATCAGTAAGAGATTATATTTTATGAATTTTTAACTTAGTAACCACATTATTTAATAAGCTAACAACCTGTTCTGTTTACAGTACTACACTTTTAAATGATTTAATCAAGCATTTCCAGAAACTTAGTAAGAAGAGCCAAATTATCAGTAATGATAAGCAGACAAGACCCTATAATGATATAGTTTAAAATCACGAATTTTATTTTTAGTTCATTTATTATGAAAAATAAACATTCATTCAAACAATACTTATATACACAAGAGAAGAGAACAACCTCCATACAGTGAATGACTAATACCGTTGGAAATTCAAACAGCATTGACTTAATACTTCATCTCCTATCTGCAATTATTTTTTACTAAAAGTTGGGCTTGTTTTCAATTTTGCTTTTTCCCTTGAAGGGACCATTGATGAGTTATATCCATTATTAGGGAAAAACAAAACATTTTCTACAAAGGGACCTTTAATATTGAGTTATTCCCGCTCTGAGGGGGAAAAAAACAGACAAGCATTTAAACCAAAGTTAAGCAAACAAGAAAATTCTAAGCACTGATTGGCTGTGCTTGCTCAGGTTGCATCATTGATGCCATCCAAGCCTGTCTCTGAAGGAGGTGATAGGTAAAGTGTAGCTCTCAGTTTCAGAAATCTTTAAATTTTTGTATTGTCAGAAAAAGCCTTTTTTTTCTTTTCCTGTTTCTCCTGTGAAGAGGCTTTTTTCTTTTCTTTGTTTTTCCTTTATAGGGACTTTATTCAACATTTTCCCTTCTTCTACCAGGAAAATCCTCTTTTCTTGATTAAACATTTCTCCTTTTTCCATCCCGAAATTTCCTTTTCATATTTCCTTTCCTTCACCTTTCTCTATTGTGAAGGTATGTTTTTAAATTTCATTTCTATTCTCTTTCTCTCCTGGAAAGATTCTTCTTCCTTGACTTAACCTTTGTCCCAGGAGCTAATTTATTGTTGCCACTGCTGAGATGGAGAATTTAAATTCTCTAAGTTCCTGCCCTGTGCTGGAGTCTCGCCCACTAATATTGGCATATGTTACCTCCAGTATTGGAGTGTCTGGACACTTCTTTCTTTGCCCCACATTGTTGGTCACCAAATATCAGGTATACTGTGTAATGTGGGTCAGTTGAAGAAAGAAGGCACTCCCAAGATGAAATTTTAAGGCCTATGTGGCAGCAGAAAGGTCTAGCCTCTTCTGATGGACTGAACCCCAAACAGCTGTGTGGTTGTTTTGCTTTGCCCATGACCTTGGGCTCTACAGTCCAAGTGAGGCTGTGCTTCTTGCCATTGTTCGTGAGTTCCTTAATTTAAGAGAAGAGACAGAAGGCCTAGTGGTTAAGAACACTGACTGATGTTCCAGAGGACCCTGGTTCAGGTCCCAGGCCATCAGGTGTCTGATCACACCAGGATAAAAAATTTAAAAAAAGAGGGGCTGGAGAGATGGCTGAGAGGTTAAGAGCACTGGCTGTTCTTCCAGAGGTCCTGAGTTCAATTCCCAGCAACCACATGGTGGCTCACAACCACCTGAAATGAGATTTGGCGCCCTCTTCTGGCCTGCAAGCATGCATGTAGGCAGAACATTGTATACATAATAAATAAATAAATCTTAAAAAAAAATCCTTTGCCGGGTGGTGGTGGTGCACGCCTTTAATCCCAGCACTCGGGAGGCAGAGCCAGGCGGATCTCTGTGAGTTCGAGGCCAGCCGGGGTTGCGAAGTGAGTTCCAGAAAAGGCACAAAGCTGCACAGAGAAACCCTGTCTCAAAAAAAACAAAAAAAAATTTTTAATAAAGAAAAAGGAAGTGGGAAGCCCATAACCATCTCTCCTGTCCTTTTGTGAGGTCACATACAATGGCAGGAAACACCACCCCCTTTAGGCCAAATACCCAAGGTCATGGACCTAGCAAATACCACTACACAGCTGTACAAAGGTGTATTGAAAGTTAGAAAAAGTATTTCCTCACACCAGAGTCCGTAATCTTAATCTTGATGTCCTACTGAAGGTGAGCATCACATGGATCCATGACTCTAGTCTCTTTTATGTATTATGTGCAATACATAATAATACAAGAGCCTCAGATGTGCCTGAGGCATCTTGTGATCATAGTGACAGGATGGCTGCAAAGTCCATTCTGCAAAACAATCCCTGCTTTCTATTAGGATTTTTTAAGGTAAAAGTACTTTTAAAAAATGGTTGTTCATTCTAATATGTGCCACAGATACAGTGACTCTGCTAAGTTCCTACATCAGTAGAGTAAAGGAGCAACAATCAGGGCAGATATTAATGAAACCTGTGTGTTTGGAAAGGAAAACAGTACTAGGTGGTGTTAGAGGGCAGTCATGGCTAGAACAGAGGCTGTAATTTCTTGGAGGTTAGTGACATTAAAGAGTAGGCACAGGCTCTTCTTTGGAAATATAGAAAAGGTGTTGCATGGGTACTGTACCACCTAGTAAAGTGTTTCAATAGGAAAGGGAAAGGGAACAAGAGTCCTAGTCCCAGAAAAAAAAATTCATACAGAATTAATGCTGATCTGTTCCAGTGGGGCAGGGTCAATCCAGAACTAGAACCCCATGTTGACACATCATCCGTGTGTCACATTTTCTTAAAAGAGGAAAGATGCACAATTTAAAGGTCATGGATTCTTCCGGTGTACTTTCAGTTCAGCACTGTTGCAGCCAATTGTTTGGCAGAGTCAAGATCCAATGTGGAGACTGTGACAGTTCATTGTAGAAGGTATGAAAATGAAGACTGGGTTGCATTTTGAGACCACTAGATGTTGAAATGAAAAAGCTCTGAGACACCTTTCATGAGTAGCTGCATGCAGGGAGTGGAAGTAATCAAAGGTAGAGATGTGTGAAAAGTGTCAAAGAGAAAGAACCATCTAATTCTTTTGAAACTGAAGCCCCAGGTTTCTGACTCAGAGCTGCAGGATGTGGTGTTTGCCCAGCAGGGTTTCAGTCTTGCCTTGGCCCAATCTCTCCTCACTTCTTTGAAAAGGGAATGTGTATTCTGTACCTTTGTGTGTTGTGTAGTATCATCCATTGCTGAATTGAGACAGTGTGACCAAAAGGCAAATTGGGGTGGAAAGGGTTTATTTGGCTTACACTTCAGCATTGCTGTTTATCACTGAAGGAAGTCTGGATAGGAACTTAAAAATGCAGGATCCCAGAGTCACAGAAGCTGAATCAGAGGCAGTGGAGGGAAGGTGCTTACAGGCTTTCTTCACATAGCTTGCTCAGTCCACCTTCTTATAGAACCTAGGACCAGCAGCTCAGGGATAGCACCACCCACCATGGACTGGGCCCTCCCCCATTAATCACTAAAAGGAAAATGCCTTAGAGCTGGATCTCATGGAGGCATTTCCTCAACTGAGGTTCCTTCTTCTCTGATGACTCTAGCCTGGTCAAGCTGACATTAGAAACCAGCCAGTGCACATAGATAAAATCTCTCTTTTTTTATTTCTTTTCTTTTTTTTTTTTTTGAATGCAGAATGCCATTTATTGAAGGAGGGAGGCGGCCTTAAATACAGGCTTACAGCACAATGGAAGAACCCCAGAGGGCAGAAGTTTGCTACTGATGTTTTACAATCTTGTATCTAAGCTGTTAATGCCCAATATGCAGGATACACAGACAAGGAACCTACCTTAAGCATTCAGGAGGTGGGAACTTGGCAGGGAATTAGCATAGGGAGGACATCAAGTTCAAGGTCAGCAAGCAAGGCAACAGCTACCCAAAACGGGGGCCAGGCCCCTACAGGTCCCCTCTAAAAAATGAGCTTCTGACTTAGGTTGCATGGGACGTCAACAGGTCATCTTACTCGTCATGGAGACACCTGCCCAGGCCACACAGGCGCTCTGTCTTAGGTTGGTGAGCGCCCCCAAGACATTTCCCGTCTCTGAATACTCACTATCATGCAGACTCAATCGTGTGTGAGCTGCAGAGTTAACTGCTACCAAAGATCTCAATGTGGTCCTGGGCTTGCAATCTGTGTGTTCGACATAAAAAAGACCAACAGAAGTCCTAACCCACCCATAGCCAGTAGACTAAAGGCAACTGACCCATTCCCTTCCTTAACGAGCCTTACTGCAAATTGGAGTCCTTGTAAGATGGTATCCAAAAAGCAAATGGAACTTGAGTTTATAAATTTATAACTTTCAAAAGCATTTCCTAAACTGAGGTTCCTTCCTCTCTGATGATTCTAGCCTGGTCAAGTTGACATAAGATACCAGCTAGTGCACATAGATATAATTTCGTTTTTGATTTTACAAGATAACACATTCTAGAAACTATCTTCAGTGTCAGAAGAAACTTAGTACATTTTAACAGTTTGGGGACTGTTATAGAATATAAGGATCTTTGTGGCTAGCCTAAAAGGCATTTTACATTATGGGTTGAATGTGAGCCTATTATGATCTGTGTCAAATAGTACATTGAATGAAAAATCTTGCAAGTACAAAGATGTATTTGAGACTTTGTCTGAGATTTCTGGTTTCCTTAGGATGCAAATGATATCTCTAGAATCAGGGGTCTTCAATGAGTATGTTGGTCTTTGGGGATGGGTATTGAGTGTTTATACTCCAACCACTCTTGTCAATGTTTATGCCTAGATCATGGGGAACCCCAAAAGACCACCTCGAAGATCAAATCCCACATGTAAAAGCAAAGAGCCTTTAATCTCTTCAAGCTTTGACCTTGGTCTGTCTTTTTCCCTTTATTTTCAGGCTCCGGGGCTTGATCTGTCTGTTCTATGCAATGGTAAAAGCAGAGAGCCCTGAGCCCAGGCAGGGTAGGATTTTTATTGTAAAGGCTGGGGTGAGGGGATTTCCAGGGTTCAGGACCCTAATTTGTTGATAATGTCTATGGGTATCTGTAAAACAAAAATAGGTTTGTGCTAGACTCAGGGACATCTGGCCACCTTATCTAATGGTTGGAATCTTTGGGATGTTAGGTACTTCCCCATCCCTGGGTGGATTACTGGTTGGTGTCAGCTTATGGCTTTTCCTGGATCTGGGCATTGCCTTCCAGAAGTAGTATCTGGGCCTCTAAGCCTGTCATGGTAGCTGTGTGGTCAAGCTGTTTGGGGGCCCCTACACATCTTTCTGTAGTTAAAACTGAGCAGCCCTGTTCATTCTCATGCAGCCACATTTCCAACATAACACACTCAATCCTTAAATAACTTAAGGTAATATAGAAGCAAATGCTTTTCCTCGATAAGACATTTTTTCTGCCCTGATATATTTAGTTTATATTTTTGGCTAATAGCATTAGGTTTTACTGTATGTGAAGTATTTGATCTTGGTGAGCTTTACCCACTTTTTTAATTTTAAATGTTGGCAGAGGTTTCGTTTTCTTCCAGCAGGATGGCCTGCATTCATGACATTAATACAGATCTCCTGAATCATTACATTGCAGATGTGTAACATTCTACATATCTTTTTGCATGTTTTAATATTTTTTACTTTTTGAAATGCATGCATGAGTCTTTCTCCTGTATATATGCAGGTGTACCATGTTTGCCTGCCTTTCGCTGAAGTCAGAGGAAAGCCCTGGATAGTCTTGAAATTGAGTTCTAAATGTTGGGAGCCATAATTGAGTCCTAGGGACTGATGCAAGTCCTCTGTAAAAGTAAAAGGTGATTGCTATGGAAGTCGCTCTGTATAAATGAACACTGATTGGCCAGTGGCCAGGCAGGAAGTATAGGCAGGACTAACAGAGAAGAGAAAAGAGGAAATGGAAAGGCAGGGGAGAGACCTGCCAGCTGCCACCATGACAAGCAAGATGTAAGGTACCGATAAGCCACGAGCTACGTGGCAACTTATAGATTAGTAGAAATAGGTTAATTTAAGATATAAGAACAGTTAGCAAGAAGCCTGCCATGGCCATACAGTTTATAAAATAAGCTTCTGAGTGATTATTTTATACATGGGTTGTGGGACTGCAGGGGCTTGGTGGGACCTAGAGAGAAGCTCTCCAGCTACAGGTGATCTTAACTGTTAGTCCGTATTTAAATTCTACTGGGAGCTTTGCTTGTTTGTTTGTTTTCTTTTATGATTTAACAACAGCCTTTCCTTCACTAATGTTTCTGAGAATCATTTTGATATATCTGTCAGTAACTTAATAAAAATGCATTTTTTCATAGGAATATCATATTAGCTGTATAGTTCAAATGAGGCCCTCCAGTTTTCTGAAAGCCAAGTACATTTCTAGAATGTGTGTTTAGCTCACGGAGGGAATTTAGAGTGAGCCCCTTGTGCTCAATGTTTTTCTTTGTTTGACAGGGTCTCACTTTGTACCTTTGACTATCATAGAAATCTCTACATAGACCAGGCTGGCCTGAAAATCAGAGATTCACTTGTCTCAGCCTCCTGAGTTTGGGGATTAAAAGTGTGCACCACCATGCCCATCTTGTCCATCCTTTTTTGATGTCAGTAATTTTGAAACAAGTTTGCTGTTGTTTACTCAATACTATTGCTTTGTTTGAATATCTCTCTCTATATGTAGGTCAGAATTTCGCTTGCAATGCCATGTAGTATCTATAGGGATCAGCAATGAGAGTCGTAATCCTCTTTCTCTAATTCCCTCTAAAATGGTTTGCTGGTTGCATTTGAAATTCTGTGATATGAAATAAATTTGTCAAGCACACAAAATTATGTAAATATAATCCCAGTGAAGTGTACATTTGCAGAGCATTCAGTCTTACCATTTCTGTTTCATATGTGTATGTGGTTTTTAGGATACAGTGACCTATGAAGATGTGCAAGTGAACTTCACTCATGAAGAGTGGGCTTTGCTGGATCCTTCCCAGAAGAGTCTCTACAGAGATGTGATGCTGGAAATCTGTGATAATCTCACTGCTATAGGTAAGAATGTGAGTTTTCCTTCATTTTTTAACTTACGATTATAAGCCTTTCTTAGGAATTTTTGTTCCACTGTGATTTCTACTGCGAAAGAAGAAGAATGTGGTATATAAATTAGGCATGGTTCTAAGGTTCACTGGATATAATAACTCAAATTTTGCATAATTTCCAATAATATATCACTCATTTCTGGTACTATATTTTAGGCTACAAATGGGAGGACCACAATATTGGAGAACGTTGTCAAGTTTCTAGAAGACATGGAAGGTAATTTTCATGTACAAAGTGATAGATGTATTTATTTATACCTCTAAAGAACTTTTAAAGTGCCCTGATATTTAATGAAAACCAACAATATAAATAATTACAGCTTTGTGATGATTATTAAATTCTTACAATATCATGTACCTCACTTTCAGATAGCTGATATGTGTTTACAAAGTGTTCCTGTAAGAGATAAGACAAAGAAATAATGCCTTCACAAATGTCACCATATCAATCATAATTCCCTGAGATCCATGCATCCATTTAGTTTCATTCCATTCAACTACTGGAAAGGCATTCACATTGATTAGAGGATTAGGGTATGTCCAAAAATATTCATAAGCAAATTATCCCTTAGTTAAGCTTGTGGTACTCATATACTTGAAGAGAGTTACCATAGTTTAGTTTAAGGGGCAGTTTATGAGATTCAAGAATGTTGGCATGGTGGAGAAACCTTAATCCCTGTACTACATCTCTATGAGGAACAAAATGTTAAACTGTGTGAATGCAGTGTGAAAACCCTGTTTGTTATTGTTCCTTTAACAGGTATATTATCTGTCACTCTGGATATAAGCCATGTGAGCATAAGGGATCTGGAAAGAAGATAGGTACCACTCTCTCACCCAGAAAAATCAAAAGATATGCAGTGGTTAGCACTGTGAGTAGACAGTGTGATCGTGAAACAAGTGTAGAATTAATTGGATTTCCAACTTCAATGGAAATACACCAACATACTTACACTGGAGGAAAAGTTTATGAGTACAAGGAATTTGGAAATTCTTCTGTCTGTACTGGTTCATGTTGCACATGTAATGTGACTCCCACTATAGGAAAATGTTATGAATGCAATCAGTGTGGGAAAGCTCTCAGTTCTTCCAGTTCTTTTCAAAGAAATGTAAAAACTCATATGGAAAAAGGAACTGATAAATGTGAGCCATGTACTAAAGGCATGAACCATCACAGGTATCTTGAAATATTACAAAGTACCCATAAAGAAGAGGAATCCTATGAATATAAACAACACAATAAAACATTTAGGTCTGATTGCCCTTTACAGTTACAGCAAAGAACACATTTGAATCTCTATGAATATAATCAAAGTTTTAAAGCTTTTGCATGTCATAGTTATCTTCAATTACCCAGAACTAATTCTATAATGAAACAGTATGAAGATAAGCAATGTGGTAAAGCTTTTACATATCCCAGTATTATTAAACAACATGAAAGAAGTCATACTAGTGAGAAATCCTATGAATGTAATCAGTGTGGTAAAACATTTGCACAAAAAAGTCATCTTCTCAATCATGAAAAAAGTCATATTGGAAATAAACCCTATGAGTGCAATCAATGTGGTAAAGCCTTTTCAAGTAAAAGTCATCTTCACAGTCATGAAAGAATTCATAGTAGAGAGAAACCCTATGAATGTAATCAATGTGGTAAAGCATTTGCATGGAAAAGTCTTCTTCACAGACATGAAAGAAGCCATACTGGAGAGAAACCCTATGAATGTAATCAATGTGGCAAAGCTTTTGCAAGTAAAAGTCATCTTCACAGTCATGAAAGAATTCATAGTGGAGAGAAACCCTATGAATGTGATCAATGTGGTAAAGCATTTGCATGGAAAAGTCTTCTTCACAGACATGAAAGAATTCATACTGGAGAGAAACCCTATGAATGTAATCAATGTGATAAAGCATTTACATATAAAACTGATCTTCACAGTCATGAAAGAATTCATAATGGAGAGAAACCCTATGAATGTAATCAATGTGGTAAAACATTTCCACATAAAAGTCATCTTTACTATCACGAAAGAAATCATACTGGAGAGAAACCTTATGAATGTAATCAATGTGGTAAAGCATTTGCATGGAAAAGTGATCTTCACAGTCATGAAAGAATTCATACTGGAGAGAAACCTTATGAATGTAATCAATGTGGTAAAGCCTTTACACGTAAAAGTCATCTTCACAGTCATGAAAGAATTCATGTTGGAAAGAAACCTTATGAATGTAATCAATGTGGTAAAACATTTGCATGGAAAAGTTCTTTTCACAGACATGAAAGAATTCATTTTGGAGAGAAAGCCTATGAATGTAATCAATGTGGTAAAACCTTTACACATAAAAGTGATCTACACAGTCATGAAAGAAGTCATAATGGAGAGAAACCCTATGAATGCAATCAATCAGCGTGGTACAGCATTTACATGGAAAAGTCATCTTCACAGCCATAAAAGAAATCATTGGAGAGAAACCCTATGGATGTAATCAATGTGGTAGAGATTTGCATGGAAAGGACATCTTTTCAATCATAAAAGTATCATGCTGGAGATAAAGTCTGTGAATGCAATTAATGTTGGAGAGCATTCGCTTATAACAGTCATCTTCACACCTAATGAAAGAATTCATAGAGGAACCCTATCAATGCATTCAATGTGGTAAAGCCTTTACATAATTTCCCAGTGTTCTTAAAAAACATGAAAGAAATCATACTGGAGAGATTGTCTATTAATGTGGTAGAGCATTTATATATAAAGTCATCTTCACAGGCATGAAAAAAATACATCCTAGAGAAAAATCTCTTGAACCTTACAAATCAGGTAAAGCTTTGAACACCAGGCACAGAATATGTCATTTTGGAGATGCCAGTACCATGAAGTGTCCACCAAGACCATCAGCAGTGGTAAAGTAGATGCAGTAAGAGCCTAGAAATTATGTGTACTGCAGAGCGCAGAGCCAAAGAAGTGATCCAAGTCCTTTGGAGAAGCCCTGAAGATTCTGCATGGATCTTAATCACTAGAGGTTGAGTTAATTTATACAATCAGACTTCATTTTTTGATTTTTTCAGGTTTTGACTGCCTTGCTTCTTCCTCTTGCACAGAGACAGTATTTAATTTAATTTTGATTTTTCCGTGAGCCATATTTGAAAGGCTTTGAATTTTTAAAAGAGATTTTAGATTTTTAGTGAGATTGCATATTTTTAAAGAGAAACTTCAATGTGTATGAATTTGTAAAGATTGTTGGACTTTTATTAAAGCTGTTTATGTTTTAATGCAGTATCTTGTGAATGAAAAAAGAAAGGTTGGGGCTTAATAATGCCATGTTTGTGTGTCAAGTTGAAAAGTGGTCAATTGCACTGTCTAGTTCTATGTCAACTTCACAACAAGCTAGTTATGAAAGAAAGGAAACTCAGTTGAGAAAACTCCATAAGATCTGGCTCTAAGGCATTTTCTTAATTAATGATTGATGGGGAGGTGTCCTGTGTTCTATAAGAAAGCAGGCTGAGCAAGCCATGGGGGACAATCCAGTTAAGAGGTACACTGCATGGCCTCTGCAACAGCACCAAGTTCCTGCCCCATTTAGGTTTCTGTCCTGACTTCCTTCAGTGATAAATAGCAATATGGAAGTTTAGGCCAAATAAACCCTTTCCTCCCCATTATGCTTTTTGGTCATGGTGTTTCATTGCCAAAATTCGAACTAAGACATCTTGTCTCAAAAATCGAAAATTAGGGTTGTGGACAGATGGCCCAGCAATTAAACACACTGGCTGTTTTTCCAGAGGACACAGTTTCAACTCCCAGCACCAATAAGGAAGTTCACAACTGTCTGTATGTCCTTTTCCAGGGTCCTCTTCCAGGGAACACAATACCCTCACACAGACTTAGATCCAAACAAAACACCTATGAATATAAAGTAAAAATAAATTATGTTTAAAAGAATATATCTGGTTATGGAACTTTCCCTAACATAACCTGGACTCATCTCTACACAACAAAATCTTTTGTTGTCTTCATTTACATTAAATGAACTGTGTTTACAATTACAATAAGAAGCAATGGTCAGAGTCTATTCACACAGGGATAGAAAGCATTCAATCCTTCAGTGATCATATAGGAAATTTCATCACCTCCCAGTGATAGAAGACAGAAACAATAATGGCACAACTTCATCTTCTACAATATTGGCATGTTGAGAATTTGACTCAGTTGTAAAGCTGCTGTTAGGTACCCAATTTGGTTCCAATCACCCACATCAGATGGCTCAGAACTGCTTATAAAGCCTTGTCCTGGAGATAGGATGCATTCTTCTGGCTTCCTAGGACACCAGGTATGTAAATGGTGCAAAGACAATTATGTGTTTGTGTGAGTGTGTTTGTGACTCCATATTTTAAAAAGAACTTTCTTCATGTATATGCTATATTCTTTTTCTAAAATAAAATAAAATTAATTATATTTATTATCAGACATGGTCTTGGAAAGGAGTCATTTGAGGAGAATTCTGAATACTGACGTTAACACTCCAAGAAAATGAAACAAAAGTCTTGTGACCTAAGTTTCTTCAAATCCAAAAATTGTTCTTGAAATGTGTTTTTGTGCAGATAGATGTGATTGGTCTCTTGATTGCTCATTATTGCTTGGTGGTGTTGCTCAATTAAATGTTTGACCTGTCCTTTATATGCCTGAATGGAAAAACATGTTTTTGTCCCATGTGGCTTGCTCTATCATTGTATACAACTTTAACTCATGAGAACTTCACTCATGTAACCTTTCTTAACCTGCAGAGTATAAATTGTCTCAGGCAATGAATAAAGTTGGCTCTTGTATGAGACTTTAATCATCCTTATTTATCAGCTCCATTCTCCCAGGTCCCATTACTGCTACAGCCTCCTTTACATACATATCCTCCATATTCTGAAATTGACCCTGAAGCATGGAGTGAGTAATTTACTGATCAATCTAATCTTGAATTCTCTCCATTTTGGTGAATATTTAGAAGAGCCTATGATAAAGTTGACTTCACTTGCAAATTCCTTTCTGGCCTCATGAGGTATGGTTGGTATTTCCAATGCAACTTCAGCAAAATCAAAAGGTTTAACACATAATTATGCACTAACCAACCCATTTAAACACTAGTAGGAGAGATGGAATTGGAATATACTCACATAGTATCTATAGAGGCAAAAATTAACTACAGCTATTTCAATCCAGACCAAAGAGGTATTTGTGTATCCTGTGGATCCTTTGCTGCTTCAAAAGTACTTATTTACCCCCACTGAATTGTTACCCAGAGATAATATAGCACAAGAGGTAAACTGTTGGAATGAATGGATATACACTCTAAGCCCAGAAAATACTAATTGGCTAATGGCAGGTTTACTCAGGCCTACAGATATTCCTAAAGATTGACCTTCAGTAGTTTTGGATTTAAAATATCACTTTTAAAGTATGCTTATTCATCCTGATAACATGCATTTTGCCTTTTGTGTTCCCTCACTCAAACATAAAATGCCTCTGCTCCAATACCAATGGTCTGAATTGTCTCAAGGCATGAGAAACTCCTCTAATATGTGTCAATACTACATAAGAAATGTGTTAAAGCCTGAGAAGCAGGCCTTCCCTTAGCCTTATGTCCTGTCTGCCTGCTCCAGAGAAGAACAGCTCCAATTCATATATGATATGACATATGATATGCCAGAAAACAAACAAACAAAACAATGGACTTATTATTGTACCAAAATGCAACAATGATCAGACACTGTGTAATATTTAGGAAAACCAGTTCCTAGAACAGCTGTTAAACCACACAAACACAAAAATTCTTTAGACAAGACAACTGAAAAACACTTAATGACTTTAGGAATTGTTAGGGGGTATTAATTGGCTATGTCCTCCTTTAGGAGTACCTAATGATGCACTAACTAGTCTATTTGAAACTGCAAAAGGAGAGACATCATTGGTTGGTCCTCACATATTACCTCTAGAGGAAAAATAAGAACTACAGGTATTTGAATCCAGACTACAAGAGGTATTTGTGGATCCTGTGGATCATTGGCTCCCTTTAAATGTACTTATTTTCCTCACTGAGTTGGCTCATACAGGTATTACAGCACAGAGGAGAAAACTTTGAAATGGACTTATTGATACCATATCAGCTTTCCTTGCTTCTCTTGCTCAATTACTGAACCAGCACAGTATCCAATGTCAAAAAATTTTACAGACTTAAATGTTGCTGTACTATATAACCCTTGAAGAAAAATCAGTGTTTAAGTGCATTAAAGAATTGTATGGACTTTTAAATCATGTGCAGATTACTGTGGAAAGATAGGAAATCATTATCCAGTTGGCAAGAGAGAGGTTTTCTCATATGACCTGAATTTGTAATTATAAAAATTATCCAACTTCTCTCATTCCACAGGCATAAACTTATTTTATTAATGACTTATCTAATGGACTAGGAAGGATTCATAGATAAGATATTCATCAATTTATTAATACTTTGTATTCCCTGAGTTCAACAGGTAGAACTTGCTGCTTTGATTCATGTATTTTACAATTATTTTATAAACCTGAAAATATTGTTTCAGATTTTGTTTGTGTTGTAGGAATATTTCCAGCATAGAAACTACTTTAATATTATCTTCACTGCCTGTTTTGTTTCTTATTACTACAGGAACAGAAACATTTGATTAAAACTCTCAGGCATCCTTTCTTTGTTACTTATTCTTCTGCATACTCTAGCCTCCCTGTTTGTATTACAGAAGGAAATAAGCCAGCTGATACATGAGCCTGCCTTATTTTTTTCCTCTCTAGAACAGGAACTTCAGCACCTACCCACTACTGCTAATATACTTTATGTACAGGGCCCATACCACTTAGAGAAGTGAGAAATTATGCAGGGAGGTCCTGCTTACATCCTTTTACACTGTCAGAGTTACATTGCTTGAGTTAATCCAAGAGTTAAAAATAGTAATGAATTATGGCTAATGGCTGTCACTCCCTTTGCTCTTGAACCTCAGATGCCCTACATGCATGTGTTCATTTATGCATATTGTAATTTTTTGTGCTTACCTCAATCCTCAGAAAATTCTTCTGCAGTATGGCCTTCTCTTATACAAACTTTTGCTGTTATGGGAGTTCTTACTATAAAATTTGCAATGTAATAGAATTTATTGATTTCAAAACACCTGCACTCCTCCTAGACCCCATATTCCAGCCCGAAACACTGAGAGAAGCCTTGTACTTTCCTAGAGGCCAAGCCTTTACATGGGACCCCTAGTAAAACACTGCCCACCACTCACTAATAATCCATAAAGCCCACTTAACAGCTGCCAAGAACCACCTTCCCTGTGCTCAATATCCTGGCCACAAATGTCAGAATACTTCTGTTTACCAGAAGCCATGCAGGCACTAGGAATGCCAGATAATATACCAGCCATTACAAGCTAACACTCCTTACAGCCTGCCGAAGAACCTCAGACTGCATCCTCTCCCCCAGGCTTCATTTTCTGGCTGGAACTCTGGGAGGAGACTTGTGCTTTACTGAAGGCTATGCTAGTACTAGGAACCGCACGTAAGTCAGAACCTACTTGGAGCTAACACCCTGTAAAGCCAGCCAAACAGCCCCCAACTGTGCTCCATATCACAGTCCACAATTTTGGCAGGATACTTCCACTTTACTGCAGGTCAAACCTTGGTAAGGACCTCAGAAGACACACTGGTATTGGAACTCCAGAGGCAACATTGGACCCAAAATCACAGAAGTCATGCAGGATGCAATAACCTCAGTGAAAATACGCTGGTGAACCTATCACCAGAACCCCAGGACACTCAGGGAAAAACACCAGAGAGGAAATAGAAACCAAGTGGTAAACTAACAAAAAATATCCGTCTAGCAATGATAAAGTCATTATCAGCACCTAAACCTGCAATGACCCCAAACCCAGATTAGTAGAGGTAGGGTAAGAACACAATCAAAATTAGCCAAGGCAATACATCACCACCAGAGCCCAGCTATCCTACTACAGCATGCCCTGGTTATTCCAGCACAGCTGAAGCAAAAGAATATGACCTTCAATCCAATCTCATGAAGATGATAGAGGAACTTCAAGGGGAAATGAAAAAATCACTTAAAGAAATCCAGGGAAATACAAATAAAATAAGGAAATAAATAAAATTTGATGACCTGAAAATGAAAATAAAAGCAATTAAGAAAGCACAAAATTAGGGGATCCCGGAGATGGATAATCTAGGGATGTGAACGGTAACTACAGATGCAGCAGAATACAAGAAATAGAAAAGAGAATCTCAGGCATAGAAGATACCATAGAAGAAACTGATACATCGGTGAAAGAAAATGTTAAATATAAAGTGTTCTTTACACAAAATATCAAGGAAACCTGGAACACTATGAAAAGACCAAACCTTTGTGTAGGGTAAAAGGGCCAGACAAAGAAACTCACGAAGGTACTGCACTGAAGTCAGTGAGCGAAACACACCCTGACCCTGAAATCCAAGCCAGTAAAAGAAACACTTTAGCCCTGAAATCAGGACCAAAGAAACACTTTGGCCCTGCAACCAGAGCCAGTGAAAGAAATACACCCTGGCTCTGAAATTAGAGCTAAAAGGGTCAAAAGGGCTAAAGTCACCCTTAGTTTGTCCAATAACCGTACAGCAGTTGCCTGATCAAATGACTACACAAAATATTTGGGCTCCAATTGAAATGTTAGATTTACGAAGGTTTAAGGAGGCAATAGTATCTTATGGCATGCATTCCCCATATGTAAAGCAAATGTTAAACTCTTGGTCAACATATAATAGGATTGTACCACAGGATTGGCGGGAGCTGGCACAAGCTGTTCTTGAACCCAGTCAAAGTCTTCAGTGGCTAACTTGGTTCAAGGATGAAGCTAACAATATAGAAAAACAGTGGAGGGATAAAGGAATACAAGTCTGCCAGGATCAGCTTATTGGAGAAGGTCAATATGCTTCAGCACAAGCACAATGTTTATATGATGTCCAAACCCTAATTTTATGTAAAACAGCAGCCTTGAATGCATGGGACAGAGTTGAGGAACCAGGAAAAAAACTGAGTCATTTACAAAGGTTGTACAAGGCCCAAAAGAATCTTTCACAGATTTTTTACAAAGACTGGCTTCAGCAGTAAAGAGAATGGTCCCGGATTCAGAAGCTAGTAAGATAATAATTGAATCTTTGGCCTTTGAGAATGTGAATGCAGCATGCAAAACAATAATCAGGCCATTAAAGGCAAGATCTGCACCTTTGGAAGACTGGATTAGAGACACGGTTAATGTTGAAGCTCATGAGCATGATGATACATGGGTAGGAGAAGCAATTTCAAAAGGTTTGAGGAATGTTAGATGTTTTGGATGTGGAAAGCAAGGACATTTGAAAAGGGACTGTAAACAGGTCATTCCTAGAAACAATGTTTCTTCAAGGAACAATGGCAACAGACTGCCCCTTCCTTCTGGAGTATGCAGAAGGTGTGGTAAGGGAAAACACTGGACCAACGAGTGTAGATCAACAAGGGACAGACAGGGTAATCCTTTGCCTCAGTCTTCGAGAAACTCCCAGAGGGGCCTCATGCAGGCCCCAATAGCAAATCCAGTTCAAACCTTTCCTGCAGTCGTAGAGGAAACCCCAACTCAGAGCAATTAAATAACCAAATGCCTATTGGAATAATTCATGCTGGTCAGGATGATGAAACGGAGAGAATAGAAAATTCAGGAGAAAACATAAAGAAAATTTTTGGCAAACTTCTATTAATGAACAAAGACCAAAATTATCAATAAAAATAAATGGTGTTTTGTTGTCTGGTCTGGTAGACACAGGTGCGGACGTTACCATAATTGCACCAGAATTTTGGCATCCAACTTGGCCTCTTCAGGAGGTAAACATTCAACTGTTAGGAATTGGGACATTATATCAGGTGAAACAGTGCAAGATGGCTCGAATGTATAGGTCCAGAAGGACAGAGAGCAAAATTAAAACCATATGTGGCTAACATAGCTATGAACCTGTGGGGTCGAGACTTGTTACAACAATGGAATACTCAGATTAACATCCCTCCAATCTCAGAAACAAATCATAAACTAGCACATGTTTCTGAGAGAAATATTAGAAGGCAATATTCTGAATGGTCACCAGGCATCCATATTATACAAGAACAGGGCACAACAACTGATGATCTTCCAAAGACATCAACAGCTCTACCTTTAAAATGGTTAACAGACAAGCCTGTATGGGTCCAGCAATGGCCTTTAACAACAGAGAAACTCCAGGCTTTAGAAGAGCTGGTAGAAGAACAGTTAAATGCTCAACATATTGAAGAATCAACCAGCCCTTGGAATTCTCCTGTATTTGTTATTAAGAAGAAATCTGGTAAATGGAGAATAGTAACAGACCTTAGAGCAATTAACAAAGTAATTCAGCCAATGGGCTCTCTACAATCTGGAATTCCTTTGCCTACTCTGTTACCAAAAGGATGGCCTCTCATAGTTACTGATTTAAAAGACTGTTTCTTTTCAATACCCTTACAAGAAAAAGACAGAGAAAGATTTGCTTTCACAGTGCCTACTTATAATAATGCTCAACCGGTTAAAAGATTTCCATGGAGGGTACTCCCACAGGGAATGTTGAATAGCCCAACTCTGTGCCAATATTTTGTAAAACAGCCATTGGAAGTGATACGTAAAAAATTTCCTAAATCTATAATTTATAATTATATGGATGACATTTTATTAGCTGACTCAAATGCAGATACTTTAGAAAGAATGTTTGAAGAAGTAAAGAAAATTTTGCCTTGCTGGGGATTACAAATTGCTCCTGAAAAGATACAAAGAGGAGATTCTATTAATTATTTAGGATATAAAATAGAGCTACAAAAAATTAGACCCCAAAAGGTGCAAATTAGGAGAGATTGACTACAGACTCTTAATGACTTTCAAAGATTATTTGGAGATATTTCTCATTTATGAACTATTGTTGGGGTAAAAAATGATGAACTGCATAATTTGTTCAAAACCTTAGAAGGTGACAAGGACTTAAATAGTCCAAGAGAATTATCACCTGAAGCTGAGAAAGAATTGGCCTTGGTAGAAAAGAAAGTACATGAAGGGCACGTGGATCGTATTGATCCAAAGCTGGATTGCATTTTGGTTATTTTACCTTCTAGGCATTCTCCAACAGGAATATTAATGCAGAGGGAAGATATTATATTAGAATGGATATTTTTACCAAATAAACCAAATAAAAAATTAAAAACTTATGTGGAAAAAATCTCTGACTTGATTTGGAAAGGAAAATTGAGACTTCGTCAATTAACAGGAATAGACCCAGAAGAAATTGTCGTACCTTTAACTAAGGAGGATATTGAAAAGTTAAGGACAGAAAGTGAACCTTGGCAAAGAGCTTGCAGTATTTTTTTGGGAGAAATTAACAGCAAATATCCCAAAAGTGATAGAATTGATCTTATAAAGAGAGCTGATTGGATCTTGCCTCGAATTGTACAGGGAAAGCCCATATCTGGTGTTCGTACATTTTATACAGATGCCAACAAACAAGGAAAGGCAGGTTACAAATCAGAAAATTTAAGTAAAGTGGTTCAAAGTCCTTATAATTCAGTTCAAAAATCAGAATTGTATGCTATTCTGTTGGTATTAATGGATTTTTCAGAACCTCTCAACATAGTAACTGACTCTCAGTATGCTGAAAGAGTAGTATTACATATTGAGACTGCAGAATTTATCCCTGATGCTTCAGAATTAACTTCATTATTTATTCAATTACAAGATACAATCAGGAAAAGGAGTCATCCTTTATATATAACTCACATTCGATCCCATACTGGTCTGCCAGGCCCTTTAGCACAAGGCAATGATGAGATTGATAAATTATTGATAGGAAATGTGCTGGAGGCCTCAGAATTTCATAAAAAACATCATGTCAATAGTAAAGGTTTAAAAAAGGATTTTTCCATAACCTGGCAACAAGCCAAAGAAATAGTAAAGAAATGTCCTACTTGTTCCTTCTACAATCAAACGCCATTACCAGCAGGATGTAACCCAAAGGGTACTCAAAGGAATGAAATCTGGCAGATGGACGTGTTTCACTTTGCAGAATTTGGAAAACTGAAATATGTACACCACATTATCGATACTTATTCAGGATTTCAGTGGGCAACTGCTTTGAGTTCTGAAAAAGCTGATTCTGTAATCACTCATTTGTTAGAAGTTATGGCCATCATTGGTATACCTGCACAAATCAAAACTGATAATGCTCCATCATATGTCTCTGTTAAAATGAAACAGTTTTTTGCTTATTACAATATGAAGCATATTACAGGCATACCACATAATCCTACAGGTCAAGCAGTTATAGAAAGATCAAACAGAACTCTAAAGGATATGCTAAATAAACAGAAAGGGGTAACAAAACACCCCAGAAACAGACTGCATAATGCTCTATTAACTTTGAATTTTCTTAATGCCAATGAGAAAGGAACAACAGCTACAGAGAGACATTGGATAATAGAAAAAAAAGTACAGAATTAAATCAGCCTATATACTTTAAGGATGTGCTGACCTCAGAGTGGAAACCAGGGTATGTGTTACATTGGGGACGAGGTTTTGCTTTTGTTTCTACAGGAGAAGATAAGTTGTGGGTACCATCAAAATTGATAAAGGTTCGATTTGAACAAGAGAAACCTCTTAATTAGAGGAGGTGATAGTTCTTGAACCAGCATGAACATCCAATTTAAACTAACTTATACCAGTAATGCATGTCTTTTCATTTAATCAGATAATAACTTGCCAAAAAGGAACATCCCCAAAATTAGTCTTGGGGAAAGGTTTTTGTTTTTGTCTTTTAGGAGAATGAAGGTTAAGGAATCTGAAGAACACTGGACAAATGAGATAACTGAAGAAAAGGGACAAATCATCTATCCCAAGAAACAGAGTGAAACGGCATATGGGTATATATTATCTAAAAAATTTTATGTCTTCCTAAATGTTTGTTTCTGCTTTTCTCTAAAAATTTAACACTATTGGTCTTCTAATAGTCACAGTTCAATTGAAATTTAAAGCTGACTTTAGAGTTGGAGAATGGCTCTCTCCTTCTTTAAACTCAAGCATGTTGTTAAAAGGAAAATGCAAACCCCCTGTATCATGCCAGAAGAAAAGAGCCATCTTCTGCTATGGGACAGGAGAAAAGCCAAATTAACTAAGGGACTATTCTATTACTAATCTCAACTCTTTGATTCTATTCTGATTCTTTAAAACTTTTCTTAAAGTATAAATTTTATATCAAAATTTACAAGATTAATATATATAGATATATAGATATATATACATTTTAACCTTTGTTAAGATATGAATGGTCATATAGAGTATTAATTAATTCTAGAAAAAAGGCTTCAATTAGCTGCATATATATGTCTTTGTGTTTGAGTCTCTTATCAGTTTTCTGCAGGAAATCACGGCCAGGCCTAACATCAACTGAACTCTCCAGGAAGAAGTTGGGGCCCCACAACAACAACAATTCCACGTGGACAATAATAGTGTCACTAAGCTGACAAACATCATCTACAGATCAGCTTTGAACTACAAGGTGCTCAGAGCAATTTTGAGATGACTAGCTGAGATGATCCAGTCTCAAAGACTACTTGAATAAGGACTTGAGATAAACCCTGAACTTTGGCATTATACACAGACTGGATAATGAAGGATATGGTTACCTTTCCTAGAATTTGACAATTAACCTAAAATTTTTCTTTCAGGATAAAGATAACTTCGCCCATACCCAGCAGGAAGCAATTTTAAGAATACGACACCCACATTCCCAAAGAGGTGCGGTGGGGCGGGTGGTTTTTTGGTCATTTTAATGGGTTTTGGGTCTGGGATAAATTTCATTGTTTAGGGGAGTTGGTTACAAGTTGTTGTCAAGGGTTAGGGAAAAGGCTAAGCAAAGGAGATTAGATTTAAGGTTCTTGTTTAAAAAAAAAGAAAGAAGAAGAAAAAGACAATTACTAGTTTTAAATACTTTACATTGGATTGGATTGTTTTATATTGTATACAAATTACATATATTGAAATTGATATTGTTAGAAAATGCTATATGTATATCTCTAATTGTACTTATACCGTTCATTTAACAATGCAATTTTCTGATCCTTGAATGTTATTATTACCAACTATTAGGATATAAAGAAATGAAAGTTAGTAGTTAGACATTACAATAGAACTTGTAGTCATATTAGATATGTTTTAAAAATTGAGCAGAAATATTTTAGACAGGTCATCTTCAAACTCTTCAGAGATCTACAGAATATGGCATTTAAAATATTTTAATAACTTAGAAAATTTTTCTTTTTTGTTATGATTATGAGACATGTCGGCTCCTGGCAGTACCAATCTACTTCAGAGAAAATATGGGCATTGAAGAAACTGTGTATGGAGTTAACTTTCATTGTGGCAAAAGTTAGCCACTGGACAACAAAGTATCCTTGAATCAACTGCTGACAAAATGGACAGACAGGACATGAAACAAAGGGCTACTGATTCTTGCCAAAACAAGTGTGGTTATGGCTTTATCAAAAGGCATCTTCTGAGGCCAGGACAATATGGCACCATCCCTGAAGTGGCCTTCGCAATTCAGAAAAGGTACAGTGCCCTTTTCTTCTAAGGCAGCTGAACAGGCAGTGGGCCGATGGCTTCTGATGTGCAATGGAACAGCTGCTGAAACAGTTATTCTTGAAGAGTAACTAAGCTCACGCCTCTCAATAGTAGACTGGCATTTGATAGAGGGATGTGGAGAAGAATGGGATGCTGAGATGAAGCCATATATACACAGCCAAGAAGAATGGACAGCTGAATTAAAAAAACATCAACAATTTCCAGAATTTAAAATCCTGAATCATGACATGACACTAGTGGAATTCAGGTGTTTCTGGTACATGGACTGCTCTCACCCAATGTGAGGTTGAACTGATGACCTTGTGTACATCCTACTTCACAAATGAGTCAGATATGCTAAGCCTATAGGCTGAAGATGATGCCCCAACACTGTGGAGAAACCTCGGTCCAGGCAGCTGGCTGTTTCTGTCAACTCACAAATTTTTTGGAAGTTGCTTGCATGCACTTTCTGTTTTTATTTTTGTTAGCTAATATTATTTCCTTCTTGGGTCTCTGAGGGAGTTGAAGGTTAGTTAGTTATAGTTGAAGATTAATTAGGATAGAAAGTGAATTAGATACATTTTGGACTTACCAAAATAGGATAGATAATGAAATTATTTTCTCTGAATTTGTCAAATACAAATGGACTAGACATTGTTTAGACATTTATTACTTGTATATATTGTATATAGTCATTGTACTTTTGTATATAGTTTTTCTTTTGTTAGTTATAACCTTTTTCTTTTTTTTCCTTTTTATTAAAATAGAAAAGGGGAAATGTGGTGGTATTTTACTTGTACTGAAATGTGATTTTAATTGTATGTTAATAAATAAAGTTGTCTGGGGGTCAGAGTTATTAGAGCCATAGCAAGTGCATGGCGGCGGTGGCGCACACCTTTAAGGACCTGGAGGGCGGTACATTCAGGCAGTGACGAGGCAGTCACATGTTCAGGTTTACAACCAATGAGAAGGCAGAACAGCTAGACTATATAAAGACACACACAGGAAGTAGGTCCCCTTTTTCGGAGAGCTCTCTTGGCTGAAGAGGATCCCTGAATCAGGAAGGGTGAGGCTCTTAGCTCTGACCTCTTGGCTTTCTTCTCTGAATTGGCTCTGTGTTTCTTATTTAATAAGACCGTTGGTTACATCTACAATAGTATTTGAAATTTTATTTAGAACAATAGAAAATGAAAGAAGATAAAGTAGGTACAAATTCCCGAGGAAGAAATAAAAGTATCAGTCTTTGCAGATGACATGGCAGTATACATAACCAACCCCAAGCATTCTACCCGGAAACTTCTACAATACCTTCAATGAAGTGGCTGGATAAAAAATTAACTAAAAAAATCATTAACCCTCGTCTATACATATGTTAATCAGACTGAGAAAGAAATCATGGAAACAACCCCATTCATAATAGCCACAAATAATATATAAACTGTCTTGCTGGAACTCTAACCAAGCAAATGAAAGACCTGTATATTACAGACTTCTAGTCCTTGAATAAGGAACTTGGATATGTCAGAAGATGTAAATATCTACTATACTCATGAATAGGTAGTATTAACACAGTAAAAAATGGCCATCTTACCAAAAGCAATCTATAGACTCTACACAATCACCATCAGAATTCCAACACATTTTATTACAAATCTGGAAAGAACAAAAATCAACTTCATCAGAAAACCAGGATAGCTAAAACAATCCTCGACAATAAAAGAACTTTAGGAACAATCATCATCCCTGGTTTCAAGATGTACTACAGAACTATACTAATAAAAATTGGATGGTATTGGCATAAAAACTGACAGGTTGACCAATTGAATCAAAGTGAAGACACAGACAAAAATCCATAGACCTATGGACACTTGATTTTTGACAAAGAAGCCCAAATTATAAAATGGATAAATGAAAGCATCTCCAGCAAATGGTGCTGTTCTAAGTGGCATGTAAAAGAATGCAAACAGATACATATCACCCTGCACAAAACTCAATACCAAGTGAATAAAAGGCATCAACATAAAACCAGATACACCTAACCAGATAGAAAAGAAAGTGGAGAATAGCCTTGAATGCATTGGCACAGGAGCTGTCTTCTTGGACAGAACACCAATCACAAAGGCACTAAGATCAACAATAAATTGGAGCTCATGAAACCAAAAAACTCCTGTAAGGCAAAAGTCATAATTAAAAAGACTGTCTTAGTTAGGGTTTTATTGCTGTGAAAAGACACCATGACCAACTCTTATGAAGGCAGCATTCAACTGCAGTCCCTTACTTAGAGTTTCAGAGATTCAATCTATTATCATCGTGATGGGGAGCATGTCAGTGTGCAGGCCGATGTGGCAATGTAGCTGTATCTGAGAGTCCTACATCTTGCAGGCAATAGGAAATGGACTGAGACACTTGGCAGTATCCTCAGTATAGGAAACCTCAAAGCCCAAACCTATACTGACATACTTCCTCCAACAAGAACATACCCATTCTACCAAAGCCACACCTCATAATCATGCCACTCCTTATGAGATTATTGGGACCAATTACAATCAAACTCCCACAAGGACAAAAGAGAAGCCTACAAAATAGGAAAAGATCTTCACCAACTGCACATCCAAATAGGGCTGATTTAAGAAATATATCAAGAACTAAAAAAAAACGACATCAAAAAATCCAAGTAATTTAATGAAAAATTTGGGTACAGATATAAATAGAGGATTGTCAACATAGGAATCTCAAATGGCTGAGAGTCACTTAAAGAAATATTCAGCACCCTTAGCCATTAGGGAAATGCAAATTAAAATGACTCTGAGATTTAATCTTACACCTATCAGATGGATAAAATCAAAAAGACAAATAACAGCTTATGCTGGAGAGGATGTGGAGCAAGGGAACATTCCTCCATTGCTGGTCAGAGTATAAACTTTTACAGCTTCTGTTTAAATCAATATGGCAGGTTCTCAGAAAATTGGGAATCAATCTATTTCAAGACCCAGCTATACCACTCTGGGCAAATACTACATGAACACTTCATTCTACCATAAGGACAATGGCTCAACTTGTACATAGCAGCTTTATTCATAATAGCCAAAAATTGGAAAGAAAACCTAGATGGCCCTCAATGGAAGAATGAGTAAAGAAACTGTGGTACATTTATACAATGCAGTATTACTCAGCTGTCACAAAAAGTGAGATTAGGAAATTTTCTGGCAAATGGATGGAAGTAGAGAAGATCATTCTGAGAGAGTGAACCAAGACCCAGAAAGAAATACAAGTATGTACTCACTTGTAAGTGAATATTAGCCATAAAGATAACAATGCTATAATCCAGAGACCCAGATACAAGGAGGTCTCAATGTGTGGTGGCATGAATATCACTGTGAAGAGGAAATAGAATAATCATTGCTGGTGTGTGGGTGCAGTGGACTGGAATGGGTTGGGAATGGAAACAGAAGGAATGAGGAGGGAGTGGATGGAGAGCGAGAGAGAGAGAGAGAGAGAGAGAGAGAGAGAGAGAGAGAGAGAGAGAGAGAGGGAGAGGGAGAGGGAGAGGGAGAGGGAGAGGGAGAGGGAGAGGGAGAGGGAGCAAGCTCTGGTTGAGACAACTAGAATCAGGGACCATCTCTGAAATGAGCTAGAAACCTAGTGCAATGGAAACTCCCAAGAAACTATGAGGGTGGCCCTAGACAAGATTCCTAGCAAAGGGTTATATGGAAGCTGAACTGACCATCTCCTGTAACCAGGGAAGACCAGTAGAGGGACTGGAACACCAACCCAGCCACAAACACCTTCAACCTACAATTTGTCCTGCCTATAAGATATGCTGGGGTAAATGTCACAGAGAAATTGTGGGCGTGACAAAGGAATGACTGCTCCAGCTTGAGACCCATATGCTGACACTGCCTGGAGGGCCAGAACCTGAGGCTGAATAGCCTAGACATCTAGAGTAGAATCATACATGACTGGCCCAAAAAAGTCAATGAAATTATTCCTAATGATATTCTACTCTACACATAGATTGGTACCAACCCAATTGTCATCAGGAAGGCTTCACCCAGCAGCTGATGAAAAGAGATGCAGAGACCCAAAGGAAAGTATTAGACAGAGCTTGGGAAATCTTGAGAAGAGGGGGAGGCAGGGTAGTAGGAGCAAAGGATTCAAGGTAATCACAAGAAAACCCACTAAATCAACTAACCTAGTTTTGTAGGGACACAAAGAAACTGAACTTCTAAACACGGAGCCTGAATGGTAATTACCTAGGCCCACTGAATATATGTTACAGTGGTGTAGTTTGGTCTTCTGGTGGAACTCTTGAAAGTGGGAACATGGGTTTTTTTCTGACTCAGTAGTTTTCTTTTTGCCCCCCTTACTCCTACCATGCTGCCTAATGCAGCCTTAATAGGAAAAGAGGTGCCTGTTCTCACTGAAACTTGATATGCTCTGAGTAGTTGATAACTATTGGAGGCCTTCCCTTTTCTATAGAGAAATGGAGAAGAAGTGGATGTCATGAGGGTGGATTTTGGGGATACTGAGAGAAGATGAAGGAGGGGAAAGTATGGTCAGGATATAATAAATAAATATATAAAAATTTAAGAAGTGTAAATATGGAGTATTAATCACAGGATACACATTCCTTATACTTCTGAATGTCAGGATATAATTGAAAGACAACATAGAACATTCAAACAGCAGTTATTAAAAACTAAAAATTGGCATATACCAAAAGTTATTCATGCACTTTCCTTATTTACTCTCAATTTTTAAATTTGACCCCCAGGTTATAGTCACAAGGAAGAAAGAATCACTATGACTTTGCCACTGGTACCAGCTGACCCCATTACAACACCACTCCCTATACTCTGGGCCTGTGATGCCCATCACTCTCCAACACCTTGTATGTTACAATGTTAAACATGTTTTTTTGATGGTGTCATAAACATTTAGTTAAATAACAGCAGCAAGTTGTGTAAGTTTAAGCCAGTGAGCTGCAGGAATCTCTGTTACAAATAAGGATCTGATGTGGCAAGGTAAGGGCCTTTCTGTGTACTTTCCCAAAAGGCATTAATTCATACCCTACAAATGACAGCAAACCAAATTGGTGGATATACAATTCAGGAGAGTTACCTTGAGCTGATGAAATTTTCATTTAGGAAACACTCTTATACTGTTAAGTGCAAAGCAAGTGGACTCACTTCAGTCAGGGCACAGGATTGAGACACAGGGCATTTGGCTATACCCTGGTTGTCTCATACACCACTCAGCAGCTAACATTTTACAGGAGACAAGCTCATACAGTCTCTTGTTAATGGCATTCCTTCATCCAGGGAAAGGCTTAATCTTCTTTAAAATCAATATAGCTAAGTGTTCTATTAGTTATGTTCATCTCTTTTAAAAGTCAAATATTGGTATCTGTTTTAGTCATTGTTCTATTGCTGAGAAAGGACACTGTGTTCATGGAAACTTTTATAAAGGAAAGAATTTATTTTGGCTTGTTTATAGTTTCAGAGATGTAGTTCATTGTCATCATGGTGACTAGGATGGGATCATGCTGGCAGACATGGAAGCTGAGAGCTCTTTGTCTGGATCCTGTCCTTTAGTCAATTTTCCCAGGAAAATGGATTATTTAAGGGCCACTGAGGAACTGATGCAAGACTTACAGATCTTGGGCTACAGAAGTTAAGCCCAGAAAATCCAACTTTGTGCATCAGAGGCTACCTATCCTGGGTACCACCAGAGGGGAGACAAAGCAGACAGACTCTCAAGAGTAGTGCTGCCCTTCTTCAGATCCCAGATTAAAGACTAAGAGATGAGTTGGAAAGTTCCTTGGTGCAGCTCAGTATTGCTGCCTCTGGATACCACAGTTTCTGGAAATAGCAAGGCCTCTTATCACAGAGCCCCTAATCTGGACTGAAACAACAAAAAACATTTGAGGCTCTCAGGATGTTTTGAAACATTTTTATCTGATTTTCCATGAAACAAAACACAAAAGGAGTTTTAACTCAAATATTAGTCCATAGAAATGCTCTAGGACATACATACCTGTCTAAAGGACTGGACCTGGGAGCTACAGGACGGCCCATGTGTCTAAGAGTTGTGACACCTACTGCTAGTCTAATGAAAATTAAAATATAACTCAGGGTCATGATCTTATACTCACAGAACCCCATAATGCAGTTGAGGCCCTCCTAAAGGAGCACCAGAACAATGGCTCTCTACTTCCTGTATGACAAAATACCAGGCCCTACTCCTTCACCACCCTCAAGTCTGGGTTGAGAATCCCTTCACCATGTACCCTGCTCTTCCCTGTTGACTGCCCATGGGTGCTCTGCCTCAACTAACATAAGATGAAAGATGAAACCAAGTACATGAGACCTGCAATAGCTACTTTAACTGAAACTATTTGGTCTCAAGTCAGGTACCTCAACATAAAAAGTAGAAATGATCAATTTGTCCCAAACTCTCACATGGGGAAAAGGAAAGTCTTCCATCATATACCTGGATGATAACTATGCATTTATTACTGGCTTGTCCACAATATGATGTATAGAGAAAGATGGATTATCACATCTGGGAAAAGGGGCATTAAAAATCTTGGTCCTCCTAAAGGCTACTTGGCTTCCCCTATGAAATGCTATCCTCCTCTCTGGGCCACTGACCTGGCTGCCCAACAAATGGCTGTAAGGCCAGTGGGGCCTATTGACATTCTGATAATGTATCCTGACTGGATACTGCCTAAGGCTCCATGGTAAAAAGGAAAGGTACAGCTCAAAGCCACATGTTGATGGAGGACACAGAGGGAAAGATCATTCTCCCAGAAACAGCTGGCAGAACTCTGGTAACTGACCTTTACCAGGCTACGCATCTGGGGTCCTCAAAACATTCTGAGTTGCTCATACCAAGGTTTGTTATACCTAGACTGGAGAGCCTAGCAGGGGCAGTTTCACCCAGATGCAAGGTGTGTGCTCAAGTAATTCCTGAAGAGGATCCCTTACCAGAAAGAGGTCCAAATGTGAAGGCAACATGCTGGTGAACTCTGGGAAACGTTCTCCACCAAGATCCAGCCTGCCAGGGCAAGGAATAATAATTTCTAGTTTTTAGAGATACCTTTTCTGGGTAGGTAGAAACATTCCACACTCAGACTAAAACTGCCTAATAGTAGCTTAAAAAGCTCCTCCAGGATCTGGTACCTTAATTTGGCCTCACCCTAGAAATGGAAACTGATAATGACCTGACTTACATAGCCAAAACTTCTCCATTAATACCTAAGCCTTAAGACAGATTGTAAACTTCTTTGTGTATGTAGCACTCAGAGTTCTGGGCATGTAGAAAAAATAAACTGGATGTTACAAAGACTCTAAAAACTGTCATTAGAGTCCAGCAAAGTGTGGATAGGCCTACTTCCCTTGCTATGCTTGGCATCCTGGCCTCCATATAGGAAAGGAACCACTGCCTATGAAAGTATGTTTGTAAGACCTCTTTCATGCTTCCCAGACTCAGAGACCAGCAGTGAGCAAATCTGTATCACCCTTCCTTTGTTAAGTCACTACAGGCCTTCCAGTTCTCCATCTTGGGTATTCATTGACTACCAAAGAGACTCAGACAATCTATGAGTCCACCATCAGTTTTCTCTGGTTTGGGTCCAATGATACAATCTGGGTCAACTGTGTAGTCAAATGTGCCAGGAACCAACACAGAAAGGATGCTGCATGGAGATTCTCTCCACTCCTATGGATGTGAATGTAGCTGCCATTACACCATGGATCCAACACACGCTGGTCAAGAAAGCAATAGACACAGACACTGATCACCAAAGGACTATCTCTGGACTATGGGTGTATTGAAGTTAAGATTTTATTGGGCTCCAATCCCTTCCACTCCCTGCCCCTCTATCTCCTCCTGAGTCTTGTATTTTCTCCTATGATTATGGTATAGGGTCATGGCCCAACCCCCACTGCTCTCAGGCCTGGACTGGAAATTGAGGAAGAAAGATAGAGTGAAGGTATTAGTTAGTACGACTGCAGGCCAGCAACCCATATTCCATCTTGACCTTTGCTTCTTCATGCCCACTTTCCACATCTGCTTCTATTGCAAATGGGAAAGATGTAGGGATTTTCTTTCTCTTTTGATGTGGCAATACAGACTTTACAATTTTATACATGCCTCTAACTGGGCCCCATTATTACCACCAATAAGGGCATTTCCATTGCAAAAATTGGGGTTTTGTAACTGAGACTTTCTGAAAAAGCCCTTACAAAGTTCTGGCCTTTGAAAAACAAGAAAAACCCGGAAAATCAGACCCTATTACATAGGAAGGGGCACTGGGAACAGAGTTAATCACTCCCATCTAGAAAACGGCCAATATTGCTGTTGTTCTTAGACACCTGGCCCCTATATTACATAGGTATAGGAACTAACCAGACTGTATGCCCATTGATTAACAAAATTCATCAGGACTGAATACTGCCCTCATTAACTTTTGAAGATTTATCCTGGGCAGGTCCCCTTATGCTGATGCCTGCTATTCTGCTTTAAGTGTTATTTCATCTGGATAACAGCATTATACTGAGCCACTGAGGCTACTTGGTGGGCATGTACTAAGGGATTGACTAAATGTGTGTCTTCTGATCCTTTCCAAACTATATAGACAGTGTAATGAGGACCTAGAGGAATGAAATATTTCCAATTCTAAATTAAAGCAACAATTAGATTATTTGCAGAATTGTTCCTACAAAATTGGAGAGGAATTGATTTACTTCTCATGAGATAAAGAATTTATGTATGGCTTTTGGAGAAATCTGTTGTTTCTCTACTAATTGATAAGGAGCAATTAGCCAAAAATCTAGTTAGGCTGAGGAAAACTTCGAAAGAGAAAGTGACAAAGACATAAATCTGATCATTATTATCTGTCTTTGTTCTTTTGGTGCCTCAGGCTAACTACAGTGCTATCCTCTCTAGCTAGTTCTTTACTTCTCATTCTGGTCAGAACATTGGGGCTCAGCATCTTAAACTATGTGGATAACTATGCATCAGTTCATTAAAATTAGTCATCATTAGACCCACCACGCCTCTTTGGAGCAGGATGAGTCCACAATTGGACTCATTTACTAAGACCAGTGGGAAGTGTAACACAGCCACATATCTTCATATGTTCCACACCTTAGCACAATTGACTCCATGATGGAAGGCCATTCATGGTGCAAAACTCAGCAAGTAAACAGCACTACCAGCCAAAACCAAAGTCCAGAGTTCTAAGTCTCTGAATGAACTAATCGTGGTTTTTGGCTCCTGTACTTCTGCTTTTATCTAACTGTTCTTGTTAAGTGAAATATGTCAAGTCATAACATGTCTTTGTGCTTAAAACTCACACTAAGAAAGGCCTGGGGCTGCACTGGGATATGATTGCCCAGGGTAGTCACTGGATGGCTAATAATGACTTACTGTAGACTTAAACAGCTGACTGAGCAGTGTCCTCTGGTGGAAACTGTACAACATTTGGCACCTATGGCCTCTGGCAAGGATGAAGCTACTAAAAGTCCCAATGACACTTCTGGGTTTTAGCTAAGAAAACAACTAGTTCATTCCCTTTGAGGTCTTTTTATGCCAAACTGTCAAGCCAATTTCTGCCTCCTGTTCTCCTCTGACCCCATCTGAAGTGGTCTGCTGGAATGGAGCAACAACTGACCTGGATTCTTCCAGCTATATCTGGCATGCCAGGTGGCAGTATTGGGGCAACTCACCAGTGATCTTCTCTAAAAGGTTCCAACTGTCAGATGCAGAGAGGAAAGGTGGTCTTCATTGATGTCTTGAAAGGATTAAAATATCCAAAATCCATTACACTTTCCCGATAGGCTCACAAGAGCCCCATATATTAAACTCCTGGTTTTCCTTTGACTTTTAAGGTTATTTTCCAGAGTTATGATCCCGCAATCAGTATTCATGTCCTACAATGACTCTTGCATCAGGTGTAGCTTGAGTTTTCCTGCCTGGCCCACAGTCAGGGTGAATCTCTCTCACCTGCTAGTCCCACAGCCACTCAGACCCGACCAAGTAAACACAGAGACTTATATTGGTTACAAACTGTATGGCCGTGGCAGGCTTCTTGCTAACTGTTCTTACAGCTTAAATTAATCCATTTCCATAAATCTATACCTTGCCACATGGCTCGTGACTTATCGGCATCTTCACATGCAGTTTGTCATCGTGACAGCTGGCAGTGTCTCTCTGACTCAGCCTTCCACTTCCCAGCTTTATTCTCCTCCTTGTCCCTCTTACACTTCCTGCCTAGCCAATGGCCAATCAGTGTTTTATTTATTGACTAATCAGCAACACATTTGCCATACAGAACATCCCACAGCAATCAGGAGTGAGCATAATGCCCTTCCCATGTGGATTCTAGATAGGTGAAGATATATATTTACCATCATTTCATGTTTATGTTAAAACAAAACTGGCTGGTCTTCCTTGACTGGAGGCAGCTGCTTTAGAGAGCCAAAGAGTGACATCTTACATATGGGCAACATATTTTCATCAAAAAGAAAATATTAGTGAGAAATATTTGTGTAAGGATCATTTCCTTCAAATTTACATCTAATATATAGGGTCTGTGATGCCTTGGGTTTTTTAACAAGTAATCTTAATCTTTGGTTAAACTATCCTGGTGAGTGCTGAAGACCATGTAGATGATTAAAATTAACTTTTCACTCTGTACTCTCAAAGTGTAGCGGTAGTGCCCATGCTACCACCACCCATTCACCATGTCCGAGCGAGGGGCTGTGGATCAAAAAACAGAGACAAGAGACAGCGGGTCATTCGTCTCAGCAGAATGTCAAATGCCGTTTATTGAAGGAGGGAGGAGGCCTTAAATACAGGCTTACAGCACAATGGGAGAACCCCGGAGGGTAGAAGTTCACTACTGATGTTCTACATTCTTGCATCTAAGCTGTTAATGCCCAATATGCAGGACACACAAACAAGGAACTTCTGGTAACCATTCAGGAGAAAGGAAACTGGCAGGGGATCAGCATAGGAAGGACATCAAGGTCAAGGTCACCAAGCAAGGCCAAAATGAGGACCAGGGCCCTACATCAAGGTAAGTTGTGCAACTGATCCTCAGATGTTTCATGGGATTGAGAGGGCCCTCAGGTTTCTATACCTTTTTTTTTTGACCGTTGTTCATCAATGTGAGTATAAGTCAAAGGCCTTGCTTCACCAACTGTGGCTTCATTTGAAACTAGCATTGACTGTCATTTTCTATAGACTGGACAATGTTTCAGATTCATTGAGTGAGCTCCACATTGCCTTCTGATTCCAAGAGAACATGGGACTTTCTAGACTTAATAGGACATTGATCAGTGGCCCACAGCCCACTGGGACCTCTTTGTCCCTGATGTGTAAATGGAAAATATTCTTGCTGTTAATCCCTCTTACCACATTAGAGTAGCCTCCAAGTGTGGTTACTGAATATCCAGAAGATCAGAAAGACACATGTCTAGTACTTTTAACTATTTATAATATTTCTATAGCCAGACATTTCTAAATAAACTTTGGTTTGACATACATTTTGGTCAATCTTTGAAATACTTAATCTCTAACACTGACAAATTTAATACACAATATATCATGTCTAAGTTTCATTGTTTCTGTACCTTTAATAACTTACTCAGAATCTCAAAGCTGGCAAAATGTCTGACTTTTTCCATGATGTTTAAGACCATTTGGATGTGTAAACACTTTACCACATTTATTACATTCATGGGATTTCTTTCCAATACATCTTCCAATGCAAGCCTCCAACAGATCTGACCTGTCTTCTGGTGTCAGAGAGAAGTAGGCAAGCATATACATTCATGCAGGTATGCACAAATAAAAACAAAATAAACAAATAAATCTTAACAGAAATTGAAATAAAACCTATGGAGAAAGCTCCAGACCATGTTGAAAAGAAGCATGAGGCAGTCCTCAGCAGCCAGCAGGCAGGTTAGAGACCTACCTCCTGGCTGAAACACCACCTCTGAAAGCCACTGGGTCATGTTCCCCAAAGACCCACTCTGCCATCCAAACCCACAGTCCTGGTCATCTTCGCATGGCCAGCCCTCCCCGACAACTCCAGCAGTCTGTATAGGCACAGGCACACCACACTCTAGTTGGAAGAACAGGTAAATGACTGGTTTCCCAGCAGAACTGCCCCACAAACCAGACCCTAAACCCCAGGCCCGTCCTGAGATCTTTCCCCTCCCATCTCAGCACCAGCAAGGCATCTGGGCCCTACTCCAACTTTGGTGGAACTCCACTGCTCTGGTACAATCCTAAGCAGCCAGCAAGCAGGTTTGACAGACCTGCCTCCAGGCTGCACCACCACCAACACAACCACTGAATTCTGTTGCCACAAGACATGCTCCTCCACCCAAACTCATGCACCTAGTCATCCTTCTGGTAGCCAACCCTGCCTTGCAACCCCAGAAGACTACATAGGCACAGGGTCAACCCACACCAGTTGGAAGAGCAGATTAATAAGCACCAGTATGAGAATACATTCAATTACAAAAAGGGCAATATAGTGCCAAAAGAACCCAGTGATCCTAGAACAGCAACTCTCAGCTAAATTACCTCTGGGTCAAGGAAGAAATAAAGAAATTAGACTTCCTAAAATTCAATGAAAATGAATCCACATCATATCCAAACTTATGGGACACTATGAGAGCAATGCTAAGAGAAAAGTTCATAGCACTAAGTGCCTACATAAAGAAAGTGGAGAAATCTCACACTAGTGACTTAACAGAACACTTGAAAGCTCTAGAACAAAAAGAAGCAAACTCACCCAGGAGGAGGAGATGACAGGAAATAATCAAACTCTGGGCTGAAATCAAGAAAATAGAAATACAACAATACAAAAATCAATGAAACACAGAGTTGATTCTTTGAGAAAATCAAGAAGATAGACAAACCCTTATCCAAACTAATGAAAAAACAGAGAAAATATCCAAATTAAGAAAATCAGAAATGAAATGGAGGACGTAACAACAGACACCAGGCAAATCCAGGGAATCATTAGATCATACTTCAAAACCATGTACTCCCACAAAATTGGAAAATTAAAAAAAAACAATATTCTTGATAGGTACCACATACCAAAAGTAAATCAAGACCAGAAAAACAATCAAAATAGACCTATAACACCTAAAGAAAAGGAAGCTGTTGTGTGATATTTTGTTTGTGTTCTGACAAATAAAGCTTGTCTGGAGATCAGAGGGCAGAGACAGCCACTAGTGAACCACAGAAGTCTGGCAGTGGTGGCTCACAAGTTTAATCCCAGCACTGGGAAGGCCCATGACTTTAAACCCAGCACAATCAGGAGGTGGAGAAAGGAATATAAGGTGGGTGGAGACAGGATCTCAGCCTCATTCGGTCTGAGGATTCATAGAGGTAAGAAGTCTTTAGGGGCTGTTGCTGTGCTTCTCTGATCTTTCAGCTTTTATCCTCAATATCTGACTCCAGGTTGTTTTGTTGTTGTTGTTAACTAATTAAATTAATATCATGCTTCATCTGGTGTCCAACTTTTGGGGCATAAATTCATGAAAAAGTCACTTGCCTGTAGCTTTGCAGCCACCAGCACATGTCAGAGCTGCACATAGGGGTTTGCATCAAAGTCACTGTTTCATTGGCTAAGTTTTTCTTTTTTCCCCAAGCCCTCTGAGTGAGTATGGGATTTTTCTGTTGCAGCCTTTCTTCAGCAAACTCCACAGGTGTTTGGGCTCCAAACAACACGAGAGTTAGCTCCTTACCACTGGCCAGCTCTGCCTTCAGGCAGCTTCTGCCACATGTGCTTCTTCTTCAAGATCCCCTGTGTGAAATTTTCAGTCAGCCAGTCTCCCAGAGGGTTGGACATTTTTCCTGGATACCCTTCTTGAGCTGCTGACACACTAGGTAGCTGCCCTGACACCATCTTGGGCTTCTACTGTTCTACACAGCAGCAGTCAGGCTCATACTTCACCCTCATCTTCACTGTCATCATCAGCAGATTTGGTGAGACAATTGGGAATTCTTAAAGTTTAAAAAAAGACAGAAACCCTGTCTCGAAAAACCAAAAAAAAAAAAAAAGACAGTTTTCCCACATTAAAAAAATGGGAAACACTAATGGAGGGAGTTAAGTCTCTGTTCAAAATGGTTTAAAAATGGAACAATTAAATTAAGAGATAATCAACTTAACTGGATTGGCATAATGTGAATTTTCATTTTGATAATTCTAATTATCAGTTTGGTAATTCTTGGTTTATCTTTTAAAAAGTTGGTTGATATGAATGCCAAGATACAGGACTTAGAAAAACTTATTAAGACAGATCATAGAGAAGTTGACAGACAGAGAAGTTGAAAAGGAGAACCAATGTCACTATTATGTTATAATATTAGAGGGGAACAGCCCAAGGTTTTCAAACAATAATGGTAACAATAATTGCCCCAGAATCTTGGCATCCAAATTGGCTCCTTCAAGAGGGAAATGTTCAGCTTTTAGGGATTGGAACATTATCTCAGGTAAAACAAAGCATAAGATGGGTTGAATGTATATGGCCAGAAGGACAGAGAGGAAATTTAAAGCCAAATGTGGCTAATATTGCAATGAAATTATGGGGATATGATTTGTTAACTTATTTCTATTAATCTATGTGCTGCCCCAAGGTTCATCTACGTCATCTACATACTGTCCATTCTGCTTTCCTGATTCCTACATGTCTGACTAGATGATTCCCCTTTCTTCTACTTCCCCCTTTTTCTTTGCCCACCAGCACTGTCTATCCTTTCTCTGTCTAGCTATTTGGCATATCAGTTTATTATTAGACCAATTAGGTACCTTATGCAGGCAAAGCAACACATCTTTAATTGTTAACAAATGCAACACGCCCTAGCTCCCATCCTGCCCCAGACTTCCCATCTGGACAAGAGGTGAGTGCCTGGGCTCAGCCTAGATCCCATCCCTGGGCACCAGCCACTCCGGATCAAGTAGGCTCCATTCCAGGGATGCAAGGGTGGTTCAACATATGAAAGTCCACCAATGTAATATACAATATAAACAAACTCAAAGAAAAAACCACATGATCATCTCACTAGATGCAGAAAAGGCATTTGACAAAATCCAACACCCCTTCATGATAAAGGTCTTGGAGCGATCAGGAATACAAGAAACATACCTAAACATAATAAAGGCAATTTACAGCAAGCCAACAGCCAACATCAAATTAAATGGAGAGAAACTCAAAGCAATTCCACTAAAATCAGGAACGAGACAAAGCTGTCTGCTCTCACCATACTTATTCAATATAGTACTTGAAGTTCTAGCCAGAGCAATAAGACAACATAAGGAGATTAAGGGGATACAAATTGGAAAGGAAGAAGTCAAGTTTTCCCTATTTGCAAATGACATGATAGTATACTTGAGTGACCTCAAAGATTCCACCAAGGAACTGATACAGCTTATAAACACCTTCAGCAACATAGCAGGATACAAGATCAACGCAAAAAAATCAGTAGCCCTCCTATATACAATTGAAAAACAGGCTGAGAAGGAAATCAGAGATACATCACCCTTTACAATAGTCACAAATGACATAAAATACCTTGGGGGTAACACTAATCAAGCAAGTGAAGGACCTATATGACAAGAACTTTAAGTCCCTGAAAAAAGAAATTGAAGACGAGGTCAGAAAATGGAAAGATCTCCCATGCTCATGGATAGGCAGGACTAACATAGTAAAAATGGAAATCTTACCAAAAGCAATCTACAGATTCAATGTAATCCCCATCAAAATACCAACACAATTCTTCACAGACCTGGAAAGAATAATACTCAACTTCATATGGAAAAACAAAAAACCCAGGATAGCCAAAAGAATCCTGTACAATAAAACAACCTCTGGAGGCATCACGATCCCTGACTTCAAGCTCTACTATAGAGCTACAGTAATAAAAACAGCTTGGTACTGGCATAAAAACCAACATGTGGACCAATGGAATCGAATTGAAGACCCTGACATTAATCCACACACCTACGAACATATAATTTTTGACAAAGAAGCCAAAAGTGCACAATGGAAAAAAGAAAGCATCTTCAACAAATGGTGCTGGCATAACTGGATATCAACGTGTAGAAGGCTGCAAATAGATCCATATCTATCACCATGCACAAAACTTAAGTCCAAGTGGATCAAAGACCTCAACATAAATCCAGCTACTCTGAACCTGCTAGAAGAGAAAGTAGGAAGTAGTCTTGAATGCATTGGCATAGGAGATCACTTCCTAAATATAACACCAGTAGCTCAGACACCAAGAGAAACAATCAATCAATGGGACCTCTTGAAACTGAGAAGCTTTTGTAGAGCAAAGGATACGGTCAACAAGGCAAAGCCACAGCCTATAGAATGGGAAAAGGTCTTCACCAACCCCACATCTGACAGAGGACTGATATCCAGATTATATAAGGAAATCAAGAAATTAGACATCAAAATGCCCAACAGTCTAATTAAGAAATGGACTATAGAACTAAACAGAGAATTCTCAACAGAGGAAACTCAAATGGCTGAAAGACATTTAAGGAATTGCTCAACATCCCTAATTATCAGGGAAATGCAAATCAAAACGTCTCTGAGATACCGCCTTACGCCTGTCAGAATGGCTAAGATCAAAAACACTGAAGACACCTTATGCTGGAGAAGATGTGGAGCTAGGGGAACTCTCCTCCACTGCTGGTGGGAATGCAAGCTTGTACAACCACTTTGGAAATCAATATGGCGCTTTCTTAGAAAACTGGGAATCAATCTCCCCCAAGATCCAGCTATACCACTCTTGGGCATATACCCAAGGAATGCTCAATCATACCACAAGGGCACTTGCTCAGCTATGTTCATATCAGCATTGTTTGTAATAGCCAGAACCTGGAAACAACCTAGATGCCCTTCAACTGAAGAATGGATAAATAAAATGTGGTATATATACACAATGGAATACTACTCAGCAGAGAAAAACAATGACATCCTGAGGTTTGCAGGCAAATGGATGGATCTAGCAAAAATCATCCTGAGTGAGGTAACCCAGACTCAGAAAGACAAACATGGTATGTACTCACTCATAGGAGGATACTAGATGTGGAACAAGGATGACTGGACTGCTACTCGCATCATCAGGGAGGCTACCTGGAAAACAGGACCCCAAGAAAGACACGGGGATCGCCCAAGGACGGAGAAATGGATGAGGTCTACATGAACAGCCTGGACATGAGTGGGGGTAATGTAGGGCGAGGGTTCGAGGGAAAGAGAGCTTGAGGTAGCGGGAGATCCAAGCTGGATCAACAACAGAGAGGGAGAACAAGGAATAGGAGACCATGGTAAATGAAGACCACATGAGAATAGGAAGAAGCAAAGTGCTAGAGAGGCCCACAGAAATCCACAAAGATAAAGATACCCTCACAATAGACTGCTGGCAATGGTCGAGAGACAGCCCGAACTGACCTGCTCTGGTGAAAGGATGGCCAAACACCCTAATTGTCGTGCTAGAAACCCCATCCAATGACTGAGGGAACTGGATGCAGAGATCCACGGCTAGGCCCCGGGTGGAGCTCTGGGAGTCCAATTAGCGAGAAAGAGGAGGGTTTATATGAGCGAGAATTGTTGAGACCAAGGTTGGATAAAGCACAGGGATAAATAGCCAAACGAATGGAAACACATGAACCATGAACCAATGGCTGAGGGGCCCCCAACTGGATCAGGCCCTCTGAATAGGTGAGACAGTTGATTGACTTGTTCTGTTTGGGAGGCATCCAGGCAGTGGGACCGGGTCCTGTGCTCAGTGCATGAGTTAGCTGTTTGAAACCTGGGGCTTATGCAGGGACGCTTGGCTCAGCCTGGGCGGAGGGGACTGGACCTGCCTGGACTGATCAACTATCAGGTTGATCTCAATCCTCGGGGGAGGCTTTGCCCTGGAGGAGGTGGGAATGGGGGGTGTGGTAGGGGGAAGGGGAGGGGGCTGGGAGGGGGCGTGAATAAAGGAATCTATGGCTGATATGTAGAACTAAATTATATTGTAAAATTAAATTAAATTAAATTAAAAAAAAGAAAAACAAAAATCAAATGCAACACATCTTTACATAGTTACACAATGCAAACTTGCAGGTCACTACTGTGGGATATCTTTCTGTATGCTGTGAATATGTGTGGCTCCCATTGGATAAATAAAGCTTCATTGGCCTATGGCAGTGCAGGATGAAGTCAGGAGGGAAAATACAAAAGAGATATTAAGAGATGAAAGGCAGAGTGGAGAAATGCCAGCCTGATGTCCAACGAGCAACATGAAATGGGATACAGGTAAAGCCACAAACACATGGTGATACATAGATTAATAGTAATGGGTTAAGTTAAGTTATATGAGCTATTTAGCAAGAATCCTAAGCCATAGGCCATACAGTTTGTAATTAATATTAAGCCTCTGAGTAATTATTTCATAAGTGGCTGCAGGATGACAGGGCCACTGGTGACCAGAGAAACTTCAAATACAGTTCACCATGTGATATAATCCCACTACATTTCCTCTTTTTTGTCTAGATGAAAAAGAAAGTTTTAACTCTAATACAGAAAAACTATATACAACAAGAATAAATTATCAAATAAGGATTACATTCTAAATGTCTAGTCCATTTGTATTTGGCAAATTCTGAGAAACTGCTCTATTATATAATCTTATCTTGTTGAGTTCAAAGTTTTGTAACTAATTTACCTTCTATCATAACTCAGGAAAATTATCCCCATCAAAGATTTGAGAAGGATATAACATTACCTGAGTAAACATGAAGTGCAGAGCAAGAAACTTCCAAATTACAGAAATGACAGAAACAGCTGGCTGCCTGGATAGTCACCCAGGGTTCCTACATCTTTGTGACATTCACTTTTGGCCTACAGGTCTAGTATATCTAACAGACTTTTCTATGAATCATGAACTTTGAAGGACTGTCCCACCTTTTCTTGACAAAGTTTGACAGTCACTTTTATTTGTGTCCTGCATGTCCAGGTTGATGGTATACTATTAGAAGTCGAGGCAAGGGCAGTTCTCTTGTTCAAATGGCTACATTTGACACACTGAAAGCCAACTCCATACAAAGGTTCTTTGATGCCCACCATCTTTTTTTGAAGCAAATTGGTGATGCCAGGAGCAGATGTGTCACTCCCATGAAAAGCCTTGTGTTACAAAACATTTTCAATGCCATATTCTGTAGGTATTTGAAGTGTTTGAACACCACCTATTTCAATATACTTGTTTAACCTTGAAAACATACATAATATGACCACAAGTTTGATTGTTATTGATGACTTAATACTAACCTGCATTTCTTAATTACACATTATATTTTTACATGAGCTATATGAGCATAATACCTAAAACAAGAGTAGAAACAGTGTAACAAAAATAATTTTAAAGTTGTATCAATATACCAAAATCATACCAATGTAAAGTATTTGATATTAATGGTTTTCTTTTTAACCTATATTCCTATACCTCCCCCAAATGATGACAAACATCCATATCCCACAGAATGACCAAAACCCACCTACCCAACCTCTTGGTTATGAGGGCATTGTGTTCTCTAGACTGTTTCTTGCTATTTGAGGATAACAGTATCTTGAGGGGACCCTGTGAATATTGAGATAATGGTCAAGTCCCAGGAAAACTAGTTCTAACATTTGTTGTCAAGTCTCTGTGTAATGGGAAAGTGAAGGGCTTATCTGACATCTTGCTGGAGTGACCTGTGAGGTAGGACCACCTCAGCTAGCTGCCCTGAAGTTGTTCTAGAGATTTTTGAGGAAACTGTAACAGGGGCATTCTGAGAGGGTGGGCCACCTGGGCTACTTGTCTTTATTGGTGTTTGGCCCTTTTTTTCTGAAAGCACACAAATGTTGAAAGGTAACACATATACTTGCATTAATGTAAGTATGGAATGTGTGGTGTGCACAGTTCAGTTATGAATGATTTTTTGTTTTATGTTTGAGCAGACAGAAGGCACCTGTCAAGTTTATGTCAGTTTGGACTGTATAACCAAATCATTATGAAAACTCTGTAGCCAACAAGATGTATCATGTCTCATACAGTTTCAGAGCTGTTCCCATGTAAAGGGATCAGCATACATGTCACTTGCCTTGTAGTTTTTTTTTCTTGGTTTATTTCTTTATGTCAGTGGTCAATATTTTCAGGGGATCTCTCCTGATCAAACCTGATTTCTATTAGTTTTGGTGGAATCCTCAGTCTTTCATTTCCTGTGGAAACAAAAATATAATCTCTCCCAAAACGCAATACATTTCCCGTATTCCATTTTAAAGTTAAGACGTCCCTTAACTACCTAGACTGGTTTAATTCAGCAGTCTCTTTTACTATCCAGTGTCTCACAGCAGCTGTTGTTCACACATCAGCATTTAAAAAATTCAAGGTCAGCACACCACCATACAGGATCCAGTATCCCTGTGTATTTCCCATCTTTATGTGACTATTTTCTTTTATATTACTTTACTCTCTCATTAAAGACTTGACATTATTTATAAGCTATTTATTTGTTCTTTGAGTGACTATACCCATTTTATGTTCTTTTCCATGCACTTAAGCACATTTTATGCCAATATAAACTGTTTAGAGGGGTTTTTTTCTATCTGGACCTGTCTTTACTGCATGCCTGTAGTCTTTTTGAACTCATGAGCCAAACCTTAACTGACCAGGCTCCACTTAGCACCTGGCACTGGTGGCTGGTACCTGCCTTATCCTCAGGTCCATGAGAGCCAGCCTTATTTGTGGGTCTGGCCAGAGAGCTGCACTTAACTGGGAGATACATTTAACCGCCCCAGATTTTGGTGCTGTGCTGCAGCAGGTGATTTTTCTTAGCAGGCTATTTCAACTTAATGTTCTGGCTGCTCCAGTGCTTGCCCTATGGCAGAACTCTGACTCTGTATGCTACAAGAACCAGGCTACTAGAAAGCCATATCGGTTTTTTTTTGTTTTCTTTTTTCAGCCTTTTCAGGCCCTACAAGGAAATACAGGCCACACATTGGGCTTCAAATGTAGCAGGCTTTCTTAGACTGCCAGCCCCCAGAGCACGACGTGAAGACTTACTATTAGTTATGAAAGCTCAGCCTTAGCTTAAGCTTGTTTGTATCTAGCTTTTCTAACTTCAATTAACCTATTTCTATAAATATATGTGCTGCTCCAAGACTCGCTTACCTCATCTATATACTGTCCATTCTGCTTTCCTGCTTCCTCCATGTCTGCTAGCTCGCTCCTCTTTTTTCTTCCCACTTTTTTCTTTGCCCACTAGCCCCACTTATCCCTACTCTGCATATGTACTGGCCATTTAATTTTTTATTAGCCCAATCAGGTGACATAAGCAGGCCGGGTCAATCAGCAACACTACATACTAAAACAATTTACATAGTTAAATAAAATATTCCACAACATATCAAATGCAACACATCTTACATAGTTAAACAAATGAAAACTCAGGGTACACAGTGTGATCAAATATACCACTACAAACCTCTGATCCATCAAGGGGCTATCAATGACTGTTCAACCACTTCTGCAATCCAAATTAGCATGTGACTACACCTGCTATTTTCCAAGGTGAGGTAGAAATGAGTGGCCTTGGGAAAGTATATTACCTGTGGCTGAAATCATATAGTGAGCCAGACTGAACATGCAATTCAAGTGTTAGTAGCTTTAAAGAATCCTCAGTGGAATGTATGCAAGCAGGACACAGGATAAAAGTTCTCCCACAAAGCAGTGCAGTACAGCAGTACAGCAGCTGGACAAGGATTCTTCATATTTTTTCCACCGCTGCTGGCTGCTGCTTCAGCATCGTCACAGATTCCAGACAGAGAAGCTAAAAAGTAGACAGTGGACTGTGGGGCAAAGGCCAAGGTGCCATAGATCCATGTGGACTCTATGGTGGTATTTTATTTGTACTGAAATGTGATTTTAATTGTATGTTAATAAATAAAGTTGCCCAGGGGTCAGAGCTATTAGAGCCATAGCAAGAGTGTGGCAGTTGTGGCGCACGCCTTTAATCCCAGAACTTGGTAGGCAGAGCTAGGTAGATCTCTGCATGTTCAAGGATACAGCCAGCATTGGAGACACACGCCTTTAATCTCAATCCCAACCATAGGAGACCTGGAAGTCTCTACAGAAAGGCAGTGAGGAGGCAGTCATGTGTTTGGGTTTACAACCAATGAGAAGGCAGAACAGAAAGACTATATAAGACAAACACACAGGAAGTAGGTCTCTTTTGGAGAGCTCTCTTGGCTGAAGCAGGAAGGGTAAGGCTCTTAGCTCTGAATCAGCTCTGTGTTTCTTATTTTATAAGACGGTTGGTTACATCTACAGGACTCCAAGACAAAGTCTGACACTAATGGTCCCCAAAACTGGCATGGCAGAGCCTGCACATGCTTTGCTATTTGCTCTTTTGAGATAGGGTCTCTCTTTTAACCTTGCCTAAATCTCAGTGATTCTCCTGCCACAGTGTGCTCAGTACAGAGGACAGTTGTGTGCCACACCTGGCTTCTGTTTATTTAATGACTAAATGTGAAATAATTAATACAAGTCAGGCATGGTGATGCAGCCCTTTAATCTTAGCACTCTGCGGAAGAGGCAAACTGATCTTTATGATCTCAAACCTAGCCTGGTCTGCATAATGGGTTCAAGACCAGGAAGGGTGGCAGAGTAAGACCCTGACAAAGAAAATGAAACAATAGAAGCATGATGTGAAAACATTTTTTTCTTCATTTGGCTTACCTAATTTTCAGTAATGATGCAGAATTGAGAGAAAAGTATATCTGAAGACTCATATTAAAATAGGCAGTAAATATGTATATTTAGTTGTCAGAATATCAAGAGTCTCTCTAGTAAATATGGAGTGATTAAGTAAAAATACTTTGATCCTGTGTAGCATGAATCTTAAAAGTTCTTATTAATAAAATCAAACCCGAGGCCAGTTATTGGGGCCAATGCTGGTAGATCAGAGAGACAGAACAAGCCACAGCTATCTCACCTTGCCAAATCCTCAGCTGATCCTGTTTCCTCAGACTGGAAGCCTCTGAGTCCTCATCCAGAATGAATCTCAGCTGAACTGTGTTGCTCCAAAGCCTGAAAGCTTAACCAGCCAAATGCTTAATCAGCCAAATGCTTCTAGTTTCTGGTCCTCACGCCTTATATACCTTTCTGCTTTTTACCACCACTCCCTGGGATTAAAGGCATGATGAGTCACCATGCCTGTCTGTATCCTTGAACACATGGATTTATGCCTCTGGAATGCTAGGATTAAAGGCGTGTGCTACTACTGCCTATCCTTTATGTTTAATATTGTGGCTGTTCTGTCTCTGACACCAGACAAGTTTATTAGCATGCACAATATTTGGGGGAATACAATGCCACAATCCTGTAGGGTTTAGTTGACTAAAATTTTGTATTTATAGATGGATCTTTTCTACAGAATAGGTGTTTAAGAGATTGCAGATTTTTAGTACATTTTTTAATCAACCTTTTGTTTTACAAAAGTAAAAATCATAGTACGTTTTCCATTGCTGGCCTGATGTATGGTTGTCCCTGAAACTGACAGGTTTTCTTTGTCCTTTCTCAATCTCATAGCAAACCTGACTAGTGCCCCAGAAATGAGTCCTGAACTCCCAAGAAGCTGGACAGAGTTGAGGTGTGAATCAGTAGGTAGCTGGTCCCAGCACAGGTTCTAGGTACTACACTTCTCGCTCTGAGTGGGATGGTGGGGGTCCCTCACCCTACTCTGCAGCCTGCCATGGTGCTAGAAGGGCTTCCGGGTAGGGTTGGAGGTGCCTGACCTGACAGTTACTCTGGCCCTACTGGGTAACACCTGAGTTCAGGGACTTTCTCCTGAGATTGCAGGACCTGCGGAAGCCTCCATCACTGAGTCAGCCCGGATTTCCTGTAGTCAGCGTTTCAGGTGCTGGGGACACAGGCCTAGGAGGATAATAGGGATGAGAAAGGAGCAAAATATCATTTCACCTGCCCAGAAAGAAGGTCCCTGAGAAGCTCACTTGCACAATCCACAGGAAAGGGATAGCCTGCTCAGGGGGTATGATAGACCACACCCTGTAACAGATAGGAGCTGAGGGATGCAGGGAGAATCTGGCAGAAAACGTCTTGCTTGGTTATGTTAATTAGGCACCTCAGCCCTTTGTCCCTGGTTTGAGACCTAACATCCTGTGTCCGGGACGAAGAAGTGCCTACTGACTGCAGGAAAGGTGCAGGGACGACCTTACAGTCCAGTTCCAAGTTTTGCAGCAAAGCCAATCTCAGCCAGTCTGGGACAGCTCTGTGTCTGCAGTGGAAGCCAGGGCTGGGAACCACTGTGCTGTGTCCCTTCCGGTACTCTGTCCCTAGGGGAGCTGTTCCTGTCACTCAGGACACATTAGCCAATCAGGGCCTCCCAGTCAGAATAGGGTGGGCATTTCCGGTCCATAATTCTTCTGGCTCGGCGGCTCCAGGGCTGAGGGACACTTTCTTGTTCCGCGTGCTTCGCTGTGACCAGCTGCCGGGATCTGTGAGGAGAGCGGGGCGAGCTCGGAATCCGCTATGGTGAGCGAGGGTCGCCGTTTCCACCCGGGGAGAAGGTGCGGGAGCCAGTGTGGGTCCCGGGGCTGTGGGAACCGGCGGACGCGGCCACACTGGGGCTGTGGGAACCGGCGGACGCGGCGGCCCGTGAGGTCTGAGTTCCCTGCTGTTCCTGCAACTCCGACGTCCTGCAGCCTCTGAGTAACTTCCATATGCGGCGGCTGCGGCTGTGGCTACACAGAACACAGGGATGTTGGTACTGTAGCTGGATATTTTCTTATTGTGACATCAGCATGCTGTGCGCCCTCATGCGCCACTTGCGTTACTGCTGGTGGAAGGCAGGTTGTTAACTCACAGAGCGCTGGTCACACTAGTGTCTTCTAGAAGTTCTGCACTGGGCACTGAACATTCAGGTGTAGGACCGGTCTGCAGTTAATTCTGTGCAGGGCGTAAATTCTGTGTCATTAATATATTTGCATGTAGATGCCAGGGTGGTCCAGTCATGAGTGTCAGTAAGATCAGGCATGCTGAGTTTTTGAGTCAAAATTGACTCTATATTAATTGTATCTCTAAGTTTTCTCTTACATTCTATTGATATCTTTATTCTTTGTGAAACAGCACATAGTGTGTTCTAGGTCACCTAGTGCTGCATAGTGAGAGCCCATCTCAAAAAACCTTAAAGAAAGATATGTCTGTGTACCTTTTTGTCTGTTTTGTTTTTTGTTTTTTTTTGGGGGGGTGTTGTTTTTTTTGAGTCAAGCCTTTTCTGCCTGTTATAGGTTATGAAATTAATCTTGAGTTCCCTGCAAAAGTAGTATGTTCTCTTAACAGCTATGCCATCTCTCCAACCAAAAATCTAAGTTTTAAATATTACTAATTTTAAAACCACAGTTTTACTTTTTCAAACATTTAAAAGTTGATTCTTTTATCAACATAAAAGCATTCAAACAATTATGAGGCTCTATGTGAGAAAAAATAAATTAACATGATACACTATTAATCTTCAAAAATTACATTCAAGAGACTTGTCTCCCTAGAGCAAAGACAATTGTTAACTCTACTCCATATATATATATATATATGGTGTTAGTTTTGTTGCGGCGCTGTGCTCTTACCCTGCAAGGAAATGTCACGAAACACGACAGAATCCGCTAATAAGAGTTTTATTAAAGATAAAAGGGACGGAGAATGCTCAGGCCTGTAGGAAACAAGTGTGTGGAGAAGAAAGAACCGGGAATATGGCACTGGCTTATAAAGGCTGGGCGTGCACAGGTCAACGTAACTAATCTACCCACGTGCATAGATCACATGGCTAAGCTGTGCGCTCTTACATAACCATGCAACGTCACGGATCCTGGTCACAGGAGACGATCCTGGTCACGCGAGACGCCCTGACCCAGAAATGGCTTTCCTGACCTGGAACTGGCTAGGTAGAAGTGTCCACCGGGCATATGCAAACACGCCCAACCGTGGGGGCGTGTTGTGAACCCTTCATATGGGTCTCACTGTGTAGTCATAGCTGGCCTAGAACTCACAGATCCATCTCCCTCTGCCTCCTGAGGTCTAGGATTAAAGGCCTAAGCTACTATTCCTGGCCATATTTATAACATATATGTATCATTTACATAAACTATTATAAGCTGATGGGTTAAAAGAAAAAATTGCCTTCTATCTCAAGTAAATGTATGATGTACATTGCATGCTTCTTTTTTAGCTTTCATTTGCTTTTTCTTTTTTTTTATTAATTTTTTTCATTTATTTTACATACCAACCAGTTTCCCATTCCCTCCTACCCTCCTGTTCCCTATCCCCACCTCCCTTCTACTCTTCCCCCATCCACTCCTCCTCTGTCTCCATGCAGAAAGGGGCAGGCCTCTATGGGATAGAGTCTACAAAACACGGCACATCAAATTGAGGCATGACCAAGCTCCTGCCCCTGCATGAAGGTTGGGCAAGGCAACCCAGCATCAGGAATGGGCTCCCAAAGCCAGCTCAAGCACCAGGGACAGGTCCTAATCCCACTGCCAGGAACCCCACAAGCAGACCAAGCTACACAACTGTCACACACATGCAGAGGGCCTAGGTTGGTCCCAAGCAGGCTTCCTAGCTGCCTATCCAGATACGAGGAGCTCCCAGGAGCCCAGGTCAGCTGGCTCTGTGGGTTCCTCCATCATGACCTTCACACACACACACACACACACACACACACACACACACACACACACCTCATAATTTCCTTCCTCTCTCTTTTCCACAGGAGTCCTGGAGCTCGGCCCAGTGCTTGCCTGTAGATCTCTGAATTTGCTTCCATCAGTTACTGGATAAAGGCTTTCTGATGATAATTAAGATAGTCACCAATCTGATTACAGGAGAAGGCCAGTTCAGGCACCCTATCCACTATTGCTAGGAGTCTTAGCTGGTGTCATCCTATGGATTCCTGGGAGATTACCTGGCATGAGATTTCTCCCAAATCCCAAAGTGCCCCCCATCAAGATAACTCTTTCATTATTCTCCCCATCCGTCCCACTCCCAACACACCCAACCTGATTCCTCATATTCCTGCACCTCCACCCCCCTCAGTTTACCCAGGAGATCTCTTTCTATTTTCTCTTCTCAAGGAAATCCTTGAACCTTTCTTTGAGTCCTCCTTGTTACCTAGCTGCTCTGGGGCTGTGGATTGTAACCTGGTTATCCTTTACTTTACAGCTAGTATCCACTTAGGAGTTAGTACATACCCTGTTTTTGGTCTAGGTCTGGGTTACCTCACTCAGGATGATTTTTTTTCTAGTTCCATTCATTTTCCTGCAAATTTCATGCTGTCATTGTTTTTTTACAGCTGAGTAATACTCCATTTTGTAAATGTGCTACATTTTCTTTATCTATTCTTCAGTTGAGGGGCATCTAGGTTGTTTCAGGTTCTGGCTATTATGAATAATGCTCTGTGAATATAGTTGAACAAATGCCCTTGTGGTATGATTGAGCATCTTTTGGATATATGCGCAAGATTAGTATAGCTGGGTCTTGTAAATTGATTCACAGATTTCTGATAAACCACTATACCAGTTTCCAAAGTGGCTGTAGAAGTTTGCACTCCCACCAGCAGCAATGGAAGAGTGTTTCCTTTACTCCACATTCTCTCCAACATAAGCTGTCACTAGTGTTTTTATCTTAGCCATTTTGACAGATGTATCATGGTGTCTCAGTCATTTTGATTTGCAGCTCCCTGATGCCTAAGTATGTTGAACAATTCTTTAAGTAGATCTCAGCCATTTGAGATTCTTCTGTTGAGAATTCTCTGTTTAAATCTGTACCCCATTTTTCATTGGATAATTTGGTATTTTGATGTCTCTAGTTTCTTGAGTTCTTTATATATTTTGGAGATCCACCCTCTGATATGGGCTTAGTAAAGATCTTTTCCCATTCTGTAGGCTGCCATTTTGTCTTATTGACAAGTGTCCTTTGCTTTACAGAGACATCTCTGTTTCAGGTGGTCCCATCTATTCATTGTTGCTCTCAGTGTCTGTACTACTGGTGTTATATTCAGGAAGTAGTCTCCTCTGCCAATGCGATCAAGGCTACTTCCCACTTTCTCTTCTATCAGCCGCAGTGTAACTGGATTTATGTTGAGGTCTTTGATCCACTTGGAGTTGAGTTTTTTGCAGGGCAATAGATCTATTTGCATTCTTCTTCATGCTGACATCCAGTTATGCCAGCACCATTTGTTGAAGGTGCTTTCTTTTTTCCATTGTATAATTTTGGCTTCTCTTTCAAAATTAGGTGTTCCCAGGTGTATGGATTTACCTCAGGGTCTTCAATTTGATTCCATAGATCCACGTGTTTGGTTTTTGTTTTTATGCCAATACCATGCTGTTTTTGCTTGAAGTGAGAGATCATGATACCTCTGGAAGCTCCTTTATTGTACAAGATTGCGTTAGCTATCCTGGATATTTTTTTTTCCTTATGAAGTTGAGTATTGTTCTTTTGAAGTCTGTGAAGAATTGTGTTGGAATTTTGATGGTAATTGCATTGAATCTGTAGATTTCTTTTGATAAGATTGCCATTTTTACTATGTTAATCCTACCAATGCATGAGCATGGGAGATCTTTCCATTTTCTGATATCTTCTCCGGTTTCTTTCTTTAAAGACTTAAAGTTCTTTTCATACAGGACTTTCACTTGTTTGGTTAGAGTTACCCCAAGATATTTTATATTATTTGTGGCTGTTGTAAAGGGTGTTGTTTCTCTGATTTCTTTATCAGCCAGTTTACCATTTGTATATAAGAGGGCTACTGATTTTCTTTTTTTACATAATCTTGAATCCAGCCATGTTACTGAAGGTGTTTATCTGCTGTAGTAGTTCCCTGGTAGTATTTTTGAGGTCACTTATGTATACTATCATATCATCTGCAAATAGCAAAAGTTCTAATTCTTCCCTTCCAATTTGTATCCCCTTGATCACCATTTGTTTTTATTGCTCTAGCTAGTAACTTCAAATACTATATTGAATAAATATGGAGAGAGTGGACAACCTTGTCTTGTTCCTGATTTTTATGGAATTGCTTTGAGTTTATGTCCATTTAATTTAATGTTGGCTGTCAGCTTGCTGTATATTGCTTTTATTATGTTTAGGAATGTTCCTTGTATTCCTGATCTCTCCAAGACCTTTATTATTAAGGGGTGTTATATCTTGTCAAAAAATTTTTTCAGCATCTAATGAGATAATCATGTGGTTCTTTTCTGTCAATTTATTTATATGATGTATTACACTGACAGATTTGCATATGAGAACCATCCCTGCACTTCTGAGATGAAGCTTACTTGATAGTGGTGGATGATTTTTTTAATATATGATCTTGCATTCAGATTGCCAGTATTTTATTGAGTATTTTTGCATCAGTGTTCATGAGAGAGACTGGTCTGTAATTCCCTTTCTTTGTTATATCTTTTTGTGGTTTGGGTATCATGGTAACTATAGCCTCATTGAAAGAATTTGGCAATGTTCCTTCTGTTTCTATTGTATGGAACAGTTTGAGGAATGTTGGTATTAGCTCCTCTTTGAAATTCTGATAGAATTCTGCACTGAAACCATCTGGCCCTTGTCTTCTTTGGTTGGGAGACTTTTAATGATTGCTTCCATTTCCTTAGGGGTTATAGGTCTATTTAAATTGTTTATCTGGTCTTGATTTAATTTTGTTACATGCTCCCTATCCAGAAAATTGTCTATTTCTTTTAGATTTTTGAATTTTGTGAAGTCTAGGTATTTTAAGTATGACTTAAAGATGCTCTGGATTTCCTGTGTCTGTTTTGTCCCCATTTTCATTTCTAATTTTGTTAATTTGGGTATTTTCTCTCTGTGTTTTGGTTAGTTTGGATAAAGGGTTTGTCTATCTTGTTGATTTTCTCATAGAACCAACTTTCTGTCATTTTTTTTGTATTGTTCTCTTTGTTTCTATTTTATTGATTTCAACCCAGGGTTTGATTATTTCCTCCCATCTACTTCTCTTGGGTGAATTTACTTCTTTTTGTTCTAGAATTTTAGATGTGCTTTAAGTAATTAGTGTGAGATTTCTCCAAATTATTTATGTAGGCCCTTAGTGCTATAAACTTTGCTCTTAGCACTGCTTTCACAGTGTCTCATAAATTTGGATATGATGTGGATTCAGTCTCATTGAATTCTAGGAAGTCTGTTATTTCTTTCTTTATTTCTTCCTTGACCCGTTGGTAATTCAGTTGAGAGTTATTAAGTTTCCATGAGTTTGAAATTTGTCTGTAGTTTGTGTTGTTGTTGATCTCCAACTTTAACCCAGGGTGATCCAATAAGATCTATTTTTTTTTTTTGTATCTGTTGAGATTTTGTATGTGGCCAGTTTTCGAGAAAGGTCCATGAGTTGCTGAGAAGGTATATACTTTTGTGTTTGGGTGAAATGTTCTTTAGGTGTCTTAAGTCTACTTCAATCATAGCATCTATTAGTTCCTTTGTTTTTCTGTTAAGTTTCTGTCTGGCAAACCTGTCCATTGGTGAGAGTGGGGTGATATAGTCTCCCATTATTAATGTGTGGGTTTTGATGTGTGATTTAAGCTTTAGTAATGTATCTTTTACAAATGTGGGCCCCCTTATGTTTTGGGGCATAGATATTCAGAATTAAGACTTCATCTTGATGGATTTTTCCTTTGATGAATATGCAGTGTCCTGTGTTTCTTTTGATTTGAAGTCTATTTTGTTAGCTATTAGGATAGCTATACAAGTTTGCTTCTTAGGTCCATTTGATTGGAAAAATCTTTTCCCAACCCTTTATTCTGAGATAATGTCTATCTTTGAAGCTGAGGTGTGTTTCTTGTGTGCAGGAGAAGGATGGATCCTGTTTTCATATCCGTTCTGTTAACCTGTGTCTTTTTATGGTTGAATTGAGTCCATTGATATTTAGACATATTAATCACCAGTGATTGTTAATTCCTGTTATTTTTTGGGTTTGGTTTTGGTGGTGGTGGTGGTGGTGGTGGTGGTGGTGGTGGTGGTGGTGGTGGTGATGGTGGTGGTGGTGGAGGTGGTGGTGGTGGTGGTGGTGGTGGCATTGCATGCATGCATGCATTTGCATAGGTTTGTCCCTGTGTGTGTGTTTCCTTCCTTTTGTGTTTTGCTGATATGTAGTTATCTATTTCCTTTGCTTTCTTGGGGGCAACTAACTTCCTTGGGTTGGAGTTTTCCTTCTGGTATTTTCTATAGGGCTGAATTTATGGATAGGTATTGTTTATATCTGGTTTTGTCATGAAATATCTTGTTTTCTCCATCCATGGTGATGGAAGGTTTTGCTGGGTATAGTAGTGTATGTTGACATCCATGATCTCTTCCTGTCTGCAGAATGTCTGTCCAGGACCTTCTGGCTTTTAGAGTCTCCTTTGAGAAGTAGGGTGTAATTCTGAGAGGTCTGCCTTTATACTTTACTTGACCTTTTCTGGTTGTTGCTTTTAATATTCTTTCTTTATTCTATATGTTTAGTGTTTTGATTATTATGTGGCAAGAGATTTTTTTTTGGTTCAGCCTATTTTGTGTTCTTTAAGCTTCTTGTACCTTTATAGGCATGTTTTTCTTGAGATTAGAAAAGTTTTCTCCTATAATTTTCTTGAATATGTTTTCTGTACCTTTGAGCTAGTATTCTTCTCTTTCTTCTATCCCTATTATTCTTAGGTTTGGTCTTTTCATGGTGTCCCAGATTTCCTGGATATTTTGAGTTCAGAATTTATGGGATTTAACATTTTCTTTGACTGAAGAATCTATTTCCCCTAGCATATCTTCAACACCTGAGATTCTCTCTTCCATCTCTTGTATTCTGTTGGTGATGCTTGCATCTGTAGTTCTTGTTCACATACACAGATTTTCCATTTCCAAATTCCCTTGGTTTGTTTTTTCTTTTTTTTAATTTAATTTTTTTTTAATTTTGCAATATAATTTGGTTCTACATATGAGCCATGGATTCCCTTGTTCTCCCCTCTCCCGCCCCCTCCCCTTCCCCCTAGCACACCCCCCATTCCCACCTCCTCCAGGGCAAAGCCTCCCCCGAGGATTGAGATCAACCTCGTAGACTCAGTCCAGGTAGGTCCAGTCCCCTCTGCCCAGGCTGAGCCAAGCGTCCCTGCATAAGCCCCAGGTTTCAAACAGCCAACTCATGCACTGAGCACAGGACCCGGTCCCACTGCCTGGATGCCTCCCAAACAGAACAAGCCAATCAACTGTCTCACCTATTCAGAGGGCCTGATCCAGTTGGTGGCCCCTCAGGCATTGGTTCATGGTTCATGTGTTTCCATTCGTTTGGCTATTTATCCCTGTGCTTTATCCAACCTTGGTCTCAACAATTCTCGCTCATATAAACCCTCCTCTTTCTCACTAATTGGACTCCCGGAGCTCCACCCAGGGCCTAGCCGTGGATCTCTGCATCCAGTTCCCTCAGTCATTGGATGGGGTTTCTAGCACGACAATTAGGGTGTTTGGCCATCCTATCACCAGAGCAGGTCAGTTCAGGCTGTCTCTCGACCATTGCCAGCAGTCTATTGTGGGGGTATCTTTATCTTTGTGGATTTCTGTGGGCCTCTCTAGCACTTTGCTTCTTCCTATTCTCATGTGGTCTTCATTTACCATGGTCTCCTATTCCTTGTTCTCCCTCTCTGTTGTTGATCCAGCTTGGATCTCCCGCTCCCCCAAGCTCTCTTTCCCTCGAACCCTCGCCCTACATTACCCCCACTCATGTCCAGGCTGTTCATGTAGACCTCATCCATTTCTCCGTCCTTGGGCGATCCCCGTGTCTTTCTTGGGGTCCTGTTTTCCAGGTAGCCTCCCTGGTGATGCGAGTAGCAGTCCAGTCATCCTTGTTCCACATCTAGTATCCTCCTATGAGTGAGTACATACCATGTTTGTCTTTCTGAGTCTGGGTTACCTCACTCAGGATGATTTTTGCTAGATCCATCCATTTGCCTGCAAACCTCAGGATGTCATTGTTTTCTCTGCTGAGTAGTATTCCATTGTGTATATATACCACATTTTATTTATCCATTCTTCAGTTGAAGGGCATCTAGGTTGTTTCCAGGTTCTGGCTATTACAAACAATGCTGATATGAACATAGCTGAGCAAGTGCCCTTGTGGTATGATTGAGCATTCCTTGGGTATATGCTCAAGAGTGGTATAGCTGGATCTTGGGGGAGATTGATTCCCAGTTTTCTAAGAAAGCGCCATATTGATTTCCAAAGTGGTTGTACAAGCTTGCATTCCCACCAGCAGTGGAGGAGAGTTCCCCTAGCTCCACATCTTCTCCAGCATAAGGTGTCTTCAGTGTTTTTGATCTTAGCCATTCTGACAGGCATAAGGCGGTATCTCAGAGACGTTTTGATTTGCATTTCCCTGATAATTAGGGATGTTGAGCAATTCCTTAAATGTCTTTCAGCCATTTGAGTTTCCTCTGTTGAGAATTCTCTGTTTAGTTCTATAGTCCATTTCTTAATTAGACTGTTGGGCATTTTGATGTCTAATTTCTTGATTTCCTTATATAATCTGGATATCAGTCCTCTGTCAGATGTGGGGTTGGTGAAGACCTTTTCCCATTCTATAGGCTGTGGCTTTGCCTTGTTGACCGTATCCTTTGCTCTACAAAAGCTTCTCAGTTTCAAGAGGTCCCATTGATTGATTGTTTCTCTTGGTGTCTGAGCTACTGGTGTTATATTTAGGAAGTGATCTCCTATGCCAATGCATTCAAGACTACTTCCTACTTTCTCTTCTAGCAGGTTCAGAGTAGCTGGATTTATGTTGAGGTCTTTGATCCACTTGGACTTAAGTTTTGTGCACAGTGATAGATATGAATCTATTAGAAGCCTTCTACACGTTGATATCCAGTTATGCCAGCACCATTTGTTGAAGATGCTTTCTTTTTTCCATTGTGCACTTTTGGCTTCTTTGTCAAAAATTATATGTTCATAGGTGTGTGGATTAATGTCAGGGTCTTCATTTCGATTCCATTGGTCCACATGTTGGTTTTTATGCCAGTACCAAGCTGTTTTTATTACTGTAGCTCTATAGTAGAGCTTGAAGTCAGAGATCGTGATGCCTCCAGAGGTTGTTTTATTGTACAGGATTCTTTTGGCTATCCTGGGTTTTTTGTTTTTCCATATGAAGTTGAGTATTATTCTTTCCAGGTCTGTGAAGAATTGTGTTGGTATTTTGATGGGGATTACATTGAATCTGTAGATTGCTTTTGGTAAGATTGCCATTTTTACTATGTTAGTCCTGCCTATCCATGAGCATGGGAGATCTTTCCATTTTCTGACCTCGTCTTCAATTTCTTTTTTCAGGGACTTAAAGTTCTTGTCATATAGGTCCTTCACTTGCATGGTTAGTGTTACCCCCAAGGTATTTTATGTCATTTGTGGCTATTGTAAAGGGTGATGTATCTCTGATTTCCTTCTCAGCCTGTTTTTCAATTGTATATAGGAGGGCTACTGATTTTTTTGCGTTGATCTTGTATCCTGCTATGTTGCTGAAGGTGTTTATAAGCTGTATCAGTTCCTTGGTGGAATCTTTGAGGTCACTCAAGTATACTATCATGTCATTTGCAAATAGGGAAAACTTGACTTCTTCCTTTCCAATTTGTATCCCCTTAATCTCCTTATGTTGTCTTATTGCTCTGGCTAGAACTTCAAGTACTATATTGAATAAGTATGGTGAGAGCAGACAGTTTTGCCTTGTTCCTGATTTTAGTGGAATTGCTCTGAGTTTCTCTCCATTTAATTTGATGTTGGCTGTTGGCTTGCTGTAAATTGCCTTTATTATATTTAGGTATGTTCCCTGTATTCCTGATCGCTCCAAGACCTTTATCATGAAGGGGTGTTGGATTTTGTCAAATGCCTTTTCTGCATCTAGTGAGATGATCATGTGGTTTTTTTTCTTTGAGTTTGTTTATATGGTGTATTACATTGACAGACTTTCGTATGTTGAACCAACCTTGCATCCCTGGGATGAATCCTACTTGATCATGGTGGATAATTGTTTTGATGTGTTCTTGGAGTCTGTTTGCCAGTATTTTTTGAGTATTTTTGCATCAATGTTCATGAGGGAGATCTGTCTGTAGTTCTCTTTCTTTGTTGTATCCTTGTTTGGTTTAGGAATCAGGGTAATTGTAGCCTCATAGAAGGAGTTTGGTAATGTTCCTTCTGTTTCTATTGTGTGGAACAATTTAGAGAGTATTGGTATTAACTCTTCTTTGAAGATCTGGTAAAATTCAGCACTGAAACCATCTGGTCCTGGGCTTTTTTTGCTTGGGAGACTTTTAATGACTGTTTCTATTTCCTTAGGGGTTATTGGACTATTTAAATAGTTTATCTGGTCTTGATTTAACTTAGGTATGTGGTACCTATCCAGAAAATTATCCATTTCTTTTAGATTTTCCAGTTTTGTGGAGTAGATGATTCTCTGGATTTCCTCAATGTCTGTTGTTATGTCCCCCTTTTCATTTCTGATTTTGTTAATTTGGATGCTCTCTCTCTGTCTTTTGGTTAGTTTGGATAGAGGCTTGTCTATCTTGTTGGTTTTCTCAAAGAACCAACTCTTTGTTTCATTAATTTTTTGTGTTCTCTTTGTTTCTGTTTTATTGATTTCAGCTCTCAATGCGATAATTTCCTGTCATCTATTCTTCCTGGGAGGCTTTGTTTCTTCTTGTTCTAGAGCTTTCAGGTGTGCTGTTAAGTCACTAGTGTGAGATTTCTCCAACTTCTTTATGTGAGCATTTAGTGCTATGAATTTCCCTCTTAGCACTGCTTTCATAATGTCCCATAAGTTTGGGTATGTAGTGTCTTCATTTTTGTTGAGCTCTAGGAAGTCTTTAATTTCTTTACTTCTTCCTTAACCCATTGGTGATTCAGTTGAGCATTACTCAGTTTCCATGAGATTGTAGGCTTTCTGTAGTTTTTGTTGTTGTTGAAATCTAACTTTAAATCATGATGGTCTGACAGAACACAGGAGGTTATTCCACTTGTTTTGTATCTGTTGAGATTTGCTTTGTGGCCAAGTATGTGGTTGATTTTAGAGAAGGTTCCATGGGGTGCTGAGAAGAAGGTATATTCTGTTTTGTTAGGATGGAATGTTCTGTAGATATCGATTAAGTCCATTTGAGTCATGACATCAGTTAAGTCCTTTATTTCTCTGTTAAGTTTCGATTTGGGAGATCTGTCCAGTGGTGAAAGTGGGGTGTTGAAGTCTCCCACTATTAATGTGTGGGGTTTTATATGTGGTTTAAGCTTTAGTAATGTTTCTTTTACATATGTGGGTGCCCTTGTGTTTGGGGCATAGATGTTCAGAATTGAAACTTCATCTTGGTGGATCTTTCCTGTGATGAATATGTGATGCCCTTCTTGATCTCTTTTGATTGATTTTAGTTTGAAGTCTATTTTGCTGGATATCAGGATGGCTACACCTGCTTGTTTCTTAAGACTGTTTGATTGGAAAGTCTTTTCCCAGCCTTTTATTCTTAGGTAGTGTCTATCTTTGAATTTGAGGTGTGTTTCTTGTATGCAGCAGAAAGATGGGTCTGGCTTTCGTATTTATTCTGTATGCCTATGTGTTTTTATAGGTGAATTAAGTCCATTGATATTAAGGGGTATTAATGACCAGTGATTGTTCATTCCCGTTATTTTTTGGTGGTAGTGTGTGTGTACTTCTCTTCTTTGGGGTTTACTGCTGTGGCTTTATCTATTGCCTGTGTTTTCGAGGGTGTATCTGACTTCCTTAGGTTAGAATTTTCCTTCTAGTGCTTTCTGTAGGGCTGGGTTTGTGGATAAGTATTGTTTAAATCTGGCTTTGTCTTGGAATGTCTTGTTCACTCTATGATGATTGAAAGTTATGCTGGATGTATTAGTCTAGGCTGGCATCCATGGTTTCTTAGTGTCTGCATTACATCTGTCCAGGTCCTTCTGGCTTTCAAAGTCTCCATTGAGAAATCGGGTGTTATTCTGATGGGTTTGCCTTTATAAGTCACTTGGCCTTTCTCCTTAGCTGCTCTTAATATTCTTTCTTTATTCTGTACGTTTAGTTGTTAATTATTATGTGGCGACGGGCCTTTTTGGGGGGGTCTAGTCTGTTTGGTGTTCCGTAGGCTTCTTGTATCTTCATAGGCATTTCCTTCTTTAAGTTGGGAAAGTTTTCTTCTATGATCTTGTTGAATATATTTTCTGTGCCTTTGAGTTGGTATTCTTCTCCTTCTTCTATCCCTATTATTCATAGGTTTGGTCTTTTCATGATATCCCAAATTTCTTGGACATTTTGGCTCATGACTTTGTTGGCTTTAGTGTTTTCTTTGAGTGATGAATCTTTTTCTTCTACCGTATCTTCAGCACCAGAGATCCTCTCTTCCATCTCTTGCATTCTGTTGGTTATACTTGCATCTGAAGTTCCCGAACGTTTACTCAGATTTTCTATTTCCAGTATTCCCTCTGTTTGTGTCTTCTTCATTTTTTCTATTTCCCTTTTCATGTCTTGGACTGTTTCCTTCATCTGTTTCATTGCTTTTTCGTGATTTTCTTTCAGGGCTTTATTGTTTTCTTCTACTTTATTTTCCTTTTCTCTAGTTTTTTTTTTATAGTGTTCTTCCCATTTTTTGTTTGTCTTTTCCTCTATATAAGCCTCTACCTTCTTCATGATGTTATTCATAAGGCTGTTTTCTTGTGCTTCTTCCAATTTTTGACGTTCAGGTCTAGATGTTGGAGGAGGACTAGGTTCTGGTGATGCTGTTTTGCTCTTCATTTTGTTGTATGTACTTCTGCCTTGACGTCTGCCCATCTCCTTGTGGTTTGTTCTTGGTCTTATCAGCGCACTTGGTCCAGACAGAGCTGACAGATTCAGGAAGTCTCTCTCTCTTGTCCAGATGGGAGCTCTCTTGTCCAGATGGGAACTCCGGGACAGGATGGTGGCTCTTGTCCAGATGGGAAGTCCGGGGCAGGATGGGAGCTCTTGTCCAGATGGGAAGTCCAGGGCAGGATGGGAGTTCTTGTCCAGACGGGAAGTCCGGGGCAGGATGGGTGCTGGGGGCTGGTCTCTAAGTCTTAGGAAGTGGCTGGGGACTCAGGCGGATAGGCATGGGGGCAGGGCGTGGAGATTGCAGGGTCTGCCGGGAGTCTTGGAGAAGGGGAGCCTTCCAGGTAAGGCTAGAAGGGAACCTGCCCAGTGGCCAGATCCTGGGGCCAAGTCCTGCCCAGAGTGGCTGGTGCCCAGAGATGGGGTCTAGGCTGAACCCAGGCACTCACCTCTTGTCCATAAGGGAAGTCCGGGGCAGAATGGGAGCTGGGGGCTGGTCTCTAAATCTCAGGAAGTGGCTGGGGTCTCGGTCGATGATGGGCGTGGGGCTGGGAATGGAGATTGCAGGGTCTGTCGGGGGTCTTGGAAAAGGGGAGCTTTCCCGGTAGGGGTGGGGGTAAAAGGGAACCTGCCTGGTGGCCAGAACCTGGGGTCAAGTTGGGCAGGTCTTCCCTGAGTGGCTGGTGCCCAGGGTAGGGGTCTAGGCTGAGCCCAGGCACTCACCTCTTGTCCAGTGGTTTGTGTTTTCTTTATTGCTTTAATTTCAACTTTCAAGCTTGAACCATTTCCTTTACCTCTTTAATTGATTTTCTTGGCTTTGTTTAAGGGATTCTTTGATTTCTTTCAAGTTTTTTGTTTTCCTTGTATTCTTTAAGAGAATTTTTCATTTCCTCTTTAAGGGACTCTATCATCTTCATAAAGTTATTTTTAAGGCCATTTTCTTGTGCTTCAGTTTTGTTGGAAGGCTCAGGTCTTGCTGTTGTACGATTAGTGGGTTATGGAGGTGCCATATTGCCCTTTATCTGTTGTTGAATGTATTGTTAAACTGGCATTTACTCTTTTGTTCTTCCAACTGGTGTGGGTTGAGCCTGTGCTTATGAGTCTTGCAGTTGAGGGCTGGTCAATGGGAGGATTAGCAGGTGTGTGGGTTTGGGTGGTGGAGTCAGTCTTGGGGGAACAGATACCAGTGAGTTGTGGTGATGGTGGTACAACCTTGGGCAGGTTTCTCACCTGCTTACTGGCTGGTTGGGACAGCACCAGAGCATTGGAGTTCCACCAGATTTGGGTGCAGGGCCCAGCTGCTTTGCTGATGCTGAGATGGGAGGAGGAGGGGCATGGGATGTGCCCTGGGGTTTAGGGTCTGGTTGATGGGGCAGTTCAGCTGGGAGACCAGTCATTAACCTGTTCTTCCAACTGGAATGGGATGTGCCTACCCTATGTACTTTACTGGGATTGTAGGGAACGGCTGGCCATGGGAGAATGACCAAGTGCATGGGTTTGGGCAGCGGAATGGATCTTAGAGGAACAGAATCTAACCTGCTTGGTGGCTGCTGGGAACTGCCTCATGCTTCTTTTTAACATGGTCTAGAGCTTTCTCTGTATGTTTTATTTCAATTTCTGTTAACCTTTATTTTTTTGTGCATACCTGCATGAATGTATATGCTTGCCACCTTTCCTCTCACATCAGAAGAAGAGTCAGATCTGTTGGAGCTGTAGGCTTGTGATACAACCATTCTGGGTGTTGGGAACCAGGCTCAGATCCTCTGTGAGAGTAGCACAGTCTTGACAACTCAGCCTTCTCTGCAGGCACTGCAGGTTTCTGAAGCTAATGAGCCAGTACCCTTGGAAGATGATTTTACTTTACTTTACTTTACTTTACTTTTGTTTGTTTGTTTGTTTTTGTTTTTGTTTTTTTGAGACAGCGTTTCTCTGTAGTTTTGGTGCCTGTCCTGGTTCTTGCTTTGTAGACTAGGCTGGCCTTGAACTCACCGAGATTCACCTGTCTCTGCCTCCGAGGGTTGTGATTAAAGGCGTGTATCTCCACCGCCTGGCTTAACTTTAGGTCCTCCCCCCACCCCTGGAGCTGAGGGCGGAACCCAGGGCCTTGTGCTTGCTAAGCAAGCACTCTACCACTGAGCTAAATCCCCAATCCTGTAACTTTATGTTTTTAATGACATAAACCTGGCAGTCAAATGGCACCCCCTCAGTGCTACTTGATACCCTCAATTGAGCAAGAGTCACTATAGAATTCTTGGCCATAGTCCTCATTGCTATCTTCATGTTCACAAGTAAGATGCTTCAAAGAAACATAAACTTATGGTTTGAATGACCAAATACTGTGTGTGCTGGAATGTGAAGATACTTTGCCCCAGCAAAATCATTAGGAAAGGGAAAGCCATCTTCAGCCACTGATCGCCTTCTGCATTCTAGTCTTTTTAACAGTTGTGTACAATTGTGAACAGCTGTGACAATGGTTCCACTTCCAACTCTGACCCATCCATGAGCTATCAGTAATTGTCCGGGCATTATATAATCACCATTGTCATGTGACTCCACCTTCCATTTTCCACATTCAGGTAGAAATGAGTAGCCATTTTTAGTCTGGATAGAAATAGCTCTAGTTCTTTTATTCCTCTTAAGATAATGTGCAAGGATTCTTCAATGCTGTCCCACATTGTAGAGCTTTAAATAAATTGGTTGGTGCAAAATTAGGTATTAGGCATTTTGATTTTGGTGAAATACGACTGGAAATACCAAGAGCAGCTCATAAGGCTGATAAAGAATTGGCAAATGAATTCCTTTTTCCTATGCCCTAGCTTGCCTACTTTGTAAAGTTAGCATTTTCATAGGTTCTCATAAGTCCTCATCAGGAAATGGAGGTAATTTAAGATTACATAGATTATAGAATTCCTCACCACATACTTCAAGGTTATCTTCACCCAAAAGTGGCTAAGTATTTAAAGGAGGTTTCAGTAAGGGAGTGGAAGGAACTGTCTCCAGGGAGGTTGTCAGTGGCGCTGTTATTCCTTTAACTAATGCCATTACCTTCTTAGTTATAATAATACAGTTGGCATATCCTGCTTGTTGATCATGAGGCTCTGCACTCAGGAAAATGAAATGATTTAGAGGGGGAAATTGTAAGAGAAATTGCAGGACTGTCCTGGTAGTTAGCCTACCTCATACACTGTGCATCTAAGTAACAAGCATGGCCCATCATACTCCTGAATATTCCCTGAAGTCACAACGTTGAATTATAAAATTGCATGGGTAGCCAATAGCTGGCCTGCTAACATATCTGTGCTCACTATGTCTCTTTTACGTGGCTCTTCTACATAGAAACCCAGGTGGGTTGTATGAGCATTCATGTTTCAATCGAATGTAATGTGCTAACCAATCAGAGTTGATAGGCTTCCACTATATAAGTAGTTGCTTACATGCAGTAAAGCACATGCTGTTCCCTGAGACCATCTCTGGAGGAGTTCTTCTCCTTGTCCTTTACTGACCCACAGGCATTGTGGTCTTTTGGGGGGACAGCAAGGTGATGATTGTAACAGCAACTTGGTGCCCAGTGTGGTTGGTTAACTAACTCACCCACATTATGATCCACTGCACAAAGGCACATATGCATTATAAAGAAATGTCATTAAATATTTGAGAAACAATCAAGCCTAAAAGTTATTCTCAGTGCTGTTTTTTTCTTCCAGGAAGGGTCTTACTAACTCATGCTCACGTGCCTAGAACTTACTATGTAGAGCAGGCTTGCTTGTGTCTCCCTGGTGCTAATATTAAAAGTGCATGTCACTGTACCCAGCCTAATTTTTTGTTATTTAAATATCACTACCTGGAGAATATAGCTTGGTAGACATGAAAATGGAAGATGACCCTTAGCTATTTACTGAACTTGAGGCCAACCTGAACTTTTTAAGAATATTTACACCCCAAACAAATCAAGCTGTGTGTGGTGGGGCACAGTGTAATATCAGGACTCAGGTGGCAGAGGCAGAAGGAGGGAAGCAAATTTTTGTTAGAGTTTGCATAGAGATCCAGACTAGTTAGGACTACATGAGCAGACTTTGTCCCTGACAGCAAAACCACAGAAGATGTCATAACCTATGAAAGTAGAAAACCTGCAAGTGATTAAGGTGCTTACTTCTGAGCCTGAGTTCAATCCCTAGGACCCACCTGATGGAAAAAAAATGACTCTGACAAGTTATTCTCTGACTTCCACATGTGTGCAACCCTTAAGTCACCATGCATGGAAGAAGGGTTTTGGATGTAGGTCAGGGGTAGAATACCTGACCAAGCATGTGAAAGCTCTGGATCCCATCCTAGCACCTTAGAAAAATATCTTGCTTGAGACAGAATTCTGCTTTGCTGTCCCTGATCTCCTGCACCTCCCTGTGCAGCCCATGCTAGTCTGAATGCTGAGATAACAGGCATGTGTCACCTAGTCGGCTTGGTATATTGTTTAAAAGTCTCCTGAAGAGTTGGGGTAAAGACTTCCTAGTCAAACAGAAGTACTAACAGCAGAATGTATTTACATTCCTCTTGCCCCAGTAGTTCAATCCAGCAGGACTTAGGCTCTGGCAGCTCCTTTCTGTTCTCCCCAACTTGACAGGTCACTCATCTGTGTTTCCATTTAATCCAATTAATGTAAATCATCAGAGTGCTTGATAGTTTTATGTCAACTTGACACAAGCTAGAGTCATCTGAGAGGAGGGAGCCTCAATTAAGGGAATACTTCTATAAGATCTAGATGCAGGCAAGCCTGTAGGGCATTTCCTTAATTAGAAATTGATTGGGAAGTGCCCAGCCCATTGTGGATGAGCCCCCCATGGGCTGGTTTTCCTGGTTTCTATAAGAAAGCAAGCTGAGCAAGCCATGGTGAACAGGTTAGTAAGCAGCACCTTCTATGGCCTCTGCATCAGCTCCTGCTTCCAGGTTCCTGGTCTGCTTGAGTTCCTGTCATGCCTTCCCTCAAAGCATGAGGAGCAGGAGCCCATGTAAGAAAAAATGCTTATTTTTGACCTCACCATGCCATGAGCACAACTCTCCTGATCTTATTGTCTCATTGGAAGGCAGACTTTCTATCTCATAGAGCCCTAGTTTTTCTGGGGGCTTCTTGAAGTTCTGTTCTTCCCACTTAACATGCAGGGGTAGGATCCTACTGGAGTTAATTTTGCCAAGATCTTAAAATCTGTGTTATTAATACATTTGCATATAAATGACACAGTGTTCCAGTCACCTGTGTTAGTAAGGCCATACTGGGTATCCTGGTCTCATTTTTCAACAGTGACTGTATTTCAGTTGTGTTCTTAGTCTGTTTGCTCTGAAGTTCTGTTATCTCTTTATTCTTTCCCAGACAGTACAATCTTTATGGTAGTTGCAATTGAACATTTGAAGTCAGATGATGTCTTTAGTGTGCTATATGTTCGATCTTGATCATTTTTTACATTCATAATGTCATTTTGCCATCAGTTTAATGTTGTTGATAGCATAAATTATTAGGCTTTATATTCAATTTCTGTTTACTCTATAAATTCTGTGTTTTCATAATGTACTATTGACATAATAAGCAAGAAGGCAGCAAACCACCTGGATACTGTGTTGGCAAGGATAGCCCAGCTCCCTGCTATGACACATCCATCCTCCATCAGACACAAGGCCTGGTGGGACCCACACTTCTCAAGGTTTAAATGTGCCCTGTTGTGCCTGTTCTTTAATAGAACATTTTAATTAGGTTAGCATGAATATAGGAGGAGATGGTACCTATGGCTTAGACATGTAGGCTCCATACAACAAAGTAATAGAGGAAAGAATTCTGTGGCCTCAAGTTGAGTCCACCCATGGGTCTTATCACAAATTGTAACAATGGAAGCCAAGCATTGCCTTCCAGGTATTTTACCTTCTTTGTTTGTTAAGGTGTGTCACTGTAGCTGTGCTTTGAGGTTCCAAAAGCCGAAGCAAGGTTTCTTTCTGGTTGCCCGTCTGTATCAGGATATTGGTCTCAGCACCATGCTTGCCTGCCTTGATGCTGCCATTCATGATGATAATGGACTAATCCTCTGTCTGTGTAATCAAGTCCCAACATTAAAAGCCTTGCATTATAACTGTCACTTTTGTCATTGTGTTTCCTCACAGCAACAGAGCAGTAATTATCATAGATGTTTTGTGTAGTATTTTGGCATATTGTCTACATGTATTGTTGCCATACCCTGTGAAAACAAGTACAGCTAAATTAAAGTGTTGTAGACTATCTTAATTTGCATGTCTGAGTGAAGGAGAGCATCACTTGCCTCTATGACTCTAGTCCTGTATTATTTTCAATACCCAGAATACAAGAGGCCCAGGTGTACTTGAGGCATCTTGTGACCAATGTCAGGGGATGGCTGCAAAGCCCTTTTCAGGAAAACAGTCACTGCTTTCCATAAGGATTCTTGAAGGTCAAAGTCCTTCTGAGAACTGGTTGTTCATTCAAATATTACCCCAGATACAGTGACTCTGCTAAATTCCTACATTTCCCCCTTTGGTTTAAGCTAATCTAATTATGCAGCTGTGCTGTGAAGATAGTCTCATGTACATAAGTCAGAATATATTTGAAAAGTGTTAAAATTGTTATAGCAAAAACAAGTATAACAATTGCCCGAATACAAAACTTATCAAAATGATTCATAGGGTTAAATGAAGGTATGGTATCTGCAAGGCATTCCATGACATCCATTCCAGACACGTCAGTTAGCTTAACTGAAAAAGTTTCTTTAATTTCTTGTTGTAAATCATAAATCATTGGAGAAACATTAGGGTGACTCAACAATGGCATTTTAACCTTATCCCAATCATACTTGTTTTCATTAAACTTTAATACAGTAGGTGAAATACAATTAAATTTTAACATTACCAACACATTTTAACTGAATCTGTTCCCTTTAAGTCTCTAACTGATCTCCTAAAAGTAACACAGCTTGCATCATGTCTGCTCTTTCACTAACACTGTCACCCATCTGTTTAATTCTGCTGAACCCAAAGTTTTGTAGAAATCTGATGCTAGTCACTAACAAATTCAGCAATTTAAGTTTCTTTATGAAGGCTGTTGCAACAGTAGCAGTCAATGAAATAATTCCCATTGATGAGTTTTGGATCCATGGTTATTGGATATCCTTAGCTGCTAAGGTAATAAGTCTTATCAAGTCAGTTTAATAAATCCAGGTTTAATGAACAAAACAAAGCAACTCCCTGGTGAATCTCAGGAGAGCAGGAGAGGAATCACATGGCCGATCCAAAAGGAGGGAGCCTAAATACACTGTAGGTGCAGGGTGATGACTTTTCCACTATGAGGTGTGTTTTTGCCCAAATATAATACTGGGATTGGGCCACAGGCGGCTTCGGGGGAGGAGCCTCCAGCTGCCAAGAATGCAGAACTGGGCTTTTTGGTGGTTTTTCTGAAAGGACGGGGTTTGGATAGCCAGGAATGGAGGTTCCAGCCAAACATCCCAATCTTTTTGGGTATATGGGTGCTGGTTTAAATCTGGCTACTTTCTCTTAGCATTCAACAATGTGGGGAGAGGGAATAGGCAGTCGGTTGGCTCATGCTCAGTGGGAGGTATGGGTGAACAAGCATTTGATTAACTACCATCTAACCTAAAGAATCCATTCTGGGAGGAAGAGTTGATAGCAAAGATAGAAAGCAAGTTGATAGGAGAAAAAAATAGATTATTACCACTGACCCTGTGAACAGGGCTAGCTGTGGGAAGAGTGAAGACTGCCAGAAAGAATGCAATGGAGATGGGCCCTGGTCATAGTGATGAAGTTCTTCAGAAAGTTTGTAGAGTGACTGAATATTAGTTTCCACTAGGTCAGATTCCTTGATACAGTAGCAACACTCTTTCCCTAGGAACATGCAGGTGTCTTGTCTTGGCAAAGCAGGAAATCCGTTCCTCAGTGTCCTGCTTCTCCACAGTCTAGACAGGGTCTTGGCAGCAGTTGAGGTGAAAGGCAGTTTTTTTCCCACTCTGTGACTTGATTTGCTACATTTAATGCATGTTGTAGGTCAGATGGGACACAGGAAACTTCTGACTACAGAGAATCAATAATTATATTTAGATTTATTAAAGTCTAATAAAACCATTAGAATAGCATGCAACTCTGATTTTTTAACTGAAGCATATGGACTTTGAATTACTTTACTGATGTTTCCTGCTTTATAACCAGCCATTCCTAATTTACTTGTGTCAACATAGAATGTAAGAGCCACAGAAATAGACACTCGACTCATCATGCTGGGAAGAACCCATTCAGTTATTTTTATGAACTGAAGTCTTTTACTTTTAGGGTATTTATTGTTAATTTCTCCTAAATAATTACTACAGAATATTTGCCAGTCATCATTAATTACTCATATTGCATAATTTCTACATGAGTTTAATGTATTACAATCTCAGCTGGATCCATTCCTCACAGTTGATGAAGTCTTGTTCTTTTTATAATTAATTCAGAAATCTTTTCTCTATAGGTTTTTTACTTTTTACTCTGTTTATGAGCTAAAAATGTCCATTCTAAAACATTATTTTCCCTTTGCATAATAAGCCCAGTAGGGGAAGGGGTAGAAAGGAAAATTACCAAAATACACTCAGTTGTGAAATTTAATCCATTTATATCGGCACTCTGTATATTTTGTTTACTTTGTTCAGCTCCTTTTCTGTCTCAATTGTTAAATGCCTTGGACTGTTTAAATCTGAGTCACCTTGCAAAATTGAAACAATGTACTTAATTCTTAAGTAGACAATCCAATGGTAGAACACAACCAATTAATATTCCCAATGATTTCTGAAAATCATTAAGTTTGTGTAATTGCTCTCTTCTAATCTATACCTTTTGAAGCTGAATTTTTTGTTTACTAATTTAAATCCTAGATACCTAAGAGAATCCCTTGTTTGAATTTTTTAGGAGTAGTTTGCAATACCCAGTGAGGTAAGATTTGTTGTACCTCACCAAACACCTTTTCAAGGATATCAATATCAGAGGTAGCTATTAAGGTATCATGCATATAATGATAAATAATAGACTGAGAAAATTGTTTACAAACCACTTCTAGTGGTTGATTTACAAAATATTGACATAGGGATTATTTAATATTCCCTGGGGAAGAATCCTTTAATTAATCACTTTATTGGCTGAGCACTATTATAAGTAGGAATTGTAAAAGCAAAATTTTCTCTGTACTGTTCTTTTAAAGAAATAGTAAAGAAGCACTCTTTTAAATCAACAACTACTATAGGCCATGCTTTACGTAATAAAGAAGGTAAAGGAATTCAAGGCTTTAAAGGAAATACGGATTGAATTACTCTTTTTAAAGCTCTCAAGTCAGTTAATATTTTCCATTTTCCAGATTTCTTTTTATTACAAATATAGGAGAATTCCAAGGACTTATACTTTCCTCACTGTGTGTAGCATCTAACTGTTCCTGTATTAGTTGCTCAAGTGCCCGTAATTTTTTTTTTTTAGTAAGGTAATTGAGGAATTCTATCACGGCTTCTATTTGCATAGTCTTTTCTACATAAGCCAACTATAAAAGCAGTAAAAACAATCTCTATAGGATTTTAAGTAACTTTAGTCAATACTTTCAGAGTATTTTTATAAAATTTTAAAAAGAGGATCCTTTTAATACATCCCAAGTAACATGATAATGCAATTTGTCAGTTATTACCAGTGTGGAACAAACAATTTTTCTGTATTTTATTTAATGGAAAAATATTTTATGAATTTTTAACTTAGTAACCACATTATTTAATAAGCTAACAACCTGTTCTGTTTACAGTACTATATTTTTAAATGATTTAATCAAGCATTTCCAGAAAGAAACTTAGTAAGAAGAGCCAAATTATCAGTAATTATAAACAGACAAGAGCATATAATAATATAGTTTAAAATCACGAATTTTATTTTTAGTTCATTTGTTATGAAAAATAAACATTCATTCAAACACTACTTAGATATTCAAGAGAAGAGAACAACCTCCATACAATTAATGACTAATACCTTTGGAAATTCAAACAGCATTGACTTACTACTTCATCTCCTTTTTTTACTAGAATTTGGGATTGTTTTCATATTTGCTTTTTCTCTTGAAGGGACCATTGATGAGTTATATCCATTATTAAAGAAACACAAAACATTTGCCACAAAGGGATCTTTAATATTGAATTATTCCTACTCTGAGGGGGAAAATCAAACAAACATTTAAACCAAAGTTAAGCAAACAAGAAAATTCTAAGCACTGGACTTGCTGTGCTTGCTCAGGCTGCATCATTGATGCCTACCCAGCCTGTCTCTGAAGGAGGTGATAGGTAAAGTGTAGCTCTCAGTTTCAGAAATCTTTAAATTTTTCTATTGTCAGAAAAAGCCTTTTTTTCTTTCCCTGTTTCTCCTGTGAAGAGGCTTTTTTCTTTTCTTTGTTTTTCCTTTATAGGGACTCTATTCAACATTTTTCCTTCTTCTACCAGGAAAATTCTCTTTTCTTGATTAAACATTTCTCCTTTTTTCATCCTGAAATTTCCTTTTCATATTTCCTTTTCTTCACCTTTCTCAATTGTGAAGGTATGTTTTTAAACTTTGTTTCTATTCTCTTTTTTCTCCTGGAATGATTCTTCTTCCTTGACTTCTCCTTTGTCTCAGGAGCTAATTTATTGTTGCCACTGCTGAGATGGAAAATTTAAATTCTCTATGTTCCTGCCCTATGCTGGAGTCTCGCACTACTATTGGCATATGTTACCTCCAGTATTGGGGTGTCTGGGCCACATTATTGGTCTTTCCTTGCACCACATTGTTGGTCACCAAATATCAGGTATACTGTGTAATGTGGGTCAGTTGAAGAAAGAGGCACTCCCAAGAAGAAATTTTAAGGCCTTTGTGGCAGCAGGAAGGTCTAGCCTCTTCTGATGGACTGAACCCCAAACAACTGTGTGGTTGTTTTGCTTTGCCCATGAACTTGGGCTCTACAGTCCAAGTGAGGCTGTGTTTCTTGCCATTGTACGTGACATCTTTAATTTAAGAGAGGAGAGAGAAGGCCCAGTGGTTAAGATCTCTGACTGATGTTCCAGAGAATCCTTGTTCAATTCCCAGGCCATCAGGTGTCCTGTCACACCAGGATAAAATAAAAAACAGAAAAAGGAAGAGGGAAGCCCATAACCCTCTCTCCTGTCCTTTTGTGAGGTCACATACAATGGCAGGAAACACCACCTCTTTTAGGCTATATAGCCCAAGGTCATGGACCTAGCAAATACCACTACACAGCTGTACAAAGGTGTATTGAAAGTTAGACAAAGTATTTCCTCACACCAGAGTCCCTAATCTTAATCTAGATGTTCTACTGAAGGTGAGTATCACATGGATCCATGACTCTAGTCTTTTTTATGTATTATGTGCAATACATAATAATACAAGAGCCTCAGATGTGCCTGAGGCATCTTGTGATCATAGTGACAGGATGGCTGCAAAGTCCATTCTGCAAAACAATCCCTGCCTTCTATTAGGATTTTTTAAGGTAAAAGTACTTTTAAAAAATGGTTGTTCATTCTAATATGTACCACAGATACAGTGACTCTGCTAAGTTCCTACAACAGTAGAGTAAAGGAGCAACAATTAGGGCAGATATTAATGAAACCTGTGTGTTTGGAAAGGAAAACAGTACTAGGTAGTGTTAGAGGGCAGTCATGGGCTAGAACAGAGGCTGTATTTATCAGGGAATTTAATGACATTAAAGAGTAGGCACAGGCTCTTCTTTGGAAATATAGAAAAGGTGTTGCATGGGTACTGTACCATCAAAGTAAAGTGTTTCAATAGGAAAGGGAAAGGGAACAAGAGTCCTAGTCCCAGAAAAAAAATTCATACAGAATTAATGCTAATCTGTTCCAGATGGACAGGGTCAATCCAGAACTAGAACCCCATGTTGACACATCATCCGTGTGTCACATTTTCTTAAAAGAGGAAAGATGCACAATTTAAAGGTCATGGATTCTTCCGGTGTACTTTCAGTTCAGCACTGTTGCAGCCAATTGTTTGGCAGAGTCAAGGATCCAATGTGGAGACTATGACAGTTCATTGTAGAAGGTATGAAAATGAAGACTGGGTTGCATTTTGAGACCACTAGATGTTGAAATGAAAAAGCTCTGAGACACCTTTCATGAGTAGCTGCATGAAGGGAGTGGAAGTAATCAAAGGTAGAGATGTGTGAAAAGTGTCAAAGAGAAAGAACCATCTAATTCTTTTGAAACTGAAGCCCCAGGTTTCTGACTCAGAGCTGCAGGATGTGGTGTTTGCCCAGCAGGGTTTCAATCTTGCCTTGGCCCAATCTCTCCTCACTTCTTTGAAAAGGGAATGTGTATTCTGTACCTTTGTGTGTTGTGTAGTATCATCCATTGCTGAGATGAAACAGTGTGACCAAAAGGCAAATTGGGGTGGAAAGGGTTTATTTGGCTTACACTTCAGCATTGCTGTTTATCACTGAAGGAAGTCTGCATAGGAACTTAAAAATGCAGAATCCCAGAGTCACAGAAGCTGAATCAGAGGCAGTGGAGGGAAGGTGCTTACAGGCTTTCTTCACATAGCTTGCTCAGTCCACCTTCTAATAGAACCTAGGACCAGCAGCTCAGGGATAGCACCACCCACCATGGACTGGGCCCTCCCCCATTAATCACTAAAAGGAAAATGCCTTAGAGCTGGAGCTCATGGAGGCATTTCCTCAACTGAGGTTCCTTCCTCTCTGATGACTCTAGCCTGGTCAAGCTGCCATAAGAAACCAGCTAGTGCACATAGATAGAATTTCTTTTTTGATTTTACAAGATAACACATTCTAGAAACTATCTTCAGTGTCAGAAGAAACTTTGTACATTCTAACAGTTTGGGGACTGTTACAGAATATAAGGATCTTTGTGGCTAGCTTAAAAGGCATTTTACATTATGGGGTGTATGTGAGCCTATCATGATTTGTGTCAAATAGTAGATTGAATGAAAAATCTCCCAAATACAAAGATGTATTTGAGACTATGTCTTGTTGTGCCCAGATCGTGACCCCCAGAGAAACCACCAAAGACAAGCTTGCCGGAATGCAAAAGCAAGGTTTAATTCTGGATATCCAAAAACAATACATGTCTAGGCAGGGATTTCGTCCAATACATCCAACGCAGTGGAAGCTGGAGGAAGTGCCCACCTGTCTGCAAGCTCAGTTTTTAAAGGGAAAAATCACAATGTTACATCATTTAGGGGTGCTAGTATGGGTACAATTCTGATTGACTAGCTTCTAGGGGCTTTCTAGAAATCATAGCTTAATGTTACTTCTAAGAGAGTGGTTACCCGCCACCATTTCCCATTGGCTGCCCTCAGGTGGGGACACTTTTATGGTCAGTTACCCTGGAAACCAGGGTTGGAACATTCTATAGTCTGGCAGTCATTACCTCGTGACTACCTTGTGACTCTGTACTTTTACACTTCCTGGTTTCTGGAATCTGGACTGACTTGTTTCAGTAATTATTGGCCTATTCCTAGAAGGAGAAATCTTAGGCCTTAGTTTTTGGGTGAAAGCATTTTGGTCTTATTTCTAAGATGGCTCATTTTGGTCTCACATTTCCCACTTCTCATGTGCCTAATGGAATCCTATCATTGGTTTTGGGCAGTTAGCTTGTAAGTATCCCTCTCTAATAATGGCCATGTATAGTTAGCCATCTTGTCTCTATGCCAGGGAGTTTCCTTTTGACCCAGCATTTCATCCTTTTCTGAACAGGGAACATGGGATGACGTATTCTCTTCTGGAACTGCTTCAAGCTGGCATTGGGGCACCGTTGTCAGGGCCCCCAAAAGGCTGATAAGCTAATCAAAGGCTGGGCAAGGGGGCATTTGTCAGAAGCATGTAGCTGCCTGACCCCATAGGGACAGGGAAGAATCATGTTAGCTGGGCTGGTTCACGTCAACTTTTAGCAAGTCCGGAGCTTACAGTCGTCTGGAGCAGTGGAGTCAGTAAGTGAAACCTGGAGGTGACTGCCAGCTAAGTGGAAATCTGTTGAGACAAATTTAAACTAGGAACAGAAGTTAAAATTTATGAACTTATTTGAAACCCTTAGGTCCATACCCTTAGTAATGGGAAAAGCAGTAGTCCCAAGACCAGGAGAGAGGAAAAATACCATCTTTAGGAGTACTTATCTGGGGTCCTTTCGACCTCTGTGAAGTGGGTCTAGGTTTTTATGACTCTTTTGATCCTTTGAGGCCTACTTACAAAATGACATAAAAGTTTTAGATACATTAGTATTACCAATCTGTACTGAAATCCATATTGTAGACAAAGCAGGTAATGGGTATCTGTAAAACAGCAGAAGTGGACTCACACTTTTGAATCCCAACAAGAACTACAGATTTGGGTTAAAAGCTTGTGCATTTTCCTTCTGTCCAGAAAGCCAGGTATAAATTGGACAGAGATTTTTGACCTGATGAGAAGCACTTTTAGGTTTACATTTAGATATATTTAGATGACATCTAAAATAAATCTAAAATGTTGAGCTTGTGGTTAAACAGTAAGTTGTCATTGCTCTACCAGCTTATCAGGACTCTTAAATGTTAAGTTCTGAATTTTTACATCATAGAACAGGAGAGCAATCTGAAACATATCTCATTTTAGACTCATATCTGAACCTTTATGACTTACTTAAACTTTTATATCTTAGAACATTTTCCTAAAAGTGAGCTAACAAGCTAGCTATAGCCTTGCAGAAGGATATGGTTGTCTGATGCTGCCATGCTGACAAAGTTAGAGCTAGCCCAGCCATCAGTACTATCAGAAATCTGAGAAGGATAAACTATAAGTGCAAACCAAGAAGCTTCCAATCCTATAAATTACAGGGACCAATCCCTACCCAGGTCTCCATAGTGTTGGAGGCACCAGTCGGAACAGCATCAATCTTCTTTCACCATTCGACCCATTACGATCCTGTGTAGCTAAAGTTTTCCTTCCTGGCCCACAGTCAGGACAAATCTCTCACACCTGCCAGTCCCACAGCCGCTCAGACCCAACCAAGTAAACACAGAGACTTATATTGGTTACAAACTGTATGGCCGTGGCAGGCTTCTTGCTAACTGTTCTTACAGCTTAAATTAAGTCATTTCTATAAATCTATACCTTGCCACCTGGCTCGTGGCTTACCGGCATCTTCACATGCTGTTTGTCATCATGGCGGCTGGCAGTGTCTCCGACTCAGCTTTCCACTTCCCAGCTTTATTCTTCTCCTTGTCCTGCCTATACTTCCTCCTGCCTGACTATTGGCCAATCAGTGTTTTATTTACTGACCAATCAGAGCAACACATTTGCCATACAGAACATCCCACAGCAATCCTGTTTCCTGACTTCAGCAACAACAGCTCTGTCACAAGCTTCCCATCAGCTCCTTCACTAGGCTCTAATGTGACCATCACTTCTCCATCAGGCTGAGGGATGCTTTAGAAGCGACAGTGTTGCTCCCAGATGAACTGTCCAGTCAACTTGATGTCCACCTCTACCTGGCCAACCCTGGTGACACCATCTGTGATGTGGTAGAGAAGACACTCATACATCAAGGGGTCCTCATTCAGATTTACTAGATGGGGAGTCTCTCTCTCTTTTTTTTTTTTTTAGAGAGAAGACACCCACAGTATCACCATCTTCTCATACAGCCACACCCATCTCAGCCAGCAATGCTTCTCTCTCCATTCTCAGGGCTTCTGTCTTACGAAGCTTCTCCCAAGTCTCATTCAGCTCAGCAGTAATCTTCTCCGTCTCCTGCAGCCTCTCCATGGCCTCCTCAGACCCAATCTGGGGCTCAGCACTGAGGGAGAAGGAGGGCTCCAGCTCCCCATTGTGTGGAGGAGGAGATGAGGGTGAAGCTGGGGTGGGAGATGATGCAACTGGCAGAGTACCTCCAGTACTGCCCTCTTTTACCTTCAGACCTCCTAGAGCAGAGGCTGAGAGTCCCTGAGCCATCAGCAGCTCCCACAAATGCGCCACCTCCTCCTGCAGCTCTCGGGTAAGCCAGGCATTGGGGCATCGTGCCCTGTGGTCAGTGTAGCCATAATCCAGGCAGAGATGTTGTGGTGCCTCGTATGTAATCTTCTTTGGAGACCTTGGGTCACTGCTAGGATCTGGAAGCCTGTCTGATATAATAAGCTTTTCGATCAACATTTGAATGCCATATTCTGCAGATTTCTGAAGTATGAGGACTATCCAGGTATATCTAAATAGACAAACTTTGTTTCTAATTACTTGTTTCAAGCTCAACCCTGAAATCATATGCAAGGGACTGAGTAAATGAGTAAGTTTATCCCTGTAATATTACATCAGTACTTACTTACCCTGACTACAATTAAAAAACTTGATTACTTATGACTGACTATTTATGTTCTCTAACAGTCTACAATAAGTGGCCTAAAAACAATGCTTTTAAGTTGAAGCTCTTCTAGCATCAAACACGGGTTCAGTAAAGAAACCAAAACAAAATATCAATATAAAGCATATATGTATCAATTTATCCAAGTAACTTAAGCTTAACAAACTTAGCAAATACAAGGAGACTAGACAACATTCTTAAGCCTGAATGTACCTTGGGTAAGGACAAACATTTTTTAAGTCATTGGTTTTTAACTATAAAAACTGTTCTTAAAAGATAAAGATCTCTCAAATGTCTTCTGTAATATCAACAATAAAGTATCTTCTTTTATTTTAAGGGGGGAGAAAACATGGCATCATCACAATCTGTATAAAGTAAAACCAAGCTCCAAAGTGCAAACAATCCCAAAGTTCAATATCTGGGATTTATTTATAATCCTTTTGGTTCTTTTACTTAGAGGTTTGGAAGATTTCTTTGACCCTACTTTTGGCAGCACATACATAGCCTGCCTGCTCCATTTTATTAAGGCTGGTGCTTCTGCTGATCTTCACCTGGCACTAGCATTCTTTTAAAACTGCTAAGGTCCACCACTGCAACTAGACTCTTTTTGGAACTCTAGTCCTGCCTTACATTTGCAAACCTCAGCTATTTCCTATGATTCCTTTATGTTACAAAGTTTAGCTGCCAGAGCAAGGTATATTCCTGTGTATAAAAGCATTATACACTTTAATATTTATTAAGCTTTAATATTTATTAAGTATCTTATTTATTAAACATATGTTGCCATCTATTTAAATTCTTTAGTAACTTGCTGTTGAACACTTGGTAAGGACATAAGCACTTAGGTGTTAACCTGAGTAGATCTTTATAACCTTAGTAAAAGATGGCTGCCAGCCACATGGCTGTCAATGAGGTCACCAGCCAAGATGAAGGGAGCCACATGGTTGCTGTTTAAAGCTCATTTTTCTAAACAATAATTACTTGCACACATCCACACAGTTGGATCCAAGTTACACACATACATATGTACAGTTAAAGCTTGCTTACATTTTCAAGTCACATACCTGTATACATACACACATAAGCAGTTTGCAGAATCATTTGCTGTGGGATGTTCTGTATGGCAAATGTGTTGCTCTGATTGGTCAGTAAATAAAACACTGATTGGCCAGTGGCTAGGCAGGAAGTATAGGCGGGACAAGGTGGAGAATAAAGCTGGGAAGTGGAAAGCTGAGTCAGAGACACTGCCAGCCACCACGATGACAAACAGCATGTGAAGATGCCGGTAAGCCATGAGCCACGTGGCAAGGTATAGATTTATAGAAATGACTTAATTTAAGCTGTAAGAACAGTTAGCAAGAAGCCTGCCATGGCCATACAGTTTGTAACCAATATAAGTCTCTGTGTTTACTTGGTTGGGTCTGAGCGGCTGTGGAACTGGCAGGTGAGAGAGATTTGTCCTGACTGTGGGCCAGGTAGGAAAACTCCAGCTACAAATGGCACCCAACAAGTTGGCAAGAGTTTCCACCTAAAAACCTGAGAAAAGATTCTAAAACAGAGCTAAAAACAGCTTCCTAATTGTCTCTCTCAAATGAGCGGCAGCCTGCCGATTTGAGCTACTGGTGGGTTCCTAGCATGCGTGCTCGACCTGCCGTATGGCAGAAATGAGGCCTCTGCAAGTGGCTCATTAAGCTGCGTGGTGGATTTAGCCTTTGCTAGTACAAAACAAAAAAAGAGGTTTCTGGGCTACACGCTGCTTGGATAAAAGCATAAACCCACAATAGCTGCCAGAGCTGGTGGTAAACATACCACTGCCATGTTGGGAAGCTAAGGTGTGCAGAGCCAGGAGCCATAGCGCCGTTTTAGTCTTACAAATGCCTCAGTTTAAAGCAATAGATTCACAGTAAGACAGATTCAGATGTAATAGTTTACAATGTGTGTAAAATATACGTAGGCTTGAAAGAGATAAAAAGGTGATATATACAGTTATATAAACAAATACATAGTTTTAAAGAATAAAGTCTTTAAAGAGACAGTAAAATTAATATAAAAAATAAGCCACGTAAAGATGAATATTAAACAGAGAATCTTGATTGTGTCGTCTTTGGGATTTTTAACTGCAGAAAAACATTTGATCGTAAAAGATGTTGAGTTAAACCAATATGTATATTTTAAAGTTATCTTGACTTCAAAATTTGGATGTAAGGATGTGTTGCTTTGGAAAGGAGACTCTGCTTTTGTTCCCACAGAAAGCTAAGGGCTATGGATTTGTTCCAGATTAAGATACATCAGGTTTGACCAGCCAAGACACCCTTAAAGGGCTCCGATGACACCATGTCCCAGATGATCCAACATCCAGAATGGTTTGAAGGCAACTGGCTCAGACAATACAGCCTCATGGACTATTCCATAATCCTAAAATTTTCTTTGTGCCCCCATAAGATACAGCACCCCCCTCCAGCAGGAAGTAGTAAGAGAAGCTATGCCCAAATTCCCAAATTATATGTAATTTTACTTTGTTATGGTTACAACCTTCCTTTTTGAAAACAAAGAAAGAAAAGGGGAAGTGCTGTGAGATGTTCTGTATGACAAATGTGTTGCTCTGATTGGTCAGAAAATAAACATTGATTGGCCAGTGGCTAGGCAGGAAGTATAGGCGGGAGAAGGAGGAGAATAAAGCTGGGAAGCAGAAAGCTGAGTCAGAGACACTGCCAGCCGCCACAATGACAAACAGCATGTGAAGATGCCGATAAGCCACGAGCCAGGTGGCAAGGTATAGATTAATGGAAATGGATTAATTTAAGCTGTAAGAACAGTTAGCAAGAAGCCTGCCATGGCCATACAGTTTGTAACCAATATAAGTCTCTGTATTTACTTGGTTGGGTCTGAGCGGCTGTGGTACTGGCAGGTGAGATAGATTTGTCCTGACTGTGAACCAGGCAGGAAAACTCTAGCTACAATCATTAGCCATTCTTAAGATGAAAACCAACCAGAATTAACTTTTAAATTCAGTATTTGCAGGTATAAGAAACCATAACAAACAGTTTACATCACATTTCCTCTTTCTACAACCTCAGTCTGTTCCTTTGATCCCTCAGACATTTACTCTAGACAAATTCCGCTTTTTCTTTTCTTTTAAAACAGAAACTCACCGGGCGGTGGTGGCGCACGCCTTTAATCCCAGCACTTGGGAGGCAGAGCCAGGCGGATCTCTGTGAGTTCAAGGCCAGCCTGGACTACCAAGTGAGTTCCAGGAAAGGCGCAAAGCTACACAGAGAAACCCTGTCTCGAAAAACCAAAAAAAAAAACAAAAAAAAAAAAAACAGAAACTCTTACCAAAGTCTTCCTTGTGAGTTCCCTCATTAATCTAGAATATATTGTAAAGTTATAATATTTTAAACAAGAACAGAAATACATGCATATACCATAACAAGAACAACTCTCAATTTGCATCAGCACTGTACCACAGACAAGAAACTGTTGGTTAGTCTCACATAGGTAGTGGCATTCCATTCTTGGAGCCAGATCTTGATCAGGTTTTAGCCCTAGGGCAAGTCTTGGGAGCCCCACCCAACAGCAAGGGAGATGAAGAGGACGGGAATGCGTGCACCATGGGGACCAAAGATTGCTGTTAAACTCAGATTTTCAAGTACACGAGAACGGCAGACTGAAAGTGGCTCCATGTCCTGGCTGGGCTCACAGACTTGTAGGCCACTCCTCAGCTGTGACCCTGGAGGGGCAGTTAGTTCTCCACCAGCCCCCACACTCTGAGCTCCTGGAGGCTCCTGCTGGCTCCTGCCAGCTCAGCCCTGTGTCCACATGGGAGCCCAGCCAAAACCTGACGGCCATATCTGGGCCCCACAGTGCTCATAGCCTGCCCTAGCACACAGCCATGCCTAGTTCCCATGCGGCCTCTGGGCCAATCTGGCCGCCACCTCATCATGCTGTAAAGTCTCTACTCCAAAGCTCTCTGAGCGAGCTGGTGCCCTGAACCCCCTTTGTCTAAGCCCTGTGATGCTCACAGGCTGCCTAGCTCTCTCAGCGGCATCCTGGGTCCCCAAAGTTCTGCTGCCTGTGCTCTGGTCAGAGAGAGAGCAAGGAAGCAATGGAGGAGTTCAGTTAGTCTATGCCAGTTCAACCACCGAAGGGGTCTCCATCCCTTCTGCTGACAATCCGACCTACAAGTCCCAATGCATACACAAGCTCAGGCATAAAACACACATATGGCCACAGTTCTCACACATTTATACATTTATATAGGTATAACAAATCACACTGACGGACAAGATAGGCAGACAAAAAGGAAGAACAAGGGCCCTACAGATGGTCCAGGCAGACGAGAGTCCAGAGAGAGAGCCTCAATTATGCCAAAGAACGTACGAATGGGACAGGGACAGTTCAACAGAGTGTCCCGATCCCCAGAGTTCACAAAACAGACGGACCCCTCACAGGCGTCCAAACAGACGCACCCCTCACTTGTGTCCAAACAGACGGACCCCTCACAGGCATCCTATGACAGGGAGATCTGTGGGGACCCCGCGTCCTGATGAGGGGTAGGGATGTCTCCCAACTCCACCTTACAGGCCCGTCCGCCAAGGTGAGAGCCTGTCAGATTCAACCGCCGGCTTCGGATAAGAAAATGAAAGTAAAAGGAAAGCAAAGACAAGAAAATGGAGCGCTCTTACTGATTGGTGCAGATGGACCTCCAGAGCTCTTAGGGGTCCCAGTGGGGGTTCTCTGGGGATCCCGGAGAGCCCCCAAGTGTTGTGCCCAGATTGTGACCCCCAGAGAGACCACCAAAAACGAGCATGCTGGAATGCAAAAGCAAGGTTTAATTCTGGATATCCAAAAGAGCAATACAAGCCTAGGCAGGGACTTCATCCAATACATCCAACGCAGTGGAGGCTAGAGGAAGTTCCTGACTGTCTGCAAGCTCAGTTTTTAAAGGGAAAAATCACAATGTTACATCATTTAGGGGTGCTAGTATGGGTACAATTCTGATTGACTAGCTTCTAGGGGCTTTCTAGAAATCATAGCTTAATCTTACTTCTAAGGGAGTGGTTACCCGCCACCATTTCCCATTGGCTGCCCTCAGGTGGGGACACTTTTATGGTCAGTTACCCTGGAAACCAGGGTTGGAACATTCTATAGTCTGGCAGTCATTACCTTGTGACTACCTTGTGACTCTGTACTTTTACACTTCCTGGTTTCTGGAATCTGGACTGACTTGTTTCAGTAATTATTGGCCTATTCCTAGAAGGAGAAATCTTAGGCCTTAGTTTTTGGGTGAAAGCATTTTGGTCTTATTTCTAAGATGGCTCATTTTGGTCTCACAGTCTGAGGTTTCTGTTGTGTCTAGAACATGACCCCCAGAAAGACCACTGAAGATGAGCATGCCAGAATGCAAAAGCAAGATTTAATTCTGGATATCCAAAAGAGCAATAGAAGCCTAGGGAGGGACTTCGTCCAATACATCCAACACAGTGGAGGCTGGAGGAAGTGCTCACCTCTCTGCAAGCTCACTTTTTAAAGGCAAAAGCCACAAGGTTACATCATTTAGGGGTACTAGTACGGGTACAATTCCGATTGGCTCGCTTCTAGGGACTTTCTAGAATCATGGATTAATCTTATGTCTAAGGGGGTGATTGCCAGCCATAATTTCTCATTGGCTGCCTTCAGGTGGGGACATTTTCATGGTCAGTTACCCTGGAAACCAGGGTTGCAACATTCTTTCGTCAAACAGTTACCTAGGGAACCAGGGAGAGGACGTTCCATAGTCTGACATAGTCATTTCCTCGTGAATACCTTGTGACTCTTGTACTTTTACACTTCCTGGTTTCTGGAATCTGGACTGACTGGTTTTAGTAACTCATGGCCTATTCCAGTAACTCATGGCCTGTACGTAAAAGGAGAAATCTTAGGTCTTAATTTTAGGGTGAAAGCATTTTGGTCTTATTTGTAAGATGGCTCATTTTGGTCTCACAGTTTCTGGTTTCCTTAGGATGCAAATGGTATCTCTAGAATCAGAGGCCATCCATGTTGGTCTCTGGGGATGGGTTTTGAGTGTTTATACTCCAACCACTCTTATCAATGTTATGCCTAGATTGCGGGGAACCCCAAAAAGACCACCTAGGAGACCAAATCACACATGTAAGAGCAAAGAGCCTTTATTCTCTTCAAGCTTTGAGCTTGGTCTCTCTGTCTCCCTTTATTTTCAGGCTCCAGGACTTGATCTGTCTGTCCTATGCAATGGTGAGAGCAGAGAGCCCTGAGCCCAGGCAGGGTAGAGTTTCTATCGTAAAGGTTGGGGTGAGGGGATTTCCAGGGTTCAGGACCCTAATTTGTTGATAATGTCTATAGGTATCTGTAAAACAAAAATAGGTATGTGCTAGACTCAGGGACATCTGGCCACCTTATCTAATGGTTGGAATGTTTGGGATGTTTGGTACTTTCCCATCCCTGGGTGGATTACTGGGTGGTGTCAGCTTATGGCTTTTCCTGGAATCTGGGCATTGCCTTCCAGAAGTAGTATCTGGGCCTCTAAGCCTGTCATGGTAGCTGTGTGGTCAAGCTGTTTGGGGGCCCCTGAGCAGCCCTGTTCATTCTCATGCAGCCACATTTCCAACATAACACTCTCCATCCTTAAATAACTTAAGGTAATATAGAAGCAAATGCTTTTCCTTGATAAGACCTTTTTTCTGCCCTGATATATTTAGTTTATATTTTTGGCTGATAGCATTAGGTTTTACTATATGTGAAGTATTTGATCTTGGTGAGCTTTACCCACTTTTTCAATTTTAAACATTGGCAGAGGTTTTGTTTTCTTCCAGCAGGATGACATGCATTCACAACATTAATACAGATCTCCTGAATCATTACATTGCAGATGTGTAGCATTCTGCATATCTTTTTGCTGTTTTAATATTTTTTACTTTTTGAAATGCATGCATGAGTCTTTTTCCTGTATATATGCAGGTGTACCATGTTTGCCTGCTGTTCACTGAAGTCAGAGGAGAGCCCTGGATAGTCTTGAAATTAAGTTCCAAATATTGGGAGCCATAATTGAGTCCTAGGGACTGATGCAGGTCCTCTGTAAAAGCAAAAGGTGATCTTAACTGTTGATTCATATTTATATTCTACTGGTAGTTTTGCTTGTTTGTTTTCTTTTATGGTTTAACACCAGCCTTTCCTTCACTAATACTTTTGAGAGTCATTTTGATATGTCTATCAGTAACTTAATAAAAATGCACTTTTTCATAGGAATATCATATTAGCTGTATAGTTCAAATGAGTCACTCCAGTTTTCTGAAAGCCAAGTACATTTCTAGATTGTATGTTTAGCTCACTGAGGGAATTTAGAGTGAGCCCCTTGTGCTCAATGTTTTTCTTTGTTTGACATGGTCTCACTATGTACCTTTGACTATCCTTGAAATCTGTACATAGACCAGGCTGGTCTGGAAATCACAGAGATTCACTTGTCTCTGCCTCCTGAGTTTGGGGATTAAAAGTGTGCACCACCATGCCCTTCTTGTCCATCCTTTTTTGATGTCAGTAATTTTGAAACAAGTTTGCTGTTGTTTACTCAATACTATTGCTTTGTTTGAATATCTCTCTATATATATAGGTCAGCATTTCGCTTGCAGTAGCATATAGTATTCATAGGGATCAGAAATGAGAGTTGTAATCCTCTTTCTCTAATTCCCTCTAAAATGGTTCGCTGATTGAATTGGAAATTCTGTGATATGAAATACATTTGTCAAGCACACATAATTATGTAAATATAATCCCAGTGAAGTGTACATTTGCAGAGCATTCAGTCTTACCATTTCTGTTTCATATGTGTATGTGGTTTTTAGGATACAGTGACCTATGAGGATGTGCAAGTGAACTTCACCCATGAAGAGTGGGCTTTGCTGGATCCTTCCCAGAAGAGTCTCTACAGAGATGTGATGCTGGAAATCTGTGATAATCTCACTGCTATAGGTAAGAATGTGAGTTTTCCTTCACTTTTTAACTTACGATTATAAGCCTTTCTTAAGAATTTTTGTTGCACTGTGATTTCTACTGCGAAAGAAGAAGAATGTGGTACATAAATTAGGCATGGTTCTAAGGTTCACTGGATATAATAACTCAAATTTTGCATAATTTCCAATGATATATCATTCATTTCTGGTACTATATTTTAGGCTACAAATGGGAGGACCACAATATTGGAGAACGTTGTCAAGTTTCTAGAAGACATGGAAGGTAATTTTCATGTACAAGGTGATACATTTATGCCTCTAAAGAACTTTTAAAGTGCTCTAATATTTAATGAAAACCAACAATATAAATAATTACAGCTTTGTGATGATTATTAAATTCTTACAATATCATGTACCTCACTTTCAGTTAGCTGATATGTGTTTACAAGGTGTTCCTGTAAGAGACAAGACAAAGAAACAATGCCTTAACAAATGTCACCATATCAATCATAACTCCCTGAGATCCATTCAACTACTGAAAAGGCATTCACATTGATTTGCGGATTAGGGTATGTCCTAAAATGTTCATAAGCAAATTGTCCCTTAGTGTTACTCATATACTTGAAGAGAGTTACCATAGTTTAATTTAAGGGGCAGTTTATGAGAGTCAAGAATGTTTTGTTGTTGTGGAGAAACCTTAATCCCTGTACTACATCTCTATGTGGAACAAAAAGTTAAACTGTGTGAATGCAGTGTGAAAACCTTTTGTTTGTTAATGTTCCTTTAACAGGTATATCATCTGTCACTCTGGATATAAACTATGTGAGCATAAGGGATCTGGAAAGAAGATAGGTACCTCTCTCTCACCCAGAAAAATCAAAAGATATGCAGTGGTTAACACTATGAGTAGACAGTGTGATTGTGAAACAAGTATAGAATTAACTGGATTCCCAACTTCACTGGAAATACACCAACATACTTGCAATGGAGAAAAGCCTTATGAGTATACAGAACTTGGAAATTTTTCTGTCTGTACTGGGTCATGTTGCCCATTTAATGTGACTCCCACTATAGGAAAGTGTTATGAATGCAATCAGTGTGGTAAAGCTCTCAGTTATTCCAGTACTTTTCAAAGAAATGTAAAAACTCATATGAAAAAAGGAACAGATAAATGTGAGCCATGTACTAAAGGCGTGAACCATCACAGGTATCTTGAAACATGCAAAAGAACCCATAAAGAAGAGGAATCTTATGAATGTAAGCAACATGATAAAACATTTAGATATGATTGCCCTTTAAAGTTACAGCAAAGAACACATTTGAAAATTAAACCCTATGAATATAATCAAAGTTTTAAAGCTTTTGCATGTCATAGTTATCTTCAATTACCTAGAACTAATGCTATAATAAAACAGTATGAAGAAAAGCAATGTGGTAAAACTTTTACATATCCCAGTATTATTAAACAACATGAAAGAAGTCATACTGGTGAGAAATCCTATGAATGTAATCAATGTGGTAAAGAATTTGCACAAAAAAGTCATCTTCTCAATCATGAAAAAAGTCATATTGGAAATAAACCCTATGAGTGCAATCAATGTGGTAAAGCCTTTTCAAGTAAAAGTCATCTTCACAGTCATGAAAGAATTCATAGTAGAGAGAAACCCTATGAATGTAATCAATGTGGTAAAGCATTTGAATGGAAAAGTCTTCTTCACAGACATGAAAGAAGCCATACTGGAGAGAAACCCTATGAATGTAATCAATGTGGAAAAGCCTTTGCAAGTAAAAGTCATCTTCACAGTCATGAACGAATTCATAGTGGAGAGAAACCCTATGAATGTAATCAATGTGGTAAAGCATTTGCATGGAAAAGTCCTCTTCACAGACATGAAAGAATTCATACTGGAGAGAAACCCTATGAATGTAATCAATGTGGTAAAGCATTTACATATAAAACTGATCTTCACAGTCATGAAAGAATTCATAATGGAGAGAAACCCTATGCATGTAATCAGTGTGGTAAAACATTTCCATATAAAAGTCATCTTTACTATCACAAAAGAATTCATAGTGGAGAGAAACCCTATGAATGTAATCAGTGTGGTAAAACATTTGCATGGAAAAGTGATCTTCACAATCATGAAAGAATTCACACTGGAGAGAAACCATATGAATGTAATCAATGTGGAAAAGCCTTTACATGTAAAGGTCATCTTCACAGTCATGAAAGAATTCATGTTGGAAAGAAACTTTATGAATGTAATCAATGTGGTAAAGCATTTGCATGGAAAATTTCTTTTCACAGACATGAAAGAAGTCATACTGGTGAGAAATCCTATGAATGTATTCAATGTGGTAAAGAATTTTCCCAAAAAAGTCATCTTCTCAATCATGAAAAAAGTCATATTGGAAATAAACCCTGTGAATGCAATCAGTGTGGTAAAGCCTTTTCAAGTAAATATCATCTTCACAGTCATGAAAGAATTCATAGTAGAGAGAAACCCTATGAATGTAATCAATGTGGTAAAGCATTTGAATGGAAAAGTCTTCTTCACAGACATGAAAGAAGCCATACTGGAGAGAAACCCTATGAATGTAATCAATGTGGAAAAGCCTTTGCAAGTAAAAGTCATCTTCACAGTCATGAACGAATTCATAGTGGAGAGAAACCCTATGAATGTAATCAATGTGGTAAAGCATTTGCATGGAAAAGTCTTCACAGACATGAAAGAATTCATACTGGAGAGAAACCCTATGCATGTAATCAGTGTGGTAAAACATTTCCATATAAAAGTCATCTTTACTATCACAAAAGAAGTCATAGTGGAGAGAAACCCTATGAATGTAATCAGTGTGGTAAAACATTTGCATGGAAAAGTGATCTTCACAATCATGAAAGAATTCATACTGGAGCGAAACCTTATGAATGTAATCAATGTGGTAAAGCCTTTACACGTAAAAGTCATCTTCACAGTCATGAAAGAAGTCATAATGAAGAGGAACCTTATGAATGCAATCAATCAACGCAGTACAGCATTTACATGGAAAAGTGACCTTCACAGCCATGAATGAAATCACATTGGAGAGAAACCCTATGAATGTAATCAATGTGGTAGAGATTTTCATGGAAAGGACTTCTTCGCATTCATAAAAGAATCATACTGGAGACAAAGTCTATGAATGCAATTAATGTTGTAAAGCATTCGCTTATAACAGTCATCTTCACACCTAATGAAAGAATTCATAGTAGAGAAAACCCTATCAATGTATTCAATGTGGTAAAGCTTTTACATAATATCCCAGTGTTCTTAAACAACATGAAAGAAATCATACTGGAGAGAAGGTCTATTAATATGTTAGAGCATTTATATAAAAAGTCATCTTCACAGGCATGAAAAAATACATCCTAGAGAAAAATCCCTTGAACCTTATAAATCAGGTAAAGCTTTGAACACCAGGCACAGAATCTATCATTTTGGAGATGCCAGTACCATGCAGTGTCCACCAAGACCATCAGCAGTGGTAAAGTGGATCCAGTAAGAGCCTCGAAGTTATGTGTACTGCAGAGCGCAGAGCCAAAGAAGTGACCCAAGCCCTTTGGAGAATCCCTGAAGATTCTGCATGGATCCCAGTCACTAGAGGTTGAGTTAATTTATACTGTCAGACTTCATTTTTGCATTCTTCAGGTTTTGGCTGCCTTGCTTCTTCCTCTTGCACAGAGACAGTACTTAATTTAATTTTGATTTTTCCGTGAGAAATATTTGAAAGGCTTTGAATTTTTAAAAGAGATTTTAGATTTTTAGTGAGATTGCATATTTTTAAAGAGAAACTTTAATGTGTATGAATTTGTAAAGATTGTTGGGCTTTTGTTAAAGCTATTTATGTTTTTAATGCAATATCTTGTGAATGAATAAGAAAAGAAAGGTTGGGGCTTAATAGTGCCAAGTTTGTGTGTCAAGTTGAAAAGTGGTCAATTTCACTGGCTAGTCCTATGTTAACTTCACAAACAAGCTACAGTTATGAAAGAAGGAAACTCAATTGAGAAAAATTCATAAGATCTGGCTCTAAGGCATTTTCTTAATTAATGATTGATTGGGGAGGTGTCCTGTGTTCTATAAGAAAGCAGGCTGAGCAAGCCATGGGGGACAATCCAGTTAAGAGGTACACTGCACGGCCTCTGCATCAGCTCCAAGTTCCTGCCCCATTTATGTTTCTGTCCTGACTTCCTTCAGTGATAAACAGCAATATGGAAGTTTAGGCCAAATAAACCCTTTCCTCCCCATTATGTTTTTTGGTCATTGTGTTTCATTGCCGAAATTCTAACTAAGACATCTTGTCTCAAAAATGGAAAATTAGGGTTGTGGACAGATGGCCCAGCAATTAAACACACTGGCTGTTTTTCCAGAGGACACAGTTTCAATTCCCAGCACCAATAGGGAAGTTCACAACTGTCTGTATGTACTCTTCCAGGGAAAACAACACCCTCACACAGACTTAAATCCTAACAAAACACCTATGAATATAAAGTAAAAGTAAATTATGTTTAAAAGAATATGTCACATTATGGAACTTTCCCTACCATAATCTGGACTCATCTCTACTAAATATTTTGTTGTCATTTACATTAAGAGAACTGTGTTTACAATTACAATAAGAAGAGATGGTCAGAGTCTATTCACAGAGGGATAGAAAGCATTCAGCCCTTCAGTGATCATATAGGGAATTTCATCACCTCCCAGTGATAGAAGACAGAAACAGTAATGGCACAACTTCATCTTCTATAATATGACATATTGGCATGTTGAGAATTTGACTCAGTTGTAAAGCTGCTGTTAGGTTCCCAATTTGGTTCCAATCACCCACATCAGATGGCTCAGAACTGCTTATAAAGCTTTGTGGAGATCTGATGCATTCTTCTGCCTTCCGAGGGCATCAGGTATGTAAATGGTGCAAAAACAATTATTTATTTGTGTGTGAGTGAGTGTGTGTGTGACTCCATATTTTCAAAAGAACTTTCTTCATGGGTATATTATATTTTCTAAAATAAAAGTAAAATTAATTTAGATTTTTTAGCAGACATGGTCTTGGAAAGGTGTCATTTGAGGAGAATTCTGAATACTTATGTTAACACTCCAAGAAAATGAAACAAAAATTTTGTGACCTCAGTTTCTTCAAATCCAGAAATTGTTCTTGAAATATGTTTTTGTGCAGATAGATGTGATTTGTCTCTTGGTTGCTCATTATTGCTTGGTGGCTTTGCTCAATTAAATGTTTGACCTGTCCTTTATATGCCTGAATGGAAAAACATGTTTTTGTCCCATGTAGCTTGTTCTGTCATTGTATACAACTTTAACTCAGGAGAACTTCACTCATGTAATTTTCTTAATCCACAGAGTATAAATTATCTCAGGCAGTGAATAAAGTTGGCTCTTGTATGAGACTTTAATCGTCCTTATTTATCAGCTCCATTCTCCCAGTTCCCATTACCACTACAGCCTCCTTTATATACATATCCTTCATTTTCTGAAATTGACCCTGAAGCATGGAGTGAGTAATTTAATGATCAATCTAATCTTGAATTCTCTCCATTTTGGTGAATATTTAGAAGCGCCTGTGATAAAGTTGACTTCACTTACAAATTCCTTCCTGACCTCATGAGGTGTGTTTAGCATTTCCAGTGCAACTTCAGGAAAATCAAAATTATGCACTAACCAATCCACTTAAACTCTAGAAGGAGAGATGGCATTGGAATATCTTCACATACTATCTATAGAGGCAAAAATTAGCTACAGCTATTTCAATCCAGACCAAAGAGGTATTTGTGTATCCTGTGGATCCTTTGCTGCCTTCCAAAGTACTTATTTACCCCACTGAATTGTTACCCACAGATATTATAGCACAAGAGGATAAACCTTTGGAATGGATGGATTTCTAAGTCAGAAAATACAAGTTGGCCAATGGCAGATTTACTCAGGCCCGTAGAAATTCCTAAAGCTTGGCCTTCAATAGTTTTGGATTTAAAAGAATGTTTTTAAAGTATATTTATTCATCCTGATAATATGCATTTTGCCTTTTGTGTTCCCTCATTCAAACATAAAATGCCTCTCCTCCAATATCAATGGACTATATTGTCTCAAGACATGACAAACCCATTTACTATGTGTCAGTACTACATAAGAAATATGTTAGAGCCTAGAGGCAGGCCTTCCCTTAGCCTTATATCCTGTTGGTTTGCTCGAAAGAGGAAGAACTACAATTTATATATGATATGACTCATGATATGCCAGGAAACAAACAAAGAAACATAAAACAGTGGCCTTATTATTGAACCAAAATGTTACAATGATCAGACTCTGTGCAATATTCAGAAAAACTAATTACTACAACAGCTGTTAAACCAAACACAAAAAATGTCCATTAGACAAGACAACTGAAAAACAATGACTTTAGAAATTGTTAGGGGGTATTAATTGGCTATGTCCTCCTTTAGGAGTACCTAATGATGCACTAACTAGACTATTTGAAACTACAGAAGGCGAGGCATCATTGGATAGTCCTCACATATTACCTCCAGAGGAAAAGTAAGAATTAAAGGTATTTGAATTCAGACTAAATGAGGCATTTGTGGATCCTGTGGATCGTTGACTCCCTTTAAATGCACTTATTTCTCCCACTAAATGAGTTCATACAGGTATTAGAGCACAAGAGGAGAAAACTTTGAAATGAACTTATTTACACCATATCAGCTTTCCTTGCCTCTCTTGCTCAATTACTGAACTAGGGCAGGACCCAATGTCAAAAATTTTACATACTTGATTGTTGCTGTATTATATATCCCTTAAAGAACAATCAGTATTTAAGTGCTTTAAAGAACTGTATGGACTTAATCATGTGCACATTACTCTGGAAAGACAGGAAATCATTATCCTGCTGGCAAGAGAGAGGTTTTCTCATATGACCTGAATTGGTGATTACAAAATTGTCCAACTTCTCTCATTCCACAGAAAATTATTTTATTTATGGCTCATCTAATGGATTAGTAAGGATTCATAAACCAGACATTCACCAATCTATTAATACTTCTTTTTCCAGAGCTCAACATGTAGAATTTGCTGTTTTGATTCATGTATTACAGCTAATTTATAAACCTGAAAATATTGTTTCAGATTCTGTTTATGTTGTAGGAATATTTCCAGCATAGAAATTGCTTTAATATTATCTTCATTGCCTGTTTTGTTTCTTATTACTACAGGAACAGAAACATTTGATTAAAACTCCCAGGTGTCCTTTGTTTGTTGCTTGTTCTTCTGCATACTCTGGCCTGCCTGTTTTTATTTCAGAAGGAAATAAGCTAGCTTGTAGTGGGTAGCCATTTCAGCTTTGGTCTGGAAGTTCCAACCCCCATTGAGGCTTCGGTAACTGTCACGCCTACAAGGCAGGGCCAAGGGAGGACCCTGAAGACCCGAGATCCGGATGCGCCAGCCCTCTTGGTTCCTGGACCCTGGATGCTGGAGGTAGACCAAGCAGAGTTCTCCAGAGAACACCGCTGGACAGTGCTGCGTCTTTCCCAGACCCTGCAACCTATCTATCTCTTCATTTGTAAGTTACACCACTAAATAAATCTCCCTTTTAACTACGTGGAGTGGTCTTAATAATTTCACCAATACTAGCTGATGCATGAACCTGCCTTATTTTTACTTCTCTAAAACAGGAACCTCAGCACCTACTCACTACTGCTAATATACTTTATGTACAGGGCCCCATTGCTGTGGGATGGTCTTTATGTCAAATTGCTCTGATTGGTCAATAAATAAAACACTGATTGGCCAGTGGCTAGGCAGGAAATATAGGCCGGACTAACAGATAGGAGAAAAGAAAGAACAGGAAGGCGGAAGGAACAGCCGCTGCCATGACAAGAGGTATGTGAAGATGCCGGTAAGCCATGAGCCACGTGGCAAGGTATAGATTTATAGAAATGGATTAATTTAAGCTATAAGAAGAGTTAGCAAGAAACCTGCCACGGCCATACAGTTTGTAAGCAATATAAGTCTCTGTGTTTACTTGGTTGGGTCTGAGCGGCTGTAGGACTGGCGGGTGACAAAGATTTGTCCTGACTGTGGGCAAGGCAGGAAAACTCTAGCTACACTCCATACTGTGGGGCATACATACAAAGAGGGTGCCGAGAAGAAGTTAAACAAATAGAGCTTAAGCTGTTTACACAGAGAGTAGATACAGAGGATGGTGTGGAGAGGAAGTTAGCTTGGGTTGTTTGTACGGATATTAGATACAAATGGTGTGGAAGGAAGTAGCTCAAGTTGTTATGCTGAGATAAAATACTAAGATCAAGAGATGATGTCAAGGCATAAACAACTCGTAAACAAGAAAATGAGTATAGGGTGACCTTTAAAATGATTTGTCGTTTCCTTTACACCCTCCTAGGGTTCTGAGGTTTTTGCTATAAAAGAGGCTTACTGCCTAACAATAAACGAGTTCTTGCTTGACTTTACTCACCGCTAGGTCTGATGGTTGACTCCCCACTGAGTCTGATTGTCTCCAGGTAAGAGGAAGGCTGGGAAATGGGTGAGCATTGCACTTACCTTTCCTCAGTTCCAGGCCACTTTTTCACAGGTGACCTAAGTTCCCAGTGGGGCAGGACCTCACACCATATCACTTAGAGAAGTGAGAAATCGTGCAGGAAGGTCCTACTTATGTCCTTTTACACTGTCAGAGTTTCATAGCTGGAGTTAATCCAAGAGTTAAAAATAGTAACAAATTATGGCAAATGGCTGTCACTGCCTTTGTTCTTGAACCTCAGATGCTCTACATGCATGTGTTCATTTATTCATATTTTAATTTCTTTGGACTGTATGTCAATCCTCGGAGGTTTCTTCTGCACTATGATTTTCTGTTATACAAAGTTTTGCTGTTATGGGAGTTCTTACTACTATAAAATTTGCAATGGAATAGTATTTATTGTTTTTTAAAAACCAAATTCAAACAGTATCCACAAATTCAGCCCTATGGAAGATAACAGAAGGAAAACTCCAACACAAGGAGGTAAATGACACCCAAGGAAACACAGGAAATAAATGATTTCACAACATCAAATCCAAAACAAGGGAAACACAAACTATCTCCACTCCTATTAACATCAAAATGACAAGAATAAACAATCAGCACTCATTAATATTCCTCAGTATCAATGGACTCAATTCCAAATTAAAAAACACAGACTATCAGAGTGATACAAAAAGAGGATCCATCATTTTGCTGCATACAGGAAACACACCTCACCATTAAAAATGAACATTACCTCAGAGTAAAGAGTTGGAAAAAGCTTTTTCAATACAGCTGTACCCAAGAAGTAAGCTGGTGTAGCCATTCTAATAAGTAACAAAATAGACTTCCAAATAAAATCAAAATAGTTGGGGAGGGACACTTCAAATTCATCAGAGAAAAAAAAATCAACCAAGATGACATCTCAATTCTGACCATCTATATCTCAAATGCAAGGGCACCAACATTTGTAAAAGGAACAATACCAAAACATAAACCATGTATCAGACCCACACATAAATAATAGAAGACTTCAATCTCCTACTCTCACCAATTGACAGGTCATCCAGACAGAAACTAAACAGAATATCATGGGGAAAAAAAACCAGAATAACTCAAATGGACACAACAGATATCTACAAAACAGTTTACCCCCCAAAAAAGAATATATCTTTTTTTCAGCACCCCATGGAACCTTCAGTGAAGTTGACCATATACTCAACCCCAAAGCAAGTCTCAATAGATAGAAGAAAATTGAAATAACCCCTGTATCTTACCAGACCATCATGGATCGGTGTTGGACTTTAACAACAACAGAAGCAACAGAAAGCCTGAAAACTCATGGAAACTAAACAATTCTCTACTGAGTTACAACTGCCTCAAGGAAGAAATAAAGAAATTAAAGACTTCCAAGAATTCATTGAAAATAAATGAACAAACCAAATTTATGGGATACAATGAAAGTGGTGCAAAGAGGAAATTTAATTGCACTAAGTGTATTCATTAAAAAAAAATTGAGAGATCTCATACTAGAGCCTTAACAGGATACCTGAATGTGCTAGAAGAAAAAGAAGCAAATGAACTCAAGTAATAGGTGGCAGGAACTATCAAACTCAAGGCTGAAATCAACAACATAGAAACAAGTGTACAATACAAAGTATCAATGAAACAAAGAGTTGGTTCTTAGAGAAAATAAACAAGATAGACAAACCCTTATCCAAATTAAAATGCACAAAGAGACTAATTAAAAAACAAAATCAGAAAAGAAAAGAGGGCCAGGCAGTAGTGGTGCACACCTTTAATCCCAGCACTCAGGAAGCAGAGCCAGGCAGATCTCTGTGAGTTCGAGGCCAGCCTGGTCTACAGAGTGAAATCCAGGAAAAGGCACCAAAACTACACAGAGAAACCCTGTCTTGAGCTCCCCCCCCCAAAAAAAAAAAAGAAAAGAAAAGGGGATATAACAACAGACTATAGAACTATAATCCCCAAGGAAATTGAAGCAGTCATTAAAAGTCTCCCAACCAAAAAGCCCAGGTCCAGGTTATTTAGTGCATAATTCTCCCAGATCTTCAAAGAGCTAATACCAATACTCCTCAAATTATTCCACAAAATAGAAACAGAATAAACATTGCCTAATATATGTTGTGAGGCCACAGTCATCCTGATGCCTAAAACCACAAAAAGACTCAAAAATAAAAAGAATTACAGAGCCATCTCACTCATGAACTTCGATGCCAAAAACTCAATAAAATACTTGCAAACCAAATCCAAGATCACATCGGAAAGATCATCCACCATAGTCAAGTCTGGTTAATCTCAGAGATGCAGAAATAGTTCAACATATGAGAATCTGTCAATAGAACCTACCATATATACAATCTGAAAGAGAAAAATCACATGATCATCTCATCAGATGCAGAAAACTATCTGACAAAATCTGACCCCCTTCATGATAAAAGTCATGAAGAGACAAGGATACAAGTGACATACCTAAACACAAGAAAGGCAATATATAATAAACATATGGCCAACTTCAAATTAAATGGGGAAAAATTTAAAGCAATTCCACTGAAATCAGGAACAAGGTAAGGCTGTCCAGTCTCTCCATATCTATTCAATATAGTACTGCTGTGGGATGGTCTGTATGTCAAATGTGTTGCTGATTGGTCAATGAATAAATCACTGATTGGTCAGTGGCCAGGCAGGAAGTATAGGTGGGACTAACAGAGAGGAAAATTGAGAGAACAGGAAGCTGGAGAGGGAGACACTGCCAGCCGCCATCAGGATAAGGAAGATGTAAAGTACCGGTAAGCCACAAGCCACGTGGCAAGGTATAGATTAATGAAAATGGATTAATTTAAGCTGTAAGAACAGTTAGCAAGAAGCCTGCCACGGCCATACAGTTTGAAACCAATATAAGTCTCTGTGTTTATTTGATCGGGTTTAAGTGGCTTGGGACTGGCGGGTGAGAGAGATTTGTCCTGACTGTGGGCCAGGCAGGAAAACTCTAGCAACAAATGGCGTCCAACGTGGTGGCAAGAGTTTCCACCTAAAACCTGAGAAAAAAGATTCTAAAACGGAGCTAAAAACAGCTTCCTAATTGTCTCTCTCAAATGAGCGGCAGCTGCCGGTTTGAGCTACTGGCGGGTTGCTGGCGTGCGTGCTCGACCTGCAGTATGGCGGGAATGAGGCCTCTGCAAGTGGCACATTAAGCTACATTGTGGATTTAGCCTTTGCTAGTACAAAACAAAAAAAGAGGTTTCTGGGCTACACGCTGCTTGGATAAAAGCATAGCCCCACGATAGCTCCCAGAGCTGGTGGAAAACGCCATGTTGGGAAGCTGAGGTGGGCGGAGCCAGCAGCCACAGCTGCTGCAGTTTAAGGCAATAGATTCACAATAAGACAGATTCAGATGTAATAGTTTAAAATGTGTGTAAAATATACGTAGGCTTAAAAGAGATTAAAAAGGTGATATATACAGTTACAGAAACAAATACATAGTTTTAAAAAATAAAGTCTTTAAAGAGACAGTAAAATTAATATAAAAAATAAGCCACGTAAAGATGAATATTACACAGAGAATCTGAATTGTGTTGTCTTTGGGATTCTTAACTGCAGAGAGATATTTGATTGTAAAGGATACTGAGTTAAACCAATATGCATATTTTAAAGATATCTTGACTTCAAAATTTGGATATAAGGATATGTTGCTTTGGAAAGGAGATTCTGCTTTTGTTTCCACAGAAAGCCAGAGGCTATGGATTTGTTCCAGATTAAGATACATCAGGTTTGACCAGCCAAGACCCCCTGAAAGGTCTCTGATGACACCATGGCCCAGATGATCCAACATCCAGAACCGTTTCAAGGCAACTGGCTCAGATGATACACCCTCATGGACTATTCCATAATCCTAAAATATTCTTTGTGTCCCCATAAGATACAGCGCCCCCCTCCAGCAGGAAGTAGTAAGAGAAGCTACGCCCAAATTCCCAAATATACCAAGCTGACTTTGGAGATGTGTAAAGGTTAAAACCTTCCTTTTTAAGAAAAGAAAAGGGGAAGTGCTGTGGGATGGTCTGTATGTCAAATGTGTTGCTGATTGGTCAATGAATAAATCACTGATTGGTCAGTGGCCAGGCAGGAAGTATAGGTGGGACTAACAGAGAGGAAAATTGAGAGAACAGGAAGCTGGAGAGGGAGACACTGCCAGCCGCCATCAGGATAAGGAAGATGTAAAGTACCGGTAAGCCACAAGCCACGTGGCAAGGTATAGATTAATGAAAATGGATTAATTTAAGCTGTAAGAACAGTTAGCAAGAAGCCTGCCACGGCCATACAGTTTGAAACCAATATAAGTCTCTGTGTTTATTTGATCGGGTTTAAGTGGCTTGGGACTGGCGGGTGAGAGAGATTTGTCCTGACTGTGGGCCAGGCAGGAAAACTCTAGCAACATAGTACTTGAAATTTTATCTAGAAAAATAGAAAATGAAGGAAGATAAAGTGGATACAAATTTCAGAGGAAGAAACCAAAGTATCATTTGCAGATGTCATGGTAATTAGTATACATAACCAACCCCAAATATTCTACCAGGAGATTTCTACAACACCTTCAATAAAGTGGCTGGATAAAAAATTAACTCAAAAAAAAACCATTAACCTTCTTCTGTACATGTTAATTAGACTGAGAAAGAAATCATGGAGACAACATCAATCACAATAGCCACAAATAGTATAAACTATCTTGATGTAACTCTAAACAAGCAAGTGAAAGACGAACTTCTAGTCCTTGAAGAAGGAAACTGGAGATGTGCAAAGATGTAAATATCTACTATGCTCATGAATAAGTAGGATTAACATAGTAGAAAATGGCCATCTTACCAAAAGCAACACACAGAGTTTATACAATCCCCATTAAAATTCCAACATAGTTCATTACAGACCTAGAAAGAACAACTTCATATGAAAACACAGAAAACCCAGGACAGCTAAAAAAAAAAAAAAAAAAAAAAAAAACTACAATAAAAGAAATTCAGGTAGTACCATCATCCCTGATTTCAAGCTGCACTATAGAGCTATAGTAATAAAAAATAAATGGCATTGGCATAAAAACTGAGAGGTTGACCAATTGAATCAAAAGTGAAGACAGACAAAAATCCACAGGCCTATGGACACTTAATTTTTGACAAAGAAGCCCAAATTATACAATAGAATAACGAAAGCATCTCCAACAAATGCTGCTGTTCTAACTGGATGTTGGCAGGTAAAAGACTGCAAACAAAAACATATCAGTCACCCTGCACAAAACTCAATACCAAGTGAATAAAAGGCATCAACATAAAACCAGATACACCTAACCAGATAGAAAAGAAAGTGGAGAATAGCTTTGAATGCATTGGCACAGGAGATGACTTCCTGGACAGGACACCAATCACAAAGGCACTAAAATCAACAATAAATTGGAGCTCATGAAACCAAAAAGCTCCTGTAAGGCAAAAGTCACGATTAAAAAGACTGTCTTAGTTAGGGTTTTATTGCTGTGAAAAGACACCATGACCAACACTTATGAAGGCAGCATTCAGCTGTGGTGACTTATTTAGAGTTTCAGAGATTCAATCTATTATCATCATGATGGGGAGCATGTCAGTGTGCAGGCAGATGTAGTAATGTAGCTGTATCTGAGAGTCCTACATCTTGCAGGCAACAGGAAATGGACTGAGACACTTGGCAGTATCCTCAGTATAGGAAACCTCAAAGCCCAAACCTATAGTGACAAACTTCCTCCAACAAGATGAGAACATAGGGAAATGGGAGGGTGAAGCTGGAACAGCGGGGGAGGGCAGGGAAGAAGATACCATGATAGATGAGGACATCATGGGAATAGGAAGAGGCAGGGTACTGGGGAGGCTCTCAGGAATCCACAAGGTTGACCCCACTTTGGTCTGCTGGCAGTGGTCCAGAGGGTGCCTGGACCAGTCTACTCTGGTGACCATCATAGCAAATAACCTAGCTATTATCATAGAGCCTTTGTCCAGTGACTGATGGAGGCAGATACAGAGATCCACGGCCAGGCACCAGGCTGAGCTCCAGGAATCCAATTGATGAGAGAGAGAGAGAGGACAGATACTGCAGGTGAGGGACGTCAAGCTCATGATGGGAGGACGTGCAGAGATGACTGGCCACACTAGTGGAAGCCCATGAACTGTGGACTGGTGGCTGTGGAGCCCGCATGGGACTGTACTAGGCCCTCTGGATACGGAAGACGGTTGTTTGGCTTGAACTGTTTGGGGGGCACCCAGGCAGGGGGATCGGGATCTGTCTCTGGTCTATGGGTAGGCTTCTGGAACCCAGTGCCTGTGATGCGACACCTTGCACAGCCTTGGTGCAGTGGGAAGGGGCTTGGACCTGCCTAGGCTCAGTGTGCTGGGCTTTGCTGACTCCCCATGGGAGACCTCGATTTGGGGGATGTGGGAATGTGAGGTGGCTCGGGAAAGAGGACTGGGGGTAGGAGGGGGGGTCTGGGGATAGCATGTGAAGTGAGTAGAAAATTTCTTAATGAAGAATAATGAAAAAAAAAAGATCATACCCACTCTACCAAAGTCACACCTTGTAATCATGCCACTCCCTATGAGATTATTGGGACTAATTACATTCAAACTACCACAAGGACAAAAGAGAAGCCTACAAAATGGGAAAAGATCTTCACCAACTGTACATCCAACAGAGGGCTGATTTAAGTAAGAAGTGTAGTGAGCACATACCCCGGTTACAGGGGAGGAATAATCACTCTTGATTCAGACTTGGTATAACACTCATTTATTCACACAGTAAGATTACAAGCAATATTCATCCTGTCTTCCAAATGGAAGCAGGAGTACTTCTCCAGGTGTACAGGTCTGGACTCACCACGTCTGTTCCTCTGGATCTTGGGTCAGCCTTCCTCAGGTCAGCCATGTCTGCACTGGGGACAGGATCTCACGTCTCTGGCGGAGGAGAGTCGTCTCGCATGAGGGCCTGACGAGCTCTGTTGGTCGGGTCTGAGGCTTCACCTTTTGTATTCTTTTCTGGCTAGGTTTCTAGTCTTATCCCTACTTCCACACATAGCTTATAGCTTATCACTACTCCATTTGTGGTTTACTTATGTCATTCTATTGCTTATCAGTCCTGACCAGGGTTGTTCACCCTAGGCCTTACATGTTCCTTACAGAAGTATATAAAGAACTCAAAAAACTAGACATCAAAACAACAACAACAAGTAATCTAATGAAAAATTTGGGTACAGATATAAACAGGATTGTCAACACAGGAATCTCAAATGGCTGAGAGGCACTTAAAAAGTATTCAATACCCTTAGTCAGTCATTAGGGAAATGCAAATAAAAAATGACTCAGATTTAATCTTACACCTGTCAGATGGATAAAATCAAAAACACAAATGACAGCTTATGCTGGAAAGGATATGAAGCAAGGGAACACTCCTCCATTGCTGGTCAGGTGTAAACTTTTACAGCCTCTGTGTAAGTCAATATGGCAAGTTCTCAGAAAATTGGGAATTGATCTACCTCAAGACCTAGCTGTACCACTCTGGGCAAATACCCCAAGAACACTCCATTCTACCACAAGGACAATGGCACAACTATGTTCATAGCAGCTTTATTCATAATATCCAAAAACTCGAAAGAACCTAGATGTTCCTCAATGGAAGAATGGATAGAAAAAATATGGTATATTTATATAATGCAGTGAGGCAGGTAAGGCGAAAAGCACTGGACCATGCCTTAAGCGAACAAAGAGCTCTGACATGCACAGTAGTATCCTAACCCAGAGGAGCCTGAAACTCGACCTTCAAGATGACAACTGCTGACATACAACCCAGAGCCAACCAGGAAACACCACAGCAGCTGGAAGCAGAGCCCACCAAAAACTACACACATAAATAACTCAAGTCCTTTGTTTAATAAACGAGATTGCTTACAACCTCCCAGAGCCTGTGCCATTGGTTCTGCATCTATTCACCCCCTGCCCCTGGGATCAGAGATTGTGGGATCCCAGCTGCAAAGACAGCAACATTCTGGCACCAATGTGGACTATATGGACCCATTCCTAGGGATCGCTCTCTGGGTCCTCTTTAACTTTCTCTTTTGGGCATTCTTTATTGTTTGCTGGCCGGCTTGCTGTCCTGATTCCAATTATGACTCGGTGTTGTGATACGCCCCCTATGGCTGATTCCTGGTGAGTAGACCCCCACCCCTTCTCATTTCTTTGTTCTTCTTCTTCACCTGTGAGTGTTGGGAATCTCTCCTCCCCTCCCCTCCCCTCTCCCTCCTCTCTCCCTCCCCTCCTCTCTCTCTCCCCTCTACCTCCCTTCTCCCTCTCCTCTCCTCATTCCCTTCCCCTTACTCGTCTTTAGGGCACATACTGTTTATTTTCAGTTTGTCCCAGCTTTTCCACATAAGGGATGGTCACCTAGGAAATGGAATCAATAATTGACCTCCCAAACAGTCTTTTCTCTCCAGAGACACCATGTGGGAAGTCCCCCACAAAGCACTTACACTCGGTACCACAAACACAAGCCTTTTCTTTCATTTCCAGCCCAGGACTTCATGAGAGACCCTCCATGGCTCTGAACCAACTGAAGTTTCTTGCCTAGGGCTACTCTTCAGGAGAAACTGAAGGGGTCTCTGTCTGATGGAGGGAACCCGACAGCCCCTTTGGGGTGTGGTCAAAGGCTCTTAGTATATTCATCTATCCTTGAATCTGGTTACGTGACCACCATTTAAGAACTATAAGGGCAGTGACTGTTATCTTCAAGGTGATGCTTTCTGGCTACCCCCTGCAGGAATCCCCTGCTCCCTCCCTATGAGAGAGGAGTGGGAATGTTCCTCTTGTGGTATGCCAGTTCCTTTAGTCCTATCATTCTCCTGTCATCTCCCATCTTCCCCACCAGCTCTCTCCCTGCTAGCCCTCATTTAGCCAGGCTTTGTCCCCAGTTTGTCTCGGTCCCATAGCCTCTGAGCACAGGGAGCCACTTTTGCTGTCATGGCCAGCTGCTTTCGGTCCACCCAGCAGCAGTGGCATCCCTGCTTGTCCTGAGTGCCCTCTATGAGCATGAGTGCTGGGAGAAGCTTTTGTTGTTGCAGCTGGCTGCAGGCAGCGCCCCACCCCACCCCCACCCCCGCGAGGGACAGCTGTTGCTTTCGCCAGCCTGTCCCTGCTGCGGTGAGAAAGTGCAGGGTATCTGCGTGGAGGTGTGCCCCAGTGAGATCTGCACACACAAGCCACAGGGAGCAAAAGCAGCTGCCAGCCGTGCGCACACCCCCTGCACCCCACCCGTGTGTGTCCTGTGCCTTTGCATGCACCAGAGCTACTGGGAACCACAGTGGCTGCCAGCCACGCAGCACAGCCTGGCACAGCTGCCACGGGGAGCTGCAGTGGTTGTCCGGGTAGCTACACAGCAGTGCAGCCATACCCTGAGCCTTGGGGAGCTGCAGCCACCGCCATCAGGGCGCCAGAGGCATGAGGCATGATCCGAGTTCCACAGGGAAAACAAGACTCAGACGATGGCTGAGGGGTGCAGCAGAGTCCAGGCATAACAAAGGCAGCAGACAGTACTGTCCCGCCGTGCCCATGAGGCAACAGCTCAGGCGTGCTGTCCTGGCCTCGCCCACTTTGCTTATAAGCTCACCTCTAAAGCCAAACTAAACACGTGCCCTTTCTCCCCCAGGCCCCTCTCCCTATAAACCCTTGTGCTGTTTCCCCCAACTAAGGTGTTGGCACTATCACTTTCTCCCACCCGCCCAGGGGCGGAGATAAGGCAGGTCCACCTGAAATCCGAGGACTCCCTGGTGCCTGCCGGGTCTGCAGGCAGGAGAGTAGGCGGGTCCCTCCTGCATGGTCTCCAGGCCTCCGGGGCTGTGGCTGTGACGGCAATCACAAAAGGGCTTCTCAGCCCCAGGCTGCTGCAGCCTTTTCACTCCCCAGTGCGGGAAGCACCCAGTTCAGTGGCTAAGGCTGCAATCAGGAAAGAGTGGGGCTCTCATTCCCCGGGCTTCAGAAGCGCCTAGTCCCTTTCAACAGCTGCAGTTTTTAACTCCTGCTGACAGCTATCTCTTATCCCAGGAGAGTGCATTTTTTACCCTTCCTTTAACAATGGGTAATTTCCCTGCTACCGTGAAAGAACCTCAGATTTAGCCCTTAAAGCTCTCTTACAGACCAGGGATATTCATATCAAGCGTGCAAACTTGACTAGCTTTTGGGCTAAAACCTTCGCCATAGCACCCTGGATATCTCCTTATAATATCTGGGTGGGTGTTTTATTCCTAGCCAGAAAAAGAGAGGTTCAATCAGGAAAATCTCCACATGCATCATTTATTTCTATTTTATTAGGCATTATAACTTGTACAAAAGGAGGTACCACAGATGCTGTTCTTAAAGCTTTTAGTGACCACTGTAAAACATAAAAGATGGATACCCTCTTGCTTGACTTCTCCCTTCTGTATGTAGAGCCAGATTTGGAGGATGAGGACAACCCACCAAAGAAACCTCCAATACACCCCCTTTTGCCTCTCCTCCCAAATAGGGAACTGTCTATCCTTGGGCAGAACTACCTTCATCCTCATGCCCTGAAGAGCACCGCTGTGATTCCCTTAAGGCCATACCATCCTTAGTAACTAAGGCCTGCCCTGCCCCGGTACCTGAGCCCCTTATGTAAGCCCCAACAATTAAATATCACACTACTAACCCTTCTGCCTTTCCAGTTAATGTGTTGTGCCCAGATCGCGACCCCCAGAGAGACCACCAAAGATGAGCATGCTGGAATGCAAAAGCAAGGTTTAATTCTGGATATCCAAAAGCAATACAAGCCTAGGCAGGGACTTCGTCCAATACATCCAATGCAGTAGAGGCTGGAGGAAGTACCCGCCTGTCTGCAAGCTCAGTTTTTAAAGGGAAAAATCACAAGGTTACATCATTTAGGGGTGCTAGTATGGGTACAATTCTGATTGGCTCGCTTCTAGGGGCTTCTAGAAATTACTTCTAAGGGAGTGGTTGCCCGCCACCATTTCTCATTGGCTGCCCTCAGGTGGGGGCATTTTTTTGGTCAGTTACCCTGGAAACCAGGGAGAGGACATTCCATAGTCTGGCAGGCATTACCTCGTGACTACCTTGTGACTCTGTACTTTTACACTTCCTGGTTTCTGGAATCTGGACTGACTTGTTTCAGTAACTATTGGCCTATTCCTAGAAGGAGAAATCTTAGGCTTTAGTTTTTGGGTGAAGGCATTTTGGTCTTATTTCTAAGATGGCTCATTTTGGTCTCACAAATGTAGGGCCTAATGCTGCCACCCAGCCGTGGGTACCCACCCCTCTTACAGATCTGTCTTTGATTCATAAAGCTGTTAATGAATCAGGTCCTGACTCACTGTGTTTTGAATAGGTACTGCGACAAATGGACAATACATTTACAAACCTATTGTGCTGTGGCCCGCGCAGCTGGAGCACAAAATCTGGCGTGGGACACCGAGGTTAAACAGCACTCTAGACACCCAGTTTCAGTTTGTCAGGGAAGCAGCTCTCTTCATTCATACCAACATGGGTTTATATACCCCTCTAACAGCATGAGTCAAGGAATGGTTACTCTGTATCCGGAGGCAAGCCGAACACTGTTTTCCAAACAGGAAAAACCACAGGGGAACTGATCCCCAGCACCCTCCGGAACCCAACTGCACATTTTTCACACAAACAACTTAACTGGGACAGGACAAAAAAGGGCATTTAAAGGCAGCAAACTTACTGCTGCTGACACTATTATGATTGGTGGCATTTAAGGAAAGCTGTATTAGACCCAGCAGTTTTTCCTAATTGTCATGCAGCTTATGAAGAACAAGCTAAAACACAGGCATGCCTAAATATTCAATATAACATTGCTATATCCCTAGACATGCTAACTGGCAGGGACCAATATGTTAGTTCCACGACCCAAGCCCAAAATGCCTATTTTCAGCAAGTCTCTGACCTTGCATTTAAAGCCTTGAAATCCTGCACTCCTCAGGACCCGACTACATACTTTTGTAATCTGATAGAGCAGCCAGGGGAAATGTTTACTGACTTCTTAGCCCAAGTCAACATGGCAGTGGAGAAATGGGTCAATCCTGGCCTGACCAGGGAAATGATCATTAATTAGTTAACTATCTGAAATGCAATTGTGGCAGTGTGTAATGAGGACATCCATAAATGGATGATTGCCACTCAAGATCTTGACCCTCAGGCAGGACCCATAGCTGCCCTTACAGCCTCCCTCAACAAACTATTAGCTTCCAAGATGATAATTGTGGGAAGTCCTCCCCCCCCACCTGACCATTCTTGCTGCGGCTGTGGTCAGTCAGGGCACCTTCATAGAGATTGTCCCAAAGCTAGGCCCAAGACTAAATGCCCCAAATGACAAAAAGGCTTTCAATGGGCACATGATTGCAAGAGCGCTTCACAAGTTCCTTTAAACTCCAGGAGGGGCATCCCTCAGCCCAGCAAGTAAGAGGGGGGCCCTCCAAACCCAGACTGTTCTGGACCTTTCCAATATTCCCACATTCTCCCATGATGACCGTCTACCTGGATGGCAGACCCACCAAGGGTCTGGTAGACACTGGGGCAGAAGCCACTATGATATCTCTTCATGATGCTCAAGCCTTCCCACGTTGGAAACTTAAAAGAGAGCCCAACCATTACTGGGGTAGGAGGAGATAAGTCTTTTAAAATAACCCTTCACCTGGTTCACTGGAAGGATCTTGATGGCAATCAGGGGTGAATTCACCCTATTATAGCTGATACACCCCATACATTTTGGGGTTGTGACCTATTAGAAGAAATGGGGGCTATGCTTACCACAGATGATAAGGCCTTTTATGAGGATATAGTAACATATGACATGACAGGTCAATCTGGTAGAAATTCTAGCCTTCACCCCAATTCTAAGGGCCACTGCCCCCCACACAGATATAAACATTCCAAGGCTCACATCATTAAATTGAACATTGCAGAAGCCTGTGTGGGTGGACCAGTGGCCTATTATAGAACCCAAACTATCAGAGTTGAGAAAATTAGTTGAAAAGCAATTGTCATTGGGCCATATTGAGCCTCTCCACAGTAGATTTAACACTCTCATTTTGTAATTAAGAAAATGTCGGGAAAATATCGCCTTCTGCTAGACTTAAGGCAAATCAATGCACAGATGGAAAAAATGGGTTCCCCTCAAGTAGGGCTACCACACCCAGGTGTTATTCCATCAGGGTGGCATGTTCTTGTAATAGATATTAAAGATGTTGTTTTTTTTCTCAATACTGCTGGCTCCAGAGGACAGAGAGCACTTTGCTCTCACTGTCTGGGAGCCCAATGTTCAAAGTCTGCTTCCTGTTATCACTGGAAGGTATTACCCCAGGGTATAAAAAACAGTCCAGTTATCTGCCAGTTGTATGTTAAACAGGCCTTAGTTAGGGTCCCTGGTGGGGTATTAATGATTCACTATATGGATGATATCCTGTTGGCCCACCCAAGCAGACAGAGACTTCAGGAGTTATTGCCCCAGATCCTAAAAGACTTAGGAGCCTTTCACCTCAAGGTTGCCCCAGAAAAGATATAGTGGCTACCCCCACTTTTTGGGGGGGTTACCAAATCAGCCAAGTCATCCAACCCTTCAATGCCTCTATTATAATATGAGAGTCCTACTCCCTTACAGACCTCCAAGAACTCTGTGGCACCATTAATTGGCTCAAGCAATTTCTCCCAATTCCTGATGAGGACATGAGACAACTGTTCTCCCTTCACTAGGGGCATACCTCCCCCTCTGCAAAAATATAATTGACAGAGGTGGCCATGAAGATGTAACCAACCTTCTTATTAAATAAGAAACACAGAACCAATGCAAAGAAGAAAGCCAAGAGGTCAGAGCTATGAGCTAAAACCTTACCCTTCCTCCTGCAGTGGTCCTACCTCTCCGAACCAGAGCTACCCCTGTGTTAAAGTCTTTATATAGAGTTCCTGTTCTGCCTTCTCATTGGATGTAAATCCAACTACATGACTGCCTCCTCACAGCCTGTCTGTATAGGCCTCCAGGTTTTCCATGATTGGTTTTGATTAAAGGCATGTGTATCCAATACTGGCTATATCCCTGAACACACAGAGACTTACCCAGCTCTGCCTACCAAGTGCTGAGATTACAAGAGTACGCCACCACTGCCCTGCTTTCCTATGGCTTGCTAATAGCTCTGACCCCCAGGCAACTTTATTTATTAACATAAAAATAACATTTTAATACAAATAAAATATCACCATATTTCCCCTTTTCTATTTTAATAAAAAGAAAAAAAAGAAAAAGCTTATAACTAACATAAGAAAAACTATATACAAAAGTACAATAACTATATACAATATAAGTTCATTTGTATTTGACAAATTCAGAGAAAATAATTTCATTATCTATTCTATTGTATCTAATTCACTTTCTATCCTAATTAATCTTCAACTATAACTAACTAATCTTCAACTCCCTCAGAGACCCAAGAAGGAAATAATATTAGCTAACAAAAAAATAAAAACGGGAAGTATATATGCAAGCAACTTCCAAAAAATTGTGAGTTGACAGAAACAGCCAGCTGCCTGGACAATCATCTGAGGTTTCTCTGCAGTGTTATGGCATCATCTTCAGCCTATAGGCTTAGCATGTTTGACAGACTCATTTGTGAAGTAGGATGTACACAAGGTCAACAGTTCAACCTCACTTTGGGTGAGAGCAGTCCATGTACCAGAAACACCTGAATTCCACTAGTGTCATGTCATGATTCAGGATTTTAAATTCTGGAAATTGTTGATTGTTTTCTAATTCAGCTGTCCATTCTTCTTGGCTGTGTATATATGGCTTCATCTCAGCATCCTGTTCTTCTCCACATCCCTCTATCAAATGCCAGTCTCCTATTGAGAGGCATGAGCTTAGTTACTCTTCAAGAATAACTGTTTCAGCTGCTGTTCCATTGCACATCAGAGGCCATTGGCCCACTGCCTGTTCAGCTGCCTTCGAAGAAAAGGGCACTGTACCTTTTCCAAATTGCGAAGGCCACTTCAGGGATGATGCCATATTGTCCTGGCCTCAGAAGATGCCTTTTGATAAAGCCATAACCACACTTGTTTGTAACTACAAACTACAAACTACAGTTTGTAACCAAAAAAAAAAAGAAAAAAGAAAAAAAGAAGAAAAAAAAGGGGAAGTGCTGTGGGATGGTCTGTATGGCAAATGTGTTGCTAATTAGTCAATAAATAAAACACTGATTGGCCATTGGCTAGGCAGGAAGTGTAGGCGGGACAAGGAGGAGAATAAAGCTGGCAAGTGGAAGGCTGAGTCAGAGAGACACTGCCAGCCGCCACCATGACAAAGAGCAGGTGAAGATGCCGGTAAGCCACGAGCCAGGTGGCAAGGTATAGATTAATGGAAATGGATTAATTTAAGCAAGTTAGCAAGAAGCCTGCCACGGCCATACAGTTTATAAGCAATATAAGTCTCTGTGTTTACTTGGTCGGGTCTGAGCGGCTGTGGGGCTGGCAGGTGAGAGAGATTTGTCCTGACTGTGGGCCAGGCAGAAAAACTCAAGCTACAGGGCCAAGGATCTGTTAAAGAGGGCCTCCATAAGGAGACATAATCCAAGTATTCCCCAATAGCCCTAGTCCTTTGGACTAAGTGTGGCATATTGTGAGCACTATGGCAATCAGGCCTCCTAATCTGGATACATCTATCACATTCTGAGTCATCCCATATCACCTCAAAGTTTGATATTGCCTTTGAGATAGGCATTAAAGCAAGAGCAACTGCTAGGAGAATCATGGGCCGTGAACCAGACAAGATTATCCTCCCCTTCTCCCTTGAAAATACTCAGCCCTTATGGGAAAACTCTCTTCCCTTCCAAAATAAAAGGACAGGTTTTTCCAGGGAGCTTAGATAACCACTTCCCCTAAGATGAACACTTGTCAGTCTTGTCACTTCTTGAGTTAACTTTAAGCCCATATGCGAATCCTTTGAATGTCCCTCTCCCTCAAGTGCTAGAGCTTTTACAGACGCCAATAAGACCAATTTTGGCTTTAATAATAACCATGTCCAATGCTAAAGAAATAACTCACACCCAACTCAACCCAGGCTCCATCCAATTGGAAGAACTCCTGGTCATCCTTAAAGTACCGGAGTTGAGCCTGTCAATGCCCATAAACATTTTTTCAGACAGCCAATACGTGACCCAGGCATGTAAGCTGTTGTCCTTTGCTAAACTATAAACCCTTGAAGATCCCATCTCTGTGACCATGAAAGCAATACAAGACATGCTAGAGAACAGAAGGCATCCCTGGTATATATCTCATATTCGATCACACTCGGGATTGCCAGGAATGCTGGCTGCTGGCAACCACCATGTAGATAAAATGATCATGACAGTGTCACTGCCAGTGCTGGAGCAGGCCAGGCACTTACTCCAACAGTTCTACCTGTTGCCTCATAACTTCCATAAACTTCTGGCTGACTTGCCCCTGTCAAGTTGTAAGCACCTAACATGAACTTATACCACCTGTGCTCCCCTAGCACCCCTTGAGCCACTAAATAGAGCAGGAGTTAATCCCAAGGGCCTAATGCCCAAATGCACTCTGGGAAATGGATATTACTCATCACCCGCCCTTTGCAACTTAAAACATATACATGTAATAGTAGATGCACACTCCTCATTTACCTTTGCATTAGCACAGACTGGGGGAAAAGCCTCCCCAAGCAATCAAGGCTTTGAAAACCACTACGATGGTCATTGGAGTACCTTGGAGCATAAAAACTGATAATGGCCCAGCATATACCTCTCAACAATTTAAGAATTTCCCTAGGGAATGGAAAATAGAGCACACCACAGGTATTCCATATAACCCCCAAGGACAGGCAATTGTAGAAAGAACAAACCACTCACTAAAGGATGACTTACAAAAAACACCCAAGGAATTGAAGAGGAATCCACATTTGGCCCTGGTGGAAGCTCTGTTTAAGAAGAACTTATTGTCATTTGATGATAAAGGCCTAAATCCAGCCTATAAGCATGGGCTCTCTTCCCAGAGAAACACCACTCCCTCTAGTCAGATGGAGGTACACTATACTAATCTCTGGCAATCTCCTGTTCCCTTATTAACATGTGGGTGAGGATATGCTTGTGTGTTTCCACAGGATCAAGCTAAGCCAATATGGGTGCCAATCAGAGACATAAGGCATGCTACAGATCAAGAAAATCTTACAAAGGACCTCTCCCTTTGCTGACAGCCTTGCTACTGATCCTGCCAACAATTGTTCAGGCTGAAGATCTATGGGCATTAGTCCCTGCCCTACCTATCCCAATGCCTGCTGTGGTAACTGCCTCTACTTTTCTGGGAAATTATATAACTAACATTAATTATTCATTTGGATCTTATGATCTAGCAAATATCCTTTGCTTTGATGCACACCAGAGTGTGTGTTATTTTTTTCTTCTTTAAATATTACACGTGCAAGGTCTTTTGCTGCTGTTTTTCTGCCTGAGTCAGAAAGCAGCCACTTTAACTTTGCTTCCCTGCTTAATAAAGGATCTCCCTGTGAAAACAGTGTTGGGGTGTGGTTTGTGCCTAATCCAGGGCCCAGGAGGAAGCCCCCACTATGTGGGGGTGAGGTCTCTTCAGAGGAATGGAGCCTTTGTTCAGAGAGGAGCTTCAGTACCCTTGGCTAGGACCACAGAGGATGGACAGATTTGGAATAAAGACATACAGTTTGTGGTCCAGATCTATAAAAGCCAATCTTTTTCCTGCCTATTTTTTTATGAGACAAGGTGTACATGAGTATGACCTTGAACTGTTCTCCTAACCTTCACCTCTTAAGCACTGGCATTGCAGGTATGTACCATCATGTCCTAGATCCAGGTGTCAAATCCAGTGCTCTGTGCATGCTAGGCAAGCACTCAGGTAGCTGAGCTACATCCCAGCATTTCTTTTTGTTGTTGTTGTTGTTATTGTTTTGTTTTTGTTTTGGGGTTGTTTTTTTTTGAAACAGGGTTTCTCTGTGTAGTTTTGGTGCCTCTCTTGGATCTTTCTCTGTAGACCAGGCTGGCCTTGACATCACAGAGATTCGCCTAGCTCTACTGCCTAAGTGCTGGGATTAAAGGCATGTGCCACCACTGCCTGCCATAGGAGACCTTGACTTGGAAAATGTGGGGATAGAAGGTGGGTTTGGCAGGGAAAGCTGGGGGATGGGAAGAGGGAAGAGGGGCGATCTGTGGTTGGTAGGTAAAGTGAATAGAAAATTTCTTAATAATAAAAGAAAACAGGATGACATAAAGAATTTGCAAACATTAAACTTTTAGGGAATATGAAATAACTACTTGAGGTATAGATGTACTTTTATGAGGGGCATTTTGATATCAAACATTATCACCATGTCTAATCTCACATGGAAAAGTTATGATAAGCAAAACTGCTTCCAAATGTTTCAACTATAGTCCTGCTCTCCTAAGGATACTGGCTCAATCTGAATCTTGGCTTCACATGATGCTATTCTAAAATACTCAGTTGGGATACTGAAGCCCAGGTTCCATGCTGCACCCTTTTTAGAACAATGTGGAAGGCAGAATTCAGGGATTCAAAGTCAACGAGGTCTGTTGTCTTTTTTACTGATAAGGAAGCTCAGTAAGTGTGCATATATCCCATGTTCTAAAATACACAAAAAAGTCAAATAATCTGTGATGTTATGACACTACTTTGACTACCATGAAATAAATAGAAAAATCAATATTAGATACTGTTATTCCAAAAGCCAATGCAGGTGAATAACAATTTCAGAAGGTCCATATATGTCTTTACTATAGAATTGTTAGAGAAATTAATATAAATAAATAGCCTATGTGACAATGCATTCAGATAAAGTAGAAAGATCTTCTGAGATCAACAAGAATGTACAATGTTTGTCAGAATTATACTAATTCTTCATTAATATTAAGTATTTTGCTTCCTATGAGATCAGCTCAATTTAAAATTTGAATCTTGTCATTCTAACACTGTTCTTTACTTCAATATTTGATATAGCTAAAGTTTTCCTGCCTGGCCCACAGTCAGGACAAATCTTTGTCACCCGCCAGTCCCACAGCCACTCAGACCCAACCAAGTAAACACAGACACTTATATTGCTTACAAACTGTATGGCCGTGGCAGGCTTCTTGCTAACTGTTCTTACAGCTTAAATTAATCCATTTCCATTAATCTATACCTTGCCAACGTGGCTCGTGGCTTCCCGGCATCTTCACATGCTGTTTGTCATTGTGGCGGCTGGCAGTGTCTCTCTGACTCAGTCTTCCACTTGCCAGCTTTATTCTCCTCCTTGTCCCGCCTACACTTCCTGCCTAGCCAATGACCAATCAGTGTTTTATTTATTGACTAATTAGCAACACATTTGCCATACAGAACATCTCACAGCACTTCCCCTTTTTTTTCTTTTTCAAAAAGGAAGGTTTTAACCCTAACAAAGCAAAACTACATATAATTTGGGAATTTGGGCGTAGCTTCTCTTACTACTTCCTGCTGGAGGGGGGCGCTGTATCTTATGGGGAAACAAAGAAAATTTTAGGATTATGGAATAGTCCATGAGGGTATATCGTCTGAGCCAGATGCCTTCAAACCGTTCTGGATGTTGGATCATCTGGGCCTTGGTGTCATCGGAGACCTTTCAGGGGGTCTTGGCTGGTCAAACCTGATGTATCTTAATCTGGAACAAATCGGTAGTCTTTGGCTTTCTGTGGAAACAAAAGCAGAGTCTCCTTTCCAAAGTAACATATCCTTATATCCAAATTTTGAAGTTAAGGTACCTTTAAAATATGCATATTGGTTTAACTCAGCTTCCTTTACAATCAAATATCTCTCTGCAGTTAAGAATCCCAAAGACAACACAATCCAGATTCTCTGTGCAATATTCATCCTTACGTGGCTTATTTTCTATATTAATTCTACTGTCTCTTCAAAGACTTCACTTTTCAAAACTATGTATTTGTTTATATAACTGTATATATCACCTCCTTTGTCTCTTTCAAGCCTACGCATATTCTACATACACTTTAAACTATTACATCTGAATCTGTCTTATTGTGAATCTATTGCTTTAAGCTGCAGCAGCTGTGGCTGCTGGCTACGCCCACCTCAGCCTCCCAAAATGGCTACGTTCACCACCAGCTCTGGGAGCCATCGTGGGTCCATGCTTTTTATCCAAGCAGCGTGTAGCCCAGAAACCTCTTTTTTTTGTTTTGTACTAGAAAAGGCCAAATCCACCACACAGCTTAATGTGCCACTTGCAGAGGCCTCATTCCCACCATACAGCGGCAGGTCGAGCGCACGCTAGGAACCTGCCAGTAGCTCAAACCGGCAGCTGCTGCCCATTTGAGAGAGAAAATTAGGAACTGTTTTTAGCTCCGTTTTAGAATCTTTTTTCTCAGTTTTTAGGTGGAAACTCTTGCCACCACGTTGGACGCCATTTGTAGTTAGAGTTTTCCTGCCTGGCCCACAGTCAGGACAAATCTTTGTCACCCGCCAGTCCCACAGCCACTCAGACCCAACCAAGTAAACACAGACACTTATATTGCTTACAAACTGTATGGCCATGGCAGGCTTCTTGCTAACTGTTCTTATAGCTTAAATTAATCCATTTCCATTAATCTATACCTTGCCACATGGCTCGTGGCTTCCCGGCATCTTCACATGCTGTTTGTCATTGTGGTGGCTGGCAGTGTCTCTCTGACTCAGTCTTCCACTTGCCAGCTTTATTCTCCTCCTTGTCCCACCTACACTTCCTGCCTAGCCAATGGCCAATCAGTGTTTTATTTATTGACTAATTAGCAACACATTTGCCATACAGAACATTCCACAGCAATTTGAGCTCACTCCTCTAAGATAATTTTAGATTCCAAGAAAATTTGTCATTTATTTTTGTTCTTTCATATTTCAGAAAGAATACAAAAGGTTATATCCCCACTTTTTCAAAAATGTCCATGAGAAATGTAAAGCTAGAGGCTAGAGAAAGACTTCAGTGGTAGAAAGAACTTGCTGCTTTTGTAGGCATACCCAGTTCAATTCTGTCTTCACATGTGGCAGCTCACTACAGTACCTGATTCCAGTGCCAAGTGTTTGGTGCCAACCTCAGGACACCAGGCAGGCATTCAGTACATATAAAAACATGAAGAAAACATTCACATATGCAAATATACTGTATTTAAAAGAAGGAAACAGAAACCTGTCCATTGCAAACTCTCTTCAGAATCTCCACTTAGGGAATACAGTAACTTTGGGGAAGCAAAACCATAGGATGGAGGAATGTCCTCCTCTCAAAAGAAAGGGAGCAAAATCTTTAAGAGGGGCATTCACTGAGGCTAGAAAATTTATTGTTTATGCACAGCTCCAAGACAGCACTTTCTAGACAAGTCTTACTTCATATTTCACATGATGCAATATCAATATGGGGCCTACTTTGCTTATAAAATGCACTGTGGTACAATGTTTGAAAAATAAAATGAAGGATAAAGAGAAATTACTAATCTATTGAGAATTTACCACTGACCATTGGATTCAAGAGAATGATAAGAGCAAGAAATCTGAGACAAATATATTTCAGATATTCAAAAACTGTGTTCCCAGCCCCCAACTCAAACAGAGACCCCATGCTTGACCAGTGGCCATGCAGGCCACCAAAGCTGCAGGTATGCCATCTGCCAGAGGACATTCATTCACTCTTTAGTTGCCTGACCACCCTACTTTCAAACCTCTCGCATCTTCACTTCATGGTGTCATGTCCAAGCCCACAACTCAGACAGAGGCCTATAACCAACCGTCTTATTAAATAAGAAACACAGAACCAATGCAAAGAAGAAAGCCAAGAGATCAGAGCTAAGAGCCTGACCCATCTGCTGCAGCTAGCCTCTTCATCAAAGAGACCTACTTCCTGTGTTTTTGTCTTTATATAGACTTTCTGTTCTGCCTTCTCATTGGTTGTAAACCAAACCACATGACTGCCTCGTCACTGCCTATCTGTACAGACCTCCAGGTCTTCTATGGTTGGTATTGAGATTAAAGGTGTGTATCTCCAATGCTGGCTGTATCCTTGAACACACAGAGATCTACCTAGCTCTGCCTACCAAGTGCTGGGATTAAAGGCGTGCACCATGAATGCCCAGGTCTGCTATGGCTTGCTATTAGCTCTGACCCCCAGGCAACTTTATTTATTAACATACAAATACAATCACATTTCAGTACAAATAAAATATCACCATATTTCCCCTTTTCTATTTTAATAAAAAGAAAAAAGGAAAAAGGTTATAACTAACATAAGAAAAACTATATACAAAAGTACAATAACTATATACAATATATACAAGTAATAAATACATAAACAATGTCTAGTCCATTTGTATTTGACAAATTCAGAGAAAATAATTCCATTACCTATCCTATTTTGGTAAGTCCAAAATGTACCTAATTCACTTTCTATCCTAACTAATCTTCAACTATAACTAATTAATCTTCAACTCCCTCAGAAATCCAAGAAGGAAAATAATATTACCTAATAAAAAATAAAAACAGGAAGTACATGCAAGCAACTTCCAAAAAAAATTGTGAGTTGACAGAAACAGCCAGCTGCCTGGACAGTCACCTGAGGTTTCTCCACAGTGTTGGGGCATCATCTTCAGCCTATAGGCTTAGCATATCTGACAGACTCCTTTGTGAAGTAGGATGTACACAAGGTCAACAGTTCAACCTCACATTGGGTGAGAGCAGTCCATGTACCAGAAACACCTAAATTCCACTAGTGTCGGATCATGATTCAGGATTTTAAATTCTGGAAATTGTTGATGGTTTTTTAATTCAGCTGTCCATTCTTCTTGGCTATGTGTGTATGTGGCTTCATCTCAGCATCCCGTTCTTCTCCACATCCCTCTATCAAATGCCAGTCTACTATTGAGAGGTATGAGTTTAGTTACTCTTCAAGAATAACTGTTTCAGCTGTTGTTCCACTGCACATCAGAAGCCATCGGCCCACTGCCTGTTCAGCTGTTGGCAGCAGACACTGAACATGCCTTGTGCATAGCCTGTTTGTTTGCCCTAAGTTGCCCTAAGGTGCCCTTTTGTCCTTCCTCTTTTCCTGTGGTCAGTAAGTCACAGGATGTTTACGATATAGTTATTGCTGGAACATTGTTTCAAGAATCAGCTCTCTGCTTGTGGTCTTCCTGTTTGGCTGAGCTGCTGGGATGCAGATGGGAACCTGAGGACCGTACCCTGACCCCATGGAAAGTAGGAAGTAGCAGGGGTATATAAGGCTGATGGATAATCAATAAAGGGGCTCTCTTTGAAAGACGAACCACGGTGTGTCCTGAGTGCTGCTTAACCTCGATGTCCCTCGCCAGTTCTGGGTCCCAGGCCGTGCGGGTCGCGGCAGGTGGAGATCCCACTGAGACTTGGAAAGAAGGGGTAAGCATACAAGGTTAACCTTTACAAAGGAAGGGGGAGGATTGGATGTAACAGAGTAAAATAGGGTACGTACCATGGGGAATTCCACAGCTAAGTGTTGGCCTCTGAGTTGAGAGAGCTGTTGCAGAAACAAGGAACAGGTATTAAGTCTAGTACCGCACTGACATTTGTGGACACTGTAGCTGAAGCTAGCCCATGGTTTCTGACAGGAGGAGGGTTGAATATCCCTGACTGGGAACAGGTGAAACGTGATCTACAGAAGGCATTGCAGGATACGGGACCAGAGGAGTTTCCGATTGCAGCCTTTTCTCTTTGGAGGCTGGTAAAGGATGCGCTATTAACTGACAAGGTGAAAATGAAGGAACAATTAGCAGAATGTGAGCAGGCTTTTGTCACTGCCCAGGAAGCTGAAACTAATTAATCTTTAAAAGGGGAAAAAGAGGAAGAGAAAGCTATGAAACCCCACAAGAAACTTGCAGTTCAGGATGATGAGAGTGACCTTGAGTCTATATATGAGTTGTTGGATGAGGAGGAGCAGTTAGAGAGATTGAAGAATTACAACGGCGGCGGCTGCAGAAAATGTAAGTAAAACATAAAGAGCCTTCGGCTCCAATCTGCTGTCGTCCGCCTCCTCATAATCCATACTGGTTGGATAGGGACAATCAGGATGATGAGGAGGAAGGGAAACGGACGGGAGTTATCTGGCAGGATACTGTGCAGGCTTATCCCGTTTCCGAAACTGTTAATGCTGCTGAACAAGCTGTCAGAAATCATGTACCGTTGACATTTAAAGAAATGAAACAATTAAAAGAAGCAGTGAGCAGTTATGGTCCACAGGCTCCATTCACTGTGACACTTTTTGAGTCCTTTTCAGCTAGTTATTTAACACCTAGCGATTGGCAGCAATTATGCCGTGCTGCCCTGTCTGGAGGAGATTATCTCTTGTGGAAAAGTGAGAATCATGAAAGATGCTTAGAGCTGGCGCTCATTAATGCGCAGGCCGGTCAACCCCAGAGGATTTATGACATGCTGGCAGGCGCAGGGCAATATGCTGATATTCAACAGCAAATATTGTATGACCCTGGCACTTATGCTCAAATAGTTAATGCAGTGGTCTGAGCCTGGAAATCTCGGCCAAACCTTGCTGCGGGAGAACAAATTTCAAAGGTCTTGCAAGGTCCTTCAAGTTTATGCAGATTTGCAACAAGCACTTGAAGCTGCAGGATTAGTGATTGCCCCAGAAAAGGTACTATGCAGATTTTGTGTCACGGCTTTTGCAATTGGCAGGAAAGATCTTTGGAGATTCTGATCAGGCTATGCCGGTAGTTAAACAGTTGGCATATGAGAATGCAAATAAGTATTGCAAAGAAGCATTAAGAGGGAGCAAAGGCAAGAGTTTGAATGACATGCTTCGTGTCTGCAAAGACATAGATGGTAATCATATTACTGGACAAGTTTTAGCTGCTGCCATAAGACATGGCTTGCAAGGCATGAATGGTCGAGGTGCTCGACCTAAAGGATGTTTCCAGTGTGGGCAGGAAGGCCATTTGAAATACGATTGCCCACAAAACAATTCAAACCAGTCACCTGGAATATGTCCCAAATGTAAAAAGGGTCGGCACTGGAGTGGTGAATGTAGATCTAAGTTTGATGCACAGGGTAACCCACTACCTTCGGGAAATGGGGGACGGGGCCCACTCTGGGCCCCAAAAGCCAGAGTGTACGGAGCTATGCAAACCCAAACAGTAATCGCACGCAGTGGTTGCCCCTGTTTCATTCCACAAAACAACCCCTTTCAATTGACCAACTCAGTCGAGGAACATCAGGAAGTGCAGGACTGGACCTCAGTTCTGCCACCAGAGCAATCTTAACCCCTCAAATGGGACCTCAAGCACTACCCACTGGAGTTTATGGCCCCTTACCAAAAGAATCTGTGGGACTGCTTTTGGGTAGAAGTAGTGCGTATATGAAGGGCATAAGGATTTTGCCTGGAGTGATAGATAATGGCTATGAGGGAGAGATAAAAATCATGGCAGAGGCAACACAGGGGGTCTTAGTGATCCTGCAAGGGGAGCGTATAGCTCAGCTACTTCTGCTTCCTATTGTTTCTACAAAAAGTAGAAGTTTATGTGTAGCTCAGGGAAAGGGAGGTTTCAGGTCCACTGGTACTCCTCAAGCGTTCTGGGTAGCCCACCTAGACTCTAGGCCTAAATTAGAATTAAAAATTCAAGGTAAATCTTTTGTGGGGATTCTTCATACTGGGGCAGATGTGTCCGTTATACCCAAAGAATATTGGCCTGCACGATGGCCTCTGGAGGATTCTACAGCAGTGTTACAGGGCATAGGATAGACCAGACCACAGAAAAGTGCCTGCATATTGAAGTGGAGTGATCAGGAGGGGCATGAAGGACATTTTCAACCTTATGTTGTATTGTTTACCTACTAACCTGTGGGGAAGAGATGTGTTAGAAACCGTGGGAGCGGTTCTCACTGCTCAAGCTCTAAAGGGAGAAAATCCATTCGTTAATAACATAATGATGGATATGGGATGGACACCATGAAAAGGGCTGGGAAAGGCAGAGCAGGGTTGTGTTGCTGCTCTTACTGCTGCCGATGAGGTCACCAGACTACCTGGAGATTGGAGAGGCTTAGGGCATTTTTAGTATAGGTCACTGGTGTGCGGCCTTCTCCCACACCTATTACTTGGTTATCTGATGAGCCTGTGTGGGTAGATCAGTGGCCCTTACCACCGGAAAAATTGAGGGCCACCCATGAGTTAGTGCAGGAACAATTGTTGGCAGGGCATATTGTCCCTTCCACGTCCCCCTGGAATACTCCCATTTTTGTTATCAAGAAAGGGTCTGAAAATGGAGACTTTTACAAGATTTATGTGCAGTAAATGCCACTATACAGTTAATGGGGGCTCTTCAGCCAGGCCTTCCCAGCCCAGTTGCTATTCCCAAAGATTGGCATATGATAGTGCTAGATTTGAAAGATTGCTTTTTTACTATTCCTTTGGCTCAGCAAGATTGCCAGCGTTTTGCATTTTCTGTTCCTTCTATTAATTATAAAGAACCATATAAGGGGTATCATTGGGTTGTTTTACCTCAAGGAATGGCTAATAGCCCTACTATGTGTCAAATGTATGTTGCAGAAGCCATACAACCCATTAGAGCAAAGTTTCCATATGTATTATACATTATATGGATGATATATTATTGGCAGCATCCACCCAAGACTGTGTATTACAAGTTTATGCAGATTTGCAACAAGCACTTGCAGCTGCAGGATTAGGGATTGCCCCAGAAAAGATACAAAATATGGCTCCTTATCAATATTTGGGATATACTATAAATTCTGTAGGGATATTTCCACAGAAATTACAATTTCATATTGCAGAATTAAAGACATTGCATCATTGGCAGAGGTTTTTAGGGGAAATTCAATGGCTCCACCCCTCATTCCAAATACCCACCAGAGAACTTAAGCCTTTCTATGATGTTTTAAAAGGAGATTCTTCTCTGACTTCCTTAAGGACCCTATCAGGGGAAGCCAAGGACGCGTTAGGAAAGGTAGAACAAGCACTACAAGAACTCCAAGTGCAACAAATAGATTATACAAAACCCTTATTACTGCTAATTCTTCACTCTGAATTTTCATCTATAGGAGTATTTTGGCAAACAGGGCCCATGTTTTGGGTGCATTTATTTGCATCCCATCTAAAACTTTGAATGCATATTATGAATTAGTAATTCAACTCCTATGGAAAGCTAAATATATGGGGGAATCCTTGTTTGGAAAGTCTCCTGAGTGCATTGTACTCCCTTATACACAAGAAATGTTAACTTATTTGCAAAGAGAACATGAAGCTTGGTGCCTTTTCTTGTGTACTTTCACAGGCTATATAGATAATCATTATCCAAAACATAAACTTATAGAAAGCTTTAAAGTGTGTAGTTTTATTTTTCCCCATATTGTAAAACAGGAACCTATTAAGAGTGCTCATTTAATTTTTACTGATGCATCTAAAGGAGGTTTTGCTGTGGCCATCAGTGGGGATGAGGTAACGTGGGTGGCAGTGCCCTCCATGTCTGCACAACAAGCTGAGATTACAGCTTTACAATTGGCTTTGCAAGTTTACTCTTTAGAACCTATAAATGTCTATACTGATAGTTACTACATGGCCAAAATGATGCATAGTATTGAAACCACTCCATACATTGGAAAACAGACCATAGTACATTCTCAATTACAGACCATCCAAAGGTTAATTTGGGCTAGAACACATCCTCTGTTTGTGGGCCACATTCGAGGGCACTCTGGTCTTCCAGGGGTGCTTGCAGAAGGCAATGCCACTGAAGATGTAGCTACTCATTTCATTTGTGTAGTCACCACCTTTGATCAGGCTTTTCAATTACATCAGAAATCCCATCTCAATGCACAAACTTACAGCATCATACTGGCTGTACTTGCACTGAGGCCTTAAAAATTGTATCTACTTGTGCCACTTGTGCTCCTTTTATTCATGTACCATCATTAGGTGTTAATCCTCATGACCTACATCCCAATGATATCTGGCAAATGGATGTCACGCATATTTCAAGTTTTGGAACTTTATCATATGTACATGATAGGAGTTCCACAGTGTATTAAAACAGATAATGGGCCAGCTTATGCCAGCCAAAGTTTTCAGAAATTTTGTTCACAATGGAAAATAATTCATAAAACTGGCATTCCCTATAACCCTCAAGGACAAGCGATAATTGAACGAGTGCATAAACATTTAAAGACTTATTTGCAAAAAACAAAAGAAGGTTAGATGTACAGGGATGTACAGGGACCACAATTACTCCTTTCCTTTATTTATTTTAAATTTTTTGGTTGTGGATGTTCATGGGCATACTGCTGCTCAATGGCATTTTTCAGGCCCCTCTCCCTCTGAGGTTCTGGTCAGGTGGAAGAATCTTTCCACAGGCACATGGCAATCCCTGGCACCGCTATTGGTAGGGTGAGGGGAGCAGTTTGTGTATACCCTCTAGGTGCTGAGAAGCCAATCTGGATACCAGAACGGTGTATTTGGCCTGTGGAACAGACACAGAAATCTCAACATGAAGAACCTCATGATTCCGATGGTGCTGATGGTCCTTAGCCCTTGGGTCTACACAGAGCCTTCATGGAGCCTGGTTAAGAATCCTCCAGTTTTGTTGCCAGTAAGTATTGAAAGCTCTGTGTTTCCTCCTGTCTTTGCCTCTAATGGGACTATTGGAACTGCAGCTAGTAATGTTAAACATGATGTGCAAAGCATGAATGTCACCATGAATTTACGTAATTCTCTATGCTTTGCTCAAAACGTTATTGCAGGATTCAATAATGCCAAATCTTTTCTTTATTCTCTGGAATGTCTCAGGTGTGGGAAGGGAGGAGTTAAATTGCAGCCTAAGTAATTGCTGGAGTCCTAATGTCACACATGCTGTGGTGGTGAGAATTCCTGCCTTTGTCATGATGTCGCTGGAACAGAATACAGCAGAATTTCCCTTGCAACTCCATTGCAGCAGAAGGGACCTTGGCATAACTGCTGCTATAATTGCTGCCATTGCAACTTCGGCTGTTGCAGCCACTGCAGCTGGATTGGCTATTTCCCAGGGAGTGCGACAGGCTACTACTATCAATGCCCTGTTGGAAAGAGTTGCTGGTGCTTTGGACATCCAACAGACTTTAAATGGACAATTAGACAACATATGTTATGTGCCTATGGGTTTTCTGAAATATGTGTAACCCCTCATATTGTTGTGAATGCATCTGCTAAGGTTAAAGAATTGAATGATTACTTAAGAGGGTCATGGAATGCAACTTTTGTAAATTTTACTTTGCAATTAGTTCATGCCATTGTTCGTATTAATGAAACAGAGTCACTCCTATTGATGAAAATGTTTGGTGGAAGCTATGTCAAAAATTGCTGGATGGGTTACTAGGTGGTCAGGGTCTGTTTCCCTACTTATCCTGTGTATATTGGGTCTTGGGCTCGGATTCTTCATGGTGTACCAATAGCATCTCCAGTTTAGTCGAGGCCAATGGGCAACCAAGCAAGCTTTATTAGCTATGAAGCCCCCTGAATCTGCTCAGGTGTGGTTACATATGTTGGAAAGATAGTACCCAAAGGCGGGCAACTCCTGTGTCATGCTGAACACTTAAGACAGGGGATAGAAGGGCCTCCCCCAGGACAGGTAAGTCAGAGAGGGTGCTACAAGTGATCTAAGACAGGGGCTATCTATGTGCTTTAAAAAAGAAAAGGAGAGGACATGTTGGCAGCAGACGCTGAACAGGCCTTGTGCATAGCCTGTTTGCTTGCCCTAAGTTGCCCTAAGGTGCCCTTTTGTCCTTCCTCTTCTGTGGTAAGTAAGTCACAGGATGTTTACGATATAGCTATTGCTGGAACAATGGTTCAAGAATCAGCTCTCTGCTTGCGGTCTTCCTGTTTGGCTGAGCTGCTGGGATGCAGATGGGAACCTGAGGACTGTACCCTGACCCCATGGAGAGTAGGAAGTAGCAGGGTATATAAGGCTAATGGATAGTCAATAAAGGGGCTCTCTTTGAATGATGAACCACAGTGTGTCCTGAGTGCTGCTTAACCTCGACGTCCCTCGCCAGTTCTGGGTCCCAGGCTATGCGGGTGGCAGCACTATTTGATTTTAAAATATTTTTGTCATTGGAGAAGAAACCATTTATTCACTAGTAGTTGCTCTTCATTCCTCCAGACCCCACCCCCTATCAGCTACCAATCTAACTTTCTGCTTCAGGTTTCTTATTCTGGATGTTTAATAGAAATCAAACCAGCTAACAGGGAACTATCCCATTCTTCTGTCATTTTGCTTCTTTCACTGAGTTTAATGTCTGTAATGTTTATTCATGTTATAGGATGTAGCAGTACTCTACCCCTTTTCATGGCTAGATACTTGACCATTGTATTAACAGAGCATCCTGTGTTTACCTATTCATCAAGCAGTAGTTATTTGGGGTTTCTACCTTTTCTCTATTATAAATGTTGTGCATACTCTGGTGCTAGGGGCTGCATCATTTTATAGCTATACTTCCAGCAGTTATGTAGCAGGTTCCTGTACCTTGGTTCCTTCACTCTCTCTTATGAGCCCCAGTGTAGATGTAACCAACCTTCTTATTAAATAAGAAACCAGAACCATGCAAAGAAGAAAGCTAAGTGGTCAGAGCTAAGAGCTAAAACCTTACCCTTCCTCCTGCTGTGGTCCTACCTCTCTGAACCAGAGCTGCCCCTGTGTTAAAGTCTTTATATAGAGTTTCTGTTCTGCCTTCTCATTGGTTGTAAACCCAACTACATGACTGCCTCATCATGGCCTGTCTGTATAGGCCTCCAGGTATTCTATGATTGGTATTGAAATTAAAGGCATGTGTATCCAATACTGGCTGTATCCCTGAACACACAGAGACTTACCTAGCTCTACCTACCAAGTGCTGGGATTACAAGCATACACCACCACTGCCCTGCTTTCCTATGGCTTACTAATAGCTCTGACCCCCAGGCAACTTTATTTATTAACATACAAATAACATTTTAATACAAATAAAATATCACCATACCCCAGCACCTGTACATGCTAGACAAGTGCTCTACCCCTGACCTATATCTGCAGCATGCAACATGTACATTTCAATTTTTCTTTTTTCCCACTATTTTACAGTGATTGCAGGTTGAAGTGACAAATTAAATGAAAGCAAAATGCGAGCAAAATTAATTTCACTTGCTTAGTTTTATATTTAAGATAATTTATAAAGATATTCAAAATTCAGAATACGAAGCCAGAAGTGGTGATACATTTCCTATAATCCTAGCATTCAGTTGGTGGAGGCAGGAGCATCTGTTTAAGGCCATCTTCACTTAAATGAGACCAGCCAGGGACACACGAGATCCTGCCTTAAAAAACAAAATAATAACAACAACAAAAAGCAACAACAAACAAACAAAAACAAAAAAACCCACAAATTAATCCCCCCAGTGAGGATATAGTTGACTTTGTATCTCTACTAATTAGAGGTGGCATGCAGTTTTGTAATATAGAGAATGCTTAAGATGCAAGCTTAGAGAGATGTTGAGACCATGGTTGGAGGAATCACAGGGACAAATAGCCAAACTAGTGGAAATGCATGAACTGAGATCCAATGGTGGAGGAACCCCCATGGAACTGGACTAGGCCCTCTGGATAAGTGAGACAGTTGATTAGCTTGAGCTGTTTGGGAGGCCCCCAGGCAGTGGAGCCAGGACCTGTCCTTGGTGCATGGGTTGATTTTTTTGGAGCCTGGGGCCTATGCTGAGACACTTTGCTCAGCCTTGGGATAGGGAGGAGGGGACTGGACCTGCCTTGGTTGAGTCTGTCGGTCTGGGCTGACTCCCCAGGGGAGACCTTGCCTTGGAGGAGGTGGGAGTGGAGGGTGAATTGTGGGGGGAGACCTGAGAGGTGGGAGGAAGGAGGATGGGGGAATCCACGGCTGATATGTGAAATTAAGTTAATTATAAAATAAAAATACTATATAAAACAAGATTCAAGCTTACTCTGAGTCACAATGGAGCCCACCCTACTTGTTAACCACCCCCTCCCATTTATCTATCCAGAGGCTGATTTTTCCCTCTGCTTGGCTTTGAACTGAGGGTGAGAGTATAATGAGATGTCTGAAAGGCCCACCCTATGCAAAAAGCAAATCAGGCAAAGAATTTTTATGTGTGGCAAGCCTATTTTCTGAGGCCCTCACACTGTCTCCCCAACCTCTCACAACCTTTTCCAGGAAAAGATCAAACATCACCATTTATAGCTTCTTAGTGAGTATTTAGTTAGGCGATCTGTATTATTTTGGGCATTTTTTTCGGAGCTGAGGACCGAACCCAGGGCTTTGCGCTTGCTAGGCAGGCTCTCTACCACTGAGCTAAATGCCCAACCCCCTTTTTTATTTTATTTTATTATTTTTTATCTTGGTCATTTTTGTTCTCTATTTAATATCAACAACCACAATGAAAGATGGAGAGTGGAGCCCCAGGAGGAGGCCAAAGGTCATACAGGACTTCAAGTTTACAACCCAGACCCAACACCCTGGTTCCATCCCAGTTTTTCCCACAACCCATGTTTCTGTTTCTGGAAGAACTATCACTGTGGTTCTTTTCCAGCTTCTAATTGCTGAAGGTTGACAAAGGTGACCTGGGTATGATGGGCTTGCCGGGGTCCAGAGGACCAATGGGCACTAAGTTCAGTGTGTGGTCCAGAGGAACATTCCCAGGCCCTCTCACTAAGACTGGGGAGCAGCAGTTGTCTACAAAGATGGGGAGGGCAGGACTGGGGGACTCTCACCCTGGGCTGGGGAGTCAGCCCTTTGGGGGCCATCATGGATACAGGGACACAGGAATCTCATTCCTGTTGTTCTCTTTGGCTATCAGGGTTTTGCCTCTGGATTAGGCTTTTGAGGGCTGAGAAAAGCTGCATTGTCTTTAGGCCTAGTATAAACACAAGCCTCCTGGACATCTTCCTGTTTACTGCTACATGCCCCTTAAAACTCACAGTAGAGTCCAGAGACCTAAGCAGCGCATTCAGGAGTCCTTCCATTCTTACTGCACACCCGGCTGTCTTGGAAGCTGATTATAAACAGTCTGCTTTCTTTTAGGCCTTCCAGGGATCCAGAGGGGAAAAGGTCAGTCCTTATTTCTCCTGGCAGACCAGATCCTAGAGTTGGTGGTGGATAGCATCACAGATTTTGGTCTGGGCACATTACTGGAGTTGGAGGTGAGTAGAAGACAGGCCCAGCTCTTCTTCAACTGCAGCCACCATTCAAAGCTACTCCTCTGTCCTTCATCCTGTATGGGCTGAGAGAGAAGAGCAGGCCTCCTGAGGCATGGCAATTCTGGTAAAAAGACCTCCCAGTGAGGTTCCTGCTCCCTACAGGGAGTAGGGAAACAAATGAGAGCCAGGAAAAGAGTCATCCTCAGTCAGCATAGGGGTGCTGGAAGAGAGGACTTAGCCTAAGGCCAGGTTTCTATCACACAGCCTTCTCTTCTCCCAAAATAAAACAAACACCAACAGGCATCTGCGGACACATGCCCTGTGAGATGAGAGGATCTGAGACCCAGGACTTACTATGTTTCCCTTTATTACCTAACTTTAAGAGATCTTAGGGGCCTCAGGTGGTGGTGGTGCATACCGTTAATCCCAGCACTGGTGAGGCAGAGCCAGGCATATCTCTGTGAGTTCAAGGCCAGCCTGGTCTATACAGCAAAAGTCAGGACAGGCACCAAAACTACATGGAGAAACCCTGTCTTAAAAAACAAAACAAACAAACAAAACAACAACAACAACAACAGCAACAAATCAAAAGAAAAAAAGAGGACTTAGTGGGTCTAACCAGAAAGCATGGCTTTACTGGCCAAGCTACCTATTATCTGAGCCTGGAGCTTTGCAAAAATGAGGGAGTTGGCCTAGTAGTTTATCAGTTTGACATGTTTCTATCCCTAATCACCCCCCCCCACACACACACACACAGAATATTAGTGTATTGACCCTCTCTTTTGGTTTTCTCCTAGGGATCCAGAGGTGAAAGGGGTGACTTGGGTCCCAAAGGAGAAAAGGCAATGGCAAATCTGTACAAGTGATGTGCTGCAATAGAAGTGGGAGCCCCCCACCTGTGGACTGAGGGACAGCCATCATAAAAATGGCTGTCCAAATCTATCCACAGCCACTTCCAAGTGGCATTTCAAAACAATCACAGTATTTGTTGGTTTTTTTATAGGGTTTCCCTGGATTTCCTGGAATGCTGGGGCAGAAAGTAAGTGTCTAAAGTAGAGATGACAGACCTCAGGTCCTCCAAACAGCAAATGGAGCTTCCTTTTGGTCTTCCTTTCCTTCAGGCAGAAACATTGATTTTAACTGGAAATTAAAGTTTATGTGGAAAGTTCCAGTTTGAGATGGGGACCAAGTTGTCTTATCCACTGGGAGAGGGTAGCAGGGAGGTCGGAGGTCAACCTCCAGTTTAGTGGGAAAGGCTATTTCCACTCTCTCCATACAAACACCATGGAGAGAGGTCCCTCTTTGTTTCTCCTACCTCCTGGAGCTTAAGGCAAGAATCAAAAGCCAGAAGTTTTGTGAGGAGCAACTCCTGTCTCCTATCTGAGCCACAATGGTCAAGATCCCTCATATACGTCAGACCTTGGAGCAAATTAGGGGTTTGTTTGATTTAGTTTTACTGCTGCCTAAATACTCAATACAGTCTTCAAGGGTGGCAAACACTGGAGTGACACAGGATTATTTTAAATAGGTGACAACTATTTTATTTAACTAGTGAGATATTCAGTATCTCACTTAGGACTGGCTCAATTTTAAAAGGTTTTAGGTGTTAAAGAAAAACTATTAAGGTTGGAGAGATGGCTCAGTGGTTAAGAGCACTGGCTGCTCTTCCAGAGGACCTGAGTTCAATTCCCAGCACCCACATGGTGACTCACAACCATCTGTAATGAGATCTGGTGCCCTCTCTTGGCATGCAGGTATACATGCAGGAAGAACATTGCACACATAATAAATAAACTCTTAAAAAATCACTCAGTAAATAACCATGGAGTGATATATTGACAAAACAAAAATTGTGAAGGTGGCTATAGACTGACAGATTTGGGGACACTTTTACTTAGGTTTAGGATCTAGAGTAAGGCTGGGCGTTGGATGAGGGAAGATATCATAGCCTAAAGAAAGATGCATACATGACCAGGTAGAACAGCTCCCAACCTGACATGGAAACACTGGGTCCTTGCATTGTAAGGCATTAACCATGTGAAACAGCCCCTGACATGATAGTGCCGGGTCCTCAGTGCCGTAAGGTCCTGACCATGCCAAACAGTTCTTGAGCTAACATGAAAATACTGGGTCCTCCGGATGTAAAGCATTGACTGTGTAGGACAGCCCCTACGCTGTCTTGGTTGCTTTTCTATTGCTGTGATAAGATACCATGAGCAAGACAAGTTATGAAAGAAAGTGTTTCAGAAGCTTAAGTCCATGATAGGGGAAGAAAAACATGGCATCAAATAGCTGAGAACGTCCATCTGGATCCACAAATGGAAGAGTGAGAGAGATAGAGAGAGACAGAGACAGAGACAAAAACAGAGACAGAGACTCACTGTACATGGCACAAGTCTTTTGAAACCCAAAGCCCAACCCCAATGACACACCTCTGCCAACAAGGCCACATCTCCTAATCCTTCCCAAACAGCCCCACCTACTGGTAACCAAGCAATCAAATACATGAGCCTGTGGGGGTCGTTCTCATTCAAACTGTCACCTAGGCTAGCATGGTAATGCTGGATCTTTATGTTGTAAGGTATTGACATTGGAGAGTGTTATCTTTACCTAGGTCACAAACTGAAATTCTTCAAATATGCAAAAAAATGTTTTATTAGTATTTTTAATTCTTTTTAAATATTCACTTTAAAGTGCTACTTCCTGAAGTGTAACATTTTGATTGGGCAGTATCCAACCATCAGGGCATGATAAAGTACTTTCAGTCATTATGCAAGTCACTAGGACTTATCCTTAACTTAACCTGTCAGAAGCTGAATTCCTGCGATCCTAGATGGGATGCTACATTTTAAAAATAGAGTAATTATATAAACAAATTAAAGCAAACTTCAAAAGAGAAGTGAGTCCCTTAAGATATTTGATCTAGGTTTTCATTCCCTGCAACAGTGACCATCAAAGACTCATAAATCACTGTACAATTAAATATGACAGTTTCCCTGGCTTCTGCACTGTTTCCTAGACTTGGCAACAGGAGCTATCTTCCCCTTTCATGGCAGACTGTTTTAAAACAGAGCTGATAAGATAGCCATAATGAGGTCTTAGGGGAGAAATTAGATCAAGAAATTATGGGCTGCTTCTAGTTCATAAAGAGAATGGCCACACTTCCTTCTGACAATCTCTTTTTAAAAATTTATATTTTTTATATGGTGATGTTTTCTCCCAGCCAAGCAAGACATGCCCTGGGCCTCTTTAAATAGCCCAGTGGAATTGTGAAACATCTCCATGGCCCATTGACCCATCATACTCTCACCACTGAGCATCCTGAAGGACATCATGGTCAAAAGACTACATGGACTCAAGAAATATTCTTTCTAAAGGTTGATTTTTAATTGTATGTATGTGTGTCTATCTGTAGGTATGTGCACATAAGTGTCAGTGCCTATGGCAGTTGGAGGTCTTGGATACCCTTGGAGTTGAAAGTTTTGTGACCATTCACTGCCTTGATTGCAGGCAGTGTGCGCTACCTGATATAGTTGCTAGGAACTGAACTTGGGTACTCTGGAAAACCAATAAGCATTCTTCTTTTTTTCAAATTAAGAGATTTTCTATTCATACATACCAACCACAGATTCCCCTGTCCTCCCTCCTCCTGCCCTCCAGACTTCCTCCCCTAACACACCCCTCATTCCTACTTCCTCCCAGGCAAGGTCTCCCATGGGGAGTCAGAAGATCTTGTTTCCTCAAACTGGAAACCTCGAGTCCTCACCCCAATGGATCTCAGCTAAACTGCTGCTAAAAGCCTAAAAGCTTAAAGGGCTCTAGTTCCTGGATTTTATGCCTTATATACCTTACTGCTTCCTACCATCACTTCCTGGGATTAAAGGTGTGTGCTACTATGCCTGGGTAAATTTCCAGTGTGGCCTTGAAATCACAGAGATCTAAATAGATCTCTGCCTCCAGAATGCTAGGTTAAAGGTGTGTGTGCCACCATTTTCTGGCTTCTGTGTCGCTAGTGGCTGTTCTGTTCTCTGACTCCAGATAAGTTTATTAGGGTACACAATATAATGGGGGATACAACATCACCACAGTGCTCATCAATGAAGAAAGTTAGGACAGGACCTCCACTCAAACAGGGCAGGAGTTAATCCCTAGACCACAGAGTGGTGATTCACAACCTGTGAGTCATGAAACCTCTGGGGTGCTGTTGAGGTCCCCTTTCACAGGGTCACATGTCAGATATCATGCATATTGGATATTTGCATTACAATCCATATCAATATCAAAATTAAAGTTATGAGTAGTAACAGAACTAATTTTCTGGTTGGGGTCATGACAACTTGAGGAACTGTATTACTGGGTCCCAATATTAGAGAATTTGAGAACCATTTCCATGGAGGAATGCTGCTGACTGGTTTGGTACCCATGTCTTGCTCAATCTGCTTTCTTATAGAATCCAGTACCTCCATCAATGGGATGGTACCACCTTCAAGGAGCTGGAACCTCCCAAATAAACCACCAGTTAAGGAAACACCCTATAGACTTGCCTACAACATGATCTTATGGAGGTATTTCTTAATTGAAGTTCTCTCTTCTCAGATGACTTTAGCTTGTGTGACACAAAAATCCAGCATAGTTGCTGTTGCCTTGGTCCCTGCTGTGAAGGCTGAAGTTGAATCAGCACAGCAGGTGAAAGAGTGAAACATGAGATAGAGGAATGAGCACCAGTCCCAGGCCCCCAACTGTTAGCCTCAGCAGAAACATTCTTGTGATATTTCTTGTGACATCCTGTAGCCTCAGCAGAATAATTTTGTGACATTATCTGGGTCTAGCAGAACATCCTATGGCTATTCTAGGAAGAAAAGCAGCCCCCATGGAAAGTCCCCATAGCTGTAGTCCCCCTCCTCAGTGCTGATCTTTAAACTAGCCAATTATATATTGCCCTGAATGCTATGCTAATTTTGTGGTTTTTGCCTTTAAAAGATGCCTGCAATTACTGTTCAAGGCTCCTCTCACTGAATAGTGCAGAGGGCCTGTTTGTGCAAACGACCAAATAAAGCCTCTTGCTGATTGCATCAACTGGTCTGGAGTCTGGGTTTCTGAGGCGCCCACCTGAGAGGGTAGTGCCCTGAGTCTGGGGTCTATCATTTGGGGGCTCATTCCGGGATTTAGGGCGACCCTGGACCCCGAATTCCGTGACTAGTTGGAGGTAAGATTGAGCTCTTTATATCTCTCTATCTGTTGTCTGTCCGGCTGATCGGCACCTGTAATTTGCGCCTGCGCAGGACCTGAATCTTTCTTTGGATCAGTGGGGGAGGCAGACGTGCCCTGAGACCCCTAGTCCCGCTCTAGAGGCACTCTCCAGGGTTGTCCGGGGGAGAAGAGACCGAGTGTCTCTCATCCCCAGGGAGGCGGGCTGTAGGCGGCCTCTCCCATTGGAATTTGTATTTTCAGTTTGCCGATTGGCCACCTCGCGGTTTGTGTTGGGTCTGATTTGGTTTTGTGGTTTGTTTTCCTTGCCCTCTATCTTCACTTCTCCCCAACTATGGGACAATCAATAACCACCCCTTTGAGCTTGACTTTAGACCACTGGAGAGACGTCACAGCCCGAGCTCACGATGCCTCCATGGAAGTCAAGAAACGAAAATGGATAACTTTTCGAAAATGGCCGACATTTGATGTTGGTTGGCCTTGAGATGGTACTTTTAACGTTGATATAATCTTGCAGGTCAAGGCTTGGGTTTATCAGCCCAGGCCCCAAGGACACCTTGACCAAGTGCCATACCTTTCAGTCTGGGAGAGCCTGGCCAGGGACCCTCCACTCTGGGTGAAACCCTTCCTTTCGTCTTCCCCATCCTCTGCCTCAGGGTCCAGACCCCTCCCCCATCCTCTGTCCCCCTCATTCCGTACCCTCCTCTTCCTCAGGCCCTCTCGTTTCCTCCCCCTCCTCCTCAGCCCCTTCTGCATCCTCATTGTACCCTCTCAAGGAACTTCAGAAAGAGGGGCCCAAGAGCCCACCAGTTTTACCTGATGTACAGGAAGATCTACTGTTATCAGATCCCCCACCTCCCTACGCCCATCCCCAGCCCTGGGGAGATTGCCCCCCTCCTCAGAGGGAGGCTACCCCTTCTGCTCCTTTCCCAGATTCAACGGAAACAGAGGAGATGCCTAGAGAGCTCTGGCCACTGCTAAGCAGCCGCCTGTGCCTCTGCCGCAAATGGCCTGGGGGAGGGGGCGCCTAGAGAGCTCTGGCCACCGCTAAGCAGCTGCTTGCACCTGCTCCGCAACTGGCAGGGGAGACAGAGGGCATCTGAACCTCACAGGTTTTCCCTCTCCGTTCAGTGGCTGGCCAGATCCAATACTGGCCGCTCTCAGCCTCCAACCTCTACAACTGGAAAACTTATAACACTTCTTTTTCCCAAGACCCCCAAGCTCTGACTGGGCTGATCAAATCCATTCTGCTGACTCATCAGCCCATTTGGGAAGATTGCTAGCAGCTTTTGCAGACCCTTCTCACCACGGAGGAGAGGCAGCGTGTTTTCCTGGAAGCCCGCAAAAATGTGCCAGGAGATGATGGCAGACCCACTCAGCTGCTCAATGAGATTGATGAAGCTTTCCCCCTGACTTGTCCTGACTGGGACTTCAACACCGTGGCTGGTAGGGAGGGACTTCGTCTCTAACACCAGATTCTCCTGGCGGGTCTCAAAGGGGCAGGCTGGCGCCCCACCAATTTGGTTAAGGTACACGTTATAACTCAAGGATCAGAGGAGACCCCCGAGGGTTTCTTGAAAGGTTGATGGAAGGATACTGTATGTATATGCCCTTCGACCCTCAAGTTCCAGACTGGCAGGCTGAGGTGATAATGTCCTTCATTGGACAATCGGCTCCGGACATCCGCACTAAGCTACAGCGACTGGAGGGGCTACAGGGGTATACATTACAAAACCTAGTTAAGGAGGCTGAAAAGAGTTTTAATAAAAGAGAAACACCAGAGGAGAGAGAGGAGAGGATTCGCAGAGAACAGGAACATAGAGAGGAACAGAGAGACAAACAGAGAAACAAGGAGCTGACTAAAATCTTGGCCACCATAGTAACAGGGACAGAGCAGAGCAGGCATAGACAGAATAGAAACCTGGGGAACAAAAGGAGGCTATGGTGGATCACAATCAATGTGCTTACTGTAAAGTAAAAGGACATTGGATGAGAGATTGCCCAAATAGAGGTCAACAAGGGAAACCACACAAGCCTGTTCGGGTGCTGTCTTTGGAAAAATAAGACTAGGTGAGTCAGGGCCAGGAGCCACCCCCCCCAGCCCTGGGTAACCCTTGAAGTGGGGGGCCAACCAGTGACCTTCCTGGTTGATACCAGAGCACAACACTCGGTCCTCACCCAGGCCAAAGGACCCCTCAGTTCCAAAACATCATGGGTTCAAGGTGCCACTGGGGGAAAGTTATACAGATGGACACGGAAAGTCCACCTGTCCACGGGTCAGGTCACCCACTCGTTCTTGCTGGTGCCAGATTGTCCATACCCACTGTTATGGAGAGAACTCCTCTCAAAAGTGGGGGCCCAGATCCACTTACAGGAAAAAGGGACTTAAGTTGCTAGCCCTGGGGGTCAGCCCCTCCAAGTGTTGACCCTATGTTTGGAAAATGAACACCAGTTGCATGAAAGGCCCCCAGCACCAACTTCCCCAATGGACCCTAAATGGCTCACTAAGTTCCCCTCGGCCTGGGCAGAGACTGCAGGTATGGGACTCACTACCCAACAGCTGCCCCTAGTAATAAACTTGAAACCCTCAGCTGCTCCAGTATCTATCCGCCGGTACCCCATGGCTAGGGAGGCAAAATATAGAATCCAGCCCCATATACAAGGCTGTTACAGTTAAGCATTCTGAAACCCTGTCAATCACCATGGAATACCCCCTTACTGCCAGTTAAAAAGCCCGGCACGAATGACTACAGGCCAGTTCATGACAAGGTTGGTGAACCGGAGGACTGAGGACATTCATCCTACCATACCTAATCCATACAATCTGCTCAGCACCTTGCCACCAGGTCACATCTGGTATATGGTGCTTGACTTAAAGGATGCATTCTTCTGTCTGAAGCTTAGCCCTCAGAGTCAGTCCCTCTTTGCCTTTGAATGAAAAGACCCAGAAACTGGGTTCTCAGGGCAGCTGAAATGGACAAAGCTGCCCCAGGGGTTTAAAAATTCCCCTGCTCTGTTTGATGAGGCCTTACATCAGGACCTGGTTGATTTCTAAGTTAACCATCCAAGTTTGACCCTCCTTCAGTACGTGGATGACCTGATCCTGGCAGCTGAGACCAAACAGGAATGCCTCAAAGGTACTGGGGCCCTATTAGAAAGACTGGGGGAGTTGGGGTACAGAGCCTTGGCCAAGAAAGCCCAGATCTGTTAGCAACAGGTGACCTACCTGGGATATCTCCTAATGAGGGGTCAGAGATGGTTGACGGAGGGGCGCAAACAGGCTGTGGCCCTGATACCTCCACCCACAAGTGCCCGGAAGTTGAGAGAGTTCCTGGGAAGTGCTGGCTTCTGCTGCCTCTGGATACCGGGGTTCACTGAGATGGCAGCTCCACTGTACCCCCTCACAAAAGCCAACATCCCTTTCACTTGGGGGGAAAGAGAACAGTGGGCTTTTGACAACATGAAAAGGGCCCTGCTGTCAGCCCTGGCACTGAGCCTCCCAGACATGGCCAAGCCTTTCACCCTGTATGTAGAAGAACATAATGGGGTAGCAAAAGGAGTTCTGACTCAAAAACTGGGCCCATAGAAGAGACCAGTAGCCTACTTTTTCAAGAAACTGGACAATGTGGCCATTGGCTGGCCCCCATGCCTCCGCATGGTAGCAGGAGTAGCCTCCCCAGTGAAAGACTCAGACAAACTCACCCTAGGATAACCCCTCATGGTGGTGGCCCCCCATGCCATAGAGACAGTGATCCAGCAACCCCATGACCAGTGGCTCTCAAATGCCTAGGTCACCCATTATCAGGTCATGTTACTAAACCCCGAACGGATTTGGTTCGGGACAGCCACCTCCCTCAATCCAGCCACCTTGCTCTCAGAGACGGGACCGGAGTTCCAGGTACAGCACAACTGTCATCAAGTCCTGGCTGAAGCCCATGGCACCCGAAAAGATCTGACAGACCAGCCTGTGCCCGATGCTGACCACACCTGGTACACAGATGGGAGCAGCTTCTTACACCAAGGTGAGCGAAGAGTGGGAGCGGCTGTGGTTGATGGAACCTCCGATGTCTGGGCGTCGGCTCTGGCACTTGGAACCTCGGCTCAAAAGGCTGAGCTTGTGGCCCTCACCCAAGCATTGAAGGCAGCATGGGGTAAGAAAGTCAACATTTACACCGATAGCCTTTACACTTTTGCCACTGCACATATCCATGAGGAGATATATTGGAGGAGGGGCCTGCTGACCTCCGCCGGCAGAGACATTAAAAATAAACAGGAGATTCTTGATCTCCTACAAGCCCTCCACCTGCCAAAGAAACTGAGCATTATTCACTGCCTGGGTCACCAAAAAGGAGAAAGCCCAGTGGCTCGGGAAAATAGGATGGCAGATGAAACAGTGAGGGCTGCAGCCTTAGAGAAGGAGGTGCTCCTACTGCAGGCACCAGAGACACAGTCTACACCTCCAGGATTTGAATACTCAGATGAGGACCTAAATATGGTTCAGCAGTTGGGAGCAAGATATGATGAGCAGGCCAGGGTCTGGAGGTTCCAGGACAAGGTGGTCCTGCTGCGGAAGATGGCCAGAGAACTAGTGGCTGACCTTCACAGGTGGACTCACCTAGGACACAAGAAACTCAAGACCCTACTAGAAAGGGAGGAACAGTTCTTTTTCATACCTAGACTAGACTCCCTGGTCAGACAAATCACAGGATCCTGTGTCCCCTGCGCCAAGGTGAACACAGGCCACCTCAAGCTACCAGAAGGAGCCAGAATGTGAGGGGCATGAGCAGGAACAAACTGGGAGATTGACTTCACTGAAATCCGCCCAGGCAGGTATGGGGCCAAGTATCTCCTAGTTTTCATAGACACCTTCTCTGGATGGACAGAAGCATTCCCCGAAAAGCAGGAGACCACCCAAGTGGTGGTCAAGAAGATCCTGGAAGACATCTTTGCCCGTTTCGGCCTACCCAAGGTACTAGGGTCAGACAATGGCCCTGCCTTCGTCTCCCAGATAAGTCAGTTGGTGGCCAAGGTACTGGGGATAGATTGGAAACTACATTGCACCTATAGGCCCCAGAGTTCAGGACAGGTAGAACATTTGAATAGAACCATTAAAGAGACCTTGACTAAATTAGCATTGGAGACTGACACTAGAGACTGGTTCGAGCTCCTGCTGATGGCCCTGTTCTGGGTCCGGAACACCCCTACCCCTTTTGGACTGACTCCAAATGAAATTCTCTATGGGGGGCCTCCCCCGATAACAGACCTGCTGGGGCTTGACATTGATTCTTTTGCTACATCTCCCAGCCTACAGGCCTGCCTGAGGGCCCTACAGCTGATCCAGAACCAAGTCTGGAAACCCCTAGCGGTGGTGTACCAGTCCAAGAGTCCGGTGGTGCCTCATCCTTTCCAGATTGGAGACTTGGTCTATGTCCGCAGACATCACTCCAGGACCATCAAACCTTGCTGGAAGGGGCCATATACTGTGCTGCTAACCACTCTGACCACCATTAAGGTAGACAGAATCGCTGCCTGGATCCATGCCTCACACATCAAGTCAGTGCCATTGGAGGACGGCGAGAATCCAGACAAGCCAGCCAGATGGAAGCTCCAACGTACCCAAAACCCACTCAAGATAAGACTCCTAAAGACTGGATGATGGCCCTGACTATGTTCCTACCCCTTATGCTTCCCTCAGCTGTAGGAAATCCTCACAATCCTCACGCCCCCCAGAAATTGACTTGGCAGGTGTCATCAGCAAATGGTGATGTCATCTGGTCCATGACCCATACAGCCCCACTGTGGACCTGGTGGCCCTCCTTGCACCCTGATCTATGTCCCTTGGCCGCAGGACTGGACTCCTGGGATGTCCCTGAGATGGACCCTACATCCCAACCTAAATCAGAGTCCAAGGGCCAGTGCCCAGGTGCAGGGATGGGGGGGGCAAGGATTTGGGTGCAGTCATCCCCAGTACCAGTCAAGGCTCCGCACCAAGGGTGTGTACTCCTGCCTCCAAAACAGAAGGTCCAGGTTGGAGATCCTCCAGTGCAGAGGGGGAGATAGTTTTTTCTGCAAAGAATGGGGTTGTGAAACGACAGGGGATACCTATTGGAAGCCCAGATCTTCTTAGGATCTAATAACACTCACTAAGGGGCACCGGGGCACAGGACTCACAAAAGACCACTGCCAAATGCACTATGGATGCAACACAGGTACCTGGACCGAGGAGGGGCCTTGTACTAACTTTACCTATAATCCACTTAACATCAGCTTCACTGATAAGGGCAAGGAAAATCGAACTTGGGTTAAAGGCAACCAATGGAGAATCCAGGTCTATGTGACAGGGTATGATGATGGGCTCCTACTAACCATCAGACCAAAAATAGAGGCCCCTGACCCTCTGTCACTGGGGCTTAACCCAGTCCTGACCAATCAAGGCCCAGCCTCCCGGCCAGCCCTGCCCCCACCTTCCCTGTAGCTAGAGTTTTCCTGCCTGGCCCACAGTCAGGACAAATCTCTCTCACCTGCCAGTCCCACAGCTGCTCAGACCTGACCAAGTAAACACAGAGACTTATATTGCTTACAAACTATATGACTGTGGCAGGCTTCTTGCTAACTGTTCTTGCAGCTTAAATTAATCCATTTCCATTAATCTATACCTTGCCACGTAACTCGTGGCTTACCGGCATCTTCACATGCTGTTTCTCATCATGGCAGCTGGCAGTGTCTCTCTGACTCAGCCTTCCACTTCCCAGCTTTATTCTCCTCCTTGTCCCGCCTATACTTCCTGCCTGGCCACTGGCCAATCAGTGATTTATTTATTGACCAATCAGCAACACACTTGACATACAGACCATCCCACAGCACTTCCCCAATGGTGGGGGCCAACAGAACCACCACAGAACCACTCTCGCTGCCACCCCCTACGGAGCAGCGACTGTTAAACCTGATTCTTGGGGCCTTTCTTGCCCTCAACCAGACTGATCCGGAGCAGACTAATTCTTGCTGGCTATGCTTAGCTACAAGCCCTCCCTATTATGAAGGGGTAGCTGTGATGGGAACCTATAACAATACCACCAGCGCTAACTCATGCCATAGCACCTCACTTTCCCTTACTCTGACTGAGGTCTCAGGGCAGGGCACCTGCATAGGTAATCCACCCCAGCCCCATTGGAAGCTCTGTAATTCCACCACCCCCATCCCAAATACATCCTTCTATTTGGTGCCCCCTCCTGGGATATGGTGGGCATGCAACAAAGGCCTCACTCCCTGTATATCCACTCAGGTTCTAAAAGACACCAACAATTAATGTGTCATAGTACAAGTAATGCCTAGAATACTTTACCATCGGGGGGTGTCCTAGAAGACCACTATGATCCACACCTTACCCACTACCGGAGGGAACCTATATCTCTCACCCTAGCTATCATGCTGCAGTTAGGGATGGCAACTGGAGTTGGGACAGGGACTGCTGCCCTGGCCAGCGGAAACCAACAATATTGGGCCCTTGAAACAGCAGTATATGAGGATCTGCGGACACTAGAACAGTCCGTCTCCAAATTAGAACAGTCGCTTACCTCACTCTCAGAGGTCATGTTGCATAACAGGCGAGAATTAGACTTATTGTTTCTCAAAGAAGGGGGCCTATGTGCTGCACTAGGTGAAGAATGTTGTTTTTATGCAGATCATTCTGGGATAGTCAGGGACTCCATGACTAAGCTGAGGGAAAAGCTTAACAAGAGACAGAGAGACCAAGAAGGCCAACAGGGATGGTTTGAGGGATCGTTCAACAGGTGCCCCTGGATAACCACCCTGGTCTCCACATTGCTGGGATCCCTAATCGTTCTCCTCCTACTCCTAACCTTCGGCCCCTGTATTCTGAACAGGCTACTCCAATTCATCCGTGATAGATCTATCACCCAAGCATTGGTGCTAACCCAACAGTACCAAGCCCTACCTACTATTGATAGCTTGCCCTAAAATTTTAAGATTTAAATTGGTCCAAAGAAAAAGGGAGGGATGAAAGAGCTAAACATGAGATAGAGAAATGAGTACCAGTCTCAGGCCCCCAAACCGTTAGCCTCAGCAGAAATATTCTTGTGATATTTCTTGTGGCATCCTGTAGCCTCAGCAGAATAATCTTGTGACATTATCTGGGTCTAGCAGAACATCCTATGGCTATTCTAGGAAGAAAAACAGCCCCCATGGAAAGTCCCCATAGCTGTAGTCCCCCTCCCCAGTGCTGATCTTTAAGCTAGCCAATTATGTATTGCCCTGAATGCTATGCTAATTTTGTGGGTTTTGCCTTTAAAAGATGCCTGCAATTACTGTTCAAGGCTCCTCTCACTGAATAGTGCAGAGGGCCTGTTTGTGCAAACGATCAAATAAAGCCTCTTGCTGGTTGCATCAACTGGTCTGGAGTCCGGGTTTCTGGGGCACCCACCTGAGAGGGTAGTGCCCTGAATCTGGGGTCCATCACAGGCACCAGTACCTGGGTTCAGGCTGCCACAGCTTCCAGGGACTGATTCAGCCATAGTCTAGAGTGGGAACAAGAATGGAGTGTGGGGAACATAGGGAACCTTCTGCCCAGCTGGATCTTCATGGCCCTCTTCATCCTGCCCTTGGCTGGAAACTTCTCTTTTATAATGAGGCAGTAAAGACCAAGAGAGGACCAGGTGCTAAGTCTAAGCCTCTCTTACCTCTTGCAGGAAGCTAGGTCATTCCTGTGTCTTTTCTTGTTTAATTTCAATGTCTTTAGCTAGGACTGATCCTCACAGAGATTTTCATGTGGAATAGTAGGGGAAAGGGTACAGATCTGTAGTATCAGAGGTCTAAGAGGAACACCAAAAAAGTATAATGGTGGGGCTGGGGAGAGGGCTGTGGTAGAGGGCTTGTCTAGCATGCATGACTCTTGAGCTCTGTCTGTAGTAGAATAAGGAGAAGGAAAATAAACAAACAAAAAACCAAAGTACTAAGGATACTGTGCTTTTCAAATCTATACATAACTTATGTGTGTTAAGAATCATAAGCGACGCTGGTTACCAGTGCTGGTTACCACACAGAAAGGTCACAAGCCATCACAAAACCCAGTATCAGAGCTCTATTGGTGCGGGGCAGAAGAACCAGTCCTGGGGGAGATGCACATGCAGAAAGCAGAGAGAGAGGGAGAGAGACAGAGAAGAGATAGTGGGGTGGAGAGAGAACAGAGAAGGGAAGAGAGAAGTTTGTGTCCGGCTTTTTAAGGAGCAGGTGGGCTTACAGAGCTATGCCAGGCATGTGTTGATTGTGTGACCACGCCACACTGATGATGTAAGACTCAAGACCAGAGTCAGGTGGATCTCTATGAGTTCGTGGCCAGCCTGGGCTACCAAGTGAGTTCCAGGAAAATGGCACCAAGCTACACAGAGAAACCCTGTCTCGAACCCTCCCAAAAAAATGCCTTAAAAAAAACCTCAAGACCCTTTGCTTAGCTCCTGAACTGTGCATGTGTGGTCATGTAGCTGGAGTAAGGACAGAATTCTAACATTCCAAGTTTTTTGTTTATTATAAAAAAAGTGAGTGAACAGGAATAGGGGCATCATTTCTCCCCAAAAAAATGCTTCCAGCTGACTTGGTGGGTGTCAGTTGACTCTTGGGCAGTAGGGAAGGGGGCTTCCAAGGTAGACAGGTGTCCTGGGATGGTCCGCTATCATCTGCTGCCTCAGAGCTGTTCATCTTTCTTGGCTTGGCATTTTGGCTGCTGTTGTGTCTGACAATCTTGTCAGACACAACCAGTAGTTAGCTGGTGAGACAGAGAAAAGCATAGAAGAAAGAATTATTATTATTATTATTATTATTATTATTATTATTATTATTATTTCCTTTGGGGAATTCCCAGGGTGATAGAGGGGATCCCATACCAGAAATGTTGGGTTTGACATTTATCTGAAGTAGGCCCAATCTGTTAGAATGGCTTAAGCTAGTTTCTGGAGCCTAGAAAAAATTTTAAACACATTAAGAAGCAGCCGTGAGAAAATTAAATTCTTGGGCTCGTGACCACTGTAGTGTTTAGTACTCTACTTAATTCTTACCTTAGATAAGCCTTACTAGAGACAGGTTATTTTAAGGCATCTGTTTCCTTTATTAGTTTAGCATACAGGAGACACAGGTGATCAATTTCTGAGAGCATTTAACAGTAGTAGATGGTTATATTAAAGTCTGTTTTTTTTCAGAGCCCAGACACTTTTGGTCTGGGGGTGTAAAACATGTTAACTGTTACAGTTCCTTTACCATCTGGGTATATATTTGATGGTCCTTGGATTCCAGCTCTATGTTGATCCTGTAATAATTAGCTGAGTAGTTAATTAGAAGAGGGAACTGTGAAGAGAAAAGATTGTGGGCTGAGACCTTTTTCTTCTGGAATTGGGGACAAGGCAGAGAGCAGGGCTCTGTCTGTGTCACTGTGCATAGGAAGCACTGCTGACTGGTCTGGAGAGAGGCACATGGAGGGAGCAAATGAAATGAAAGCTCCTACCTTAGCTGAAAAATCTTTTCACATTAAGTAACCCTGAAAGTACAATTAAGTTTGGTGAGGTGAGTAAGACTGTCCCCCTACCCTGACAATAGGAAAATGAGGAGAGGTGAGACCCCAAAACTCCCTCAGGACTGATTAAGTGGCTCAGTATCCAACATGAATAAAATGGATCACCTCCATGCTGCATCCTGGGTTCCCTGTGAGTCAGTGGCTAATCCTGGGAAGTCTGCTGGAGGTTGTTGTTGTTTGTCCCCATGCCACTTGGTGCCCGGGTGCAGTCAGCTGACCAGTTGTCTCTCTGGGTGGCACTTTGAACAAGGCTAAATTGATGGCCTGGCAGGGCACACACTATCCTAAGTAGCCTTCTAAAACAGGGACCTGGGAGCCCTTATGCAGCCACTTGGATGGCGTGTGCCAGCATTTGGCAATTCTGTTCACAGGCCTTCTTCCATGGTCCACTGTAAATACAACAGGTGAAACTTCTACCTGTTGGGTCAGGAGACTTGCTCTCCAGATGCTTAAGTTTTAGCCCTTATGTTGGGGAGCTCTGGGAGACAAGAGATGGATTTTATTCCATGTCTTGAATTTTCTTTTTTTTTTTTTTGATAATTTGGTGGCTTGAGAACAGCTGTAGGAAGACCTGCCAGAAGGCAGGATATAAACTGATCTCTGACAAAGAGCCATCCAGATTATTGTGATCCCCATGTGGGTTCTGATAATAATCTTATTTGCATGTATCCTAGCCTGCTTCCAGACCTTTCTGCTTAGCAGACTACTCAGTACTGGACAACAGAACAGAGAACAGATAAGATATGGTTCTTTGGAATCACAGATTTATTAAGTTCAGGAATGTAAGTGGTCAGGAGAGAAAAAATCAGAAAGGAACGGTTTAGAGCTTAGGTAAAAGCTAGTGTGTGTGTGGGAGAACAGAGAAGAGAAAAGAGGGGTCTGTGTCCAGCTTTTTAAGGAGCAGGAGGGCTTATGGAGCTATGTCAGGCATGCACTGATTGAGTGACCACGCCATGCACACATAGTCACCAGTGCACACTGATGATGTAAGACGCAAGACCCTTTGCTTAGCTCCTGAATTGCGCATGTGCCATCATGCAGCTGGAGTGAGGGCAGAATTCTATCACTGTGTAACCTTATATATAATGTTTTGTTTTTATACATAAAAATCAGTACTTTTTTTTTACTGTGACAGGGTCTCACTATAATGTTCTGGCTATCTTGGAATTCAATTTGTAGAACAGGCTGGCTTGTTCAGAATACACTGAAGAAATCCACCTGTCTCTGCTCCATATGTGCCTGTGCCACCATGTCCAGGTAAGATTTTTAACATTATTTTTAAATTGTGTATAAATGTGTGTGGGGGTGTATTCATGTGTGTGCAAGTGTCCACAGATGGCACTGATGCCCAAAGGGCATCAGATACCCTGGAGCTTGAGTTACAGGTGCCTGTGAGCTGCTTGGTGTGGATGTTGGGAACTGAACATGGGTGTTCTGCAAGAGCAGTATTCACTCTAGATAACTAAAACATCTTTCCAGGCCATGTGTACAGTTCTGATTTATGTTATCATGCAGGGGTGTGAGTACATGTACATGTACACATATCTACACAGAAGAAAAGTTCTATTCCAATATTTGGGAGTTGGGATGTGGCTTAGTTGTTACCACTGCTTGCCTAGCATATCTCCTGAAACTCTGAGTTTGATCCAAGGCATCTCATGTGTCAAATATGTTAGTACACAGCTGTAATACCAGCACTTGGGGGTATAAAACAGGAAGATCAGAAGTTCAAGGTCATCCTTGAACAAAGTGAGTTTGAAGCCAGCCTGGGATACAAGAAAATATGTCTCAAAAAAGAAAGAAAGAAAGTATCTTACAGGCATCACTATTGCACCCCTGGCTATCAGCATCCCCAAAGGTAACCAGGCCCAGAAGTTGTTTCCAATTTCCAAGGGTCTCTGAGGACCAAGCTGGGCTGGTTCCATGTCTGGTTTCTTACAGCCTGGTAAGGATAGCTGCTGACAGCCTGGCTGACAACATTGTGCTTCTTTCCCTAATATTGCTATACAATACAGGAGAGTGCTACTACCTGTCTTTGGTCTTTAAGCATGATTCCTGGTTCAAAATCTTCATGTCCCTCTTTGAATACTCCAATACCCTGCCAGCCACTACATGTCTTAGAGACCTAGTAAGGGAATCATGACATCAGGTAACATTTAATTAAGAGACCCAGGAGTGTCCCTCAGTATAATGAGAGATGACAATATGGGAGCCATTTAGTCTCCAAGCTGCAAGCTTCTAGTGAGGGGCACAATGCCTAGGCTAGGGGTTTCAGGGGAAGTCAATGAAAGGGCTTCCCAGTGATATCTGTCTGCCTGCCTAAAATAAAGATGGGATGGAGGCTTAAGGCCTGACTGCTGTATCATGTAATCTGAAGATGTTCACTCTCTGTCCTTTCTTCTGTGACTGGTCTCCATGTCTCCATTCCTTGTCATTTTACTGCCTTTTTTATACTGACATAAACCAGGTTCCTTGAAAGGACCTCTGATCAAATAAACATTCTTTCCTCTCCACAGTTTCCTGTGCATTCCTTGACCTAATTCCTTGGACAGGACAGAAGGCTGGCACCCTGAGTCTAGAAGTTGAACATGACCCTAGTGTGGGCCCAGGTATAAGGGGAGTGAAGGGACACTAGGCCACTTGAGCATGTGGCTCTGGCAGCCTTGCCCTTCTCCCCAGTTCCCTCTGCCTAGCTAAAAACCATTAGATTACACTCCTAAAGCTAGTCACTATTACCTTATTTGGCACTTCCTCCTCCTGAGGCTGACTGCCAAGGTCCAGCTATCTAAAGTTCAGCAGTCAGAAGCCCCCTTCAGTTCACCTAATTAACATGCCCAATTAAAATGCACATCCTTGCCCATTATAACACAGACCTTCTGGGTGCATTCCTTTCTCCTCTTATGTCACAGGAGATTTTACAGGATTATGAGGGCTAATTGGAAAAATGACTGGAGTTATGCAGAGTATCAATATAACGGGCCCCACTATTGATAAAAAAGGAAAAAACATCACTGAAGACATTCAGCAACCATTTGATTCCTTTTGTCTAAATCTGGGGAACATACTATCAAGATTGAAGTACCTATTAACTGGGATCAGTTGATTAATTGATTGCCTTCCCGATTTTGTATCCCATCCCCTATATGGAAAGGCTAACATGGGGCTTTGGGTCCAGACACCAGAGGAGGGTGAGGCTCCACTATCTATGAACAGTACTACACCAAAAACTACTGATAATTACCTCATAAGATGAGTAAAAAAAACCTAGAACTGTCTTTGGGAGCTGGCCTTTATGTGGGTGACTGGAAATGGGAATTAATCAATTGTTGAATGCTTAAGACTTGGGCTGATTCTTCTATGTCCATATTAAGTGTATACTTAATTTACAGCAATAACTAGATTTACTGGATAAAGAAATCCAGACATTAAGATGGCTGGTAAGAGGAAATTGTGATCCCTGATTTTCCTCCTTTTGTTTAACTCCTTACTCAGTCTCAAACATAACAAAGCCAGGAGTCAATTAAGGGAAATCATATTGGGATTGTGGAGCAAAGAGTTCTTTTTTTTGTACTTTTTTTTGTAGGCAGGACAAATTGTAGGTTGAAGGTGTTTGTGACTGAGTTGGTGTCCCAGTCCCTCTACTGGAAGTCTTATTTGGTCACAGGAGATGGTCAGTTCAGCCTCACATACATCTTTGCTAGGAATCTTGGCTACAACTCTCTAATGAAATTTTAAGTCTGAACTCCACACGTGTGAAAGAATGGAAAATGTCTACAACATTTTTTGCTCAAATTTGGGAATCACATAAAATCAATCCTAGACCCTTCAAAAATTATACCATGGGGAATGATACTCTTAATAATTCTGTTGCTTAAGTGTTTCCTACAGCATGTTTCCTGGCAGCGCTGCATCAACAAAATGACCCTGCAACTGCTAATGGCTCTGGAACATCATGATCATCACCCCCCCTAAGGAAGTATTAAGAGCCTGACTCATGGAAATTCGTGATGCCTCTGTCTAATTCTCTTGCACCCTAGGTGCTTACCAGGGGAACCACCCTCCCAGGGCTGGTAGCCAGAGATGGGTAAGAGCCTGTTAGGCAGGCCAACCTAAGGCAGGCACAGTTGCCATGTTGGAGGGTCCCTGAAGTAGGGGCAACAAGATTAGAACAAAGAACTCTAATTCCCACTAGTGGCCACAAAATAAAATAAAAAGGGTGATATGAGGTGGGTAAGGCCAGAAGCACTGGGTCTTGTACTGACATACTGACATGTGCAGTAGTATCCTGACCTAGAAGATGCTAAAACCAGACCCCCAAGAGGACAAGATGACATATACAACCCAGAGCCAACCAGGAAACACCATGACAGCTGGAAGCAGAACACACCAAAAACTACACACATAAATACCTCTGTCCTTTGTTTAATAAATGAGAATGCTTACAACCTCCCAGAGCCTGTGCCATTGGTTCTGTGTCTATTCACCCCCTGCCCCTGGGATTAGAGACAGTGGGATACCAGCTGCAGAGCCAGCAACAATGCAGTATTACTCAGCTGTCAAACATTTTGAGATCAGAAAATTTGTTTGCAGATGGATGGAACTGGAGGAGATCATCCTGAGAGAGTGAACCAAGACCCAGAAAGAAATACACATATGTACTCACTCATAAGTAGATATTAATCATAAAGTAAAGACAACAATGCTATGATCCAGAGACCCAGAAAAGGTAAGATACAAAGAGGGCTCAAGGTGTGGTGGCATGAATCTCACTGTGAAGGGGAAATAGAATAATAATCATTGCTGGTGTATGGAGGGAATAGACTGGAAAGGGTTGGGAATGGAAATAGAATGAGGAGGGGGTGAATGGAGAGAGATAAAGAGAGAGAGAGAGCTCTGGGTGAGACAACTAGAATCAGGGACCATCTCTGGAATGAGCTAGAAACCTAGTGAGATGGAAACTCCCAAGAAACTATGAGAGTGGCCCTAGCCAAGATTCCTAGCAAAGATGTATGTGAGGCTGAACTGACCATCTCCTGTGACCAAATAAGACTTCCAGTAGAGGGACTGGGACACCAACTCAGTCACAAACACCTTCAACCTACAATTTGTCCTGCCTACAAGATATGCTGGGGTAAAAGTCACAGAGAAATTGTGGGAGTGGCCAAGGAATGACGGCTCCAGCTTGAGACCCATACCGTGAGAGGGAACATACCCATGACACTGCCTGGGGGGCCAGGACCTGAGGCTGAATAGCCTAGACATCTAGGATAGAACCAAACATGACTAGCACAAAAAACTCAATGAGACCCACAGTCAAATATTAGGCAGAGCTTGGGAAATACTGAGTGTAGCTAGAGTTTTCCTGCCTGGCCCACAGTCAGGACAAATCTCTCTCACCTGCCAGTCCCACAGCTGCTCAGACCCAACCAAGTAAACACAGAGACTTATATTGCTTACAAACTGTATGGCCATGACAGGCTTCTTGCTAACTGTTCTTACAGCTTAAATTAATCCATTTCTATAAAACTATACCTTGCCACGTAACTCGTGGCTTACCGGCATCTTCACGTGCTGTTTGTCATCTTGGCAGCCGGCAGTGTCTCTGACTCAGCCTTCCACTTCCCAGCTTTATTCTCTTCCTTGTCCCACCTATACATCTTGCCTGGCCACTGGCCAATCAGTGATTTATTTATTGACCAATCAGCAACACACTTGACATACAAACCATCCCACAGCACTGTTAGATGTTTTGGATGTGGAAATCAAGGACATTTGAAAAGGGACTATAAACAGGTCATTCCTAGAAATAATGTTTCTTCAAGGAACACTGGCAACAGAATGCCCCTTCCTTCTGGAGTATGCAGAAGGTGTGGTAAGGGAAAACACTGGACCAATGAATGTAGATCAACAAGGGACAGACAGGGTAATCCTTTGCCTCAGGCTTCAGGAAACTCCCAGAGGGGCCTCAGGCAGACCCCCACAGTAAATCCAGTTCAAACCTTTCCTGCAGTTGTAGAGGAAACCCCTACTCAAAGCAATTAAATAACCAAATGCCTATTGGAATAAATCATGCTGGTCAGGATGATGAAACAGAGAGAATAGGAAATTCAGGAAAAAACATAAAGAAAATTTTTTGGCAAACTTCTATTAATGAACAAAGACCAAAATTATCGATAAAAATAAATGGTGTTTTGTTGTCTGGTCTGGTTGACACAGGTGTGGACATTCCATAATTGCACCAGAATTTTGGCATCCAACTTGGCCTCTTCAGGAGGTAAACATTCAACTGTTAGGAATTGGGAAATTATCTCAAGTGAAACAGAGTGCAAGATGGCTCGAATGTATAGGTCCAGAAGGACAGAAAGGAAAATTAAAACCATATGTGGCTAACATAGCTATGAACCTGTGGGGTCGAGACTTGTTACAACAATGGAATACTCAGATTCACATCCCTCCAATCTCAGAAACAAATCATAAACTAGTACATGCTTCTGAGAGAAAGATTAGAAGATATTATTCTAATGAGTAGTCACCAGCCATCCATGTCATACAAGAACAGGGCACAACAACTGATAATCTTCCAAAAACACCAACAGCTCTACCTTTAAAATGGTTAACAGACAAGCCTGTATGGGTTCAGCAATGGACTTTAACAACAGAGAAACTCCAGGCTTTACAAGAGCTGGTAGAAGAACAGTTAAATGCTCAGCATATTGAAGAATCAACCAGCATTGGAATTCTCCTGTATTTGTTATTAAAAGGAAATCTGGTAAATGGAGAATGGTAACAGACCTTAGAGCAATTAACAAAGTAATTCAGCCAATGGGCTCTCTACAATCTGGAATTCCTTTGCCTACTCTGTTAGCAAAAGGCTGGCCTCTCATAGTTATTGATTTAAAAGACTGTTTCTTTTCAATACCCTTACAAGAAAAAGACAGAGAAAGATTTGCTTTCACAGTGCCTACTTATAATAATTCTCAACCGGTTAAAAGATTTCCATGGAGGGTTCTCCCACAGGGAATGTTGAATAGCCCAACTTTGTGCCAATATTTTGTAAAACAGCCATTAGAAGTGGTACGTAAAAAATTTCCTAAATCTATAATTTATCATTATATGGATGACATTTTATTAGCTGATTCAAATGCAGATACTTTAGAAAGAATGTTTGAAAAAGTAAAGAAAATTTTACCTTGCTGGGGATTACAAATTGCTTCAGAAAAGGTACAAAGAGGAGATTCTATTAATTGTTTAGGATATAAAATAGAACTTCAAGAAATTAGACCTCAAAAGGTGCAAATTAGGAGAGATCGACTACAGACTCCTAATGACTTTCAAAGATTATTTGGAGACATTTCTCATCTAAGAACTATTGTTGGGGTAAAAAATGATGAACTGAATAATTTGTTTAAAACCTTAGAAGGTGAAAAGGACTTAAATAGTCCAAGAGAATTATCACCTGAAGCTGAGAAAGAATTGGCCTTGGTAGAAAAGAAAGTACATGAAGGGAATGTAGATCATATGGATCCAAAGCTGGATTGCATTTTGGTTATTTTACCTTCTAGGCATTCTCCAACAAGAATATTAATGCAAAGGGAAGATATTATATTGAAATGGATATTTTTACCAAATAAACTAAATAAAAAATTTAAAACTTATGTGGAAAAAGTCTCTGACTTGATTTGGAAAGGAAAATTGAGACTTCGTCAATTAGCAGGAATAGACCCAGCAGAAATTGTCGTACCTTTAACTAAGGAGGACATTGAAAAATTATGGATAAAAAGTGAACCTTGGCAAAAAGCTTGCAGTAATTTTTTGGGAGAAATTAACAGCAAATATCCCACAAGCGATAGAATTGATCTTATAAAGAGAGCTGATTGGATCTTGCCTCGAATTGTACGGGGAAAATCCATATCTGGAGTTCACACATTTTATACAGATGCCAACAAACAAGGAAAGGCAGGTTACAAATCAGAAAATTTAAGTAAAGTGGTTCAAAGTCCTTAAAATTCAGTTCAAAAATCAGAATTGTATGCTATTCTGTTGGTATTAATGGATTTTTCAGAACCTCTCAATGTAGTAACTGACTCTCAGTATGCTGAAAGAGTAGTATTACATATTGAGACTGCAGAACTTATCCCCGATGCTTCAGAATTAACTTCACTATTTATTCAATTACAAGATACAATCAGGAAAAGGAGTCATCCTTTGTATATAACTCACATTCGATCCCATACTGGTCTGCCAGGCCCTCTAGCACAAGACAATGATGAGATTGATAAATTATTGATAGGAAATGTGCTGGAGGCCTCAGAATTTCATAAAAAACATCATATCAATAGTAAAGGTTTAAAAAAGGATTTTTCCATAACCTGGCAACAAGCCAAAGAAATAGTAAAGAAATGTCCTACTTGTTCCTTCTACAATCAAACGCCATTACCAGCAGGATGTAACCCAAAGGGTACTCAGAGGAATGAAATCTGGCAGATGGACGTGTTTCACTTTGCAGAATTTGGAAAATTGAAATATGTACACTACACCATAGATACTTATTCAGGATTTCAATGGGCAACTGCTTTGAGTTCTGAAAAAGCTGATTCTGTAATCACTCATTTGCTAGAAGTTATGGCCATCATGGATATACCTGCACAAATGAAGAACACTGGACAAATGAGACAAGTGAAGAAAATGGACAAATCATCTATCCCAGGAAACAGAGTGAAATGGCGTATGGGTATATTATCTAAAAAATTTTATGTCTTCCTAAATGTTTGTTTCTGCTTTTCTCTAAAGATTTAACACTATTGCCGGGCGGTGGTGGCGCACGCCTTTAATCCCAGCACTTGGGAGGCAGAGCCAGGTGGATCTCTGTGAGTTCGAGGCCAGCCTGGGCTACCAAGTGAGTCCCAGGAAAGGCGCAAAGCTACACAGAGAAACCCTGTCTCGAAAAACAAAAACAAAAACAAAAAAAAAAAACAAAAAAAAAAAAAAAAACAAAACAAAAAAAAAAAAAAAAAAAAAAAAAAAAGATTTAACACTATTGGTCTTCTAACAGTCCAGGTTCAATTAAAATTTAAAGCTGACTTTGGAGTTGGAGAATGGCTCTCTCCTTCTTTAAACTCAAGCATGTTGTTAAAAGGAAAATGCATGCTCCCTGTAACATGCCAGAAGAAAAGAGCCATCTTCTGCTATGGGACAGGAGAAAAGCCAAATTAATTAAGGGACTATTCTATTACGAACCTCAACTCTTTGATTCTATTCTGATTCTTTAAATTTTTCTTAAAGTATGAATTTTATATCAAAATTTACAAGATTAATGTATATATAGATATATATATATATACATTTTAAACTTTGTTAAGATATGAATGGTCATATAGAGTACTAACTAATTCTTGACATACAGACCATCCCACAGCAACTGAGGAGAGGGAGAAGTAGGATAGTAGGAGTCAAAGGATTCAAGGTAATCACAAGAAAACCCACTAAATCAACTAACCTAGGTTCATAGGGGCCCAAAAAAACTGAACTTCTAAACAGGGAGCCTGAATGGGAATGACCTAGGCCCACTGCATATATGTTACAGTGGTGTAGCTTGGTCTTCTTGTGGGACTCTTGAAAGTGGGAACATGGGCTTTTTCTGACTCAGTAGTTTTCTTTTGGGCTTCCTTATTCCTACCATGTTGCCTAATGCAGCCTTAATAGCAAAGGAGGTGCCTGTTCTCACTGAAACTTGATATGCTATGAGTGGTTGATATTTATTAGAGTCCTTTCCTTTTCTATAGAGAAATGGAGATGAAGCAGATGTCATGGGGGTTTAAAGAATGTGAGACTTAGAAGTCTGGTTGATGGTAAATTTGGGAAGGGACATGCAACTGTCTTGGCAGATAGACCCACTGACATTATGAATTCCTCTTAAGCTTTGCTGGCTGTGGGCCTTCAAGGAAAACTGTGCAGGGTAAGAAGACAGTGGAAGTCACAAGGAAGAAAACATCACTGAGACTTTACCATTAGTACCCAGCTGACCCCATTATAACACCACTTCCTATACTCTGGGCCTCTGATTCCCATCACTTTCCAATACCTGGTATGTTACAACTTTCTTGTATACCATCAACATAACCAGTGTCTATTCTACGAGTTCAGTCTGTATACAATGGCCAAACCATGTTTTTTAATACTGTCATAAACATTTAATTGAATAACAACAGCAAGCTGTGTAAGTTTAAGTCAGTGAGTGGCAGGAATCTCTATAAGAAATAAGGATCTGATGTGGTAGGGTAAGTGCCTTTCTGTGTATTTTCCCAGCATGCATTAATTCATACCCTACAAATGACAGCAAACTAAATTTGTTAGTGTACAATTTGGGAAAGTCACCTTGAGTCAATGAAATTCCCATTTAGGAAGGCCTATCCATTTCTCTGTGGTAGGCCCACACCCACTTTTCCCCCAGGGTACTCTTTAGGAGGGAGAAGTGAGAAATACTAGGTAGAAGCATAGAGGAGAGAGAAACAGAAACACAGGATAGCCTCAGGAGGGCCTGGATCAAAATCCACCAGCCCTTTCTGTCTCTTCTAAAGGGTTTTTTATAGAAATGCCAAGGGGTGGAGCAAGAGACCTCCCCCTACCTCAACCAAGTATAGACCCTTCCAATCACCTAGTAACCATGCACATAGTCAAGCAATCCTCTAAGGCCACCGTGCTGGGTAAAGCAAGTTCAGATCTCATTAGGAAACCTTTGTCAGCCTCCACAATTTCCCCTTCTTGATATACTAAAGGACCCCCCAGGCCCTTCAGATAGACTGTGCCTGTCTTAGTTCATCCTTCTTAAATAATCTTCCTTACCCATCTTGGAGATACACTATCCATCAAGCATACCCATCTTGGAGAGACACTTTCCATCAAGCATACTCCAGCTTAGGTTGGAAGCTATCAAGAAGATAGTTGCCTGTCGTTGGCTACTAGCCTCTAGTGTGTGTGTGTGGGGGGGGGTTACAGAGCTTAACTCAGCTCTGACCCAGATCCCTACTAAGACCTTGCAAACATCCACAGTATCTCCACAGCTGCCACACCTCACAGTAAAGAAGCAGAGAATAATAAATATGGAATATCCTTTTTGAAAAGGGTCTAAGGTGACTACAGCTTCACCAAGCCTTTTTCTAAGTCAAAACTCTTTCCTAACAGTTGTTCAATAAAATTTTCAAGAGACTATTTTGATTCCCAGGAGAAAACAGTCATTTCAAAACACTTTAAAGTATCCACTCAAGGAAATGAAAACCCATGCTAATTGTAAAATCACTTTTAGCTCTTTAGTAAGCTCATATATACATGTGTTCCTACGACAGCAGTAGAATTTCTGTACAAACTAACTCAAATATGGGAGGCCTTCCCCTTTGTGGGAGGCCTAACCCATTCTAAACAGAAACAGAGGAGGAGTGGAAACTTTTAGGAAGAAGACAGAAAAGTTCCCCTAATTATGAAACCTTCACTTAAGTTTTCCAGGGGCCACTGAGACCATAAAATTATATTTTGAGCTATCATAAAAAGTGTTCAAATATATCTAAAGCTAAAAGAGTAATAAAACTTCAAGATGCTTCTAATGTGGTTGATTTGGTTTATCCTTTAAAATTTAATGTTACCTGCCAGGCGGCAGTGGCATACACCTTTAATCCCAGCACTTGGGAGGCAAAGCCAGGCAGATCTCTGTGAATTTGAGGCCAACCTAGTCTACAGAGCAAGCTCCAGGACAGGACAGGCACCAAAACTACACAGAGAAACCTTGACTTGAAAAACCAAAATAATAATAATAATAATAATAATAATAGTTATCTAATTTGTCCAGACTAGACAGATATTGATGGAGTAATAAAAACAATTCTAATATGAAAATCACTATACAAGCTTACATCCAACATTTACACTTACATTCAACATTTACACTTTCTACAAACTTATGTTCAAAAGGAAACTCTATAGGACTATTTTAGAAACTTTAGCACATATCTAGAAGAGATTTTTTTAAAAATAACTATTTACCAAACTTATATTCAAAAGGAAGCTTTATAGAACTATTTTACAAACTGTAGCAAACATTTAGAAAGACTCTCTTAACTGAACTAACTTACACTAGAAAGAATCTCTTGACAGAAATATTGCATTTTCTTCCAACAAGATAAGAAGTACACAAATCATCCTTTTTTTAAAGATTTATTTATTTATTATGTATACAGAAGAGGGTGCTAGATCTCATTACAGATGGTTGTGAGCCACCATGTGGTTGCTGGGAATTGAACTCAGGACCTCTGGAAGAACAGTCAGTGCTCTTAACCTCTGAGCCATCTCTCCAGCCCCCACAAATCATTTCTAAAGTTTGGAGTTTATAGTCAGTTTTGATATCATTCTGAAAGTTTTGTTGAGAGTTTGAAGTCAGAGCCTAATTCATCAGTGACTCTAAGCTTGACTGAGGGTAAAATTCCTTCTTCTTAATTTTTTAAAGCTACTTTTTTAGACTTCCATGAGCTCTTTCAACAATTCCTTGTCTTTGATAGATTTTTATTAGCCCAATGTTTCTGACAAGGTTATTTGTTCACAGAAACTGCTACTATTCAAAGGAGTCAAGAACATAGATGGGTTGTTTTATTTATCATAAAACACATCTTTCATTAGCTTACTCTGAGGAAGAACATTTTCATGATTTAGTATTTTCACTTCATTCACTAGCTTCTCAACCCCTAATACCATTTTACTGGTAGCTGTGATACACTCTGATCATGAGTCATTCAGCTCCTACTGTAGTTGTAACTTTTCAACATTCAGTGCTTGGCACATTTTCCTGTCCTCACAAACATCAGTGCATTCACTAAGCTAGCATTCTAATTTAGCATTGTTTTCTTGTAGGGAACTTTCAAGTGAAGTAACTCTTTTTGTAAGAGAGCTAGATTTTTTTTTAGTTTGGTCCCCATCTACAAAGCAGTCACTCCTTTCTGAATCCATGCTTCCTTTTTCCCCTTTAGATTTGCAAAGGAATCACTCATTACAGGCTGCTGTTCAAAAGGCAAAGAACTTGTCTGGTTATCCTCATTTGTTAAGGGTTTCAAAATGACTTGAGAAGCATCATTAGGATTTTAATTGCCTCCTGACAAGCTTCACCTGTCTCTAATTTCCAGGAACCAGAGCCAAACTTTCCAGTAGAATTTTGGAAAATTTGATGCTTTGAGGTGAGAAGGCAGAGTTTTTTGGGCAGTGCAGTACCAGCATCTCTGTTACTAACTACATTTCCCAAACTGCCTTTTTCCATATTGTCACATTGTTATAAACTACATTATGGACTATATTACCCAAGCTGCCATTCTTTATATCATCATGCTGTTATTAAGGAACTACATTTCCTACGCTGCCTTTCTGGGTCCAGAAAGAAACTTCTGCTCACATGGTCTGTGTTCATGCTGAAATCAAAATCAAGCTTCTGCTTTTACCATGGGAGATTTTTGTCTTCCTTAAGCTTGCATTAGCATGCCTGTGTTACCAATTGACAGGTGTACCTCTCTAGTCAGATTCTTCACCTAACACTGTTCCCAGAGCCAATTGCATCTGTCCACCTGCATGCACTCAGACAGGGATTTGGTAACCCTTTCCCCCCCACACCTTACCAGGTCAGTGAAAAAGTAAAAAGAGTACTTGAAAAAAGAGCTTTCTTAGAAAGATCCCCCCATAGACATCCTGCTTGTCCCTGCTAGACCCTTCCCCAAAAATGCAGAGTTCCTGATGCCTTGGCCACGGGTCCAGCCCTGTTCTTTCTGTTTTAGGGGGGCTTATGTCCCCAGTTCTGTACAGTCAACATTTGTGTTAGCTTTTCTCATGCTGTCATTACTGCTAGCAACTTAGACCCTGCCTCCTTCAATTGCAGGGACAATTTCAAAGCCTCCACTGCTGCCTTCACATCAGCAACTTTTCCTCAGCTGCCATTCCACCCTGGGGAGTTTCTGTCCCTGCTCTGCTCTCTGCCTGTACTCTCCTGGGTGTCTATTGCTAAGTTCTAGCCACTGGGGACTCTGACTAGGGTCTAAAGTATCTGCTGTTTTTCTAATACCATCTTGAAGGGAAGAGAGGACTAGCAGAGAGGATATGCCATGTTCCAAGAGGTTTTTGTTTTTTCTAGGGCAATTGCAGGTGATTTTCCCATTCTGATACATATTCTTTCCAGGTGAATCTAATTTTGCCCTTACAGAAAGGAAAACATCTGAAAAGGAAAGACCTGAAAAGCTTCCAGTTTTTTAGAGGGATATTACTATTTTTTTTTTTACCAAGACTTCTGTTCCCTAAACTTGACTTCATGGGCAAGAGGAAACTAATTCTGATGGTACAACGTTTTAATACAGTGGCAATGTCAGCAAAGTGAAGGGTTTTATTTGATCCACATCCACCTCAGGGAAAATTCCACAGGAATCTTTTTCTGCCCGATTTTTCATGGTATATTTTCATTTCTCCAATTCTTCCCCAGGAGTTTTTAGTCCTGTGTTTATAGTCCCATATTTGGAAAATCAAGAACATAGCTCCTCTGTCTTGTTGCTTTTCTTACCCTAAGTTTTTTTGACACTGTATTTCTATATTCTACTCTTTTTTCCTTAATTTTTATAGATAAAAATTAAGAGAGAGAAAAAAAGAAACCTAGAGAGAGAGAGAGAGATACTCACTTCAGCCTACTTTTTTTGGAGCCAAGGATCGAACCCAGGGCCTTGCACTTGCTAGGCAAGCACTCTACCACTGAGCTAAATCCCCAACCCTAAACAGCCTACTTTTTACTTTGGCATTTCTTTCAGCCACCTTACTTTATCTATAATCCCCAAAATAGAATACCCCTGCCTTAATTTTACTACAAAATCAGACATGCCCAACTGCTTCCTACAGGGCCCTCAACCCTCCTTTTGCCAAGTCCCTGGTCTCTGTTTCTGATGCCATCTGTTAGAAGACCTACCCATTTCTCTGTGGGAAGCCTGCTCCCACTTTTTCTCCAGGTTACTCTTGAGAGGGGAGAAGTAAAAAAATATTAGGTAGAAGGATAGAGAGGAGAGAAACAGAAACACAGGATAGCCTTTGGAGGGCATGGATCAAAATCCACTGGCCCCTTCTGTCTCTTCTAAAGGGCTATTTATAAAAAGCCAAGGGGTGAAGCAAAAGACCTCCCCCTAGTTCAGCCAAGTGCAGACCCTTCCAATCACCTGATAACCGTGCACATTATCAAGCAATCCTCTAATGTAGCCCTGCTGGGTAGAGCAAACTAAGATTTCACTAGAAAACCTTTGTGGACCTCAATAGGAAATACTCTTATACTGTTAAGTGCAAACCAGGTGGGCTCACTTCAGCTACATGGTATTTGGCTATCACCTGTGTGTCTCATACAGCACTCAGCAGCTAACATTTTACAGGAGACATGCTCATATAGTTCTTTGTTATTGATGGCATTCCTTTTTCCAGAAAAAGGCTTAATCTTCTTCAAAATCAATATAGCTAAGTGTTCTATTAGTTATGTTCATCTCTTTTAAAAGTCAAATATTGGTATCAGTCTTAGTCAGTGTTCTATAGCTGAGAAAAGACACTGTGTCCATGGAAACTTTTATAAAGTAAAGCATTTAATTTGGACTTGATTACAGTTTCAGAGGTTTAGTCCACTGTCATCATGGTGAGTAGGATGGGGTCATGCTGGCAGACATGGAAGCTGAGAGCGCTTCATCTGGATCCTATGCTTCAGTCAGAATTTTCCCAGGAAAATGGATTATTTAAGGGCCACTGAGGAAATGCTGCAAGACTTACAGATCTTGGGCTACAGAAGTTCAGCTCAGAAAACCCAACTTTGTGCATCAGAGGCTACCTATCCTGGGTACCAGCAAAGGGGAGACAAAGGAGCAAGGCTCTGAAGAGGATTACGACTGTTCTTCAGATCCAAGCTTTAAAGACTAAGAGACAAGTTGGAAGGTTCCTCGGTGCAACTAGGTATTGATGCCTCTGGATACCACAGTTTCTGGATATAGCAAGGCCTCTTATCACAGAGCCCCTAATCTGGACTGAAACAACAAAAAACATTTGAGGCTTTCAGGATGTTTTGAAACATTTTTATATGATTTTCCATGGAACAAAACACTAAAGGAGTTTTAACTCAAATATTGGTCCACGGAAATGCTCCAGGACATACCTGTCCAAAGGACTGGACCTGAGAGCTATAGGATGGCCCATGTGTCTAAGAGTTGTGGCAGCTACTGCTAGTCTAATGAAAATTAAAATACAACTCTGGGTCATGATCTTATACTCACAGCACCCCATAATGCAGTTGAGGCCCTCCTAAAGGAGCACCAGAACAATGGTTCTCTACTTTCTGTATGACAAAATACCAGGCCCTATTCCTTCACCACCCTCAAGTCTGGGTTGAGAATCCCTTCACCATGTACCCTGCTCTTCATTGTTGACTGCCCACAGGGGCTCTACCTCAACTAACATAAGATGAAAGATGAAACCAGGTACATGAGACCTGCAATAACTACTTTAACTGAAACTATTTGGTCTCAAGCCAGGTACCTCAGCATAAAAAGCAGAAATGATCAATCTGACCCAAACTTTCAGATGGGGAAAAGGAAAGTTCTCCATCATATACCTGGATGATAACTATGCATTTACTACTGGCATGTCCACAATAGAGAAAGATGGGTTATCACAGCTGGGAAAAGTGGCACTAAAAATCTTGGTCCTCCTAAAGGCTACTTGGCTTCCCCTATGAATTGCTATCCTCCTCTCTGGGCCACTGACCTGGCTGCCCAACAAATGGCTCTAGGGCTGGTGGGGCCTATTGATATTCTGATAATGTATCCTGACTGGATACTGCCTGAGGCTCCATGGTAAAAAGAAAGGTACAGCTCAAAGCCACATGTTGATGGAGGACACAGAGGGAAAGATCATTCTCTCAGAAACAGCTGATAGGACTCTGGTAACTGACCTTTACCAGGCTACTCATCTGGGATCCTCAAAACATTCTGAGTTGCTCAGACCAAGGTTTGTTATACCTGGACTGGGGAGCCTAGGAGAGGCAGTTTCACCCAGATGAAAGGTGTATGCTCAAGTAACTCCTAAAGAGGATTCCTTACCCAGAAAGAGGTCCAAATGTGAGGACAACTGTGGTGGTACTGTGTTCCCCAAAATATTGTGCACCCTAATAAACTTATCTGGGGCCAGAGACAGAACAGCCACTAGATACAAAGGCTAGAAAATGGTGGCACTCACAACTTTAATCCTAGCATTCCAGAGGTAGAAATCCCTCTGGATCTGTGAGTTCAAGGCCACATTGGAAACAGCCAGGCATGGTGACACAGGGAGTGATGGCAAAAACAGGAAGATATATAAGGCATGAAGACCAGAAGCAAGAAGCATTTGGCTGGTTAAGCATTTGGCTAGTTAAGCTTCAGGCATTCAAGCAGCAGTTCAGCTGAGAGCCATTGGGATGAGGACACAGAAACTTCCAGTCTGAGGAAACAAGACCAGCTAAGAAGTTGGCCAGGTGAGGTTAGCTGTGGTTTGTTCTGTCTCTCTGATCTTCCAGTGTTCACCCCAATAACAGGCCTCAGGTTTGTTTTTATTAATAAGACTCTTTCAGATTCATGCTACATCTGGTGCCCAACATTTGTGGTACAAATTCAGGAAAAAAGCCTCTTGCCTGTGGTCTTGAGGGTCCCAGCTCAAACCCAAGCTACACTCAGCCAGTTGTGGTGGCACACTGGTTGGATTTGCTGAAGGAGGCAGAGGCAGCAGGATCCCGAGTTTGAGGCCAGCCTAGGAGGCTTGCTAAGGAGGAGCTTCAGCCAGGACCCAGCCACAAATGGTGACGAGACCATGGAGGCAGTGGCTGCTGCTCCGAGTTGCTGCCTCCTTCTCATTGTGTTGATGACTGCTGTGATGCTGCTAGCTGGAACAAAAGGTTTACTGCTGTTTGTTCAGAGAAGAATTGTCAGGACCATCATGTTACAAGAAAGCATTGGCAAAGGTCAGTTTGGAAAAGTTTGGCAAGACAAATGGTGGGAAGAAATTGCTGTGAAGATTTTCTCTTCTAGGGAAGAACATTCATGGTTCCAAGAGACAGACATTTATCAGACTGTGATTGCTGCAAACCACAGAGGAGGCACAAAGTCTGCAGGGAACCATGGCCATGCCTAACAGCAACTTTGAAATCTTCAAAAGGATGATGGGACCCCACAATGATGATTCTACATGGACTATGGTAAAACCATTAAGCCGATTAATACCACGGAAAGATTGATTTTGGCCTACAAACTGCTCAGGACAGTTTTGAGATGGCTAGCTGAGATGATCCAGACTGACAGACTACTTGAAACAAGCCCTGCACTTTCTCATTATGCAGAAACTGGACAAATGATACAGGACTTGACAATTAACCTAAACATTTTCTTTTCAGTATCCACTAAAGACATCTTCACCCTAAAAAGCAGGAAGTAATTTTAAGAAAACAATGCCCATATTTCCAAGAGATGGGATGGGAGGTTTTTGGTCATTTAATGAGTCATGGATATTGTCATTGTTTACAATGTTTGGTTACAAGTTGTTGATTGTTAATGGTCAGGAAAAAAAGCTGAACAAGGAGATCAGATTCAGAGGTTTTGTTTAAAAAAAAAGAAAGAAAAGGAAAAAAGAGAATATAAATATGAAGTAGATCAAATCTACTCTGAGAAAAAAGATAAAGAAATAATAGGATAAATGGGTAGATTACTGAATCTATTATGAAAAGAAAAAATACTTTTAAAAAGGAATTACTCGTTTTAAATAGGATAAGTAGTGAAATTTTTTGTCTGAGTTTATCAAATGTTACTGAACTGGACACTGTTAATATATACAATGGAGTTTTTATCTGAATCTGTCAAATGTTAATGGACTAGACATTGTTAATGTAATCTTGACTGTGTATATATTGTATATACTTATTGAATAGTTTTTCTTGTATTAGTTATAAGCTTTTTTTAATTTTAGACAAAAAGAGAGGAAATGTGGTGGTATTGTGTTCCCCAAAACATTGTGCACCCTAATAAACTTATCTGGGGCCAGAGACAGAACAGCCACTAGATACAAAGGCTAGAAAATGGTGGCACTCACAACTTTAATCCTAGCATTCCAGAGGTAGAAATCCCTCTGGATCTGTGAGTTCAAGGCCACATTGGAAACAGCCAGGCATGGTGACACATGCCTTTAATCCCAGGAAGTGAGCCTTTAATCCCAGGGAGTGATGGCAAAAACAGGAAGATATATAAGGCATGAAGACCAGAAGCAAGAAGCATTTGGCTGGTTAAGCATTTGGCTGGTTAAGCATTTGGCTAGTTAAGCTTCAGGCATTTGAGCAGCAGTTCAACTGAGAGCCATTGGGATGAGGACACAGAAACTTCCAGTCTGAGGAAACAAGACCAGCTGAGAAGTTGGCCAGGTGAGGTTAGCTGTGGTTTGTTCTGTCTCTCTGATCTTCCAGTGTTCACCCCAATAACAGGCCTCAGGTTTGTTTTTATTAATAAGACTCTTTAAGATTCTTGCTACAGACAACATGCTGGTGAACTCTGGGAAACTTACTCCATTAAGATCCACCCTACCAGGGCAGTATATGATGATTGCTAGTTTTTTGAGATACCTTTTCTGTATAGGTAGAAACATTCCATACTCAGACTGAAACTGCCTGAATAGTAGCTTTAAAAGCTCCTCCAGAACCTGATACCTTGATTTGGCCTCACCCTTTAAATGGGATCTGATAATGACCTGGATTTCATAGCCAAAATCTCTCAATTAATAGCTAAGGCTTAAGATGTAAATTGAAAACTTCCTTATGCATACAGACCTCAGAGTTCTGGGCATGTAGAAAAAATAAACAGGGTGTTAGAAAAACTCTAACAAAACTCTCATTAGAGTCCAGCAAAGTGTGGATAGGCCTACTTCCCTTGCTATGCTTTTGGCATCCTGGCCTCCATATAGGAAAGGATTCACTGCCTATGAAGTATGTTTGTAAGATCTCTCCCACTGCTTCCCAGGCTCAGAGTCCAGCACTGAGCAAATCTGTGTCACCCTTCCTTTCTCCAGTCACTGCAGGCCTTCCAGTTCTCTGCCATGGGTATTCATTGACTACCAAAGAGATTCAGACAGTCTCTGTGTCCACCATCTGTTTCCCCTGGCTTTGCGTCTAATGATACAATCTGGGTCAACTGTGTAGTCAAATGCGCCCAAGAACCAACACAGAAAGGACCATGTATGGAGATTCTCTCCACTACTATGGATGTGAATATAGTTGTCATTTCACCATGGATCCACCACACCCTGGTCAAGAAAGCAAAAGACACAGACACTGATCACCAAAGGACTATCTCTGGACAATGGGTGCATTGAATTAAGGTTTTATTGGGCTCCAGGCCCTTCTACTCCCTGCCCCTCTATCTCCTGCTGAGTCTTGTATTTTCTCCTGTGGTTGTGAGTATGGAGTCAGCGTCCAACCCCCACTGCCCTCAGGCCTGGACTGGAAAGTGAGGAAGAAAGATAGAAGAAAGTTATTAGCTAGTATGACTGCAGGCCAGCAACCCATATTCCATCTTGACCTTTGCTTCTTCATGCCCACTTTCCACATCTGCTTCTATTGCAAAAGGGGAAAATGTAGGGGGATTGCTTCTCTTTTGATGTTGGAATACAGACTTTACAATTTTATGCATGCCTTTTACTCGACCCCCTAATTACCACTAATAAGAGAGTTCCCATTGCAAAAATTGGGGTTTTGTAACTGAGACTTCCTAAAATAGCCATTACAAGGTTCTGGCCTTTGAAAAACAAGAAAAACCTGGGGAATCAGACTCCATTCCACAGGAAGGGGAGCTAGGGACAGAGTTAATCACTTCCATCTGCAAATTGGCCAAGATTGCTATGGTACTTAGACACCTGGGCCCTATAGTAAGTACATAGGGATAAGAACTAACTAGACTATCTGACCGTTGACTGACAAAGTTCATCAGAACTGAGGGCTGCCCATATTAACTTTAGAGGATTTATCCTGGGCAGATCCCCCTCATATTGATGTTTGCTATTCTGCCTTATGGATTAATTCATCTGGATAACAGCAATATACTGAGCCACTGAGACTACTTGGTGGGCATGTACTTAGGGATTGACTAAATGTGTGTCATCTGATGCTTTCCAAACTATATAGACAGTGTAATCAGGACCTAGAGGAATTAAATGTTTCTAATTCTGTATTAAAGCAACAATTAGATTACTTGGAGGAATAGACTTACTTCTCATGAGATAAAGAAATTATGTATGGCTTATGGATAAATCTGTTGTTTCTCTACTAATTGATAAGGAGCAATTAGCAAAAATCTAGTTATGACTGGGGAAAACTTCAAAAGAGAAAGTGATAAAGACATAAATCTGATCATTGGTATCAATCTTTGTTCTTTTGGTGCCTCAGGCTAACTACTCTGCTATTATCATTAGCTAGTTCTTTACTTCTTATTCTGGTCAGAACATTGGGGCTCAGCATCTTAAACTGTGTGGCTAACTATACATCAGTTCATTAAAATCAGTGGTTTAGGACCAACTACACCTTTTTAGAGCAGGATGAGTCCACGATTGGACTCATTTACTAAGACCAGTGGGAAATGTAACAGGGCCACATATCTTCATATGTTCCACACCTTAACATAACTGACTCCATGATGGAAGGCCATTCATGATGTAAAACTCAGCAAGTAGACAGCACTATCAGCCAAAACCAAAGTAAAGGCCAAATCCATTAACATCCAGAGTTCTTAGTCTCTGAATGTACTAAGCTTGCTTTTTGGCTCCTGTACTTCTGCTTTTATCAAACTGTTCTTGTTTATGCACACTGAGAAAGGCCTGGGGCTGCACTGGGATATGATTGCCCAGGGTAGTCACTGGATGGCTAATAATGACTTACTGTAGACTTAAACAGCTGACTGAGCAGTGTCCTCTGGTGGAAACTGTACAACATTTGGCACCTATGGCCTCTGGCAAGGATGAAGCTGCTAAAAGTCCCAATGACATTTCTGGCTTTTAATTAAGAAAGCAACTGGTTCATATTCTTTTTGAGGTCTTCTTTTTCTAAACTGCCTATCCAATTTCTACCTCCTGTTCCTATCTGACCCCATCTGAAGAGGTCTACTGGAATGGAACAACAACTGACCTGGTTTCTTCCAGCTATATCTGGCATGTCAGGTGGCAATTTTGGGGCACCCCACCAGTGGTCTTCTCTAAAAGATCCCAACTGTCAGATATAGAGAGGAAAGGTGGTCTTCGTTAGTGTCTTGAAAAGTTTAAAATATCCAAAATCCATTATGCTTTCTTGATAGGCTCACAAGAGCCCCATCTATTAAACTCCTAATTTTCCTTTGACTTCTAAGATTATTCTCCAGAGATGATGATGATCCCTCAATCATGTTCATGTCCTGCGATGGCTCTTCCATCAGCCAGAAGTGTGTATGATGCCCTTCCCATGTGGATTCTAGATATGGGAAGATAGATATTTACCATCATTTCACGTTTATGTTAAAACAAAACTGGCTGGTCTTCCTTGGCTGGAGGGAACTGCTTCAGAGAGCCAAAGAGTAACGTCTTACATATGGGCAACATGTTTTCATAAAAAAAATAATGAGAAATATTTGTGTAAGTAACATATCCTTCAGAGTTACATCTTATATATCAGTACTTTGATGCCTTGGGTTAACCATTTTTTAGTCTTTGGTTAAACTATCCTGCTGAGTGCTGAAGACCATGTAGATGATTAAAATTAATTTTTCACTCTGTATTCTCAAGTAGGTTGTGCAACTGATCCCCAGCTGTCTCATGGGATTGAAAGAGCCCTCAGATTTCTATAACCTTTTTTTGTTGTCCATCAATGTGAGGATAAGTCAAAAGCCTTGCTTCACCAACTGTGGCTTCATTTGAAACTGGCATTCATTGTCATTTTTTATAGACTGGACAATGTTTCAAATTCATTGAGTGAGCTCTACATTGCCTCTGAGTACAAGAGAATATGTGACTTTCCAGACTTAATAGCACATTGATCAGTGGCCCACAGCCCACTGGGACCTCTTTGACCCTGATGTGGAAATATGAAATGGAAAATATTCTTGCTGTTAATCCCTCTGACCACATTAGAATGGCCTCCAAGTGTGGGTACTGAATATCCAGAAGATCAGAAAGACACAAGTCCAGTACTTTTAACTATTCATAATATTTCAATAGTCAGACATTTTTAATAAACTTTGATTTCACATACATTTTGGCCAATCTTTGAAATACTTGATCTCTGACATTGACAACTTTAATTCACAGTACATCATGTCTAAGTTTCATTTTTTTATGTTCCTTCAATAACTTATTCAGAATCTCAAAACTTACAAAATGTTTTCTAATCTTTTATTCTGGAAAAATCCAACCATCTGCATCTTCATCCATCTAAATCCTTCATTACAAAGGCCATTTCCATATTCAGATATTTCTAACATTTTCTTTTACTTATAGTTTCTTTTCTGCATAACTATCAGACATAGGAATATTAACAAATAAATTTATGATCTGTTATGAGATTTAATCCTGTGCATGGAAGATGAAGGAATGTCTTTCACCTCCCTGTTAAATTCCAATTAGAAATAAAGGCACACTTTCACCAGAGTCTACCTTGTGGAACCAGTGAGTTTTTTGGGCTTACTTACTGATAATGGATGAGGGGATACTGACAGGAGTGTGAGTAACCAAAGGCAACCACATGGGAATGTCTCCACTTTGTTTGTATACTGACTTTTCTACAGTGGCGGGTGTGGAACATTTGTCTTCCCTACATATAAAGCCTAGCTGCTCCTAAACCCCATGATATCACATGAATCAGGGCAGAATTATATTTAATTTGTTGGGAGAGATGCTGGGTGCTCTGAATGATGGTCCAGTGAACCTCATTACCAGACATTGTTTTATAAAAGAAAATCAACAATCAACAAACCTGGTGATGGTCATCTCTTATACACAGGCATGGCTGAATTTAGGAAGATGGCAATTATTAGACTTATGATGACTCTGTGAAATACCACTTTAATAAAAGACAGCTAAAGAGAAAATACATAATAAGATAGGGAAATAAATTAAAGTTTCCTTGCTACATACATTTAAAATAAATCAGACAGGAAAAACAAGACATTGTCCATATAATACATGGCATCTTTATCATAAAAATGATTACAATTTTTAATTGTTGTCTATAACAGATACACAGAAGCAACAAATATATACCAAAACATCATCAAATTGATGTTTACAACATCCAACAAAACTCCACTATAAAATTCAAAATAAAAGTACAGTTGTTTTTACTACTGACATATTTATCTTGCATGTGAAAAATAGCAATATACAAAAGGGAATTGTCTCCTTATAAATTTCACCAGTTTAGTTTACATTCACCAAGAGGCTTGCTATTGAATTCAGAAACAATTAGTGGGACTGAATGAACATGTCTTCCTATTTCCTTATAACCTTTGTAGATTTGTCTAGATGAGTGTTATCATATGTTGTGTTGTGAATGGTGTACAGAGATTACTGTAATAAAAGTTAAAGTACTATATCAGACAAAACACTTGAATGTGAAGAGTCACCTCATACTTTTTTTAAATTATGCTGTGTGGCAGTCAGCACTCATGATCAAAGAAGTCAAAGCACATGAAACCACACAGGCTAAATTCTGCTTTTTAGAGATGGCTTTCTAAATAAATCAGGCTGTCCAGGTAAGAAAAGGTTCAATATAAATTACCATAAGTAATGTGGAATTAAGCAGTCATAGTTTAGAGATTTCAGGATGCAGAAAATAGAAAAATAAAATAAAATAACTGAGAATAGACAGATTTTTTTAATGTATGAGTTCCCTGTCTGCAGGTATGCCTGCAGGCCAGAAGAGGGCATCAGATCCCATTATAAATGGTTGTGAGCCACTATGTGGTTGCTGGGATTGAACTCAGGTCCCCTGTAAGAACAGCCAGTGCTCTTAACTGCTGAGCCATCTCTCCAGTCGCAATAACTGAAAATAAACAACATTATAATGTTCTTTTTCTGAGCAGGGTGGTCTTGACACATGCCTTTAAGCATAGCACTCTGGAGTCAGACGCACGTGGATCTCTACAAGTTCAAGGTCATCCTGATCTACAAAGTGAGTTCCAGGACATCCAGGGCTGCTGTGCGATGGTCTGTATGTCAAGTGTGTTGCTGATTGGTCAATAAATAAAACACTGATTGGCCATTGGCTAGGCAAGAAGTATAGGTGGGACAAGGAGGAGAATAAAGCTGGGAAGTGGAAGACTGAGGCAGAGAGACACTGCCAGCCACCATGATGAGAAACAGCATGTGAAGATGCCAGTAAGCCACGAGCCATGTGACAAGGTATAGATTTATAGAAATGGATTAATTTAAGCTGTAAGAACAGTTAACAAGAAGCCTGCCACGGCCATACAGTTTGTAACCAATATAAGTCTCTGTGTTTACTTAGTTGGGTCTGAGCGACTGTGGGACTGGCAGGTGAGAGAGATTTGCCCTGACTGTGGGTCAGGCAGGAAAACTCTAGCTACATAGGGCTACATATAGAAATCATTTATTGAAAAAATTATTTTCCATAGCTTGTTTATGTCAAAGAAACAAGAAAATGGAAATAAAAGCATGGGTTCCCAGGGCATGCTTGGGCAGACACAAGAATGAACATGAAAGGTACCAGTGCAGTCGCAAGAATATTAAGGAAGAACAGGCATGGTGATTCTAAGTAGGGGACATGGGCATGATTGGAGGCAATAAGACCCAGGATAGCTTCAATCTGTAGCCTCTGGATGTCCTAGATTCTCACTGGCAGAAGCTTGTCTAGCGCCCTGCAATCTATTCTTTTGACTCTCTTGGGATGGGTGATTTCCCAGGACTGGCTCAAGACTAATGCAAATTCACACGAGCCTTCTGACTGTAACCATTGCAAAGTGTTAGAAACTTCCTTTGATACTTGGCTAGTGCTGAAAGGACATGGTTAAGAAAAATCTTCACTCCCCTGTGTAGACCAGTAAATATATTAGGTAATACAATGTGTCAACAGTAAATCAAAACTAACACATACCACTGAAGTCAGATGTCATCTTCAGAGTCTAAATGGGGTAATCCCCTGAGAGCTAAGTTTCCATGATGTTTCTGGATGTTTTCATTTTGGTTCATTCTATGTGGTTTCAGTAACAAAGTAATCAGATGGCATTGGCCTGTTTTTAAAATTAAACCATTATCAAAAATGAGGGCCATGTCACATTACTGCATCCATACTAATAAGATCACAAGCCAATATGACAGCAAATCACATGGTTGCTTTCTGGTCAAGGTTAACTCAGCTTCCCACTCAAGTGAGTTCATCCTCAATTGGGTAAAAGTCTAGATGTGTTCCACATAGCTCAAGGGTTAAATGTACAGTGTTTTATCCATTTCTTTACAATGTCTCTATAGTGAGGTCAGCATAAATATAGGAGATGGCCCCTATGGCTTAGGCAAGTAGGCTCTAAACAGCAAAGGATGAGATGGTAGAATTTGTTGGCATCAAGCAGAGACAGTTGAGTCCATCCATATGTTACCGTAACTGTGGAAGCAAAGAGTTGTCATCCAGCTGTTCACCTCCTTCTCAGTCCCCAAGCACAAGATGTTGTCTGGAACCATTTTAACCCAGTTTCTTAAGCTCTGCTCTGAAATCAGTAGAAATATCATGTTGGTTATAGTGTTTCTTCACAATGAAAAGGTAAGGTGATTCCTAATTCCAGAAAACAACTTCATACAGAACCTGCTGCTGCTCTGCTCCAATGAAATCTGTTTAATCCAAAGCTAGAAGACTATATGGTAATATCATCTACATGCTATTTTTGGTCCTTGAAATGAGAAAGATACAAAATTTAAAGGTAACAGACTCTTCCACTGTGGCTTCATTTCAGCACTGTTTCTGCCACCTGTTTTGCAAAGTCATAGCCCCAGTGAAGAGACTCAGAGTTCATTGCACCAAGTCATGAGCATGAAGTCTGAGTTGCATTTTGAGACCACAATTATGTTGAGATACCAAACCGATGAGACACCTGCTGTGAATAGCTGCATGTAGGGAGTGGAAATATGCAAAGATAAGATGTGTTAGAAATTGCAGAAAGAATTTGAAATTTACTTTGAAAGTAAAGCCCCTGGGAACCTTTACCCATTTCTGCCCCAGTTACTGGCCAGCAGGAAAGATCCTGTGGGCAGGCTCCCCACCAAAACCTCCCACCAGACCCTGTAATCTACAAGACTCATGCCCAACCCCAAATCTACCCATCCCCCTGTGATCCTAGCAGCTTACTGAGACACAGAATCTGCCAGCTCCAATTAGACCAAGGGCTAATATTTGACCCAGAGTGGACCTCTGAGACACAGACACAACAAGCATAATTGGACCAAGAGCAGCTTCCACAGACACAGGCACCTCTTGCACCTGTTGGAGGAAGGGATGGGTAGACACCAGTGCAAAAATACATACAGCAACATAGAGAGCAATATGGCATCACCAGAACCTAGTGATTCTACAACAGCAAGACCTGAACATCACAACATAGAAGAAGCAGAAGAAAGTGACCTTAAAAATAACTTTATCAAGATGATAGAGGCCTTTAAAGAGGAAATGACAAATTCTCTTAAAGAAATTGAGGAAAAGGCCAACAAAAAATATTGGAAGAAATCAATAAATCCCTTAAAGAAAGCCAAGAAAACCATGAAAAAGCAATTAAACAGGTGAAGGAAACAGTTCAAGACCTGAAAATTGGAACAGAAAAAATGAAGAAGACACAAACTGAGGGAATGCTGGAAATAGAAAATCTGAGTAAACAAACAGGAACTATAGAAGCAAGCATAACCAACATAGATTTAATAACATAGATTCTTTTTTTTTATAACTGAGACATGTCTGCTCCTGGAAGCACCAGTCTCCTTCAGAGAAGATGATGAGCATTGAAGAAATTCCTTATGGAGTTTCCTTTCAGTGTGGCTAAAGTTAGCCACAGAGCAAGAAAGTGCCCTTGCCTAGACTGTCAACAGTATGCTGTCTAAAATGGACAAGAAGGACACAAAAGAAAGGAATGCCAATCCTTGCCAAGACAAGGTAGGAAGACTCATTAGAAAATCCTGCTTCACAGAAGAGTCTGTCAGATATGCTAAGCCTGTAAGCCAAAGATAGATGCCCCAATATTGTAGAGTAATCTTGGGTGACTTTTCAGGCAGCTAGCTGTTTCTGTCATTTCTCACATTTTTTGGAAGTCGCTTATTTGTACTTCCTGCTTACTTAGTTAATATTGTTTTCTTCTTGGGTCTCTGAGGGAGTTGAAGATTAGATAGTTATAGTTACAGCTTTCCTTGTTAACAAATTCAGAAAAGAAACTCACTAAAGAGGTGTAAAATATATAAATTTAAAAGACATCAAAAGGCAGTTTTCAATTAGCAATACAAGTTAGGGTAGAGACTCATGCCAGGGAAAGATGCACCCAACTCAACCCCAGTTGCCGGCCAGTGGGCAGGGCTCCTGTGGGAAGGCATCCCTTCTCCAAGACCCCCCAACAGACCCTGCAATCTACACACCCTGCCCCCACATCCATCCGCTCGAGACACCTGCCACATCCTGAGACTTAGAGACCAACCCCGAGCTCCCATCCGACCCAGAGCTCCCATCCGGCCCAAGACGTGAGTGACTCGGTTCATACCCAGGGAGGCCTGCCCCTAGGTCCCATCTCTGGGCCCAGCTGTTCCCGGGGAAGACCGGCCCAACTCAGCCCCAGTTGCTACCAACAGGCCAGCTCCTGTGGGAATGTTCCCCTTCTCCAAGACCCCCCAGTGGACCCTGTAATCCACATGCCCTGCCGCAACACCCATCCACCCGAGACCCCAGCCACTTTCCTGAGGCTTGGAGACCAACCCCCAGCTCCAATGAGGCCCACAGCACCATTCTGGCCAAGAGAGAGCTCCAATACAGCCCAGAGAGCTCCCATCCAGCCCAGAGCGCTCCCACCTGGCCCATAGAGCTCCCATCTGGCTCAGAGAAAGAGAGAGATCTCATTAGACAAAGAGCCATCATTGGACCAAGAGTAAACTCAGGAGACAGGGAATCTGCCAGCCCTGATTAGACCAAGAGTGGCTTTCTGAGAAGTAGAATCTGCCACCTCTCATTGGACCAAGAGAGGCTTCCTGAAATAAAGAGTCTGTCAGCTCTGACTGGATCAAGAGCCCTGATAAGACAAAGAATGAATCCGTGAGTCACAGAATCAACTAGCTTGGGTTGAGCCAAGAGCAGCTCACTGAGACACAGAAGCTGCCGGCTCCAATCAGACCAAGAGCTAAGATTAAACCCAGAAGGGCCCCCTGAGACACAGACACAACAAACACAGAGTGGACCAACAGCAACTCGCTCAGACACAGGCACCTCTTATACCTATTAGATGAGGAGGTGGGCAGATGTCAAGGCAGAAGTACATACAACAACATAAAGAGCAATACAGCATCACCAGAACCTAGCCCTCCTCCAAAAGCAAGACCTGAACATCACAAGGTGGAAGAAGCAGAAGAAAGAACCTTAAGAATAGCATCATGAAGATGCTAGAGGTGTTTCAAGAAAAAATGAAATTAAGGAAAAGATAAACAAAAAATGGAGGAAATCAATAAAGAAAATGAGAAAAAGTCAAACAAAAATGGGAAGAAATCTATAAAGAACTAGAGGACAAATAAAAAAGTAGAAGAAAACAATAAATCCCTTAAAGAAAACCATAAAAAAGCAATGAAACAGGTGAGGGAAACAGTTCAAGACCTGAAAAGGGAAATAGAAACAATGAAGAAGACTCAAACAGAGGGAATGCTGGAAATAGAAAATCTGAATAAATGAACAGGAAACACAGATGCAAACATAACCAACAGAATACAAGAGATGGAAGAGAGAATCTCTGGTGTAGAGGATACAACAGAGGAAATGGATTCGTCAGTCAAAGAAAATATCAATGCCAAAAAAGTCATAACACAAAATACCCAAGAAATCTGGGACACCATGTAAAGATCAAACCTAAGAATAATAGGGATAGAGGAAGGAGAAAAATACCAACTCAAAGGCACAGAAAATATATTCAACAAGATCATAGAAGAAAACTTTCCCAACTTAAAGAAGGAAATGCCTATGAAGATACAAGAAGCCTATAGAACACCAAACAGACTAGACCCCCCCAAAAAAAGTCCCCTCGCCACATAATAATTAAACCACTAAACATACAGACTAAAGAAAGAATATTAAGAGCAGCAAAGGAAAATGACCAAGTGACTTATAAAGGCAAACCCATCAGAATAAAACCCAATTTCTCAATGGTGACTTTGAAAGCCAGAAGGACCTGGACATATGTAATGAAGACACTAAGAGACCAGCCTAGACTAATATACCTAGCAAAACTTTCAATCATCATAGACGCAGTGAACAAGACATTCCAAGACAAAGCCAGATTTAAACAATACTTATCCACAAACCCAGTCCTACAGAAAACACTAGAAGGAAAATTCCAACCTAAGGAAGTCAGATACACCCATGAAAACACAGGCAATAGATAACACCACAGCAGTAAACCCCAAAGAAGAGAAGTACACACACACTACCACCAAAAAGATAACAGGAATGAACAATCACTGGTCATTAATATCCTTTAATATCAATGGACTTAATTCACCCATTAAAAGACACAGGCTAACAGAATGGATATGAAAGCAGGACCCATCTTTCTGCTGCATACAAGAAACACACCTCAATTTCAAAGATAGACACTACCTAAGAATAAAAGGCTGGGAAAAGTCTTTCCAATCAAATGGTCTTAAGAAGCAAGCAGGTATAGCCATCCTAATATCCAGCAAAATAGACTTCAAAATAAAATCAATCAAAAGAGATAAAGAAGGACATTATATACTCATCACAGGAAAGATCCACCAAGATGAAGTTTCAATTCTGAACATTTATGCCCCAAACACAAGGGCACCCACATATGTAAAAGAAACATTACTAAAGCTTAAACCACATATAAAACCCCACACATTAATAGTGGGAGACTTCAATACCTCTCTCACCACTGGACAGATATGCAAAATTGAAACTTAACAGAGGAATAAAGGACTTAACTGATGTTATGACTCAAATGGACTTAATCGATATCTACAGAACATTCGATCCTAACAAAAAAGAATTACCTTCTTCTCAGCACCCCATGGAACCTTCATTAAAATCGACCACACACTTGGCCACAAAGCAAATCTCAACAGATTTAAAAAAATTGGAATAACCTCCTGTGTTCTATCAGACCACCATGGTTTAAAGTTAGATTTCAACAATAACAAAAACTACAGAAAGCTTACAATCTCATGGAAATTGAATAATGCTCAACTGAATCACCAATGCGTCAAGGAAAAAATAAAGAAAGAAAGTAAAGACTTCCTAGAGATCAATGAAAATGAATATACCACACACCCAAACTTATGGGACACTATGAAAGCAGTGCTAAGACGGAAATTCATAGCACTAAATGCCCACATAAAGAAGTTGGAGAAATCTCACACTAGTGACTTAACAGCACACCTGAAAGCTCTAGAACAAGAAGAAACAAAGTCAACCAGGGGAATAGATGCCAGGAAATAATCAAATTGAGAGCTGAAATCAACAAAATAGAAACAAAGAGAAAAATAATACAAAGAATCAGTGAAACAAAGACTTGGTTCTTTGAGAAAAGCAACAAGATGGACAAGCCTTTATCCAAACTAACCAAAAGGCAGAGAGAGCATCCAAATTAGCAAAATCAGAAATGAAAAAGGAGACACAACTAACACTGAGAAAATCCAGAGAATCACCAGGTCATATTTCAAAAACCTCTACTCCACAAAACTGGAAAATCTAAAAGAAATGGATAATTTTCTGGATAGGTACCACATACCTAAGTTAAATCAAGACCAGATAAACTATTTAAATAGTCCAATAACCCCTAAGGAAATAGAAACAGTCATTAAAAGTCTCCCAACCAAAAAAAAAAAAAAAAAAAAAAAAACCCAGGACCAGATGGTTTCATCACAGAATTCCACCAGCTCTTCAAAGAAGAGTTAATACCAATACTCTTTAAATTGTTCCACACAATAGAAACAGGAGGAACATTATCAAACTCCTTCTATGAGGCTACAATTACCCTGATTCCCAAGCCAAACAAAGATGCAACAAAGAAAGAGAACTACAGACCAATCTCCCTCATGAACATTGATGCAAAAATACTCAATAAAATACTGGCAAACAGACTCCAAGAACACATCAAAACAATTATCCACCATGATCAAGTAGGCTTCATCCCAGGGATGCAAGGGTGGTTCAACATACGAAAGTCTGTCAATGTAATACACCATATAAACAAACTGAAGGAAAAAAACACATGATCATCTCACTAGATGCTGAAAAGGCATTTGACAAAATCCAACACCCCTTCATGATAAAGGTCTTGGAGTGATCAGGAATACAGGGAACATACCTAAACATAAAAAAGGCAATTTACAGCAAGCCAACAGCCAACATAAAAGTAAATGGAGAGACACTCAAAGTGATTCCACTAACATCAGGAACAAGACAAGGCTGTCCACTCTCCCCATACTTATTCAAAATAGTACTTGAGGTTCTAGCCTGAGCAATAAGAAAACATAAGGAAATCAAGGGGATACAAATTGGAAAGGAAGAAGTCAAGCTTTCTCTCTTTGCAGATGACATGACAGTATACATAAGTTACCCCAAAAATTCAACCAAGGAACTCTTACAGCTTATAAACACCTTCAGCAATGTAGCAGGATACAAGATTAACTAAAAAACATCAGTAGCCCTCCTATACACAATTGACAAACAGGTTGAGAAGGAAATCAGAGATATATCACCCTTTACAATAGTCACAAATGATATGAAATACCTTGGGGTAACTCTAACCAAACAAGCGAAGGACCTGTATGACAAGAACTTTAAGTCCCTGAAAAAAGAAACTGAAGAAGATGTCAGAAAATGGAAAGATCTCCCATGCTCATGGATAGGCAGGATTAACATAGCAAAAATGGCAATCTTACCAAAAGCAATCTACAGATTCAATGCAATCCCCATCAAAATCCCAGCACAATTCTTCACAGAACCGGAAAGAACAATACTCAACTTTATATGGAAAAACAAAAAACCCAGGATAGCCAAAAGAACCCTATACAATAAAACAACCTCTGGAGGCATCACGATCCCTGACTTCAAGCTCTACTATAGAGATAAAGTAATAAAAACAGCTTGGTACTGGCATAAAAACAAACATGTGGACCAATGGAATTGAATTGAAGACCCTGACATTAATCCACACACCTATGAACATACAATTTTTGACAAAGAAGCCAAAATTGTACAATGGAAAAAAGAAAGCATCTTCAACAAATGGTGCTGGCATAACTGGATGTCAACATGTCGAAGGCTGCAAATAGATCTATATCTGTCACCATGCACAAAACTTAAGTTCAAGTGGATCAAAGACTTCAACATAAATCTAGTTACTCTGAACCTGATAGAAGATAAAGTACGACGTAGTCTTGAATGCATTGGCACTGGAGATCACTTCCTAAATGTAACACCAGTAGCACAGACACTGAGAGAAACAATCAATCAATGGGACCTCTTGAAATTGAGAAGTTTTTGTAGAGCAAAGGATATGGTCAACAAGGCAAAGTGACAGCCTACAGAATGGGAAAAGATCTTCATCAACCCCACATCTGAAAGAGGGATGATATCCAGAATATATAAAGAACTCAAGAAATTAGACATCAAAATGCCTAACAGCCCAATTAAGAAATGGGCTACAGAGCTAAACAGAGAATTCTCAACAGAGGAAACTCAAATGGCTGAAAGACATTTAAGGAATTGCTCAACATCCCTAATCATCAGGGAAATGCAAATCAAAATGACTCTGAGATACCACCTTACACCTGTCAAAAAGGCTAAGATCAAAAACACTGAAGACAGCTTATGTTGGAGAGGATGTGGAGCAAGGGCAACACTCCTCCACTGCTGATGGGAATGCAAGCTTGTACAGCCACTTTGGAAATCAATATGGCACTTTCTTAGAAAATTGGGAATCAATGTCACCCAAGACCCAGCTATACCACACTTGGGCATATTCCCAAGGAATGCTCAATCATACCACAAGAGCACATGCTCAGCTATGTTCATAGCAGCATTGTTTGTAATAGCCAGAACCTGGAAACAACCTAGATGCCCTTCAACTGAAGAATGGATAAACAAAATGTGGTACATATACACAATGGAGTACTACTCAGCAGAGAAAAACAATGACATCATGAAATTTACAGGCAAATGGATGGAATTAGAAAATATCATCCTGAGTGAGGTAACCCAGACTCAGAAAGACAAACATGGTATGTACTCACTCATAGGTGGATACTAGATGTAAAGCAAAGGATGACTAGACTGCAACTCACAGCTCCAGGGAGGCACCTAGTAAAGAAGACCCTAAGAAAGACACAGGGATTGCCCAACAACAGAGAAATGGATGAGATCTACATGAGCAAACTGGTCATGGGGGGGTAATGAAGGACAAGGGTGGGGGGAAGAGAGCTTAGGGGAGCAGCAGATGCCTGCTGGATCAAGAACAGAGAGGGAGAACAAGGAAAGAGTGACCATGATAAATGAAGACCCCATGGGAATAGGAAGAAGCAAAGTGCTAGAGAGGTCCCCAGAAATCCACAAAGATACCTCCACAATAGACCTCTGGCAATGGTCGAGAGAAAGCCCGAACTGACCTACTCTGGTGATCAGATGGCCAAACACCCTAACTGTCATGACAGAACTCTTATCCAGTGACTGATAGAAGCAGATGCAGAGATCCACGGCCAAGCCCCAGGTGGAACTGCAGTTGTCCAATCAGCTAGAGAGAGGAGGAATTATATGAGCAAGAGATATTGAGATCATGATTGGAAAAATCACAGGGACAAATAGCCAAACTAGTGAAAACACATGAACTATGAACCAATAACTGAAGAGGCCCCATGGAACTGGATCAGGCCCTCTGGATAAGTGAGACAGTTGATTAGCTTGAACTATTTAGAAGGCCCCCAGGCAGAGGGACCGGGACCTGTCCTTAGTGCATGAGCTGGCATTTTTGGAACCTAGGGCCTATGCTGGGATACTTTGCTCAGCCTAGGTGAAGGGAGCAGGGGACTGGACCTGCCCCAACTGAATCTACCAGGCTGAACTGAATCCCCAGGGGAGTCCTTGCCTTGGAGGAGGTGGGAATGGGGAGTGGTTTGGGGGGAGGTGGGGGAGGGGTAGGAGGAGGGAGGACAGGGGGAATCCATGGCTGATATGTAAAATTAAATTAATTATAAAATTAAAAAAACAAGTTAGGGTAGAATGTGATTTAGGTACAATGTTTTGGACTCATCAAGATATGATAAATAATGGAGTTTTTGTTTGAATTTGTGAAAGTTAATAGACTAGACATTGTTAATGTAATTTTTGACTGTATATATTGTATATACTTATTGAACTTATTGTATATAGTTTCCTTATATTAGTTATAACCTTCTTTTATTATTTTAGACAGAAAAGGGGAAATGTGCTGATATATAGTGTACCCTAATAAACTTATCTAAAGATCGGAGGACATAGCCAGCCACTAGATTAGACATAGAGGCCAGACAGTGGTGGCACACATCCCTAATCCTATCACTCAGGAGAGAGATCCATCTGGATCTCTGTAAGTTCCAGGCCACACTGGAAACAGAGCCAGGCATGGTGGCACACACCTTTAATACCAGCACTTGAGATCTCAGGCCTTTGCTAGGGAAACACACATGCCTTTAATCTCAGGAAGTAATATGACATGACACAGAAAGGTATATAAGGTATGAGGAAACAGGAATCCACTCTCTTTTGGTGGAGGATTTTGTAGGGGTAAGAAATAGTGGATTGCTCTCTGCCTCTCTGATCTTTCAGGTTTTATGACAATATCTGGCTATGGGTTTTTTTATTAATAAAACCTTTGAAGTCTCCCAATATTAATGTGTGGGATTCAATGTATGATTTATGCTTCATTAATTTTTCTTTTATGAATGTGTGTCCCCTTGCATTTGTGGCATAGATATTGAGAATTGAGATGTTTATTGGTGAATTTTTCCTTTGGTGAGTATGAAGTGTCCTACATCTCTTTTGATTAATTTTTGGATGGAGGTCTCTTTTGTTAGATGTTAGGGTAGCTACACCAGCTTGACAGTTTATAAATTAACATGAATGAATACAGCCAGTTCCACTTGTTGAGCTCAGGAAAAAGAAGTATTAATAGATTGATGAATATCTGGACTATGAATCTCTCCTAATTCATTAGTGAGCAATCAATAAAATAATAAGTTTCAGGCTGTAGAATGAGAGAAGTTTGGACAATTTTTGTAATTACAAATTAAGGCCACATTAGGAAAACCCTATATTGACAGCTAGATAATGATTTCCTATCTTTCCATAGTAATGTGCAAATGATTTGAAAGTCCATGCAATTCTTTAAAACACTTCAACTGATTGTTATCTAATGGTAATATAATACAGCAACAACCAAATCTGTATAACTTTTGACATTTGGTCCTGCCCTGATTTACTAATTGAGCAAGAAATGTAAGGTAGGCTGCTAGTATTTTTACCCCTTATGGTATAAATAAATCCATTTCAAAGGTTCTCCTCTTGTGCTTTAATAAGTGTATGAGACAATTTGGTGGGTCAAATAAGTAAGTTTAACAGGGACCAAGGATACACAGGATATACAAATGCCCTTCTTAGTGTGGATAGGACTAAACAATGTGGCCTATCCTTCAACAATTTTAAATAGAAAGGTTAGTGTATCATTAGTTACTCCTAATGGAGAGCACAGCCAATTAATAGCCCCTAATAATTTCCAAAGTCATCAGATGTTTTTAAGTTATCTTCTCTAATGGACATTTTTGTGTTTGTGTGGTTTAACAGTTGTTCTAGTAACTAGTTTATCTAAATATTAGACAGGGCCTGATTATTGTACCATTTTGATTCAACAATAAATCCATTATTTTGTGTTTGTTTTCTGGCATCCCCTGAGTCATGTCATATATGAATTGTAGCTCTTCCTCTTTGGATCAAGTCACCAGGATATCATCTATATGCTGAATAATCTAAGACTAATGGAAGGCCTGCCACACAGACTCTAACATGTTTCCTATGTAGTCTTTATACATAGTAGGGGAGTGTGTCATGCCTTGAGAAAATAAAGCCCATTAACATTAGAGTAGATGTCATTATGTTTGAATAATGGAACAGAAAAGAGAAAATGCCTTTCCAAAGGTTTATTCTCTTGTGCTATAATACTTGTATATGACAATTCAGTGGGGTAAATAAGTACATTTGAAGGCAAGAAAGGATCCAAAGGATACACAAATACATCTTTGGTCTGGATTGAAATAGCTGTAGTTATTTTTTGCTCCTTGAGATAGTAAGCTAGAACAGTTCAATGCCATCTCTTGGAGTTTAAATGGATTGGTCAGTGAATAATTAGATGTTAAACATTTTGATTTTGCTGAAGTTTCACTAGAAATCCCAATTGCACCTCATGGAACCAGGATGGATTGGCAAATGAAGTCAACTTTATCATAGGCTCTCCTAAGTCTTCACCAAAATGGAGAGAATTCAAGATTAGATTTATCAGTAAATTACTCACACCATGCTTCAGGGTCATTTTCAGAAAATGGAGGATATGTATGTAAAGGAGGTTCCAGTGAGGGAGCTGAGGGAACTATCCTCTGCACACATATATGCGATGATATTTTTACTTTTGATTTTGCCTGAACAAGAAAAATCACCTCTTTGCCTCTTTTGCCAATTTAAAAGTTTGATCATGAAGTTTATATTCATTGAAGGAATTCACAATGAGTCCTATATGATTTATGTCCTCCTTATCTTTCTTAGTTTGATAGCAGTCCATGTTAATGACCAAAGGACACAAAATTGAACAGGGATTTTTTCATTTTTCTATGCCTTTTCAATATCGTTTTGAGCTTTACCCCATACTTCATCTAAAATTCCATCTTCTGGAAACCATGAATAATAATCATAATCAATTTTCAAGATATCTAACATTTCTATTTTTAATACTTGTGTGCCTCCTTTCTTTGAAAACATGATGCACTGAGGGTGAATGCTGGGGGAGTGGGAGGAAGGATGACAGGGGAATCCGTGGTTGATATGTAAAACAAATAGAAAATCTCTTAATAAAAAGAAAAATATGTACAGACACACAATAAAAAACCATGATGCACTATTTCAACATAAGGCAAAGCCTTCCCTAGTTTCTTCCCCATGATTCTCACTCACCTTCACTGAGTGTCATCAATCTCTTAATTTGTAGATGACTTCTGGTTTCTTCTCAAGTGCTACTTTTCATTGCTCTAGAGGTGGCAGGATCTGGAAGAATGGAGTTGATAAGTGAGGAGGACTAAAATATCATAAAATATCCAAATTTACTTATTAGCAAAAACAATTTATACTCTGTGAATTAAGAAAGGTTAGATGAGTCAAGTTCTCATGAGTTCAAGCTGTATACAATGATAAAAGTAGTTCACATGGGACAAAAAACATGTTTTTCCATTCAGGCATATAAAGAATAGCTTCAACATTTAACCAAATAAAACAGCAAGTAATATTAAGAAATCTGAAGTCAGCTCACATAAACATTCAGAACTCTCCTCAAATGACTCCTTTCCAGGACCATGCTCTGACAACACACCTAAATTAAATTTATTTTTTTTATTTTAGAAAAAAAACAAAAAATATACATGAATTCAAGCTTTTTTAAAAACATGGAGTCACATATGCATGCAGAGTGAGAAAGAGAGAAAGAAGTCCATCTTTTGCCATTTGCATAACTGGTGCCCAAGGAAGCCAGAAGAGTGCATCAGATCTCTAGCTTTATAAGTAGTTCTGAGCCATCAGATGTTGATGCTAGGAACCAAACTTGGGTACCAAAAATCACCTTTACTACTGAGTCAAATTCCATACTCCCAAATATGTCATTCTAATGTAGAAGATGAAGATGTACCAGTACTCTTTCTGTCTTCGATCACTTGGAGGTGCTGAAATTCCCTATTTGGTCACTGAAGGGTTGAATGAGTCCTATCCCTCTGTGAAGGGTCTCTGCACATTGCTTATTATATTGTTAATTGTTAATACGGTTCTCTTGATGTAAATGAAGACAACAAAAAACTTAGTTGAGTAAGAATGAGTCCAGATTATATTAAGGAAGATTTTGTAATGTGATATATTCTCTTTTAATAATTTATTTTTATTTTACATGCATAGGTGTTTTGTATGTATGTCTGTGTGAGGGTGTTGGATACACTGGAACAGGACTTACAGTTTTCAACTTCAATGTTGGTACTGGGAGTTGAAACTGTCTCCTCTGGAAAAATAGCTGTATGTTTAATTGCTAAGCCATTTGACCACAACCCTGATTTTGGATTTTTGAGACAGGAAGTCTTAGTATTTGGGCAATGTAAAGACCACAACAAAGAAGCAAGATAGGATAGAAGAGATTTATTTGGCCTACACTTCCATATTACTCTTCATCAGTTAAGGAAGTCAGGACAGAAGCCTAAATGGGGCAGGAACTTGGAAGCAGGAGCTAATGCAGAGGCCATGGAGGCATGCTGTTTACTGACTTGCTCCCCATGGCCTGCTCAGTTTCTTTTCTCATACAACCTAGGACACTTGCACATCAAACAATATTAGGAAAAGCCATTATAGCCAGTTCTAATGGATGCTTTTTCTTAATTGACTTTCCTTCCTTTCGGATAACTCCAGTTTGTGTGTGAAACTGACATAAGACTAGCCAGTACAATTGACCACTTGTCAACTTGACACACAAAACACATCACTGTTAAACCACAACCTTTCCTTCCTTATTCATCCACAAGATCTCACATTAAAAACAAAAATGATTTTAATAAGTCGAACAATCTTTATAAATTCAAACACATTAAATTTTCTCTTTAAAAAAATCAATTCTCACTAAAACTCCAAAATTCTTTTTCAAAGTTCAAAGTCTTTAGACTATGGCTCATGTAAAATTCAAAATTAAATTAAAATACCTTCAAGACCAAAGAAAAAAGGCAGTCACAATCTGAAAAAAGTAAAAACAAATTCCAACAGCATAAATAACTCTATATCTAATGATGGGATCCATTCATCATCTTCAGGCCTTCTCCAAAGGATTTGGGTCACTTTTCTGGCTCTGCCCTCTGAAGTACACACAAGTTTTCTTCTATGCTCTAAGCAGTTCCACTTCACCATGGCTGATGATCTTGGTAGACACCCAATGGTACTGAAATCTCTAAAATAATGGAGCCTGGTTTGCAAAGCTTTACCTCATTGGTTAAGTAAATGGGATTTTTCTCTAGTCAGTATTCTTTCATGTCTGTGAAGAATATTTTTATATGCAAAGGCTTTATCACATTGACTACATTCATAAAGTTTCTCTCCAGTGACTTCTTTCATGTTCTTTAAGAAAACTTGAATGTGTAAAGATTTTACCACATTGATTACATTCATAGGATTTCTTTCCAATGTTGTTTACGAATACTAGGATGTGTAAATCTTTATCACATTGGTTATTATTCATACTGTTTCTTTCTAGTATAAGTTCTCAGTACTTGAATACAACTGTTGAATACAACTGCATTTAGGCTATTGGTGAAATTATTAAGGCCACTCCATGTAGTTAAAAGGGAGTTTTATTTTGTGGGGTAACTTACAAGTAAAGGGATAGGTAACAGGGTCTGGGAAAGGTATAGCGAAGTCCAGCAGTGTTCTCTGGAGAACTCTGCTTGGTCTACCTCCAGCGTCCAGGGTCCAGGAACCAAGAGAGCCAGTGCATCCAGATCTTGGGTCTTCAGGGTCCTCTCTAGGGCCCGCCTTGTAGGCGTGACAGTTACTGAAGCCTTAATGGGGGTTGGAACTTCCAGATCAAAGCTGGAATGGCTACCCACTACAAAAGGCTTTATTACTTTGATTATATTCAAAGGGTTTAATTTTCAAATGTGTTCTTTAGTGTGATTGTAAGGAGCAATCAGATCTAAATGTTTTATCATATTGTTCATATTCATAGGGTTCCTCTTCATTATGGGTTCCTTTGTGTATTTAAAGATACCTGTGATGGTTCAAGCCTTTAGTAAATGGCTCACATTTATCACTTTCTGAGTCCTATTCATCATCCTGGATATTTGGGAGGGGGTCCCTGTGGCTTCAGCTTGCAGAGGTTGAAAGATGAAGGCTGAACAGCTGAGCTTTGTCCTCAGGGACCCTGTGCCTACAGCAGCTACATCTACAGGATCTAGTATGTACTTGCATGTCCTCATTGAGGTGGGGGCAGGGTGACAGGGCAGAGACACACCCTGGGGCACCTGCTGGATGATCCCCTGTCCCTGCAAGTCTCCTTAATCAAACCCAAGGGAGTCAAGAGTCCATAAGGTAGGTTCATGCACTGGGATGTTCCCAGAAATCACAAGGCTGTCCCTAAATATAAGGGGAAACTGAGGCTGAAGAATTGGCAGAGGAATGCTGAAGGAGGGTGGGCACCCCAAAATGGAGTCAGGAGTCAGGGGACTCATTGAATAGCATACAGGAGATGGTTTTGATATAAAGCCAGAATAACACCATGCTCCTGAGCCTCCTGTGGACACAGGGTGGAGGAAGGCAGAGGGACGAGGGGTTCAATGTTATCTTAGCTACATAGTGAATTTGAGGTCAGCCTGGGCTACAAGAGACCCCCATCACAAAAGAAAGGTGAAGAAGGAAGAAAGAAGGAGGGGAACAGTTGGGGAGCAAAGAGGCAGATGGGAAGAGTAGGGGAAGACGAGAGAAAGAAAAGAGGGGAGGGGAGTAAAGTAAAGGAATTGGAGGGAAACCTCTTTGTGTCCTAGCTTCCTCACTCAGTGGCACTGACCTGTATTTAGGAGGCTGAGACAGGAGGATCAGGAGTTCAAGAGCAGCCCAGGCAACTTAGACTATCTCAAAACACACAAACACAATTGCTGGTAACTAAGTTTTGTTGTTGTTTTTTATTGTGGTTTGTTTTTGAGATAGGATGTCAGTGTGCAGTTGTACATCACCAAGTCCACTATATCAATGTTTTCAGTTCAGGTGGGTCTCAGTGGGTAGAGGGCTGGCCCAGCATTCACTAGGCCTCTGCATAAACAGGGCATGATGACACTAGTCATCCAAGTACTGGGGAGGTGGAGGCAGGAAAGTCTTGAATTCAAGGTCTATCTGGACTACATGAGCCCATTATAAATATAAACTCTAGTTGGGCAGTGGTGGTGCATGCTTTAATCCCAGCACTTGGAAGGCAGAGGCAGGTGGATCTCTCAGTTACAGGCTAGCCTGGTCTACAGAGCAAGTTCCAGGAGAGCCAGAGCTACATAGAGAAACCCTTTCTTGGGGGCAGGGAGGGGAGGAAGAGAGTTGCCTAATTGGAAATTTCAGTGTCTCAAGGTTAAGCCTGTACTGCCCCCCAAAAAAATGGTTTAAAAAAAAAGACCAAGGCTCAAGGGATGGCTTAGTGGGTAAAGGCTCTCACAACCAAGCTGGATGGATGTGGTTTGGTTCTCAGAATCCATATGGTAGGTGAGAACTGGGTCCCACAGGCCGCCATCTGACTTTTGCACCATATGAGGGGAAGCATCCAGTGGCCTCATTTTTACCCATGCAGCTGAGGATGATCTCAAATTCCACAGCCCTCCACTGAGTGTTAGGATGACAGTCATGAGTCGTCATGCTTGGATGGAACCCAGGGCTCTGAGCATACTAGTCAAGCAGTCTACAAACTGAGCCACAGCCACAGCTTCTGGTTTCTTTCATGTGTTAATCTTAATGCCTCTCTCTGCACATCCCTCTGTTCCTCACACAGTGTTAATGTACCACACTTGGCCAAGGACTTCATGACAAATTCATTTACATTCTGGGGTCTTTTTATTTAATACACAAATGATCAAATATAGAAGTAGTCCTCCCTTAGGCTATTAGTCTGTTAGTTTTCAGGGACAAAAATAGGCACCTTGGCTCATGTCTCTAACATCATCACTTAGAACACTGGGGCATTTTACATATATTTATTTTTATTTAAATTGTATTTATTCCCTGTGGGCATATGTGTGTTCACACATGTATCAGGGTGGGAAGAGGCATCATTCCATTCCTGGGCTATGTTCCATCATCTCCCCCTTTTTATTTTTTAAACACAGGATATCAACAGTGCCTTTCATTAGGGATGTAGGTTAATTTTGGCTGGAGGCAAATTTTAAAAAATTGAGAGTAAATAAATGCAAGAATACCTTTTGGTGCTCCCCTTTTTGTTTTTATTACATTTTTCCATTTTTTTGAGACAGGGTTTCTCTGTATAACTCTGGCTGTTCTGGAACTTACTCTGTAGACCATGCTGGCCTTGAACTCACAGAGATCCACCTGCCTCTGCCTCCTGAGCGCTAGGATAAAGGGTGTGCACCACCACTGCCCAGTCCCCCCCTTTATTTTTAAATAATCATTGTTTTAATGTTCTATATGTTCTTTCAATTATATCCTGGCCTTGAAGATTATAAGAAATGCCTGTAATATGATTAACATTCCATTCTTTACAGAAGTTCTTAAATTTCTGTACTATACAAGAGTCCACTGCTAGATTTTATACAGGTAGGCACTCTCACAACAGCAAAAGTTTGTATAAGAGAAGAGCAAAATGCAGAAGCTCTTCTCTGAGGATTGGGGAACTGCCCAAAGAATCTTAGAAATAGTTAACACTGTATGCAGGTATGAGGCACAAGAGGAAAGTGGATGACATCCATATGCCTTAATTCATTAGTATTTTTAACTCTGGGAATAACTGAATTTAGCTACATGGCCATGACAGTGTAAGAGAGCACAAATAGGACATTCCTGCACAATTTGCCTCATTTGTTTAAGCATGATGTGGCACCATACGTGAGGTCAATTAGTATTAGTGTGTAGGTGTTGATGCCCCTGTTCTGGAGAAGTAAAAATCAGGCAGGTTAATACATAAACTTGCTTATTTCTCTCTGCAACAAAAACAGGGAGGTTAAAGTGTGCATGAGCAGATTAATAAACAAGGGATGTGTGGAGATGTGAACCTGATGTAGTTCCTGTAGTTATGGGAGCATGACAGGATGTGAAGACAAAACTAAAGCAGTTTCTATTGCAGGAAACAATCCAACTATATAAGCAGAATCTGAAACAGTAATTAAGGGTTAATGAATTAACCATAACTGATTAATCAAAACACCAGTTTCACCTGTTGAGATCAGGAAAAAGAAGTATTAATAAACTGATGAGTATCAGGACCATGAATCCCTCCTGTATCATTAGATAAGCCATCAAAATAAGTTTCTGCCTGTGGAATGGGAGAAAGTGGAAAATTTTTATAATCACAAATTCAGTTCTTAGAAGAAAATCTAATTGCTGGCCAGATGGATAATGATTACCCTTCTTTGGTAATCAACAAGTAAAATCTGAAAATCCATAAATTGTATAACACTCTTTTTAAATATTTTTTATTATTAAGAAATTTTCTGTTTATTTTACATACCAACAAAAGATCCCTTCCCCTCCCTCCTCTCACCCCCCAGCCTTCCCTCCCATTTCAACCCCCATTCCCACCTCCTCCAAGGCAAGGCCTCACATGGGGAGTCAGCAGAACCTGATACACTTAGTTGTTTACTGTGGATATCTGTATCCTGTGAATGTGTTGCTATGACTGATTGATAAATAAAATGCTGGTTGGTCAGTAGCCAGACAGGAAGTATAGGCAGGACAAAGAGAGAGGAGAATTCTGGGAAGTGGAAGACTGAGGCAGGAGACTCCCTCCCGCCATCCAGGGAGCAAGTAACAGGCACACAGGTAAAGCCACGGAACATGTGGCCACTTATAGATTAACAGAAATGGGCTGAGTTTATATGTAACAGCTAGGCATTGGTAGGCCTGAGCTAATGGCCGAGCAGTTTTAAATATTAACCTGTGTGTGTTTATTTGGTTCTGAGTGGCTGCGGGCCTGGGCAGGACTGGAGATAACTCCAGCTACAGTTGTTCTTCAATTTCTTTAAGGAAATTTTTCCTTTCCTCTTTGAAGGCCTCTATCATCATGGTGGTAGTCCAGCCTGCCTGTAGGAGAACTGCCTGCTGGCCTGAAACTGGGTCTCTTAGTCCAATCAGAGCTGGCAGGCTCTGTCTCAGGGAGAAGCTGCAGTCTGGGAGGGTGGGTGGGTTTGTGTGGTGGGGTGGGGAATGTTGGTAGTCCAGGCTGCCTGCAGGAGACCTGCCTGCTGGCCTGAGACTAGGTCTGCAATGGTTGGTGGTGTGGGGGCACAGGGTTGTACCCCTGACCCCAAAGCCTAGAGGGTGTGGTGATCATCTATGAGGACAAAGATTCACCTCAGTCTAATTGGCACTGGCAGGCTCTGTCTCAGAGAGAAGCTATGGTCTTGGAGGGTGGGTGGGTTGGGGGTGGTGGTGGTAGTCTGGCCTGTCTGCAGAACTGCCAGCTGGCCTGAGATTAGGTCTGCAATGGGTGGTGGTGTGGGGGTGCAGGGTTGTGCCCCTGGGCTCAAAGCCTAGAGGCTGGAGTGATCTCTGTATAACACTCTTAAACACTGATTGTTAGGGGTAATATAACATAGCAAGAAGAGTAAGGAGAGCACTTAATATTTTCTGACCAATATGGTATAAATATTTCCATTACAGAGGTTTATCCTCTGGTGCTCTAATACCAATAGGAGACAAGTTAGTGGGGAAAATAAGTAAGTTTAAAGGCAGCAAAGAATCCTCATAACACAAAAATGCCTCTTCTACTTTGGATTCAAATAGCTGTAGTTGTTTTCTTGCCTCACTGATATGTGAGGAGCACTGTGCAAGGAAACCTTCTAGGGTTTTAAATAGTTTTGGTAGTGCATAATTGGGCATTCCTAAAGTAGGATGTATCCAATTAAATACCACTAATAATTTCTGAAGGTTAACTGTTTTTAAATTGTATTGTCTATGGATTTTTTTTGTGGTTTAAGTCATTCTAGTAACTAGTTGTCCCAAATATTGCACATTATCTAATCTTTCAACATTTTCAGTGTAATAATGAGCCCATTTTTATGTAGCATATCCTGAGTCATGTCATATATGGACTGTAGCTCTTCCTCTTTGGGGGTATCTAAGACAATATCATACATATTGAACAATAGAAGCCTGAAAGAAGGCTTTTCACTTAGTTCATATTTCTTTTTCAATATTATTTCTGACTCTGTCCCACACTTCATCTAAAATTCCTTCCGGAAACCAGGGATTATAATCATAAGCAACTTGCAAGCAAGTTTTAATCATAGCTATGGTTTTGATGCTTGTGCTGCTCTTTTCTTTAAAAAATGATGCACAAGCTTGGCAAAGTCAGGGGCTAGAAAGATGGCTCAGTGGTTAAGACCACTGACTGCTCTTGCAGAGGACCCAGGTTTGATTCCCAACAGCCATGTGGCAGCTCACAACTGTAACCCCAGTTCCAGGGGACCTGACACCCATGGCAAAACTCCAATGCACATTGAAAGAAATTATTCACAAGCTTGAGAAAATAAGTCTTCCCTGGTTTCTGCCCCATCATTGTCACTTCCTTCTGTGAGGGTCCCCACACTCTTCTGTTGTAGTTGACCTGGCCCCTGATCAGGTATAACTCATCACCATTCTAGAGGGGATCTGGAAGAATGGAGCTGATAAATGAGGCAGACAAAAGTCTCACACCATAGACAACTTTATTCATGGCCCAACACACTTCATACTTGTAACTGAAAGTTTTCCTGTGCCCAGCTGGCTCCCATGTCCTCACAGTCCTGCAGCTGCTCAGACCCAAGTAAACACACAGAGGCTTATATTAATTATTAACTGTATGGCCTATTGGCTCAGGCTTCTCGCTAGCTATATCTTACAACTTACATTAACCCATTTCTATAAATTTATACTTTGCCATGTGGCTCATAGCTTGCCGGTATCTTTACATCTTGCTTCTCATAGCGGCGGCTGACAGTGAGACTCTGTTCTGCCTTTCTCCTTCCTCCTCTCTAGTTAGAATGTCCTGCCTAACCCTATTCTGCCTCACCATTGGCCAAACAGCTTAATAAATTGATTGATCAATAATCAATCAATCAGAGCAACATATTTTTACAGCACACAAAAAGATATCCCCCTATTTAAGTGTTAAGAAGGTCATAAGAATAAGGTTCTCATAACTTCAGCTGTATACAATGATAAGGACAAGCCAGACATGGAAAACATGTTTTTCCATACAGGCATATAAAGAATAGTTTAAACATTTAATTGAATAACAGCAAGCAATAATTAGTAATCTGAAGTAAACTCACTCTTATCTGCCACAAAACAGTTTCAAGAACAATTTTGTGTTTTGAGGAAACTGAAGTCACAAGACTCATTTCTTTTATTATTGGGAGTATTCTCATAAGCATTCAGAAATTTCACATGATTCAATTCCAGGACCATGTTCTGACAATATACCTAAGTTAAATTTTTATTTAAATTTGTAAAAAAAGAAAAAAAATGAAGAGAGCCCTTTTTACAATATGTAGTTTTTCTCACAGATGTATTTGAACTATACATAGATATGAATATATGTGTGTGTATGTGTATATATGTGTATATATATATGTATACATACACACACATACACACACACACATATATATCACACACACACACACACACACACACACACACACACACACACATATATATATATATATATATATATATATATATATGTGACTCCATATTCTTAAAAGGACTTTCTTCAAGTTTCATAATAGAAAAATTACAATATATAAAAAGTTTATATCTTTACACCATTTGCATATTTGGTGCCCAAGGAAGCCAGATGAATGCATCAGATCTCCTAGAACTGGAATTACAAGTAGTTCTGACCCATCTGATGTGGGTGCCAGGAAACAAAAAGGTGCTTGAATACCTTATACCATAAGTACTGAGGCAACTGTTCATGACCCAAATATGTCATTATAATTCAGAAGATGAACATGTCCCATGACTCCTTCTATCTTCTCTTACTTGGAGGTGATGAAAATCCCTGCTACATGGTCATTGAAGGACTCAATGGGTTTCTTTATTTCTGAGAATGGACTCTGCACATTGCTTCTTATAGTCATTTTTAATAGTTCTCTTGATGTGAGTGAAGACAATGAAGGGTTTAGTTGAGTAGAGATAAAGCCAGATTAAGTTAGGAAAATTCTATAATGTGATATATGTTACAGTTACTTAAATTTTCTTTTGGGTTTTTTGAGACAGGATCTCAATATATGGCCATGAGTATCCAGGATCTCATTATGTGGACCATGATAGCCTCAAACTCAGCAAGATCCATCTGCCTGTCTCCAAAATGCACCACTACACCCAGTTCAAATATGTTTATAAAATGACCTATCTTTCACTCAGAGACAAATAATGTAAGATGAAAACAGAAACTATCATTTTATTAAACAGTGACATGTCATGCAATGCTACAATGTATTTGTGTTCTCAATATTTTGGTTATTTTCTTTGCTTGTTAATTTCATCTCTTTAGAAATTTTTACCAGTATGTAAACACTTGTGCCATGTTGTGCATGTGCTAGGCAAAAGACAACTTACAAGTGTGTATGCGCTACTTCCACTATGTCACTACTAGAGATCAAACTGAGGTAGTCAAGTTTGGGAGCAAATGCCTTAAGCAGGTGAGTGATCTCACTAATTTCTTATTTCAATTTCAAAAATATTGATGTGTGTGGGTGTGTGCTGTGCATATGACCCAGCCCAAGTGTAGTAATCAGAGAAAAACTGGTATGAGTAATGTGTGTATCCCAGAGACTGAACTCAGGTCATCAGTCTTAGCAGCAATGACCTTCACACACTAAGACAATTCTCTGCCATTCATGTGTGTATCTGAGCAAGTGTTAGGAACAAGCATTTAGTCCTTAAAATAAACTAACACAATTAAAAAACTGGATGGCGGGATAAATACTATTTTCATTTGCAAAGAAGTGAAGTTGACACTTCAAATAAGTTTTATTATTCAATAATAGCAATTATTCTGTACTCCTCTATCCTTGGATGACAATTTGTTTACAATTTGAAAAAAGACAATATTTGACTGATAGAATGCTTCTACTAATCTTACTTGAGCACCAGTGAGACAGCTCAGTGAGAACAATGTATGTGGTGTGTGAAGCTTTACTTAATTTACTAGATTCATGATGTTTCTCTCCAGGAGTAATCCTGTTGTGCCTTTGAAAATGACTGTAACATAAAGAGGCATGATCACATTGATATTTATAGGGTTTCTCTTCACTATTACTTCTTTGATGTGTGAAGATTACAATGACCTGCAAAGTTTTACTGCATCAATTACATTCATTGGGTTTTTCTCCAGTATGACACCTTTCATGTTTTTGAAGGCTTTTGTGACTTGCAAAGGCAAGTCACATTGAATACATTCATAGTTTGTCTCCAGTATGACTCCTTTCATGCCTTTGAAGATAAATAATATGTGCAAAGGCTTTACCACATTGATTACATACATAGGGTTTCACTCCTGTATGAGTGCTTTCATGTATTTTGAGATTACTGCGACTTACAAAGGCTTTGCCACATTGATTACATACATAGGGTTTCTCTCCGGTATGACTCCTTTCATGTGTTTGAAGATTACGACGACTAACAAAGGCTTTATCACACTGATTACATATATAGGGTTTCTCTCCAGTATGAATTCTTTCATGTGTTTGAAGATTACTGCGACTTCCAAAGGCTTTACCACATTGACTGCATTCATAGGGTTTCTCTCCACTATGAATTTTGAAATGTTTTTGAAGACGACTGAAATGTGTAAAGCTTTTCCCACATTGATTACATTCAAATGGTTTGTCTCCAGTATGACTTCTTTCATGCCTTTGAAGATAAATGATATGTGCAAAGGCTTTACCACATTGATTACATCTGTAGGGTTTCACATCTGTATGAGTACTTTCATGTATTTGAAGATTACTGCGACAAACAAAGGCTTTACCACATTGATTACATACATAGGGTTTCTCCCCAGTATGAATTTTTTCATGATTTCGAAAACTAGTGAAATGTGCAAAGGCTTTACCACATTGATCACATATATAGGGTTTTTCTCCAGTATGAATTCTTTCATGTATTTTAAGATTTCTGCGACTTACAAAGGCTTTACCACATTGATTACATACATGGGTCTTCTCTCCAGTATGAATTCTTTCATGTGTTTGAAGTTTACTGTGACTTCCAAAGGCTTTACCACATTTATTACATTCATATAGTTTCTCTCCACTATGGCTTTTATAATGTTTTTGAAGATGACTAAAATGTGTAAAGCCTTTCCCACACTGATTACATTCAAATGGTTTGTCTCCAGTATGACTTCTTTCATGCCTTTGAAGATAAATGATATGTGCAAAGGCTTTACCACATTGATTACATCTGTAGGGTTTCACATCTGTATGAGTACTTTCATGTATTTGAAGATTACTGCGGCATGCAAAGGCTTTACCACACTGATTACATACATGGGGTTTCTCTCCAGTATGAATTTTTTCATGATTTCGAACACTAGTGAAATGTGCAAAGGCTTTACCACACTGATTACATTCATAAGGTTTCTCTCCTGTATGAGTTCTTTCATGTATTTGAAGATTACGGCGACTTACAAAGGCTTTATCACATTGATTACACATAAAGGGCTTGTCTCCAGTATGAATTCTTTCATGTGTTTGAAGATTACTGCGACTTCCAAAGGCTTTACCACATTGACTGCATTCATAGGGTTTCTCTCCACTATGAATTTTGAAATGTTTTTGAAGATGACTAAATTGTGCAAAGCCTTTCCCACATTGATTACATTCAAATGGTTTGTCTCCAGTATGACTTCTTTCATGCCTTTGAAGATAAATGATATGTGCAAAGGCTTTACCACATTGATTACATCTGTAGGGTTTCACATCTGTATGAGTACTTTCATGTATTTGAAGATTACTACGACAAGCAAAGGCTTTACCACATTGATTACATACATAGGGTTTCTCCCCAGTATGTGTTTTTCCATGATTTCGAAGACTAGTTAAATATACAAAGGCTTTACCACATTGATTACATACATACGGTTTCTCTCCAGTATGAATTCTTTCATGTATTTTAAGATTATGGCGACTTACAAAAGTTTTACCACATTGATTACATACATAGGGTTTCTCTCCAGTAAGGATTCTTTCAGGTATTTTAAGATTATGGCAACTGGCAAAGGCTTTACCACATTGATTGCATTCACATGGTTGCTCATCAGTATGTATTCTATGTACTTGAAAGCAACTGTAATGTTCAAAGTCTTTTGCACCTTGATTATATTTATAGGATTCCACTTCCAAATGAGTTCTTTGGTGTAACTGTAAAGAGGAATCAGATCTAAAGTCTTTATCATGTTGATTATATTCATAAAGATCCTCTTCATTATGGGTTCTTTTGTCTGTCTGAAGATACCAATGATGGTTCAAGTCTTTAGTAGGTGGTTCATATTTATCACTTCCTCTTCCCATATGAGTTTTATAACATCTTTGAACACAACTAGGAGAACTCAGAGTTTTACAACACTGATTGCATGCATAACATTTTTCTATACTGTGGGTCACACTACATTTGCAAAGTGAACCAGCACAGACAGAAGAATTCCCACATTCCTTGTAATCATAAGGCTTTTTTCCAGTGTGAGTTTGTTGATGTATTCCCAGTTTAGTTGGAAAACCAATTAATTGTAAACTTGTATCACATTCACCAAGTCTACTCATAGTGGGCACTCCGACATATCTTCTAACTGTTGTAGGAGAGAGAGAAGTACATTGCTTCTTCCCATATCCCTTATGTTCAAATGGTTTGTAGCCAGAAGGACAGATGAGATACCTATTAAAGGAAGAATAACAAAGAAAAAGTTTTCACATTGCATTCACACAATCTAACTTTTTGTTCCTCATAGAGATGTGGTATAGAGATTAAAGTTTCTCCACCATGACAACCTTCTTGGCTCTCATAAACTGCCCCTCTCAATAAACTACTATAAGTTTCTATAAGTATATGAGCAACACTAGCTTTACTATGGACTATTTGCTTACAAAAGGCCTTGGACATACATTGAGCCCCCTAATCAATGTGTGTGCCTATATGATACTTAAATGGTATGAAAGGGATAGACAGTTCTACAAAATGAATCTCATGGGGCTATGATTAAAGTAGTGCCATGTGTTAACACATTGTTTTATTGTCTTCTTTCTTACAAGAATGCCTTGGAAACATGGATCACCTACCTGACATTGAGGTGCATTGGTTTGTGAGAATTTATAGTCATCATAAAGCTGTGCTTACAGTGTTGTCTTTCCTTAAAGCTTCAGGGCACACTGAAATTTCTTCAGAGATGCATATGGATCATCTCACATATGTAAATTACCTTTCATGTCTTCTAGAACTTTGATAATGTTCTTCAATATTCTGGTCTTCCCATTTGTAGCCTAAAATACAGTACCACAAAATGTATGATATATTATAGGAAATTATACAAATTTTAAGTCACTATCTTTTTTGAACCTGAGAACCATGCCTGACTTATTCACCATGATATATTATAGGAAATTATACAAATTTTAAGTCACTATCTTTGTTGAACCTGAGAACCATGCCTGACTTATTCACCACGTTCTTCCTTTATCACAACTGAAATCACAGGAAAGCATCAATGATCAAGAAATGCTTGTCCCCTTCTTGGAAAAAGTGACAAAAAAAACTAGCATTCCTACCTATAGCAGTGAGGTTCCTGCAGGTTTCCAGCATCACATCTTCATACAGACTCTTCTGGGAAGGTTCCAGCAAAGCCCACTCATCATGGGTGAAGTTCACATGCACATCCTCAAAGGTCACTGTATCCTAAAGTATCCCACATATGTATGTAATAGAAATGATGAGACTGGCTGAAGTGTAAAAATACATTTCATTGAAAGTACATTTACATGATTCTGTGGGCTCCATACATTTATTCCATGTCACAGAATTTCAAATGCAGTCACCAAGTCATTTTATAAGGAAACAGAAAAGGAAGATCACACCTCTAGATTCTGTGCCCACAACAGTACATGGCATTGCAAGAGAAATGACTACTAACAGATATATAGACAGACATGCAAACACAGCAACACTACTCAGCATACATCAGCAAAACTGTATCAAAATTCCTAACTTCAAAAAAGAATGAACAAGATAGGCATGGTGGTATATACATTTAATTCCAAACCTCAACAGGCAGAGACAGGTGAATCTCTGTGATTTTGAAGCCAGTCTGATCTATGTAGAGATTTAAAAGACAGGCAGAGCTACACAGTGAGACCCTGTCTCTAACAAACAAACAAATAAATAGAATGATTAAGAATAAATAACAAATAAAAATGATTAAGAATAAAGAGAGATTAAGAAAAACCAGCATCACCCTCCAAGACCCCAGCTGCTCTCTAGGCTTTGGGCCCAGGAGCACAACCCTGTGCCCCCACACCACCACCCATTACAGCCTGTTTCAGGGCAATAGGCAGGCCTCCTGTAGGCAGGCTGGACTACCACCATGCCCGACCAGACTCTGTAACCTACAAGTCCCACCACTCCCAAACCCACACATCCTTTGAGACCATAGCTGCACCCTGAGACAGAGTCCACCAGCACCCATTGGACTAAGAGGTAAGTCTTTGTTCTCCTAGACAATCACCCCAGCCTCTAGGCATTGGGCCCAGAGGCACAACCCCGCACTCCCTTACCACCACCCACTGTAGCCTCAGTTTCAGGCCAGGAGGCAGGACCCCTGTAGGCAGGCCAGACTATCATCATCCACCATTGGACCCTGTAATCTACAAGCTCCACACCACTCCTCAAACCAATCCACCCTCCAAGGCCGCAGCTGCTCCCTGAGACATAGATTACACCAGCACCAATTGGACTAAGAGCTCCAATTGGACCAAGAGCCTCAATTAGACCAAAAGCTCACATTGGAGGAAGAGTTCACATTGGACCAAGAGCTGCAAATGGACGAAGAGTGTCGAGTGGACCAAGAGAGGCTCCCTCAGACACAGACACCACTTGAACCAAGTGGAGGAAAAGATGGGTAGATGCCAGTGCAAAAATACAGTAAACATGGCCAGCGGTGGTGGCACATGCCTTTAATCCCAGCACTCAGGAGGCAGAGGCAGGTGAATTTCTGAGTTTGAGGCCAGCCTGATCTACAAAGTAAGTTCCAGGACAGGCTCCAAAATCTACATAGAGAAACCTTATCTCCCAAAACCAAAAAAAAAAAACCAAAAAACAGTAAACAACCTAAAGACCAATATGGTACCACCAGAACCTAGTGGTACTACATCAGCAAGACCTGAACATCCCAACACAGAAGAAGCAGAAGAAATCTGCCTTAAAATGACTTTAAGAAGATGATACAGGTCTTTAAACAGGAAAAGAAAAATTCCCTTCAAGAAATTGAAGAAAAGACAAACAAAACATTAGAAGAAATCAATAAACCCCTTAAAGAAAACCAAGAAAAGGCAATTAAAGATGTGAAGGAGACAGTTCAAGATTTGAAAACTGAAATAGAGACCATAAAGAAGACACAAACTGAGGGAATGCTGGAAATGGAAAGTCTGAGTAAATGAACAGGAACTACAGATGCAAGCATAACCAACAGAATGCAAGAGATGGAAAAGAGAATCTCTGGTGTTAACGATACAATAGAGAAAATAGATTTGTCAGTCAAAGAAAACATTAAAGCCAACCAAGTCATAACACAAAATATCCAGAAAAAAAAAGTTATCTTTCCAATAGAGAAAGGGGAAGGAAAGGAAGCTAAAAAAGGTACCTTCACAATAGAGAAAGGTTAAAGAAAGAAAATTTTAAAAAAGAAATTTTCCCAGAAAGAAAAGGAATGTTCCCCATAGAAGAAAGGGAAATGCTTAATTGAGAACCTACAGTGCCACTTTATGAAGGAATAAAGGAATGGCGGCCTAAGGTAATACTAGCATCTCCACAGATTTTTCCCATTACTTTGCAGCAAAAGATCAATATCCACAAGGCTTTGTTCAGATTGATTGGAAACCTACAGACATGACAGATTTAAGGTGATTTAAGGAAGTAGTGGTGGCATATGAAATGCATTCACCTCAAATAAGACAGTTTTAAGTAACCGAGCCATACAGAATAGAATTATTGCACAAGATTGAAAGGACCACATGAATGCTATACTGGAAGCTGGTCCTCAATTACAATGACTCACCTGATGCAAAAAAGCAACAACAGTCACAGAACAGCATAATCAGGCTAGAGGAGGAAATAAACTGAAGGACCAATTGTTGGGTGAGGGTCAGGATGCTGACTTACAAAGACAAGTACTGTTTGATGATGCAACTATTGTACAATGTCATCTAACAGCTTTAAGGGCTTGGGATAAGGTTGAAGAGCCAGGGAGAAGAACTACCTATTTACAAAATTTACACAAAGTTCAGGAGAAGCTTACACTGATTTTTTTTTTTTACAAAGAATAACCTTAGCAGTGCATAGAGCAGTGGCTGATCCTGATGTTAGAAAGGTTTTGGCTGAGTCTTTGGCTTTTGAAAATGCAAACACAGACTGTGAGAAAGCCATAAATAAGGCCTTTGAAAGCTCAGGGAGCTCCTCTAGAAGATTAGATTAAGGCCACTGCTGATATTGGATCTACTACTTGCAATGCCAATATTATTGGGCAGGCCTTGGCTAAAAGACTTTGATCTCACACTGGGAAATTGGGGCATTTAAAGAAGGACTGTCAGCAAGGATTTCAAAAGGAAATGTTTCCCTTCAACGTAATCAAGGAAAAGGTTCTTAACTTTGGGAAGTTTGTAAGAGGTGTAAAAAAGGCAATCATTGGACTAATATTCTTAGATCAGTCAGAGATGTACATGGCAATCTTTTACCATTGGGAAACCAGATAAAGGGCTTAGCTTGGGGCCCAGGAATAAACAACATGAGCCAGCAATATATGGCTCAATATATGTCAGCAATAATATGGCTCACCAATAGAGCAACCAGGGAACTTAGGCTCAGTATTGGAGATTTAATGTATGCTACCTCAGGAAGTGCTGCTTTGGATTTAGTGGGTAAACATTTAACATTATCTCCACAAATTGCTTGTTACAAAATAACCACTGGAGTGTATGGTCTTCTTCCCCCAGAGACAACTGGAATTATTATGGGAAAAAGTAGTGTAATATCTTAAGGATTTATTTTTTCACCCAGGAATTATAGATGAAAATTACCAGGGAGAAATTAAAATTATGACTTACATGAAAAAAAAAAAGACTATGGAAATAGAAGCTGGTGATAGAATTGCTCAATTACTATTGCTTCTGTATCTTAAAGGTAAAGCAGCTCCAGTGTACAGAACAGGAGGTTTTAAAAGTACTGGAAAGAAAGTATTTTCACAAACTGTTATTAATGATGAAAGGCCAAAGCTAAAATTATAAATAATGGCACTGAGATTTCAGGCCTAGTAGAGACTAACACTGATATATTTATAATTTCTCAAAAATGAAATCCCAACTAGCATTTATGTCTCAAATCATCATGGCATGGGTGTGTGGGTTCAGTTGAAACTATGGAAAGAAGACTCAGAGGCACCTTAAGAAAGAATTTAGCCTTTCTTGGCTGCAGGGGGAATCCAGCCTCTAAGGACTGAAGCACTTTCCCTTTGCCCAGGGCATTTTTATTTTTCTCTATATTTACTGTTTAGCCATTTGATTTCCATATGTTCAAAACAACCTGAAAGAAGCTCCCAAAGATACAATGCCAAGTGCAAATTCCTCAATTCATCAAGTACCATGGTTCTTCAGGTTTCCTGAGCCAAGTTTTGCATAGGCCTTTGTATCCTTGGGAGACTCTGAGACAAGATTCACATAAGCAACAAGAGAAACAAAAGGTGTCTGCTAAACAAAAGATGGGTTAGGGCTAGGTGCCACTCTCTGGTGCCCAGGCCAGGAGTAGCCCAGTGGGAGTGCAGTCACAGATCCCCCTTTCTATATACAAAAATCAATTATCTTGAAAGTTATGTGGCCTCACGGTAAATATAGCCTTTTTTCTATCTTCTCCTTACAATCTTATGTAAGTAGACCAAAACACATTTTAAAGCAAATAAAGTTACTATTGCTAGAACAAGAGCAACAACTGCTAGGGTAAGAAATCTATTAAAGTGATTCATAGAATTGAATGAGACTACAGTATCTGCTAGACTTTCCATAATGTCTGTTCCTGTTGTATCAGGTAACTTTTTCGCAAAAGTTTCTTTAATTTCTTTCTGTAAATCATAAACCATTTGAGAAAAATTAGGGTGACCCAACAAATGCATCCTAACCTTATCCCAATCATATTTGCTTTCATTAAATCTTAAGGTGTGATACAATAAGAAGGAACATTCCAATCACATTTTATCTGCACCTTCAAAATTTCTAACTGATTCCCTAACAATACAGCAGCTTGTCTTAACTTGGCTAATTCATTTACTATCTCATTATCAGTCTTATTTTGTTCAGTCCAAAGTTCTTCTGTGTAGTAGGACAGGCCCATAGGGTCGAGGAAATTGGCTCAGACCAGCTGTCAAGGCATGCATATAACATACTCCTTAAGAGCCAACCTGGAGTTTGCCTGAGGGCCTAGCAACAGGAGCTGTCAGAGTTCCTGGTCACTGTCAGAGTTCCTGATCATGCCAGTCAATGAGGGAAAATCACATAGACTGGGTGCTGGGAGGATATATAAAGGCTTCCCTGGTATTGAATAAATGAGTTCATTATTTGCCTTCAATAGACTCCCCGTATCTATGTTGTTGATGTCACGACTTCTCACCCCCTCGTCCGAGGGAGCCATTAGAATCCAAGCAACTGGTGCTTGAACATGGGGCTTCTGTTACTTTGTTTCTCCCAGTGCAGGTTCTGACCGTCTCCCTTTCTTCACTCTCCAGTGCTTGACAGTGACCCCAAAATAGTGTGTTTTGGTGAGAAGGCCTCTCAGTGTCGTGTTCTTTCAGTCCCTTTGGTAGGTAAACACAGATCCCCATTTATTTCCTTCTTTTGTGTTCTCTGTCATGTTTGTTTGCCCATCCCATTAGCAAGGCACTTTTTTTTGTTTTGGTCCGCCAGCACCTCCATGTAAGGACTGACCCCCCAGGAGGTGGAACCAAGGCTCGGCTCCCAATCGCCATCCCTCATCCAGAAACACCATGTGGACATAAGGTCACGGCCTACAAAACCACAAAAGTCCCCCCACTGAGCACAGGACATAAGGGTCTGACATAAATTTTCATCCCATTGAAAAGATGGGTAATCTTTTCATCACCCCCACCATTTCCCTATCAGATATTTCTATGATATATGATGATAAGGAGACAGACAGTTTGGGCCAGACAAAATCTGTCAGTTTAGGCCCCACAAAATCTGTCAAGGAGAATGTAGCTGTCAGTTTGGGCTCCAAGCAATCTGTCCGTTTAAGCCCTGCAAAATCTGACAAGAGAACTTAACTGTTAGTTTGAGCCCCCTGAAATCTGTCAAGGAGAATGTAGCTGTTAGTTTGGGTCCCACCAAATCTGTCAAAGAGAAGGCAGCTATCATTAAGGCATGTGCAGCTATCCCCTCTGCTCCACCACTGCTGGCAGCTACCCCTCTGCCACAGTATTCTTAGGACAATCTACCCCAATACTAGCCTGCCTCAGGGGCAGCTACTATTCCATGATGCCAGATGTCTTACAACACTCGCAACCTGCACCACTGACAGTCCGTAGACCCATAGAAGCCTTCAAAGTCAATATGGGCCCAAATGCCGATGCCCAGCCTTGGGTTCCCACCCCCACAGCTGATCTCTCCCTCATCTGGAAGGCAGCCAATGAGTCAGGCCCAGATTCCTCCTACTTTCAGCAGGTCACTGCTCAATGGTCCGTGCAGTTACAAACTTATTTCGATTGGTACCATTTGCTTAAAACTGTGTTGGAGCCTGCAGTCTATGATCATCAGGCAGAATCCCAGGCCCAGATGAACATCTTAATGTTTCAGTGACCTATAATATGCTAAAAGGGCATGGGCAATATGCCCATCCTGTGCACCAGGCAGAGATTGGCTTGAATGCCTATTTTCAACAGGTCTTGGACCTGGTCCTCAAGGCCCTCAGAGCCTCCACTCCCCAGGACCCCTCAGCTTACTTTTGCAATTTTATCCAACAGCCCAGGGAGCTCTTCCTGACTACCTGGCCTGTGTCAATGAGGCAGTAGAGTGCAGAGTGGATGCACGCCCCAACTAGAGATATGCTGATTAAACAACTGACTTGGGAGGGGCTCAATGCCCAAACCCATAATGCAGTTGCAGCCATGAGGAATGAGGGCATACACAAATTGGTGCAGGCCATCAGAGATCCTGACCCCAGCACCAGTCCCATTGCCACTCTTACTGCCTGCCTGGATGCTCTCCTCACTGACAGGCAGCATGCTAATGACACCCCCAAGGGCCCCCAGGTAGATAGAACTTGCTGGGGATGTGACAAACCAGGCCATTTGCGGCATGACTGCCCTAGGGCAAAACCAAGGACCTAATGCTCCAGATGCAATAAAGGATTTCATTGGGCAAAGGATTGCAAGTCACAACCTGCTGAAACACCAGCCCCTTTAAACTCCAGGTATGGCACTCCTCAGCCCCACTAGTAAGAGGAGGCTCTAGTAATAAAAAAAATCTATTGGACAATGACCATTTTTCCACACCCCCCAATGCTAACCATCTTACCTTGATGGACAAGCTTCAAGGGTTTGGTTGACATGGGTGCAGAAGCTACCATTTTAACCAAGACTGAGATACTTCACCTCCCTCATTTGAAGTTTAAACCCATCCCCCCCATCAGTGGTGTGGGAGGCCAACAAGATTCTAAGTTATTTGGAAGGATCTTGATGGCAATTGGGGAGCCATTCACTCTATCATTTCCAATGTACCTGTGTACATTCCAATGTAGGAACCTGTAGGACAGAGATATTTCGGAGGATATAGGTGCTATCCTAACTACAGATAACAGGGCCTTTTTTTTTGATGACATCAAGGTCCATGAAAAGGCAGGTCTTGAAATTCACGACCCTGCACGAGATCTGCACCCCCAATTCTAACAGTCACTGTTGTCCCCATGCAATTCACCACCATCGAGCCCCCTAGCCCCATTTCATTGGCTTTTGGATCAAGAAGTATAGGTAGAACAGTGGCCTATAATTGAACCCAAGCTGTCAACCCTAAAGGAATTAGTTACAGATCAGTTAGAGATGGGGCACATTGAACTATCCACAAGTAAACATAATACCCCCATATTTGTTATCCCCAAGAAATAGGGATGCTATCGCCTCCTGCAGGATCTTCATGTAGTTAATGGTCTAGTGGAAGAAATGGGGTCTATACAGCCAGGCCTCCCCCACCCTAGAGCAATTCCTCCATCTTATTATATATTAGTTTTAGATATTAAGGATTGCTTTTTTCAAATTCCCCTGGTGCCACAGGATCCAGATCATTTTGCCTTTACTGTGTGGGAACCTAATATGCATAAACCAGCTAAGAGATATCAATAGACTGTTTTGCCCCAAGGACTGAAGAATAGCCCCACTATTTGCCAATTATACGTTTCTCAAGCGTTGGTCAATGTCCCCAGGGATGTTCTTTTGATTCAGTATACAGATGATCTCCTTTTGGCACACCCAGATGCAGCCTTTCTGCAAAAGACTGCCAAGGGATTATTAGAAGATATTGCATTGTTACATCTGATGGTGGCTCCAGATAAAGTCCAAATAGTACCCCCCTTTGCCTTTTTAGGATTTTCCATTGCTAAGCAGGTCTGCCCCTTTTCCTTTAAATTGGAATTGAAGGAACTGTACTCACTGTCAGAATTACAACAATTATGGGGCATGGTTAATTGGCTTAAAACTTTCTTACCCATCCCTGACCAAGAGATGAGATACCTATTTTCATTGCTGGAGGGACTCACCTGTCCTTCCACTAAGGTGAGGCTTACCCAAGAAGCTAAAGAGTTGCTACAAAAGGTTTTGGCCATTCTAGCCACCTCCAGCCTACAATGCCATGATCCCCAAAGACCTTATTGGCAATAGTCCTCTGGACACCAAGGGGGTTTGGGGGAGTATTATGGCAATCTGGGCCTCTTCTATGGATACATCAAGCACATTCTGACCTGAACAAGGTCACCTCTAAGTTTGGTCTGTCCTTCCAACTTGGCCATAAGGCACAGATGCTGGCATGGAGAACATATGGACAAGAGCCAGATAATCTTGTCTTCCCCTTTTCTTTAAAGAATACCCAGTCCCTCTGGGCAGATTCTATCTCATTCCAGGAAATGGTTGCAGGATTCACAGGAACTATTGACAATCATTTGCCAGAAAACAAGATCTTAGCAGAACTCCCCACACTTCTAATGCAGATACAGCCCCATGTAGCCCCCTCCTGCACTCCCATTCTTCATACCACTCTGGTCTTTTCAGATTCTAATAAAAACAGATATGGTGTTCTTATCCAGCATCCTGGCTTCAAAGACGTTACATATGTTATCCCTAACCCTGGCCCTGTTCAATTGGGTGAGCTATTGGCCCTCCTCAAAGTTCTAGTAGAGTGCCAGATCAAGCCCATTAATATTTTTTTTTCTGACACCCAATATGCTTTACAGGCAGTTCATGTGCTGGCCTTTTCTCAGGTCAAAGACTCAATGACCCCCATTGCCAGCACCACGTTGCTCATACAAGATGTCCTAAATCAGAGGACTGAGCCTTGGTACCTGTCACATATTAGATCTCATTCCAAATTACCCAGAATATTGTCTCAAGGAAATGAGGTCATAGACACCATCATATAGATCTCCTAGAGCAAGCCAGGTCTCTTCACCAGCAGTTCCATCTGTCTCCATAGAATTTGCACAGACTTCTTCCAGAATTTCCTGTTTCCCAATGTAAACATTTGTCCCAGGCATGTGCCACTTGTGCTCCTCTTGCCCCCTTGAAGGACCACTTCAACGTGCAGGGGTTAATCCCTGGGGCTTGTTGCCTAACACCATCTGGCAGATGGATGTCATGTATCATTCCCCCTTTGGCAATCTTAAATATGTTCATGTGATAATAGATACCTGGTCCTCCTTTGTTTATGCCCTCACCATTTCTGGGGAGAAGGCCATCAATGCTACCAAGGCCCTTAAGTCAGCCATGGTAGTTATGGGGGTACCTTGGGCACTTAAGATTGACAATAGCCCTGCTTATGCCTCTCAACAATTTAATGACTTTCTAGGACTTTAATGGGTCCTAGAAGATTTCCCATACCACTAGGATCCCCTACAATCCACAGGGACAAGCCATTGTGGAGAGGACCAACAGAGCTCTTAAGGAGCTGTTGATTAGGACTATCTCGCCAGAGGCTAGAAGAGATCCTCATCTGGTCTTAACAGAGGTCCTTTTCCATATGAACTTTCTCAGATTTAATGACAAGGGTCTCAGCCTGGCCTACAAGCACTGGGTGTCTCTGCCAAGGAACACCCAGTCTCTCCCTCCAATGGCAGCTTGCAGCCCCCCTGCTAACCCATGGGAGAGGGTATGCTTGTGTTTTTCCTCAGAGTGCCACTGCACCAATATGGGTCCCAGCAGGAGATGCGCACTTGGCCATAGATCAGCCTGCTTCCACCAAGGAGAAAATCACCCAGGATGGGTAATGTATATACTCCCCTTTCTTGTTCTCATTGTCCCTCTAAAGGCTGAAGACTTGTGGAGCCTTGTTTTTCTTCATTTTGTATGATGCCTTTTGAGATGAGGAACATTAATTAGTTTAGCAGGCCGGGAGCTAACTAAATATATTAAGGGCCCATGGTCAGCTAAGTTTCTATATTATCCATTACAGCTAACATGAAATTTTCCAGCAAGAGCGCAGGTTATAGGCTTTGACTCTTTTATTTTTTAAAAGGTTTGGCATGATATAAAGAGGATGTTTGATCCCTCCTGGATTTCACTTATGTTTTGATTGATGGGGCGGTGCTTTTGATCTTTCTACTTTTTAAGTGTCTCCTACAGCACTTCCAACAACAGGTGACCACGAAGGCAACTCTATGGGTGTTAATTGCTGTGGAATGGTCTGTATGTCAAGTGTGTTGCTGATTGGTCATTAAATAAATCACTGATTGGCCAGTGGTCAGGCAGGAGGAAGTATAGGCGGGACGAGGAGAAGAATTCGGGGAAGTGGAAGGCTGAGTCAGAGACACTGCCAGCTGCCGCCAGGACAAGCAGCATGTAAAGATGCCGGTAAGCCATGAGCCACATGGCAAGGTATAGATTTATAGAAATGGATTAGTTTAAGATATAAGAACAGTTAGCAAGAAGTCTGCCATGGCCATACAGTTTGTAAGCAATATAAGTCTCTGTGTTTACTTGGTTGGGTCTGAGCGGCTGTGGGACTGGCGAGTGACAAAGATTTGTCCTGACTGTGGCCCAGGCAGGAAGACTCTAGCTACAGTTAATGGCTCTTAAACATCTAACTCATAGCCCTCCACAGGAGGTTATGCATGTCTGGCTTTCTGAAATTCAAAAGGCTACTACCTGAAACTCCCCACCCAGGGTGAATCCCCAGGGATGGATGCTCTTTGAGGGTTGGCAGTCAAAGATGAGTAAGAGCTTGTTTGGGGAGCCAACCTAAGTCAGGCACAGTCCAGTTGCTGAGCACCCCTGAGGCTGGGTCAATAAGGCTGGAGTAAAGAACTCTGACTCCTGCTGAGTGCCCATGTAATAAAAGGGTAGATATGTAGTAGGACAGGCCCATAGGGTCGAGGAAATTGGCTCAGACCCCTTGCCAAGGCATGCACATAATGTATTCCTTATGAGCCAACCTGGCCTAGCAACAGGAGCTGTCAGAGTTTCTAATTGATATCAGAGTTCCTAATCATGCCCAGCCAATGAGAGACGACCATACAGACTGGGTGCTGGGAGAAGGGTATATAAGGCCTTCCATGTTATTGAATAAATGAGTCCATTATTTGCCTTCAATGGACTCCCAGTGTCTATGCTGTTGATGCTGAGCCTTCTCACCTTCTCACCCCCTCCCCTGAGGGAGCCATCAGAATCCAAGCAACACTTCTGAATGTTTATTCCAATCTCTAGCAAATTCAGTGGTTTGGATTTCTTTATTAAGTGTCACTCCACTGTTGCTGCTGTAGCTGTCAATGCAATGATTCCCATAATAACTGCAATGACCAGTCCAAGCATTTGATGTATTCTTTTTAATATTCTTTCAGTGAGCTTCTGTACCAGGATTATCACAGTAGAGTCTTGGCCTTGACATGGCCTTGACAACTTCACTGGTATCCAGGCCTTCTGTCAGTATATATAAACTTTGAAAGGTCAAATTTTAAAATATACAAGAATTAACACAGATATGAAGGATATAGCATTCACAAGTGATGCTGTAATTATTAAGGAGCCATTGTACAGGCCCTTTCAGTAGCAAGTAAGGTAATGGTACACATGCCATAAAAGGATCACTTTTAGTCTAAAAGACAGAGTGTATTTATCATCCTTGATGTTTAATTTTCCTTCCCACACCTTAAGAGCATGGAAAGCACTTGCCAATTTCCACAAGTTAGTCTGAAGTGACTTGCCAAATTGCAGGAAAGAATTTGTCATTCTAACTCCATGCCACCAAATATGTTCATTAATAGAAGCACTGATTTTCACAGTTCCATTTAAATTATACCATTTCCACCTTAACTCTGAGTGAGAATATCTCCCCTTGAGGGGAGCTGTAAGGGCTCCAGTCAATGATGTCTCCTTTAGAGATATTAATGAGCACTCATGGTTTCTCACTCTTACACTGTTGCCAATGTATCCAGTCAAGATTCCTTGTTGGAAAACCTCATCTCACAAAACGGTAGATTTATGGGACTAGTAGCATTAATCTCCTGTCCTTTAAAACCAGATGCATGAAGCATATAAAACTTATTATGATAATCTTAGGTAGTATTGACTATGAATAGCCATACTTGAGAGGTTATATTTAGGCACTGAATTCCATTTCCCAAGCAAATAGGAACTCCTCATACTCCAACAGTGTAATTGTTAATCACTTTACCTCCCTCCATTGGCTGAGCAGGACCTTGGTTATCATAAGGACCAGGTAGCCAAGAATATTCATTAACCATTACAGGAATATTCATTAACCATTACAGGAATATTCATATCTCCCCAACTTACTGCTAAGTTAATTGGAGGATTGGGGATAAATGCCAGGTAATTATGACCCATCCCTTTTACTTGTACCATTACCACATAAAGTATGGCAAGAAATAAGTTTGTAGCATTCAGAGGCTTGTGAGTCATGCAAAGTATCATCTCTCCTTTGTCACACAAACTCTTAAGCTATATCCAGGTGGGAGGATTAGTTGTTTGTTGCAAAGGTATCCTGTGTCTGGGTTTTGGCAGAGGCATCCCTGCATCTACAGCATCTTGGAGATGTCTTTTGCTCATGGTAGGTTTTTATCAATTTTGATGGAATCCACAATTTATTATCTCCTGTGGAAAAATAAGTACAACCCCAACCCCATCATAATACCTCCCCCTTTTTCCAAGCAGAAGTCATGGCATCCTTGTAGTACACAGGCTGATTTAAATCAGCAGTTTTTACTACAGTCCAATGCCTTTCTGCTGCTGTTGTCTCTGTTTCATTAACATTTAGAAAATTTAAGGTTAATATGTCATTATGCAGTCTATCTCTGGGGGTCCTCTTATGTTTAGCAAGCATCTCTTTTAGGGTGAGGTTAGATATCTCAACAACTGCTTGTCCTGTAGGATTGTAACCACAGATGTTACAGTATGGTTTTCAGTAACATGTTTTATGTTGTAACATGCAAAAAAAAAGTTTCAGTTTATTGGAAAGATAAGATGGGGCATTATCAGTCTTAATTTGTACTGGTATGCCCATTACAGCTATTGTTTCTAATAAATGTGTAATTATAGAATCTGCCTTTTCAGAACTTAAGGCAGATGCCCACTGGAATCCAGAATAAGTGTCAATGGTATGATGAACATATTTTAATTTTCCAAAATCTACTAAGTGAAATACATCCATTTGTCACATTTCATTCCTTCGTGTACCTTTAGGATGAGTTCCTGCAGGTAAAGGAACTTGATTATAAAAAACAAAAAGCAGGACAGTATTTTATAATTTCCTTAGCTTGTTGCCAAGTAATAGAAAATTTTTTCTTTAAGCCTCTACTATTAACATGGTGTTTCTTATGAAATTCTGAGGCTTCTAACACAGACCCTATCAATAATTGATCTATTTCCACATTTCCTGCTGCTAATGGCCCAGGCAACCCAGTATGAGATCGAATATGGGTAATGTAAAGTGGGCAATCACTTCCTTGGATTGTCTGTTGCAGTTGTACAAATAATAAAGCTAATTCTGAATTATCAGAAATTAATTCAGCAGTCTCTATATGCAATACAACCCTTTTACCATACTGAGAATCAATAATTATGTTAAGAGGTTCCTTAAAGTCTAACAAAACCATCAGAGTGGCATACAGCTCTGATTTTTGAACTGCATCATATGGACTTTGAACAATTTTACTGATATTTGCTGCCTCATTACCAGATATTCCTGGTTTATTTGCATCAGTATAGAATGTAAGAGCCCCAGAAATAGGTGCCCTTTTTATTATGTGGGGACGAATCCATTCAGTTCTTTTCATAAACTGAATTCGCTTACTTTTTGCATATTTGTTAATTTCTTCTAAGAAATTACTACAAGCTCTTTGCCAATCATCAATCTCCCACAATTGCCTAATTTCAACATTGGTATAGGGTACCACAATCTCAACTGGATCCATATCCGACAATTGACAAAGTCTTAACTTTTCCTTTATGATTAAAAGTTCAGAAACTTTTTCTACATAAGTTTTTAATTTTTTTTACTGTTTGTGAGCTAAGAAAATCCACTCTAAAATATAATCCTCTCTCTGCATAATGAGTCCAGTACTGGAATGATTTGAAGGTAAAATTACTAAAACACACCTCTTTGTGAGGTTTAATCTATCCACATAGGCATTTTGTAATTTTTGTTCTAATTCTCTTTCAGCCTCAGCTGTTAACTGTCTTGGACTGTTTAAATCTGAGTCATCTTGCAAAATTTGAAACAAATTAGTTAATTCTGGGGTACACAATCCAATTATAGTCCTCAACCAGTTAATTAATATCAACCAATAATTTTTGAAAATTAAGAGTTTGCAGTCAATCTCTCCTAATCTGCACCTTTTGCGGCTGAATTCTCTGTTTACTGAATTTCTAGCCTAAATACCTATGAGAATCTAGTCTTTGTACTTTTCAGGAAAAAAAATTTGTAATTCTCTATAGGGTAAAGTTTTCTGTACCATATTAAACATTTTTCTAAGATATCTGTATCTGAAGCAGCCAATTAAATATCATCCATATATAACTCAATTTAAACATCAATTTATGAGCTGTTTCTGAAATTGTAGTAATATTAATTTGAGCTCCCCCATTGTTGTAACAAATCTCTCCCCCATAAATTCATGGCTATATCAGCCACATCAGGCTTTGATATCCCTTCCTGTCCCTCCAGTACTATACATTTAATCCATTCTACATTCTTGTTTTACTTGAGATAAAGTTATGCCAACTATGTCATGCCTACAAATTGAGTGGAGACTTCTTGTAAAGGCCCATTGGGATCCCAGGATTCTTGTGAAATTATAGATACATCAGTATCAGAATCCAATAATCCTTCAATCTCAATCCCATTTAATTTTGTTTAATTTAGGCCATTCATCATTAATGGTCATTTGCCAAAATACCTTTTTCCCCAGTATTTCCAAAACCTCCTGTCCTACTCACTGGAGCTGCTTTGCCTTTTAAATATGGGAGTAATAACAATTGAGCAATTCTATAACCAGCTTCTATTTCCATGGTCCTTTTTACATATGCCATCTATAAAAGCATTAAAGACAATCTCTATAGGATTTTAAGAGGTAACTTTAGGCAATACACTGGATTATTTTTATAAAAATCTTTAAAAGATGCTATTTCATAGATCCCAAGTAACACATTAATGTAACTGGCCAATTATTAACAGTGTGGATCAAACAATTTACGTGGACAGATGTAATGCAGACACTAAGAAACCACAGACGCCAGCCCAGACTACTATATCAAGCAAAGCTTTCAATCACCATAGATGGAGAGAACAAGATATTCCAAGACAAAACCAGATTTAAACAATATATATCCACAATCCAGGCCTATAGAAAGTAATGTAAGAAAAACTCCAACTCAAGGAAGTTAGCAGTACACACGAAAACACCAGCAATAGATAACCCCACACCAGCATATCTCTAAGAAAGGAAATCAGCACACACACTACCAACAACAACAAAACCAAAAATAACAAGAATTAATAATCACTGGTGATTAATATCTCTAAATGTCAATGGACTTAACTCGCCTATAAAAAGACACAGGCTAACAGAATGGGTACGAAAACAGGATCTACATACAAGAAACACGTCTCAACCTCAAAGATAGACATCACCTCAAAGTAAAGGGTTAGGAAAAGATTTTCCAATTAAATGGACCTAAGAAACAAGCTGGTGTAACTATTCTAATATCTAACAAAATAGACTTCAAACTAAAATTAATCAAAAAAGATGGAGAAGGAAATTTCATATTCATCCCAGGAAAAAGCCATCAAGATGAAGTCTCAATTCAGAACATATATGCCCCAAATACAAAGGCACCTACATTTGTAAAAGAAACATTATTAGAGAATCCACCAGCTCTGACTGAACCAAGAGGTAAGTGTGCCCCCACCCCCACCCATGGCTTCCCCAGTTGCAGGCTATCCCACCAACACGTCTCATTGAACCCTGTAATCTACAAGACCCACTCCCTACCCTAAACCCACCCATCCCCCTGAGACCTCAGTGGCTTCCTGAGACACAGAATCTGCCAGCTCCAATTAGACCAAGAGCTCCGACTGGACCAAGAGTAGCCCCCTGAGACACAGACACAGCAAGCACCAAGAGCAGCTGCCTCAGACACAGACACCTCCTGCATCTATTGGAGAAAGAGTTGGGTAAGCGCCAGTGTTCCTAGTGCACCACCAGAACCTAGTTCTAGCTAGAGCAATAGGAGGACAACAAAAGGAGATAAAGGGGATAAAGGGGATACAAAGTGGAAAGGAAAAAGTCAAACTTTCGATATTGGCAGATGATATGATAGTATACATAAGTGATCAGAAAAATTCTACCAGGGAACCCCTACACCTTCAGAAATGTGGCAGGATACAAGATTAACTCAAAAAAATCAGTAGCTCTCCTGCATACAAATGATAAATGGGCTGAGAAAAAAATCAGAGAAACCTCACCCTTTACAATAGCCACAAATTATGTAAAATAACATGGGGTAACTCTAATTAAGCAAGTGAAAGACCTGTATGACAAGAACTTTAGGTCTTTGAAGAAAGAAATTGAAGAAGATATCAGAAAGTGGAAAGATCTCCCATGCTCTTGGATAGGTAGGATTAACACGGTAAAAATGGCAATCTTACCAGAAGCAATCTACAGATTCAATGCAATCCCCATCAAAATCCCAACACAATTTTTCATAGACCTCATAAGAACAATACTCAGCTTCATATGGAAAAACAGAAAACCTAGGATAGCTAAAACAATTCTGTACAAGGCAACTTCTGGAGGGATCACCATCCCTGACCTCAAGCTCGACTATAGAGCTATAGTAGTTAAAAACAGCTTGGTATTGGCATAAAAAACCGACATGTGGACCAATGGAATCGAATTGAAGACCCTGACATTAATCCACGTACCTATGAACACCTAATTTTTGAGAAAGAAGCCAAAATTGTACAATGAAAAAAAGAAAGCATCTTCAGCAAATGGTGCTGGCATAACTGGATGTCAACATGTAGAAGATTGCAAATAGATCCATTTCCATGGCCATGCACAAAACTCAAATCCAAGTGGATCAAAGATCTCAACATAAATCCAATTACACTGAACCTGACAGAAGAGAAAGTAGGAAGTAGTCTTGAACACATTGGCACAGGAGACCACTTCCTAAATATAACACCAGTAGCACAGACACTAAGAGCAACAATTAATAAATGGGACTTCCTGAAACTGAGAAGCTTCTGTAAGGCAAAAGACACAGTAATAAAACAAAACATCAGTCTACAGAATGGGGAAAGATCTTCACCAACCCCACAACAAACAGAGGGCTGATCTCCAAAATATATAAAGAACTCAAGAAACTAGACATCAAAATAACAAACAATCAATTAAAATATGGGCTACAGAGTTAAATAGAGAATTCTCAACAGAAGAATCTCAAATGGCTGAAAAATATTTAAGGAATTGCTCAACATCCTTAGTCATCAGGGAAATGCAAATCAAAATGACTGAGATACCATCTGACACCTGTCAGAATGGCTAAGATCAAAAACACTGATGACAGTTTATATTTGAGAGTATGTAGAGCAAAGGGAACACTCCTCCACTGTTGGTGGGAGTGCAAACTTATACAGCCACTTTGGAAATCAGTATGGTGGTTTCTGAGAAAACTGGGAATCAATCTTCCTCAAGACCCAGCTATACCACTCTTAGGCACATGCCCAAAAGACGTTCAACTGTACCACAAGGACATTTGCTCAGCTATGTTCATAGCAGCATTATTCGTAATATCCAGAACCTAGAAACAACCTAAATGCCCCTCAACAAAAGAACAGATTTTTTTTAAAAATGTGGTACATTTACACAATGGAGTATTTTTATACAGTAGTAAAAAAACAATGACAACATGAGATTTGCAGGCAAATGGATGGAACTAGAAAAAAATCATCCTGAGTAAGGTAACCCAGACCCAGAAAGGCAAACATGGTATGTACTCACTCATAAGTGGATATTAGATGCGAAGCAAAGGATAACCAGGCTATAATCCACAACCTCAGAGAAGCTAGGTAAAGAGGAGGACCCTAAGAGGGTCACACATGGATCACTCCAGGAAGGGGAAATGGCTAAGTCCTCCTGGGTAAACTAGGAGAGGAGTAGAGGGGAGGGGAGGGAGATGGGGACATGAGGGATCAAGAAGGACGAGTTGGCAACATCCTTAGTCATCAGGGAAATGCAAACCAAAACGACTATCAGAATGGCTATGATCATGAACACTGATGACAGTTTATGTTGCAGAGGATGTGGAGCAAGGGGAACATTCCTCCACTATTGGTGGGAGTGCAAACTTGTACAGCCACTTTGGAAATCAGTATGGTGGTTTCTGAGAAAATTGGGAATCAATCTACCTCAAGACCCAATGATAGCACTCTTGGGCATATACTCAAGGAATGCTCAATCATACCACAAGGACACATGCTCAGCTATGTTCATAGCAGCATTATTTATAATAATCAGAACCTGGAAACAACCTAGATGCCCCTCAACCAAAGAATGAATGAAGAATATATATATATAATATATATATAATATATATATATTATATATATATATAGTGTGTGTGTGTATATATATACATATATATGTATATGGGGGATGAGAACATAAGGGAGTGTGTGTGTATATATCACACACACACACACACACACACACACACACACACACAATGGAGTACTATTCAGCAGTAAAAAACAATGACATCATGAAATTTGCAGGCAAATGGATGGAATTAGAAAATATCATCCTGAGTGAGGTAACCCACACTCAGAAGGACAAATATGGTATATTCTCACTCATAAGTGGATACTAGATGTAAAGCAAAGGATAATCAGACTACAACCCACAGCTCCAGAGAAGCTAGGAAACAAGGAGGACCCTAAGAGGGATGAATGGATTGCCCTGGGAAGGGGAAATAGATGAGATCTCCATGAGCAAACTGGGGGTGAAAGGAGCCAATGGAGAGTAAGAGATGGGGGATGAGAACATAAGGGAATGTGATGTTCAAGCTGGAACAGGGACAGAGTGGGAGAGCAAGGAAAGAGATACCATGATAGATGGAGGCAGCATGGGCATAGGGAGAAACAGGGTGCTAAGGAAGTTCCCAGGAATCCACAAGGATGAGCCCACCTTAGACTGCTACCAATAGTGCAGAGGGTGCCTGACCTGGCCTACTCTGGTAATCATATTAGTGAATACCCTGTCATCATAGAGCCTGCACCCAGTAACTGATGGAAGGAGATGCAGAGATCCACAGGCAAGCACCAGGCTGAGCTCCAGTAGTCTAGTCGATGAGCGAGAAGAGGGATTCTATGAGCAAGGGGCATCAAGATCATGATGGGGAAATCTACAGAGACAATCAAACCAAACTAGTAGGAACTCATGAACTGTGGACCAACAGCTATAGAGCCCCCATGGGACTGGACTAAGCACTCTGCATAGCTTGAACTGTTTAAGAGGCCCCCTGGCTGTAGGATCAGGATCCATCCCTGGTGCATGAGCAGGCTTTTTGGAGCCCAGTGCCTAAGGTGAGACACCTTACAAAGTCTTGGTGCAGGGGGAGGGGCTTGGACCCACCTCAACTGAACGTACCAGGCTCTGCTGACTCCCCATGCGAGGCCTTGACTTGGAAAGGGTAGGAATGGGGAGTGGATTGGGGCAGAAGGCTAGGGGGGTAGTAGGAGGGCAGAGAAGGGGATCTGTGGTTGATATGTAAAATGAATGGAAAAATTAATAATAAATAAAAGAAAAAGAAAAAAAAGGCCAAGTTGGGAGAGAGACTAAGAGGAAGAGCAATCAAAGAGATATCTTGACAGAGGGAGCTATGATGGGGTTAAAGAGGAATCTGGTGCTAGGGAAATCCCCAGGAACCCACAAGGATGACCCCAGCTAAGACTCCTAGCAATAGTGGAAAGGGTGTCTGAACTACCTTTCCCCTGTAGTCAGACTGGTGACTACCCTAATTATCATCATAAAACCTACATCCAATGACTGACGGAAGCAGATGCAGAGACCCACAGCCAAGCACTGGGCCAAGCTCCTGGAGTCCAGTTGAAGAGAGAGAGAACAGACTACATTCAGCAAGGGGGGTCAAGACCATGAAGAGGAAACCCACAAAGAAAGCTGATCCAAGCTAGTGGGAGCTCATGGACTCTGGACTGAAAGCTGGGGAGACTGCATGGGACTGAACTAGACCCTCTGAATGTGGGTGACAGTTGTGTGGTTTGATCTGTTTGTGGGGCCCCTGGCAGAGGGACCAGGCTTATCCTGGGTACATGAACTGGGCTTTTAGAGCCCATTCTCTATGGTGGGATGCCCTGCTTAGCCAGGATCCAGGGGGAGGGGCTTGGTCCTGCCCACTCTTGGTATGTCAGCCTGTGTTGACTACCCAAGGGAGGCCTTACCCCCTATGAGGAGTAGATGGGAGGTAGGGTGGAGGGGAGGGGAGGGGGACTAGGAAAGGAGAAGGAAGGGGGAACTGTGGTTGGTATGTAAAATGAAAAAAATTTTAAATAAAAAATACATTTTTTTAATAAAAAAGGAAATGGCTGACTTGAGGCAAGCTGTATTACTTTTAGAACATCAGTTAGAGACTTTAAAGGAACAAATCACATTAAAATGTGATTAAAATGTTACAACTTATTCTATTACACTATGGTGATATTTTATTTGTATTAAAATGTTATTTGTATGTTAATAAATAAAGTTGCCCGGGGGTCAGAGCTATTAGCAAGCCATAGGAAAGCAGGGCAGTGGTGGCGTACGCTTGTAATTCCAGCACTTGGTAGGCAGAGCTGGGTAAGTCTCTGTGTGTTCAGGGATACAGCCATTATTGGATACACATGCCTTTAATCTTAATACCAATCATGGAAAACCTGGAGGCCTATACAGACAGGCCGTGAGGAGGCGGTCATGTGGTTGGGTTTATAACCAATGAGAAGGCAGGACAGGAACTCTATATAAAGACTTTAACACAGGGGTAGCTCTGGTTTGGAGAGGTAGGACCACCGCAGGAGGAAGGGTAAGGTTTTAGCTCTTAGCTCTGACCTCTTGGCTTTCTTCTTTGCATTGGTTGTGTGTTTCTTATTTAATAAGAAGGTTGGATACATCTACATTTGGCGCCCAACGTGACAAGATTCATTAAAAACCACTTGGCTTAGCGGTAGGTCTGGTTTCCGGCCTGGGTGGCCCGGGTGCCTAGCTCGGGCCCAGGCATGACTGACCCGCAGCTGGAGCTACTTGCAACTGCTACAAACAACTCAGGCCTGCCCTGCCGAACAGGGCCCCTGCCTGTAAAGCCAAGGCTTGACTCGGCTCAAGTGGCTACACTTTCTTGCTCTCTCTCTCTCTCTCTCTCTCTCTCTCTCTCTCTCTCTCTCTCTCGCTGGATTCACACCTCGAACACCAGGTGGCTGTGAAATTCCCTGGGATTCTACTGTTCTACCCAGACTTGGTAAGTCAATTAACATATCTATTTAAAAGAGAATTTTTTTCTACATTAAAAAAAATGGGCTTTATGCGTACATTGGAAGAAAATTGGGCTTTGTTTGAAATTTTAGGCACTCTGACAATGGAACAACTATATGAAAAGATTAATATTGATCGAATTATTCAGTTTATTACTTTTCTTATCCTCATTTTACTATTTAAAAAGATCGTCAACTTAAGTGCCAGGATAACAGTCTTAGAAAAACTTGTTAAACAGGTAAAAATGAATTATAGAGAAATTCAAATTCAGACAGAAGAAATAAATAGTGAAGTTGTTTCAAAATTGGATCATAAGGTTACAGAAAGAAAGCCAGTTTTCACACAATCACCCTTAATTTATCCAGTAGCCGTACAGCAGCTACCTGATGAAGAGAATGAACAAAATACTTGGGTTCCAGTTGAAATGTTAGACTTACGAAGATTTAAGGAGGCAATAGCATCTTATGGCATGCACTCCCCATATGTAAAGCAAATGTTAAACACCTGGTCAACTTGTAATAGGATTCTACCAAAGGACTGGCGGGAATTGGCACAGGCTGTTCTTGAACCCGGACAAAATCTCCAGTGGAAAATGTGGTTCAATAATGAGGCTAAAAATATAGAAAGACAATGGAGGGATAGCGGAATACAAGTCTGCCAGGATCAGCTTATTGGAGAAGGCCAATATGCTTCAGTACAAACACAATGTTCATATGATGTCCAAACCCTAGATCTATGTCGAACGGCAGCTTTGAATGCATGGGACAGAGTTGAAGAACCAGGAAAAAAACCTGAGTCATTTACAAAGGTTATACAGGGCCCCAAAGAATCTTTCACAGATTTCTTACAAAGATTGACTTCAGCAGTACAAAAAATGGTCCCGAATTCAGAGGCTAGTCAGATAATAATTGAATCTTTAGCCTTTGAGAATGCAAATGCAGCGTGCAAAACAATAATCAGGCCGTTAAAGGCAAGATCTGCACCTTTGGAAGATTGGATTAGAGATACAGTTAATGTAGAGGCTTATGACCATGATGATATGTGGGTAGGAAAAGCAATTTCAAAAGGTTTGAGCAATGTTAGATGTTTTGGATGTGGAAAGCAAGGACATTTGAAAAGGGATTGTAAACAGGTCATTCCTAGAAATAATGTTTCTTCAAGGAACACTGGCAACAGAATGCCCCTTCCTTCTGGAGTATGCAGAAGGTGTGGTAAGGGAAAACACTGGACCAACGAATGTAGATCAACAAGGGACAGACAGGGTAACCCTCTGCCTCAAGCTTCGGGAAACTCCCAGAGGGGCCTCAGGCAGACCCCCACAGTAAATCCAGTTCAAACCTTTCCTGCAGTTGTAGAGGAAACCCCTACTCAAAGCAAATAAATAACCAAATGTCTATTGGAATAAATCATGTTAGTCGAGATGATGAAACAGAGAAAATAGGAAATACAGGAAAAAACATAAAGAAAATTTTTTGGCAAACTTCTATTAATGAACAAAGACCAAAACTAACAATAAAAATAAATGGTGTTGCCGGGCGGTGGTGGCGCACGCCTTTAATCCCAGCACTCGGGAGGCAAAGCCAGGCGGATCTCTGTGAGTTCGAGGCCAGTCTGGTCTCCAAAGCGAGTTCCAGGAAAGGCGCAAAGCTACACAGAGAAACCCTGTCTCGAAAAACAAAAAAAAAATAAATAAATAAAAATAAAAAATAAAAAATAAAAAATAAATGGTGTTTTGTTGTCTGGTCTGGTAGACACAGGTGCTGACATTACCATAACTGCACCAGAATTTTGGCATCCAACTTGGACTCTTCAGGAGGTAAACATTCAACTCTTAGGAATTGGGACATTATCTCGAGTGAAACAAAGTGCAAGATGGCTTGAATGTATAGGTCCAGAAGGACAGAAAGGAAAATTAAAACCATATATGGCTAACATAGCTATGAACCTGTGGGGTCGAGACTTGTTACAACAATGGAATACTCAGATTCACATCCCTCCAATCTCAGAAACAAATCATAAATTAGTACATGTTTCTGAGAGAAATATTAAAAGATATTATTCTAATGAGTTCTCACCAGCCATCCATGTCATACAAGAACAGGGCACAACAACTGATAATCTTCCAAAAACACTAACAGCTCTACCTTTAAAATGGTCAACAGACAAGCCTGTATGGGTTCAGCAATGGCCTTTAACAACAGAGAAACTCCAGGCTTTACAAGAGCTGGTAGAAGAACAGTTAAATGCTTATCATATTGAAGAATCAACCAGCCCTTGGAATTCTCCTGTATTTGTTATAAAAAAAAAATCTGGGTAAATGGAGAATGGTAACAGACCTTAGAGCAATTAACAAAGTAATTCAGCCAATGGGCTCTTTACAATCTGGAATTCCTTTGCCTACTCTGTTACCAAAAGGATGGCCTCTCATAGTTATTGATTTAAAAGACTGTTTCTTTTCAATACCCTTACAAGAAAAAGACAGAGAAAGATTTGCTTTCACAGTGCCTACTTACAATAATTCTCAACCGGTTAAAAGATTTCAATGGAGGGTTCTCCCACAGGGAATGTTGAATAGCCCAACTTTGTGCCAATATTTTGTAAAACAGCCATTAGAAGTGGTACGTAAAAAATTTCCTAAATCTATAATTTATCATTATATGGATGACATTTTATTAGCTGATTCAAATGCAGATACTTTAGAAAGAATGTTTGAAAAAGTAAAGAAAATTTTACCTTGCTGGGGATTACAAATTGCTTCAGAAAAGGTACAAAGAGGAGATTCTATTAATTGTTTAGGATATAAAATAGAACTTCAAAAAATTAGGTTGGATACATCTACATACCTTTACATACCAACTGTGGTTGGTATGTAAAATGAAAAAATTTTTAAATAAAAATAAATTTTTTTAATAAAAAAGGAAATGGCTGACTTGAGGCAAGCTGTATTACTTTTAGAACATCAGTTAGAGACTTTAAAGGAACAAGTCACATTAAAATGTGATTAAAATGTTACAACTTGCCGGGCGGTGGTGGCGCACGCCTTTAATCCCAGCACTCGGGAGGCAGAGCCAGGCGGATCTCTGTGAGTTCGAGGCCAGCCTGGACTACCAAGTGAGTTCCAGGAAAGGCGCAAAGCTACACAGAGAAACCCTGTCTCAAAAAACCAAAAAAAAAAAAAAATGTTACAACTTATTCTATTACACCTTTAAAGTTTAATGAAAGCAAGTATGATTGGGAAAAGTTAAATTGCATTTGTTGAGTCACACTAATGGTTTTCAAGTGTCTTATAATTTACAACAAGAAATTAAGGAAACCTTTTCAGTTAAGTTTCCTGATGTATCTGGAATGGATGTTATGGAACGCCTTGCAGATACCACAGCTTCATTTAATCCTATGACCTTGAAGAATCCTTGTAGAAAATAGTGATTGTTTTGCTGAAAGGGCTTTGCAGTCATCCCATAATTTTGGTCACAAGACACCTCAGGCACACTTGAAGCTCTTGGATTGTGTATTGCACATGATACATAATAAAGGACTAGAGTCATGGGGGCATGTAATGCTCTCCTTCAGTAAGAAATGTAAATTACATTAGGGACCTTGGTATGAGGAACTACTTTGTGCAACTTTCAATAAATATACCTTTGTTCGACTGTGGGGTTCAATCTATCAGAAGAGACTGGACCTTCCTGTAGCCACATAGGCCTTAAAATTTGATCTTGGGAGTGCCTTCTTTCTTCAACTGACCTGCTCTCCATGATGCACCCCAACACTAGACAAGCAGCTGTCAGTGAGCACCGAGGACAGCTAGAGGCTGCAGACACAGGCTACCCTGGGTCTTAAGGCCTTACCTCATTCTCCCAACCTCATCTTGGAACATCCATACCTTTTTTTGGGGGGGGACTCTTCTGGTTCACTTTGATGTCCATTCTTGTATCTCCCCAAGCATGCCCTGGGAACCCATGCTTTTACTTTAATTCTGTTTGCTTTGAAATAAACAAGCTATGAAAAAAGAACATTCTAATATTGCTTTTCTCAGTTATTTTATATGTTTTCTGTTGTATATCAGGTGTGGGTGTACAAGAAGGTCGCTACAATCAATAGACAGAGGCACCTCAAGGATGACTGTGGCCTTTTCCATCTGCGGGGGGCGGGGGAGGGAGGAGAAGGGGGTCGTCTCTCCAGACTGAACCACTATAGATTACCAAAGTGCCCTCCAATTTACACCTTTTAGCAAGTTAATCTTCGCACCCTGATACCTTTCATGTAAGCTTCCCAAAAGAACAATGCTAAATGCAAATTCTCAGCCAAAAAATACCTGTGGTGTTCCAGGTTCTTCAACCAAATTTGCATAGGCTTTGCACTTTCAGAAAGACTCTCAGAGAAGATTTACATAGAAGATACTGAGAAACAAAAGGTAGCAATCACAAAAGGCAAATTAAATCTAGGTGGAGTCAAACCAGGTGTAGCTCTGTGGAAATTCTCCGAATAGTTTTTGGTGTCCTATAGTCTCTAAACTATGAGTACTTAATCCCACATTGCATATGATAAACTATACTGTACTTTTTCTAACACAGGCAGCCCGATGTATACAAAACCATCTCTAAAAGGGGACTTTAGTCTGAGTCATTTCATGTTCAACCTCTATTTAGATTGAGAATATGACACAGATATATTGAGAAACATAAGAGATTGATAGATTATAAATGTGGAGAGCAGGGAAACCCCACTCAATGAATTCAAAACACTGTCAAGTCTACCAAAAGGAGGGTCAATCCAGGTTTCAAAGTAAACAAGTTTGTCAAGCAAGGCTTTGACTCATTCTCACATTGATGGACAATTAGTAAAAGGGCTACAGGAGCCTGAAGGTCTTCTCAAGCCCACATGAGATCAGTTGCACAACTGTCCTTGACAAAGAGAAGAAAAATTACTTTGGCCACCTGCACAGTCTTCAGCACTCAGCAGGAAAGTTTAAATAAGACTAAAAGACTTGGTAACAACCCAAGGAATCACACACCACAGATACTAAGTGTAAGTCTACAGGAGATGTTAATTAGACAAATATATTTCACTAATATTTTCTTCTTGATAAAAAGATGTTGTCCAGATGTAAGACATCAGACTTTGGCTCATTGAAGCATGTGCCTATAGCCAAGGGAGACCAGCCATTATTGTTTTAACATCAACATGAAATGATGGTAAAAATCTCTTCTCTCCTATCTAGAAGCCGCATAAGAAGGGCATCATGCTAACTTTTAGCTCATGCAAGAACTTTCAAAGGATGTGGGTTCATTGCTCTGGAGAATAACCTTAGAGGCCAAAGGAAAACCAGGAGTCTAATGGAAGGGCTCCTGAAAGCCTATCAAGACAGTCTAATGGACTTTTGACATTTTAATCCTTCAAGACACCAGCCATAGACCTCCTTTCCTCTCTATATCTGACAGTTGGGATCTTTGAGGGAAGATCCCTGGTGGGGTACCCCAATACTGCCACGTGACACCCCAAATACAGTTGAAAGAAGCCAGATCAATTGTTGCTCCAATACTGGTAAGGTTAATTCTTCAGAGAGGGTGAGATAAGAACTGGCTAAACTGGTGAGGGTAAAAAGTCCTCAAACAAAAGGAATCAGTTGCTTTCTTGACAAAAAGCCAGAAGTGTCACTGGAACTCTCAGCAGTTTCATCCTTACCAGAGGTCAAAGATGCCAAACGTGTGTGGGAGCTCTGATGTCTGAGCTAAGGGAGTCTACGGGCTTTAGAAGGGAGCAAAGTTAAAAGTAGTAACTAAGGCCTGCTACTAGAAAAAGCCCTGTGGTCAAGAGAACAGAACCTCTGGCCTGCATGAAGGTCTAAAATTAAATGGAGGCAGGTGAATGTCTCCACCTAGAAACCACCCCTACAAAGCAGGGAGATTCAACTTAAGCCATACTAATGAAAAAGATGCAGTAATTAATTCTATGTACTAGGGGCCTACCTTGGTATTGTGGAATCAAGCAATAATAAACAGGTACAGTGGGCTGGTGAGATGACCCAGCCTTGAAAGGCTAGGCTCACAACCAAAAACTAAGCAGGTAGACTCCTTCCCATTGCAGTTTCTCATTCAAAGATAGGACAGAGTGCCTCTTAATGAGTTTGAAGAAAAGGGTGTTTTTAAAAAAACTATAAGTCAGGGGGCTGGAGAGACGGTTAAGCAGGTGAGAGCACTGGTTGCTCTTCCAGTGGACCTGGGTTCAAGTCCCAGCACCCACATGGCAGCTCATAGCTGTCTGTAACTCCAGTTCCAGGGGCCCTGATGCCAATGCACACAAATAAAGTTTAAAAAGTTTTTTAAAAAGTTAAATAAGTTTTTAAAAAAGCTATAGGTCAAATTTAAATAGGAACAACAAAACAAAAGGAGGCCATGAATTTGAAGGCAAGGAATGGTTTAGCGGGGGCTGGGAGCGGGGAAAGGCCAAATGATGGAATTATAGTCTCGAGAAATTATTTGAGAACACTGAAACAGGTTTTACAGCCCCATGCTAGGGGACGAACAATTTATGTTGGAGCACACCAAGGATCACCCAAACCCTTTCTCTTGGGCTATACATTTTCAACCAGCAAAATAACAGGCCAATTAAGCAGGACCACAGCAATTAATCCAGCTCTCTGTTCTGGTTGAACTACTGAACTATGGCAATTTGGTTTCTAGAAGGAAATTCACTTCTTTATCCAAAATCTTGGTTGCCCCGGTGGCGGTTGTCTGTGGAACCCAAATAAACATTGATCAGGACATTTATCAATCACCTAAAACTGATTTCCTAACTGCTCACTGGCAATTTCAACTGCAGAAAAAACAGGAATCCTTGCAACCTCATCCCTTTCTCTGCTGTAACTACACCAGCGCCCAACGTTCGTGTTACAAATTCACAAAAAAGCTACTTGCCTGTGGCCAAGCTACACGTTGCCAGTTGTGGTGGCACATTGGTTGGATTTACTGAAGGAGGCGGAGGCAGGAGGATCCCAAGTTTGAGGCCAGCCTAGGAGGCTTGCTAGGGAGAAGTTTCGGCCCCGGGACCTGCCCACAAACAGTGGCGGTGGAACTATGCAGGCAGCGGCTGCTGCTCCGAATTGCTGGCTCTTTCTCATCATGTTGGTGACTGCGGTGATGCTGCTACCTGGGACAAAGGGTTTACTACTGCTTGTTCAGAGAAGAATTGCCAGGACCATTGTGTTGCAAGAAAGCAACCACAAAGGTCAGTTTGGAAAAGTTTGGCCAGACAAATGATGGGGAGAAATTGCTGTGAAGATTTTCTCTTCTAGGGAAGAACATTCGTGGTTCCGAGAGACAGACATTTATCAGACTGTGACTACTCCAAACCACAGAGGAGGCACCAAAAAAAAAAAAAAAAAAACCTATAGGGAACCATGACCACGCCTAACAGCGACTTTGAAATCTTCAAAAGGAAGACAGGACTCCACAAAGATGATTCTACATGGACTATGGTAAAGCCATTAAGCTGATTAACACCAAGGAAAGATCGACTTTGGACTACAAACTGGTCAGAACAATTTTGAGATGACTAGCTGAAATGATCCAGTCTGACAGACTACTCGAACAAGGACTTGAAACAAGCCCTGAACTTTCCTATTATGCAGAGACTGGACAAATGATACAGGACTTGACAATTAACCCAAAAATTTTCTTTTCAGGATCCCCTAAAGATGTCTTCACCCCTAGAAAGAGGAAGTAATTTTAAGAAAACGACACCCACATTCCCAAGAGGTGGGATGGGAGGTTTTTGGTCATTTAATGAGTTTTGGATATTGTCATTGTTTATGGTTGGCTACAAGTTGTTAATTGTTAATGGTCAGGAAAAAAGCTGAACAAGGAGATTAGATTCAGAGGTTTTGTTTAAAAAAAAAGAAAGAAAGAAAAAGAAAAAAGAGAATATACGTATGAAGTAAATCGAATCTACTCTAAGAAAAAAGATAAAGAAATAATAGGATAAATGGGTAGATCACTGAATCTACACTAAAAAGAAAATGAGGAAGATATAAAAATGAAAAATGGTAGATTACTGAATCTATTATGAAAAGAAAAAATACTTTTAAAAAGGAATTACTTGCCGGGCGGTGGTGGCGCACGCCTTTAATCCCAGCACTCGGGAGGCAGAGCCAGGCGGATCTCTGTGAGTTCGAGGCCAGCCTGGGCTACCAAGTGAGTTCCAGGAGAGGCGCAAAGCTACACAGAGAAACCCTGTCTCGAAAAACCAAAAAAAAAAAAAAAAAAAGGAATTACTTGTTTTAAATAGGATAAGTAATAAAATTTTTGTCTGAGTTTATCAAATGTTACTGGACTGGACATTGTTAATATATATAATGCAGTTTTTTGTCTGAATCTGTCAAATATTAATGGACTAGACATCGTTAATGTAATTCTTGACTGCATATATTGTATATACTTATTGGATAATTTTTCTTGTATTAGTTATAAGCTTTTTTTAATTTTAGACAAAAAAGGGGAAATGTGGTGGTATTGTATTCCCCAAAATATTGTGTACCCTAATAAACTTATCTGGGGTCAGAGAACAGAAACGCCACTAGATACTTAGGATAGGCAGTGGTAGCACACGCCTTTAATCCTAGCATTCCAGAGGCAGAAATCCATCTGTTCAAGGATACAGCCAAGCATGGTGACTCAGGCCTTTAATCCCAGGGAGTGGTGGTAGGAGGCAGAAAGGTATATAAGGTGTGAGGACCAGAAACTAGAAGCATCTGGCTGGTTAAGCTTTTAGCTGGTTAAGCTTCAGGATTTCAAGCAGCAGTTTAGCTGAGAGCCATTGGGATGAGGACACAGAAGCTTCCAGTCTGAGGAAACAGGACCAGCTGAGGAAGTGGCGAGGTGAGGTAGCTGTGGCTTGTTCTGTCTCTCTGACCTTCCAGCATTCACCCCAATAACTGGCCCCAGGTTCGTTCTTATTAATAAGACTCTTTAAGATTCATGCTACACCAGCCTGCAGGTAGGAAATGGATGCAGATTCCTACACTGCTTCCTCTGCATCAGAAATCCCTAATAAAAGCCTGGGCTCCATGAGGACACTCATTCCTTGTCTTTTTCCTTCTGACCTGCATATCTTTATTCTCAGCCCTGGGTGGCAGAGGCAGGTTTAGATGTCCAAGGCAATTCTCAAGGACATAGTATCAGGCAAGCCTGGGCTACATGGCACATTGCTCTCAAAATATATACATGAATAACCACTTGAGAAACATCAAATCAAGTCTGTTCTTTTTCTGGGATGTTTGAGGCAGGGTTTCTCAGTGTATCCCTGGCTGTCCTAGAACTCACTCTTAAACCAGAATGGCCTCAAGCATAGAGATCCACCTGCCACTGCCTCTGGAGTGCTGGAACTAAAGGCATGTGCCGCCACCATCACGAATAAAGTTCTTAGTAACTGGGAGTCACTGGAGAACAGAAGTGACATTGTGGTGTTTGAATGAGAATGGTCCCCATATGCCCTGTGACTGAGTACTTAGTCATCAGGGAGTGGCACTATTTGAGAAGGATTAGGTGGTGTGGTCTTGTTGGAGGAAATGTGTCATTGCAGATGGGCTTTGAGGTTTCAAGGGCCCAAACCTGGCCCAGTGGCCTTCTCTCTTCTTGATGCCTGCAGATCCAAATGTAGAACTCTCAAGCACTTCTTCAGGACCATGTCTGCCTGCATGCCACCATGTCCCTCACCATTATGACAATGAATTAAACCTCTGAAAATGTAAGCCAGCCCCAATTAAATGCTTTCCTTTATAACAGTTGCCATGGTCATGATGTCTCTTCAAAGCAATATAACACTAACAGAGATTCCAACAAAGGAGGTAAAAATAAACCTTAAAAACACCTACCTATACTGACTGTGAAAGAGTAGGTCCTTTCCTGGTAGAGGGAATGTCATAAATAACTGATTGTATGGTCTTCTCTGTGTAAAATGTTGGCTGCTGACTGCTGTACGCTGACACACAAGCCACAGCCAGATGCCCTGTGTCTCAATTCTCACCTGACTGAAGTGAGACAACCAGGATTGCACTTATCAACACCAGACAGTTGCCCAATCGGAAATTTCAGTGGCTCAAAGTAACATCCACAAACCGTACATACACCAATTTGGTTTTCCTTCATTCACATGGTATGAATTAACAGACTGGGAAATACAGAGAAAGGCACTCGCCCTGTCCCATCAGATTCTTCTTCTGAAACCCCTGCAGCTCACTGTCTTAATATTAAACAATTTGTAATCCAAGCCATTGCCTAGTCTGTTTCCTCTGTGATGTATATAATAAACTATTCCCTCTATTCGGGCCTCAGTGGAGAACAGACCATGCTCCAAATACAAACAAGTTTCCTGTTACTGAAATGGACATCCCACTCTGTGACTCAAATGGGTAGATTTCGCACTGTGAGGTGCCAAAAACTTTTAATCCAAGAATTGAGGAGTGGATTTAGGGGGACAGTAATGTCAATGGATTGTGTAGCTACACACTGGGATCCAGGCAACCTTAGAGCACACTATTAGACCTTAACAAAGAACATTCTCTTCAATAATTACAAGCCTCCAGCTCTACCTAACACACAAAGAGGAGCTGGCCACGAACAGATTTGCTAACTCAGATACACCATAGGCTTATACATTCCACATATGTCAACCTGGAGCAATGCTGCTTACTGCCCTCCTGCTAGCATGGCTTGCTCAGTTTGACCCTTATAGAACTCAGGACCACCTGCCCAGGGTAGCACCAACCACAGTGGGATGGGCCCCATCAATCATTAAGGAAGAAAATACCCCATAAGTTTGCCTACAGGCCAATCTGACTCTAGCTTGTGTCAAGCTGACCAACCCTAATCAGCATAGCTCCTGAGTCATCTATCTCTCAGCCCCCAAAGACAGATTGTTAAGCAAACCTCAACTCTCTTAACACTGGCTTTTCAGCATGTACATGTGCACACACACATAAAGTTTTGAAAATCTGTCATGTTTAGGACTGGAGAGATGACTCAGCAGTTAAGACACTTGTTGCTCTTGCAGAAGTCCTGGGTTTGGTTCCCAGCACTAACATGGTGGCACACAATCATCCCTGCATCCTGTTGCAGGGGATATGATGTCCCCTGCTTTCTTCTGTGGGCACCAAACACATAGGCGATGAACAGCCATCCATTCTAGGAAAACACTCATATACATGAAATAAATAAACTTGGTAAATAAAAAACACATACCCTCATATCTTTCATGTGTCACCATGGATTAAACAACCAGAAATACAAAAGAAATGTAACAAATATCTGTAACCAAAGCTATTAACTTCACAGTTGAAAGAATCAAGGGACTGGAACAAAGGAAAGAAATTCCACGACTGTGGACAAGAAGCCTCAACATTATTTCAATACAGAATTTGTGCTATAGATACAACAAACGTCCAATAAGATGTCTAACAATTTAAAAAATTATCAACACAATATTGAGTAAATAGCATACACACAGTGACATCATCTGACTTAAAAACTTTTCATACAACTGCAATAAAGACTGGAATGTCTGGGAAAGAATAAAAAGATCAATAGAACATAAGAGGAAATTTAGAAATAAAGACATAATTAATATAGAGTCAATTGTGACACATGAGGCCAGGAATCACAGTAAGGCTGGCCTTACTAACACTCGTGACTGGACCACCCTGGCATCTACATGCAAATGAGTTAATGACACAGAATTGACGCCATGCACAGAATTAACTGCAGACGGATCTATACCTGAATGTTCAGTGCCAAGTGCAGAACTTCTAAAAGACAGTAGAGAGATTAATGCTCAGAGAGTTAGCCAATCCGCCTTCCATAGACGACGATGAAAACTGCTCATGCGCGAGCACTGCATGGTGACGTCTACAATATTGACAAATCCTCACATTGTACCCCACCATGTTCTGCGCAGCCGCGAGGTTAGCCGCGGTTCTAAGTCATTCAGAAGCCACAGGACTCCGGAGTTCCGGGGACAGCGAGGACCTCAGGGACCTCAAGGGGCGCCGCGTCCGCCGGTTCCCACAGCCCCGGGACCCCACTCCGGTTCCCGCGGCCCCTTCCCGCGGGGACGGCGGCCCCTCGCTCACCATGGCGGATTCCGAGCTCGCCCCGCTCTCCTCACAGCTCCCGGCAGCGGGTCACACCGCAGCACACGGAACAAGAGAGTCTCCCTCAGTCCCGGAGCCGCCGAGCCTGCAGCATGGCGTACCGGAAGTGCCCGCCCTATTCTGACTGGTAGTCCATCTGGAGGCCCTGATTGGCTACTGATGCCTGAGTGACAGGAGCAGCTCCCTTAGGGACAGAGTGTTGTGAAGAGACACAGCACAGTGTTTCCCATCCCTGGCTTCCACCCTAAGCACAGAAATCCCAGAAAGCTGCAGAGACTGGCATTGCAGCAGAACTTGGGGCTGGACTGCAAAGACTTTCCTGAACTATTCCTGCACTTAGTAGGACTCTTTTCTGGGGCATTAGTGAGGTTCTGCTATGAAACTGAGAAAGAACAAAGAAACCTGCCATTTTCTGGGCTAAGCAATACCTCAGGCCAGCAGTGGAAAACATGATACGATTTTCATTTTTGTAGAAAGTTTGATTTAAAAAGTTGTACCAGAAATCTATGGTCTCTTAAACAATTATTCTATAGAAAAGGCCCATCAATGTAAATAAATATAGGATTTAGTGAACTAAACCCTATGGAGTTTATTTTTACTTAATCATTCCATATTTACTAGAGAGTCTCAATATTCTGATGACTAAATATACATATTTTACTGCACACTTGACATATGAGTCGACAGATTTTTTTTCCTCTGAATTCTGCATCATTAGGGAAAATAAGTGAGCCACATTAAGAATACTTATTTTTACATCTTGCTCTGATTATTTCATTTTCTTCTTCAAGGTCTCACTCTGCAGCCCTTCCTGGTCTTGAACTCACTATGCAGACCAGGCTAGCCTCAAGATCATAAAGATCAGTTTGCCTCTGCTGCAGAGTGCTAAGATTAAAGGCCTGCACCCCCATGCCTGAATTCTAGTAATTCTGCACATTTACTCATTAAATAATAGAAGTTAGGGGTGGCACACAACTCTACTCTGTACTGAGCACACTGTTGCAGGGAGACCACAGTGAGGTTTAGATAAGCCTGGGTTAAAAGAGAGACCCGATCTCAAAAGAGCAAATGGCAAACTTGTGCAGGCTCTGCCACCCCAGCTTTTGGGACCATTAGTGTCAGTCTTTGTCTGGAGTCCACATGGGTCTATAGCAGCCTGGCCTTTGTCCCCCAGTCCACTGTCCACTTTTTGACACCCTGTTTGGAATCTGTGACGATGCTGAAGCAGCAGCCAGCAGCAGTGGCAATGGCATGAAGAATACCTGTCCAGCTGTGTTACTACTGTGCTCCACTGTTCGGTGGAGGAATTTCATCCTGTGTCCTGCCTGCAGGCCTTCCACTGAGGATTCTTTAAAGACACACGAAAACTTGACTGGCATGTTCAGTCTGGCTCACTATATGATTTCTATCTCAGGTAATGTCCTTTCCCAGGGCTACTCATTTGTACCTGAACTTGGAAAATAGCAGGTGGAGTCACATGCTAACTCTGATTACAGAAGTGGTTGGCCAGTCAGTGACAGCCCCTGGATGGATTAGAGGTGCATGTTTTATATTGACACATCTTATAAACAATTGCTAAAGAGACTGAAAGCAGTAGGTGATGGGTGACTGAAGATGGCTTTCCCTTCCAAGATGACCCTGCTGGGGTCAAGTATCGTCTTCACAATCCAGCACACTGAACATCTGACAATTTCAAAGCATAAGCTTATGGTTTATTTACAACATCTTACTTGTGAACGTGAAGACTGCCATGATGACCATGACTAAGAATTTTATATAGACTTTTGCTCTTTTTTGAGGGTTCATTGAGTGAGTGCTCTTTGGCTGCCATGTTTTTTTATTGCTAGAAAAGTAAAATTAAATAAAACCATCATTCAAGGGTACTGGCTCATCAGCTTCAGAAACCTGTAGTGCCTGCAGAGAAGGCTGGGCTGTCCAGACTGTGCTGCTCTTGCAGACAACCTGAGCCTGGTTCCCAACACACAGCATGGTTGTCTCACATGCCTATAACTCCGACTGAAAGGGATCTGACCCCTCTTCTGTCCTCTGGGAGAACTAGTCATGCAGGTACATACATTCAGGCATGCACAAAACACACATAAACAAACCTCAATAAAGAAATTGAAACAAGGAGAGAAGGTCCAGACAATGTTAAAAAGAAACATACTATGAACACGGTATATTTATTTGAGATCTAGAATTCATTTTTTTCTTATTCACCACTCAGCTTTGATATATTGTGTAGATAGATGTTATGTAAAGAGCATAAATATGGTCTTGTATGGTGACATGTGCCTTAATCCTAAACCTTGTGGGGCAGAGACAGATGGGTCTATGACTTCTAGGCCAGCTAGCACCACACAGTGAAACCTGGGCTCAAAAATAAAATTAAACATGTAAGGAATTGAGGTGACAAATAGAAACTCTTCATTCTAGGAAGACTAGTCTCTTGAATGTAATTCTTGAAGATCACTAGTGTGTCATGTGAATTTATTTTTCTCATAGAGATGATCCTCATAATTATTTCAATGCTTTGTGGTGATAAAGTATCAACTTTTAAATGTTTGAAAAAGTGAACCTGTTGATTTAAAACTGCAGAGATTTAGTACTTGGATTTTTGGGGGAAGAGATGGCACAGCTCCTAACACTCTGCTGTCACAGGGAACTCAGGTCGACCCAGCACCTATATCAGGCAGGTACTTAGAGAGACCATGAATCAAAAAATATAAAAAAAAGTAAACATATCTATTTAATTAAGTTTTTTTTCTTTTTGAGACAGGGTCTCTTTGTGTAGCCAATGTTGAACTTGTTCTGTAGAACAGGCTGATCTTGAACTCACAGAGATCAACGTGCTCTGCCTACTGAGTGCTGGGATTGAAGGCTTGAGCCACCACCACCCAGCTTCTTTAAGGGTTTTTGTTTGTTTACCTGTTTTTTTGGGGGGGGGAATTTGGGTTGTTTTTGTTTGTTTATTTTGAGGAAGGCTCTCACTCTGGAGCCCCAGTTGGCCTGAAGCTCACTCTGTAGCTCCAGTTGACCTCAAACTCACAAATGTCTCCTTCCCTCAATCGGTTGACAAGTGAATAATAATGAAAACTACAGTCGAACACGAATAGAAATGGAGGTGCTGTTTGTAAGCACTACTGTTCGCCAACTTCATTGGTTCCCATCTTCCTGAATGTGAAGACAAATCAAACACAGCCAAGACACATGAGCTAAGAAAGACTTCTTCTCTGAAGAGGGTGGGATAGCATGGGACTCATTTCCAAAGCTATGCTTTTCCTCAGCCAAGGAAGCATGGGGATTTTACTGAGGGAATCTGGACACATTCATGTGAAGGTCTGCCTACACTTAAGGATGCTCTGTTAACAAGTCCAATTCTGAACATGAGTATAATGCAAAAGCAGAGACTTTTAGGAGCAGTTGTAGCTCAAAGTTGTGTAGGAGCAAATGTATAATATAAAAGTCATGGACAGAAATGCTTCTAGAATGTTCAGCTTGTACCACAAACTCTTAGCTGAAAATCTAGTAAATGATACATAAAAGTAGACTGCTTAGGAGCCAATGTTACCTGTCAATCAAAATATATGATACAAAGATTGACGTATCAATGCCAGAATTCTCACAAATATAAAGGACAGAGAGCACAAATACAGAAAACATCATGGAAAAGTCACCGCTCAGCACTGAGAATGCCACTGTGACACGAACACCTCTACTGTGCTATTCTAATGTCAGAACAAGGCTGATTTGCCTCTGCACAGACTCACTCAGAGGAAGGCTATAGCGATTTCTATACAGTACCAGAAAGACATCATTTGATGTAACCCTGATGGCTGGATGGCTCAGGACAGTGACATTATAGAGAATTTCATTCTTTTATTTAATTTAAATTTTATTTTTACTCATTTTCATGTAATTACATCACTTTCCCCTTCCCATTGTTCCCTCCAACCCTTACCATGTTCCCTCCCTCCAACTCCTTCTCTGCCTCCCAAATTTCAAATTGATGGTCTCTTTTTCTTTATTTTGTTACATATGTAAGGTTAAATGTGTACAAGTATCAATGCAGCATGCTAAGTCTGCTTTTGTTGTTTGGGTATATTTGATTTTTGGGTTTACCACTTTGTACCACATGACCAAGTAGGGAGCTTATCCATGCTGGAGGCTAAATATCACACTTGCAGTTCACTCCTGCTTGATCCAGAAAGCCCCATTCCTGTCTCTCTCCAAGCCCCGCCCTCTCAGATAATCTTCAACAAAGAAAAGGCATCAAAATGCCCAGTTCTGCCTTCTTGGTGACTATTGCAACTTCCTCCCACATTGCCACCTGCAGCCCAAGTCCCCGCCTAAGACTCAGCTTTTGTCCACACTTGGGCACAAACCCAGCTTGTGGCAGACATGTCACCTCTAGCCTACAATCTATGTAATCTCCCTGCTTTTGTTGGGTGTGCAGCTTCTCTGTCCTTGATCTTTGGGACTGGAGAATCTGCCCAGGAATTGCTTTGCTCAAATAAACCTGTTGTTATACTTTTCCCATTAGGCTTGATCTGACTTACTGTGTTGGCGAAGAAACCTATTATCAGGGGACAGAAAACCTATTATCTTGGCTGAAACCCAGGAGGAGTTGAGCCTTCCTGCCAGGTGGACTGGGCCCTATGGCCATGTGGGGGAGGGGCAACTCCTCTCCCTTTAACTTTCTCTCCGCCAGACATGATCTACTTTCAACTCATGGTAAGTCCCCTGTTTTCCAGTCACCAACTAAAGAGGTCCTGGGTATCTCTTTCTAGGTCCAGGATTCCTGGGATTCCCTGCCCAGCCAGGGCAAGCCTATCTCTGTTCCAGGGGACCTTTGTGTTGAGAGATGTCCTTCCCAAATGCTACCCCATCCTCACTGCTTGACCCAGGCTATCGTGTGGGACACCTCTCCCTAGTCTATACCTTTGCCCTCTGTCAAAGTCTTGGAAATGGGCAACGCTGATCTAAACTCAATCCTCAGTCATCCCTAGGGTCTCTGCTGCAAAATTTATCCAAAATTGGGGCTGTTTGACACCATACGCTCAAAAAAATGGTTTGAGCTCCCTTATGTCCAGGGTTTTTGAGCTCTGCACTCCCACCCCTCCCTATGCACCCAGTGCTCAGCAACCCACGTTTTGTTAGCTAGGGCTGTAGTGGCTCCAGATACCTTTTCACCCAGGGACTGATCCTGAGCCCTCTGCCCCAAATGATCTTTCTAAGTCCCTGGCACCCCCCAACTCTCTTCTTCCTCTTATCTCTCTCTTTTTTTAATTACAAACTATATGGCCTATGGCTTCAGCTTCTTGCTAGCTAACTCTTTCATCTTAAATTAATCCATTTCTATAAATGTATATGTTGCCACATGGCCGTGATGTTACCGGTCTGCTGACATCTTGTTGCTCCTTCCACAGCAGGCTCACATCTCCCCTGACTCCACCTTTCTTCTCTCTGTATCTCTGCTTGGATTTGCCACCTCCCTGTAAGCTTTCTTGCCATAGGCCAAAACAGCTTTATTTATTATCCAGTGGGAGCCACACATATTCACAGCATACAGAAAGACATACCACAGGAAAGTACCCACTTTGTCTTCTTAAAAAATCTTTCATTGGTGTCAAAGACTCACTAGGCTTTCCTGGCATTTTGTCTGGCCATGCTGGGATCATCCCTGCCCACTCCACCTGCAATAGATCTGCTCTTTTTGTTTGTTTCTGTCTGCTCTCCCATCCTACACTTCATAAATGCCCCATCCTTACATTTGTTACAACATGGGAGTCAGAGCTGGAGAGGCCAGCTGCTTCATGCCCAGCACACAACTGTTCTCCCTTACAGCATCTACTGATTTAACCCTCAGTAAGCAACTTGCCTTTTCCACTTCCTCCAGGAACAGATTTGTGAGGTCTTCATGGTGGCAGTAAAGTGAATATGTCTTCTCCCTTACCTTCTGCTGAGCTCCCAACTCACCAATTTCCCATTCCCTCTCCCCACATTGTACCATGCCATCAGGAAGTAGCCAGATTTGAACCAGTGCCCATATACCTAAAAAAGCCAGAATATTTGATTGGAACCTCCACTTTTTCCTGCATGATCTGAGAAACCACATTCCTGTCTCTTCAATCCCCACCCACTCAGAGAATCTCCAAACAAAGGGAAGGCACCAAATAGCCTAGTTCCAAGTTCTTGGAGATTATTGCAACTTCCAGTATAACAACAGGCTTACTTGAGCAAATAAACTCCCAGGCAGATTTTTTAGTTCCAGAGATTGAGGTCCGAGAAGCCACTCACCTGAACTAAAGCAGGGAGGTTATATAGGTTGTAGGTGAAGGGTGATGACATGTCTGCCAAAAGCTAGGTTTGTGTCCAAGTGTGGACAAAAGTTGAACGCTTTAGGCAGGGACTTGAGTGACTGGCAACTTCAGGGGAGAACGCTACCATAGCCACCAAGAATGAAGAAGTAGGTTTGGGGGGGGGGCCTTACCTTGTTTGGAGATTGTCTGAGTGGGTGGAGTTTGGAGAGACAGGAATGAGGCTACTCAGACCATGCAGGAGAAAACTGGAATTCCAATCTAACAAATTCCTCTCTTTAATGACCAATAGGACTCTGACTCCTAGTGATCCAGTCTGCCTAGGTCAGGAAAACTTGTCCAGAATGGAGAAGCTGGCCTGGAGTAATAGCTCAGCAGTTAAGAGCACAGGCTGCTCTTCCAGAGGACCCAGGTTTGATATCCAGGATGACATGGTAGCTATCAACTGTGGTGTAACTCCATTTCCAGGGTATTTGGCTCCCAATCAGGCCTCCCTGGCCACTGAACTTGAACATGGTACACAGACAGTTATAGAGGCAAAAAAGTTCAATGTAGATGAAATAATAATTTTACAAAAATAAAAAAGAAAGTAGAGACAATTCACACCATAAAACTTCTTTTTCCAGCTGGGCATAGTAGTCCACACCTTTAATACCAACACTTCTGAAGGAGAGGCAGGAGTATCTCTGTAAGTTCTAGACTATCCCAGTCTACACAGTGACATCCAGGATAGTCAGGGTGATGTAGAAACACCATGTCTCAAATAACAAACAAACAAAAAACTTATTTTTCTGCAAATTGATATACTTTCTCCCTAGCAATCTAGATAGGAGCCCCACAGAGGTATCCTGTCAGATCAAATCTAAACAACCAAGATGCTGTGATACTGAATCAGTGTTTACAGGCCTACATAGAGACCTCCTATGAGAGGAGGCTCTAGCCTGTGGGGGACCCTACAGGTGTCAATATGGGGCTGCCATCCTAGAAGAGATATGAATGGAAACCTAGTGTAGATTGACTTTGTCAACCTGCATCAGACTTCTGGGTGTCTAATGCCAGGCAGATAATAGTCATCATATTTCAAACATGGTTCAATTTGGGAAAAGATTCCCAGGGTACAATTAGTTCAATCAGTAGAATTCCAGTTGTGCCATAAAGCTTAGGCTGTGACTACATAGAAACCCTTTGATAAAGTTCACGTGACCATGAAAGGGGGTTCTATAGCCAAACGGCCTAAAATCTAGTGTGGCCTCTGTCCAAGATAACATAGATGTCAGCGGGCCATGGAGCACGTGTGACATCTCCCTTAAAGACGAATAATGGCCTAGGGAGGGAAGAGTCTGGGATAATCATTCTGAGGAATTTGGGTGAGGTCTACTTCCACAGACAGCCAAAAGGTCACCAGGTCATTAACAAAACCCACTCTTAGCTTTCTGGATGGAATGCAGGTGTTTGATTTCATCTCCTCCATTGAGGAGACACCCCTGTGTGGTTAACATTCCTGGTTCTCTTAGTGTATCTCCGTGAGTACAAGGCCCTCTTGCCCTCTCCACCAGATGTCCCCCTGAGAGCTTTTCTCTATTGTCTGACCTCACTGTGGAGCTACTACAGCTTACACAACGACAATGCTTCTTCTGTTCGCTTACCTTCTTATTTTAAAATTATACTAATTTATTTGTGTATTTGGGTGCACATGTGCCTCTCAGTGCAAGTTATCAAAGTCGGGATAACTTGCAGGAGTTATTTTGTGAGTGAGTGGGGGAGTATGTGCGTGTGCACACCTTCACATACCACAGTGCACATGGAGTGATCAGGGCACAGTTCACAGGAACTGATTCTCTTCTTCAACATATGAGGCCAGGACATGAATCTCATGTCATCAGGCTTCATGGCAAGTGCCTTTGCCTGATAAGCCATCCCACCTGTCCTATGTCTGCTTATCTCAGAATCTGGTGAATATGTTCACTGCCATATCCCCTCATAGTCACTGCCATTTCACATAGAAAATACTACTATTTTCATTATTATACATTTCATTATTTCACCCAAATATATTGTCAAACACATGAATTTGAGAAAATTTGCAATGGATGTAACATTATTCAGCAAAAACCATTAAGAAGGGTTAGCAAGCTGGGCAATGTTTTGCACGCCTTTAATCCCAGCACTCGGGAGGCAGAGCCAGGAGGATCTCAGTGAGTTTGAGGTCAGCCTGGGCTACAGAATGAGATCCAGGACAGGCACCAAAACTACACAGAGAAACCCTGTCTTGTAAAACAAACAAACAACAACAACAAAACAACAAAAAGAAGGGTTATCTAGATGATTCAGAGTAAAAATGTGTGAGCCAAGCCTGAGGACCTAGGTTCAGTCCCTGGTATCCATGGCAGAAGGACAAATGGGTTCCTGGAAGTGTCCTCTGCCCTCCCATGCTTGCACAGTAGCATGTACACATAGACAGACAGACAGACAGACAGACAGACACACACACACACACACACACACACACACACACACACACACATACACAGAAGTCGGCAGAATTCTCCCAATAGATTCCCTGACCTGTCCAGTTAAGGACTATCAAGTTTGGAAAGTCTAAATAGACTCTTTTAGAGTTGTGTCTTCCAAGGAAAAGAGTGAGTCAAAACTAGCATTGCATCCCTGGAGGAATTGCAGAAATCAGTTTTACCATGAAGGATTGAAAGATTCAGAGTGGTGGTTCACATCATGTAGCTAGAGTTTTCCTGCCTGGCCCATGGTCAGGGCAAATCTCTCTCACCTGCCAGTCCCACAGTCGCTCAGACCCAACCAAGTAAACACAGAGACTTACATTGCTTACAAACTGTATGGCCATGGCAGGCTTCTTGCTAACTGTTCTTACAGCTTAAATTAATCCATTTCTATAAATCTATACCTTGCCATGTGGTTCGTGGCTTACTGTCATCTTCACATGCTGTTTGTCATTGTGATGGCTGGCAGTGTCTCTGACTCAGCCTTCCACTTTCCAGCTTTATTCTCCTCCTTGTCCCGCCTATACTTCCTGCCTATACAGGAAGTGATTTATTTATTGACCAATCAGCAACACACTTGACATACAGACCATCCCACAGCAACATCACCTCCCCCTTTAACTCTGGTCAGTGCATATAACAGGTGCATCATGAAGAATGACAGTTGACTATCAAAAACTCAATCGCATAATGACTATTCATGTTGTGAAATGGTGCTTGAGAGGCCTTGGTGTGTTTGGACCAAGGGCCCCACGGTGGGTGAGACACACCATACTGGTGCAGCGAATGGTAGCATGTCACAGTGGAAAGTTACTAACATGGCAGACGCAATGTCCATGTGGCAAGTTTTATTATTAAAGGAAGAGAGGAGAGAGAGAAAGAGAGAGAGAGAGAGACAGACAGACAGACAGACAGACACAGGGAGAGACATACAGAGAGAGACAGAGAGAAAGAGAAAGAGAGAGAGGGAGAGAGAAAGAGAGGTGTGCACTACCTCTGGCGAGAGAGGGGGAGAGAGAGAGTAAAGGGGGAGGAACTTTTTTTTTCTTAATAGAAACATAGGATGGAGTTGGGACTCTGGGTGGGTCAGAATACTAACAGGGACATCAATGCATCTGTTGTACAAAATGTGGTGATTTTGCTTGAGCAAATTAACACATCTCCTGTGACATGGTATGCAGCTATTGATCTGGCTAATGCCTTTTTCTCAGTGTCTGTCCATAATGACCACCGGAAGCAATTTGCTTTCAGTTGCCAAGGCCAGCAGCATAGCTTTACTTCAACAATATGTTACCTCTACAGCTCTATGTCATAACTTAGTTTAGAAGGGTTCTAGATCGTGTGTCTCTTCCATAAAATATCACATTGTTGTACTGTATTAATGATGATATATTGAATGGACCAAGTGAGCAGGAGGGAGTAACCACATGAAACTCATTGGTAACACATATGTGAATCAGAGGATGGGACATAAATCCAATCAAAATTCAAGAGCCTTCTACCTCAGTGAAATTCTTAGGAGTTCAGTGATGTGAGACATATAGAGATATTCCATCTAAGGTGAAGGGTAAGTTATTGTACCTGGTCCCTCCCAGCACCAAGAAAGAAGCACAACTATCATTGGGCCTGTTTGGATTCTGGAGACAGCACATCTCTCACTTGGGTTGGTTTTTCTGGTACCTGCACCAAGTGACATGGAAAGCTGCTATCATGTGTGGCCTGGAACAGGAGAAGGTTCAGGCTACTGTGCTACCACTTAAACCATGATCCAGCAGACTGGATGGTACTTGACATGCCAGTGGCAGATTGGGATGCTATTTGGAGCCTTTTGGTGTCCCCTATAGGTGACTCACGGAAGACACTTTTGAGATTTCAGAGCAAGGTTCTACCTTCATCTGCAGACAACTATTCTCCTTTTGAGAGTTTGGGGCTGCACTGCTCTTGTGTCATAGAAGAAGCTGAACCTTTTAAAATGTGCCACAAAGTTATCAGGCAACCTGTGCTGCCTATCATGAGCCTGCAGCAATCTATTATCAAATAAATCATCATGCCTTTAGATTCAAACTTCTTAGAATAGTTAAATGAAAATTAAAATCTTAGTAGCCTTCTGAGGTACTTCTACACAGTTAATGCAGCTTCCAGATGACATCATCTGCCACAGTCACACTTACCCACACCAAGGGGCTGCCTTCTTTGCTTCCACCATATCTAGTCCAAGATTTCAAGGTTTCCTGAGGGAACTATGTAGTGAGGAAAACAATGGATAATACCACACACTCACAGAAATGATAGAGACTGAAACCTAAGCCTGGAGGTGTCACATTATTTAATATCCTCTTAGATGGGATAGGGAGGGTTGTAATGGTATTTGTTCTGCCCATGACCTTGGACTATATGGCCCACAGGAGGAGGTAATCTGTAATCGTAAGTGTATTTTCTAAATTTATATCTTAATAAATTGTTATGCATTTAATAGACTCATGTGGATTGATCGTAATAGAGGGGTTATATTAAGGAAGTATATTGCCAAGCCAGAGGGACTGGATCCACCCTAATTCTGGGAAATATTTGCTTCCTTTGGTCTGTTTTTCTCTCTCTCTCTCTCTCTCTCTCTCTCTCTCTCTCTCTCTCTCTCTCTCTCTCTTCCAACATCTTTCACTCTCTGTCTTTTCCTATACTGCTCTTTCTACTTAGGTTACATTGCTTTCATGGTTTATATTGTGCTCTCCACCCTCAGGCTCCAATATTCAAATGTTTGGTGTAACAGTAGGAGGTGTGTCCTTGTGGAAGTTGGTGTGTCCTTGTTTGTTAAGGTGTGTCACTGTAGGTGGGATTTGAAGTTTCAAGAGCCCAGACCAAACCAAGTGTTTCTCTCAGCCTCCTGCCTCTGTATCAGTATGTGTGACTGAGTACCATGCCTTCCCACCATGATGCTGCCATCCAGGATAATGGTGGCCTATTCCTCTGTCATCAAGCCCCAAATTAGAAAACTTCCAGTGTGAGTCACCTTGGTCATAATATTTCCTCACAGCAACAGAAAAGCCACTAAGACAGGTCGTCTGTGTAATATTTTGGCATATTATCTCTCTATATTGTGCCCATGTCCAGTGATAATGAGTAAGGCTGAATTAAAGAGGAATGGACTGTCTTGACAAAACATATGGTTTGATGACTCCTGCAGGTCCATAGAGTAAAAGAGCAACCATGGGGGGTGGGAGTTAATGCAACCTGTGTCATCTGGAAAGAAAAACAGCACTAGATAGTTTCAGAAGGCAGTATGTGCTGAAATAGAGGCAGTAATTACCAGGGAGATTAGGGCCATTAGAGAGAAGACACTTGCTCTTTTTTGGAAATATAGAAAAGGTGTTGTAAAGGAACTGCCTACCCAGCCAAGCATTTAACTATGAAAGGAAAAGGAAGGTGATTCCTAGTCCCCCAAACCAACTTCACACAGCATCTGCTGCTGCTCTGCTCCAGTAGGGCCAGTTCCATCCAAAGCCAGGACCCTGCATGGCGGTATCATCTATGTTCTACTTTTTCTTGAAAGAAGAAAGATGCAACATTTTAAGGTCATGCATTTTTCCCCCTCTGTGCATTCAGCCCTGTTGCAGCCATCTGTTTGGCACAGTCTAATCCCCAGTGAAAAGACTGTGAGACTTCATTCCAACAATTCATGATGATTAAGTCTGGGTTGCATTTTGAGACCATAACATGTTGAGATACCCAAGTGCTGTGGATATCGCTCTGTATAAATAAACACTGATTGGCCAGTGGCCAAGCAGGAAGTATAGGTGGTACTAACAGAGAGGAGAATTGAGGGAACATGAAGAAGGAGGGAGACACTGCCAGCCGCCACGATGACAAACAGCATGTGAAGATGCCGGTAAGCCACGAGCCACGTGGCAAGGTATAGATTTATAGAAATGGATTAATTTAAGCTGTAAGAAAAGCTAGCAAGAAGCCTGCCTCGGCCATACAATTTGTAACCAATATAAGTCTCTGTGTTTACTTGGTCGGGTCTGAGCGGCTGTGGGAGTGGCAGGTGAGAGAGATTTGTCCTGACTGGGCCAGGCAGGAAAACTCTAGCTACAACCCCAAGCTACACCCAAGCTTTGAGACACTGCCATGAAAAGTTTCATGTAGGGAGTGGCAGTAGGCAAAGAGAGAGCTAGCTGTATGAGAAGTTGCAGTGAGAAAGAGCCATCTAAGCCCTTTGAAACTGAATCCCCAGGTGTCTGAAACAGAGCTGCAGGATTTGGTGTTTGCCCTGGAGCATTTCAGTCTTGCCTTGGTTCGATCTTTCCTTACCTCTTTGAAAGGGAAATGTGTATTCTGTGCCATTGTGTGTTGGGCATATATAAATTGTGTTTCGACTTTACAAGATGCCACATTCTCTTAAGTCATTGCTTAGATTTTCAGAAGAAACTTTGTACATTGGACAGTGTTGGGACTGTTAGATAAAATGGAGATCTTTGAAATTCTGCTGCATGCCAATCTCTGCAGGTCTGGGACAGTTCTGTGCCTGGGGTGGAAGCCAGGGCTCGGAATCATGGTGCTGTGTCTCTTTACAACACTTTGAACTGCTCCTGTCATTCTGGACGCACTAGCCAATCAGGGCCTCCAGAAGGACTGCCAGTCAGAATGGGGAGGGTACTTCTGGTCCACCATGCTGCAGGCTCAGCGACTCCGGGGCTGAGGAGATTCTGGTGTTCCGAGTGCTGCGCTGTGACCCGCTGCCGGAATCCGCCTTGGTGAGCACAGGGCGGTCCCTACCTGGGGAGGAGTCAGGGGAGCCAGGGTGGCTTCATGGGGCTGTGGGAACCGGCAGCTGGACGCAGCGTCTGGTGTGATCATGTGAGTCCCCTGACATTCCAGCAAGTTACTTGTTAAGGCACACCAATGGGTTCAGTTTTAAAAGGTAGTATACAAATTCAGAAGGAGGCAAATCAGACAATGTCGCATAAGAGGAACACAGAATAACTCAAGGACATTATAACAAAGTCCACAGTGGCCTTGGGACTGATAACCACAGGCCCATGTGTAGAAAGAGGTGGATTCTCATGATCAGAAGCCACCCCCCACCCCAAAGACTCTGGCCCCAAACATTTACCAGCTCTACAAAGCATATTCCCTGTTTTAGAGAAGGAGCTGTTTCTTTCTCAATACATCAGGGCCATAAAGAATCCTTCCAAGGCCTACACAGGCTGCCAAGCTCAAAGAGGGAGGCCTAGTTTTTAGTGTTTACTAGAAGTTCTGCACTTAGAATTTGACATTTAGATGTAAGATTCATTTGAAGTTAAATACTGATCTCATATACTGGGTAGCATTCTACTTCTAAGTTGTGATATATAAGGGTGGAATCAGTAATATAAAGGATTTACCAGTGATTAGGAGATAGTCACACAAAGTAGAAGTTAGCTAAAATAACTTCTAAAATAACCCAAATATAAGTAGTATGTTAACCAAGGCTGTTAGAGATTAGGATGCTAGGATATAAATATTCACTCATCTTCTTTTGTATACTGTTATTTGTCACATGTCTGTAATAAAAACAGGTAATGGGGCTGGGTGGTAGTGATGCACAGCTTTTATCCCAGCACTCGGGAAGCAGAGGCAGGCAGATCTCTATGAGTTCGAGGCCAGCCTGGTCTACAGAGTGAGTTCCAGGACAGCTACAAAGCTACACAGAGAAACCCTGTGTCAAAAAACCAAACCAAAACAGGTAATGGGATGCTCTTCCATGGCGAAGATAGAGAGACCCTCTGTGTAAAGATTTCTCTATCATAAGCTAGAGTATTATAGTTTAAAGAAGGATTTTTAGTTGTGTTTTACTGGAGGCTGTACACGTCAATTTGATGTTTGGTTGTGTATTTGCTGTTTCTTTGTATTGTCAACACATACCCATTAAAAACTAAAAGCATGGTTGTTGTAGTGATGCCATGTATTATATGAAGACTATCTTGTGTTTTTGTCACTGTTGTGGCAAGGGTGTGTGGGTTCACATGGATCTGTGGAGAGAAGACTCAGAGGCATCTTAAGAATGAATCTAGCCTTTCATGGCTGCAGTGGGGTCCTGCCTCAAAGGACTGAAGCACTTTCCCTTCACCGAGGGCATTTTTATTTACTCTTTATTTGCAGTTTAGCCAGTTAATTTCTGTACCTTCAAAGCAACCTGAAAGGAGCTCCCAGAGATAAAATACAGAGTGCAAATTCCTTGATTTCTCAGGTACAACGGTTTTCTGGGTTTCCTGAACTAAGTTTTGCATAGGCCTCTGATCCTTGGGAGGCTCTGAGACAAGATTCCCATAGGGTGATAATAGAAACAAAAGGTATAAGAGAAACAAAAGTAGGCCAGCTGGAATGCAGCCACAGATCCACCTTTCTACATAAAAAAGAAAAAAAATGAATTATCGTGTAGGTTATGCAGCCTTATAGCAAATATAGCCTTCTTTCTATCTATTTGTATTACAATCTTATACAAGTATAACAAAACACATTTTAAAGCCAATAAAGTTACTATTGTAAAAACAAGAGCTACATCTGCCAGGATCAGAAATCTATTAAAGTGATTTATAGGACTGAATGAGGCTGTGGTATCTGCTAGATTTTCCATAGTGTCCATTTCTGTCATATTGGGTAACTTTTTTTGCAAAGCTTTCTTTCTGTAAATCAAAAACCATTTGAGAATTAGGGTGACCCAACAAATGCACCCTAATGTTTTCCCAATCATACTTGCTTTCATTAAGTCTTAAGGGTATGATACAATAACAAGAAACATTCCAATCACATTTTAATTTTATCTGCTCCTTCAAAATTTCTAACTGATCCCCTAACAATACAACAGCTTGCCTTAATACAGCTAATTTACTGTCTCATTATCAATCTTATTTTGTTCAGTCCAAAGTTCTCTGAATGTCTATGCCAGTCTCTAATGAATTCAGCAGTTTGGGGTTTTTTTATGAGGCACCACTCCAGGAATTGCTGCTGTAACCATCAATGCAGTGATTCCCATAATAACTGCAACCACCAGTCCAACCATTTGATGTGTTCTTTTTAATATTCTTTCAATGAGCTTCTGTACCAGGATCATCACAGGAGAGTCTTGCCATGACCTTGACAACTGCACTGGCATCCAGATTGCTGGCCTTGCTCTAAGAATGTATAAACTCTCAAAGGTCAAATTTAAAAACATATTAGAATTAACACAGGTATGAAGTTACACCATTCACAAGTGATGCTGAAATTATTTGGGTGCCATTGTACAGACCCCTTTAATAGCAGGCAGGTAATGGTACACATGCCATAAAAGGATGGCTTTGATTTAGTCTAAAAGACAGAGTGTACTTATCATCCTTAATGTTTAATTTTCCTTCCCACACCTTAAGAGGGTAGAAGGCACTTGCTAATTTCCACAAGTTAGTCTGAACTGAATCATCAAATTTTAGGAGAGGATTTGCCATTCCAACTCCATGCTACCGAATAGGTTCATTAATAGAAGCACTGATTTTCACAGTTCCATTTATATTATACCATTTACATCATAACTCTGAGTGAGAATATTTCCTTTGAGGGGAGCCATAAGGGCTCCAGTCAATGACGTCTCCATTGGAGATATTAATTAGCACTCCAGGTTTCTCACTCTTACACTGTTGCCAATGTACCCAGTCAGATTGCTTGTTGGTAACCCTCATCTCACAGAACGGTAGATTTATGGGACTAGTAGCATTAATCTCCTGTCCTTTAAAACTAGATACATGAAGCATATAAAACTTATGATAATCTTGGGTAGTATTGACTATGGATAACCATACTTGAGAGGTAATTTTTAGGCATTGAATTCCATTTCTCATGTAAATAGGTATTCCTTGTACTCCAACAGTGTAATTGTTAATCACTTTACCCTCAGTCTGTTGGCTGAGCAGGACCTCAGTTGTCATAAGGACCAGGTAGCCAAGAAGATTCATTAACCACTACAGGAATATTCCTGTCTGCCCAACTTACTGCTATGTTAATTGAAGGATTGGGGATATAAGCCCAATAATTATGATCCATCCCTTTCACCTGCACTGTAACCATGGAAAACATGGCAAGAAATAAGTTTGTAGCATTCAAAGGCTTCTGAGTCATGCGAAGTATCATCTCTCCTTTGTCACACAAACTCTTAAGCTGTCCCCAGGTGGGGGGGTTAGTTGTCCACTCCAAAGGCCTCATGTGCCCTGCCTTTCACAGAGGCATCTCCATAGCCACAGTATCAGGGAAATTTTTCTTGTTCATGGTCGATTTTTATCAATTTCAATGGAATCCACAATTTATTATCTCCCGTGGAAACATAAGAATAACCTTGGACCTAACTTAATACTTTCCCTGAACTATTTTGATGTTAAAATATTTATAATACATGGGCTGACTTGATTCATCAATTATTTCCATGACTCGATGTTGCTCCTGTTTCATTAGCATTTAAAAAAAATTTTAAAGTTAGTAGGGTATTATGGAGTGTATCTCTGGGGGTCCTCATATCCCCCTTCTGTTTAACAAGTATCTCTTTTAGTGTGAGGTTAGATCTCTCAACAATTGTCTAATTTCAGTATTGGTATAGGGTACCATAATCTCAGCTGGATCCATACCTGACAATTGACAAATTCTTAATCTTCCTTTTATGATTAGTTCAGAAATGTTTTTTAAATATAGGTTTTTTTAATTTTGTACTCTGTTTGTAAGCTAAGAAAATCCATTCCAAAATATAATCCTCTCTCTGCATAATGAGTCCAGTAAGGGAATGATTTGAAGGTAAAATTACTAAAACACATCTCTTTGTAAGGTCTAATCTATCCAAATAGGCATTTTGTAATTTTCTTTCTACCAGGGCTAATTTTTTGGCCTCAGCTGTTCACTGTCTTGGATTGTCTAAATCTGAGTCACCTTGCAAAATTTGAAACAAATTAGTTAATTATTGAGTAGACAATGCAATTGTAGACTGCAATCAGTTAATATTACCCAATAATTTTTGAAAATCATTAAGAGTATGCACTCATGCTCTTGATCTCTCCTAATCTGTACCTTCTGCAGCTGAATTCTCAGTTTACTTAGTTTATAGCCTAAATAGCTAAGAGAATCTCCTCTTTGTATTTTTTCAGGACAAATTTATAATCCCCAACAGGGTAAATTTTTCTGTATTACATTAAACATTTCTTCTAAGGTATTCTGTATCAGAAGCAGCCAATAAAATATCATCCATATAATGATAAATAATAGACTACAGAAATTGTTTATGAGCCATTTCTAGTGGTTGATTTACAAAATACTGACACAACGTTGGGCTGCTGGCAGTGGTCCCTACTCTAAATTTGGATAGCCAATTCCTGTCCTATCTAGCATTTGTACAACCTTCATAGCCTGTGACCTTCCCTTATAATCTTTTCCGAAGCCTCTTCCAGGAATATATCCCAATTTAAACATCAATTTACAAGCTGTTTCTAAAATTGTAGGAATATAATTTGAGCTCCCCGTTGTTGTTACAAATCTCTCCCCATAAATTTATGGCTATATCAGCCACATAAGGCTTTAACATTCCTACCTCTCCTTTAGGCCCTATGCATTTAATCCACTCTACACTCTGTTTTACTAGAGATAAGGTTCCAATGCCTACAAATTGAGTGGAGACTTCTTGTAAAGGCCACTTGGGATCCCAGAATTCTTGTGAAATTATAAGTCTGTCGGTATTGCAGTCCAATAATCCTTAAATCTCAATCTTATTTAATTTTACTTTTAATTTAGGCCATTTATCACTGTTTGTCAAAACATCTTTTTTTCTGTACTTCCAAAGCCTCTGGTTCTACATACATGTGCCATTTTCCCTTTAAGATACATATGGAAGTGATAACAATTGAGAAATTCTATCACCAGTTTCTATTTCTATGGTCCTTTTCATATATGCCAATTATAAAAGCATTAAATACAATCTCTATAGGATTTTAAGAGGTAACTTTAGGTAATACTTTGGAGTATTTTTTATAAAAAAGAGGATCCTTTTTTATAGATCCCAAGTAACATGTTAATGTAACTCGCCAATTATTAACAATGTGAACCAAACAATTTACCTGTATTTTATTCTGTGGAAAAATAATCTTGTAACCTCTTTATCAGTAAGACATTATTTTCTATGGGTTTTTATACGAGCAACCATATTATTTAATAAGCTAACAACCCAATCTGTTTTAGGCATTACATTTCTATAGAATTTAACCAAGAATTTCTAAAAAGCAACTTAAAGAACAGAGCCAAATTCTCAGTAATGATCAACAGACAAGAGCATACCTAATATATAGGTCAAAATTATGAATTCTGTTCCTTTAGTTTATCTATCATGAAAATCAAACATTCATCCAAACATTTATTAGACAATCAAATGAAGAGAACATCCTCTATACACTGATTGATTAATATCTCTGGAAGTTCAAACAGAATCAACATAGCATTCCATGTCCTGACCACAACCATTCTTCACCAGAAATTGGGTCCATTTAAACTTCCTCTTTCACCCATCAAGGGACTATTAATGAGTTATTCCCACCATTAGAGAAAAACACAGAACATTTCCCACAAAGGGATCTTTAATAGTGAATTATTCCGCTCTGAGGGAAAAATAAAAAACATTTAAACCAAAGTTAAGCAAACAGACAACACATTTCTAAGCTCTGGGCTTGCTGTTCAGGCTGCAGCAGTGAGGCCCACCTGCTGATTCTTTGTAATTCAGATGTTGCCGCTCTGTGCTGGCAGGCAGAAATTGCTCAGAGTTTTAGGTATCCTCAGTTTCTTATATCACAAAGAGCCTTTTCTCCCTCTATTTATATTGGGAAGAGGCTTTTATCTTTCCTTTATTTTTCTTTTATGAGACTTTTTAATTTTTAGACCTAGTTTTAATATTTTTTTCCTTTTTAACAGGAAAGTCTTTTTCTTGATTAAAAAATTTTTCCCCTTTTTTAATGGGAAATTTCCTTTAATTTCCTTCCCTTCCCTCTTCTCTATTGAGAAGATTCCTTTATTTATTTATTTATTTATTTATTTATTTATTTATTTATTTATTTATTTGGTTTTTTGAGACAGGGTTTCTCTGTGTAGCTTTGTGCCTTTCCTAGAACTCACTCTGTAGACCAGGCTGGCCTTGAACTCACAGAGATCTCCCTGCCTCTGCCTCCCGAGTGCTGAGATTAAAGGCATGCGCCACCACCACCACCACCACCACACCGGCTTGTTTATTTATTTATTTATTCTTTCCCTTTTTTCTATTGAGAAAGGTCTTTTTTATTTATTTCTTGTCTCAGAAGCTATTGTATTTCCATTTTTAAAAAATATGTAGTTACCGCTTTTTATTTTGATGAAGATTTTAGCAACTGTACATTTGTTGCTCCTGAGATGGGGAGTTTAAATTCCCCATGACCCTGATGATCCTGGAGCCCTCTTACCCTGAGAGCACTCCCTCCAGTTCTTAAGATGGCCAGCTCCTCTGTCCTTCTTCAGTGGATCCTTTGTCCTTCATACCACAAGCCTCACATTGGGTGACAATTGTCACTGTTTGTCATGGCACGGGTGTGTGTGTTCATGAGGATCCAGGGAAAAAGACTCAGAGGCATCTTAAGAATGAATCTAGCCTTTCATGGCTGCAGGGGGTTAAGCCTCAAAGGACTGAAGCACTTTCCCTTCACCAAGGGCATTTTATTTACTCTTTATTTTACAGTTTAGCCAGTTAATTTCTATATCTTTAAAGCAACCTGAAAGGAGCTCTCAGAGATAAAATACCAAGTGCAATTTCCTTAATTTCTCAGGTACCATGGTTTTCTGGGTTTCTTGAACCAAGTTTTGCATAGGCCTTTGATCCTTGGGAGGCTCTGAGACAAGATTCCCATAGGGTGATAATAGAAACAAAAGGTATAAGAGAAACAAAAGTTGTTGGTAAAACAAAGAATGGATTAGGGCTAGGTGCTACTCTGTGGAGCCAGGCCAAGAGTAGGTCAGCAGGAACGCAGTCGCATGTTTTCTCTAAAGTTTAGGTTGACAGATTATACCAAGAAAATAGTAATTTATTTCATTATCTTATTCAGTTTTTATTCAACTGTCTTTTATTAAATTCTTGTTGCTCAGCAAACAACTGGCACCTTCCTTTTTTTTTTTTTTTTTTTTTTTTTGGTTTTTCAAGACAGAGTTCTCTGTGTAGCTTTTGTGCCTTTTCTGGAACTCACTTTGTAGACCAGGCTAGCCTCGAACTCACAGAGATCCACCTGTCTCTGCCTCCCAAGTGCTGGGATTAAAGGTGTGTGCCACCACCACTCGGCTAAATTGGCACCTTCCTATGATCAGCTGTGCTTGTTTAAAACGGCGGCCACCGCCAGGTTTGCTGACCATTGATATTCCATCATAGAAAGAGCTCTTCTTTCCTGCTGAGATACAGCCTCTTTCCCAACCAACTGTAAGCAATTCAGCCATAATGACATGTGACCTTGTGGTTTGGGGGAGGAGCTAGAGTACATAGCCTGGGAAATACTAGGGAGAAGGTAGATTCTGTATTTGCATATATGACAAGGTCATCTACAAAGTGGGATATCCTTTGAGTGCTTTTAGTCTTACCTCCTTTGTTCACTGAGAAATGTGATTTAATGCTAGATTATATGGACAGTGGAACAGTAGAGAGAAGGTGAATAACACATATGCAACTATGGGAGAGCCATTGTATATACTGAGTGGAGGCATTCCTATGTGGCCACTTTTGGGTATCTTAGTTAGAGTTTTTATTGCTGTTAAGAGATTCCATGACTATGACAACTCTTATAAAAGAAAACATTTCATTGGGGCTGGTTTACAGTTTCAGAGAGTTTAGTCCATTTTCATCATGGCAGGAAGCATGGTGGCATGCAGGCAGACATGGTGTCAAAGAAAGAGCTCAGAGTTCTACATCCAGAATAGTAGGCAGCAGATAGTGAATGTGACACTCTTCCTCCAAGACCACACCTACTCCAACAAGGCCACACCTCCTGATATTGCCACTCCATATGGAACTATAGGGGCCATTTTTATTCAAATCACCTCAGTAACCAACTCCTTTAAGAATCTCCTCACTCGTGTTCATTAAGTATGAACTCATTGGTTTCCCAGAGTGGGACATTGGTGAAATTGTATTTGCATTGTCATTGGGACTTATGGGGATGGGATAGACATTGCCTTGTCCTCCTCCACTGGGGAGAAAATTCTCATAACACATCATAAATATATTTGCTAATGTTCCTACGTCTCATGGAATTAGAGAAAGGAACTGGTACATTAAAAAAAAATTAGAAAAATGTAAATATGGAAATGGCATTGGGAAAGAACTTAGATAAGAATAAAGTAATGCCTATGAAGATACAAGAAGCTTATAGAACACCAAACAGACTAGACCCCCAAAAAAAGTCCCCTCGCCACATAATAGTTAAACAACTAAACGTACAGAATAAAGAAAGAATATTAAGAGCAGCAAAGGAAAAAGGCCAAGTGACATATAAAGGCAAACCCATCAGAATAACACCCGATTTCTCAATGGAGACTTTGAAAGCCAGAAGAACCTGGACAGATGTAATGCAGACATTAAGAGACCATGGATGTCAACCTAGACTAATATACCCAGCAAAACTTTCAATCACCATAGATGGAGTAAACAAGACATTCCATGACAAAGCCAGATTTAAACAATACTTATCCACAAACCCAGCCCTACAGAAAGCACTAGAAGGAAAATTCCAACCTAAGGAAGTCAGATACACCCTCGAAAACACAGGCAACAGATAAAGCCACAGCAGTAAACCCCAACGTATAGAAGTACCCACACATCACCACCAAAAAATAACAGGAATGAACAATCACTGGTCATTAATTTCCCTCAATATCAATGGACTTAATTCACCTATAAAAAGACATAGGCTTACAGAATGGATACGAAAGCAGGACCCATCTTTCTGCTGCATACAAGAAACACATCTCAAATTCAAAGATAGACACTACCTAAAAATAAAAGGCTGGGAAAAGACTTTCCAATCAAACGGTCTTAAGAAACAAGCGGGTGTAGCCATCCTGATATCCAGCAAAATAGACTTCAAACTAAAATCAATCAAAAGAGATCAAGAAGGGCATTACATACTCATCACAGGAAAGATCCACCAAGATGAAGTCTCAATTCTGAATATTTATGCCCCAAACACAAGGGCACCCACATATGTAAAAGAAACATTACTAAAGCTTAAATCACATATAAAACCCCACACGTTAATAGTGGGAGACCTCAACACCCCACTTTCACCACTGGACAGATCTCCCAAATTGAAACTTAACAGAGAAATAAAGGACTTAACTGATGTCATGACTCAAATGGACTTAATCGATATCTACAGAACATTCCATCCTAACAAAAAAGAATATACCTTCTTCTCAGCACCCCATGGAACCTTCTCTAAAATTGACCACATACTTGGCCACAAAACAAATCTAAACAGATACAAAACAATTGGAATAACCTCCTGTGTTCTATCAGACCACCATGGTCTAAAGTTGGATTTCAACAACAACAAAAACTACAGAAAACCTGCAATCTCATGGAAACTGAATAATACCCAACTGAATCACCAATGGGTTAAGGAAGAAATAAAGAAAGAAATTAAAGACTTCCTAGAGATCAATGAAAATGAAGACACCACATATCCAAATTTATGGGACACTATGAAAGCAGTACTAAGAGGGAAATTCATAGCACTAAATGCCCACATAAATAAGTTGGAGAAATCTCACACTAGAGACTTAACAGCATACCTGAAAGCTCTAGAACAAGAAGAAGCACAGTCTCCCAGGAAAAATAGACGCCAGGAAATTATCAAAGTGAGAGCTGAAATCAATAAAATAGAAACAAAGAGAACAATACAAAAAATTAATGAAACAAAGAGTTGGTTCTTTGAGAAAATCAACAAGATAGACAAGCCCTTATCCAAACTAACCAAAAGACAGAGAGAGAGCATCCAAATCAACAAAATCAGAAATGAAAAGGGGGACATAACAACAGACATTGAGGAAATCCAGAGAATCATCAGGTCATACTTCAAAAACCTCTATTCGACAAAACTGGAAAACCTAAAAGAAATGGATAACTTTCTGGATAGGTACCACATACCTAAGTTAAATCAAGACCAGATAAACTATTTAAATAGTCCAATAACCCCTAACGAAATAGAAACAGTCATTAAAAGTCTCCCAACCAAAAAAAGCCCAGGACCAGATGGTTTCAGCGCAGAATTCTACCAGATCTTCAAAGAAGAGTTAATACCAATACTCTCTAAATTGTTCCACACAATAGAAACAGAAGGAACATTACCAAACTCCTTCTACGAGGCTACAATTACCCTAATTCCTAAACCAAACAAGGATACAACAAAGAAAGAGAACTACAGACCGATCTCCCTCATGAACATTGATGCAAAAATACTCAATAAAATACTGGCAAACAGACTCCAAGAACACATCAAAACAATTATCCACCATGATCAAGTAGGATTCATTCCAGGGATGCAAGGGTGGTTCAACATACGAAAGTCCGTCAATGTAATACACCATATAAACAAACTCAAAGAAAAAAACCATATGATCATCTCACTGGATGCAGAAAAGGCATTTGACAAAATCCAACACCCCTTCATGATAAAGGTATTGGAGCGATCAGGAATACAGGGAACATACCTAAACATAATAAAGGCAATTTACAGCAAGCCAACAGCCAACATCAAATTAAATGGAGAGAAACTCAAAGCAATTCCACTAAAATCAGGAACGAGGCAAGGCTGTCCACTCTCCCCATACTTATTCAATATAGTACTTGAAGTTCTAGCCAGAGCAATAAGACAACATGAGGAGATTAAGGGGATACAAATTGGAAAGGAAGAAGTCAAGCTTTCCCTATTTGCAGATGACATGATAGTATACTTGAGCGACCCCAAAGATTCCACCAAGGAACTGATACAGCTTATAAACACCTTCAGCAACATAGCAGGATACAAGATCAACTCAAAAAAATCAGTAGCCCTCCTATATACAATGGACAAAGAAGCGGAGAAGGAAATCAGAGATACATCACCCTTTACTATAGCCACAAACGACATAAAATACCTTGGGGTAACACTAACCAAGCAAGTGAAGGACCTATATGACAAGAACTTTAAGTCCCTGAAAAAAGAAATTGAAGAAGATGTCAGAAAATGGAAAGATCTCCCATGCTCATGGATAGGCAGGACTAACATAGTAAAAATGGCAATCTTACCAAAAGCAATCTACAGATTCAATGCAATCCCCATCAAAATACCAACACAATTCTTCACAGACCTGGAAAAAATAATACTCAACTTCATATGGAAAAACAAAAAACCCAGGATAGCCAAAGGAATCCTGTACAATAACACAACTTCTGGAGGCATCACGATCCCTGACTTCAAGCTCTACTATAGAGCTACAGTAATAAAAACAGCTTGGTACTGGCATAAAAACCGACATGTGGACCAATGGAATCGAATTGAAGACCCTGACATTAATCCGCACACCTATGAACATATAATTTTTGACAAAGAAGCCAAAAACGCACAATGGAAAAAAGAAAGCATCTTCAACCAATGGTGCTGGCAAAACTGGATATCAACATGTAGAAGGCTGCAAATAGATCCATATCTATCACCGTGCACAAAACTTAAGTCCAAGTGGATCAAGGACCTCAACATAAATCCAGCTACTCTGAACCTGCTAGAAGAGAAAGTAGGAAGTAGTCTTGAACGCATTGGCATAGGAGACTACTTCCTAAATAGAACACCAGTAGCACAGACTCTGAGACAAACAATCAATCAATGGGACCTCTTGAAACTGAGAAGCTTTTGTAGAGCAAAGGATACGGTCAACAAGGCAAAGCGACAGCCTACAGAATGGGAAAAGATCTTCACCAACCCCACATCTGACAGAGGACTGATATCCAGAATATATAGGGAATTCAAGAAATTAGACATCAAAATGCCCAACAGTCCAATTAAGAAATGGGCTATAGAACTAAACAGAGAATTCTCAACAGAGGAAACTCAAATGGCCGAAAGACATTTAAGGAACTGCTCAACATCCCTAATCATCAGGGAAATGCAAATCAAAACAACTCTGAGATACCACTTTACGCCTGTCAGAATGGCTAAGATCAAAAACACTGAAGACACCTTATGCTGGAGAGGATGTGGAGCTAGGGGAACTCTCCTCCACTGCTGGTGGGAATGCAAGCTTGTACAACCACTTTGGAAATCAATATGGCGCTTTCTTAGAAAATTGGGAATCAATCTCCCCCAAGATCCAGCTATACCACTCTTGGGCATATACCCAAGAAATGCTCAACCACACCATAAGAGCACTTGTTCAGTTATGTTCATATCAGCATTGTTTGTAATAGCCAGAACATGGAAACAACCCAGATGCCCTTCAACTGAAGAATGGATAAACAAAATGTGGTACATATACACAATGGAATACTACTCAGCAGAGAAAAACAATGGCATCATGAGGTTTGCAGACAAATGGATGGATCTAGAAAAAATCATCCTGAGTGAGGTAACCCAGACTCAGAAAGACAAACATGGTATGTACTCACTCATAGCAGGATACTAGACATGAAACAAGGATGACTTGTCTGCTACTCACATCACCAGGGAGGCTACCTGGAAAACAGTACCCCAAGAAAGACACAGGGATCACCCAATGACAGAGAAATGGAATGAGATCTACATGAACAGCCTGGACATGAGTGGGGGTAATGAAAGGCGAGGGTTGAGGGAAAGAGAGCTTGGGGGAGCGGGAGATCCCAGCTGGATCAACAACAGAGAGGGAGAACAAGGAATAGGAGACCATGGTAAATAAAGACCACATGAGAATAGGAAGAAGCAAAGTGCTAGAGAGGCCCACAGAAATCCACAAAGATACCCCCACAACAGACTGCTGGCAGAGGTCGAGAGACAGCCTGAACTGACCTACTCTGGTGATGGGATGGCCAAACACCCTAATTGTTGTGCTAGAAACCTCATCCAACTACTGAGGGATCTGGATGCAGAGATCCATGACTAGGCCCCGGGTGGATCTCTGGGAGTCCAATTAGCGAGAATGAGGAGGGTTTATATGAGCGAGAATTGTTGAGACCAAGGTTGGATAAAGCACAGGGACAAATAGCCAAATGAATGGAAACACATGAACTATGAACCAATGGCTGAGGGGTCCCCACTGGATCAGGCCCTCTGAATGGATGAGACAGTTGATTGGCTTGATCTGTTTGGGAGGCACCCAGGCAGTGGGACCAGATCTTGTGCTCATTGCATGAGTTGGCTGTTTGAAACCTGGGGCCTATGCAGGATTGTTTGGCTCGGCCTGGGAGGAGGGGACTAGACCTACCTGGACTGAGTCTACCAGGTTGACCTCAGTCTGTGGGGAAGGCTTTGCCCTGGAGGAGATGGGAATGGGGGGGGGGTTGGGGGGAAGGTGAGGGGGACGGGAGGGGGGAGAACAAGGGAATCCGTGGCTGATATGTAGAACTGAATTGTATTGCAAAATAAATTAATAATAATAAAAAAAAAAGAATAAAGTAGACAGGAAAGGTTTTGCAAGTTATGAAGGTATGAGTGGGTTGTTTAAGGTACACAAAGAATGAGATTTTGAGGTCATATATGATACTAAAGTTGGCAAGGTCAGATATCAACTATTTCAGGGGCTGGCTAAAATATATGTCAAACAAGTTTATTGGGTTATACTTGGCCATTGAAATAGTATACAGTAGTTAAAAGTACCAAATTGGTGTAAAACTGATCCTCTGGGTGTTTCATAATCATTCTTGGAGGCTATTCTAATGTGGTTAGAGGGACTAAAAGGGAAATATTTCTCCCCTTTCCATACAAGACCAGTGAGTTCCCTGGGAATAATTGATCAATTGTATTGTTCATGGAGGCCATAAAGACACCACTCAATGAATTTGAAACATTGTCCAGTCTACAAAAGGAGGGTCAATATGAGAAAGATATACTCAAGGCTTCAAAGGAAGCTACAGTACTTAAAGCAAAGCCTTTGACTTATCCTCATGTTGATGGAAGACTGGTAAAAGAAAGACTAGAAGAGTCTGAGATTCCCCTCAAACTCAAGTGACCCCTGAAGACTAGTTGCTCAACTGGTCTTGACACCACAGAAAGAAAAATTAATTTTGGTCACTTGCATAGTCTTCAGCACCTAGCAGGAAAGTTTAGCCAAAGGCTAAGAATAGGACACAACAACCCAAGTGATCACACTCTACAGGCATTAGATTTAAGTCTACATGAGATGTTATTTAGACAACCAACCTCACTGATATTTTATTTTTCACTGAAAGATGTTGCCCAGATGTGAGACCTCAGATCTTGGCTCAGTGAGCACCTGCATATAGCCAAGGAAGACAAGCCCAGGATTGTTTTAACCCCCAAATTAAATGATGTTAAATACCTATTTTCTTCCTATCCAGAAGACACATTGGAGGACATCATGCTGACTTTTGGCTGATGAAACAGCTATGAAAGTGTGTGAAAGCTGATTGTGGGCTCATCACTTGGGAGACCAACTACGGATGTCAAAATTTAATATCTAATACATGGAGGTTATTGTGAGCCCATCAAAAAAATGTCTTTTGGACTTTGTACATTTTCGTCCTTAGCAGACACCATTAAAGGAATTCCTTTTCTGTCTTTATCTGAGCATTTGGTCTTTACAAGAGTCTCTCTGGAAGGAGATCCCAATACTGCCACCTGGTATCCCAAATTCATCTTGGAGAAGCCAGATCAGTGATTTTTCCAATCCCATCATGCCAGTGTGGTCTACACCTTCAGAGGAGTTGGGGTAAGAAATGGAGGTAGGGGGCTGGAAAGATGGCTCAGAGGTTAAGAGCACCAACTGCTCTTCCAGAGGTCCTGAGTTCAATTCCCAGCACCCACATGGTGGCTCACAACCATCTGTAATGAGGTCTGGCACCCTCTTCTGTGTACATAATAAATAAATAAATAAATCTTTAAAAAAAAAAAGAAATGGAGGTAGAAATTCACCAAGCAGTTTAGGGTAAAAACCTCCAAAGAAAAGTAACCAGTTGCTTTCTTGACTAAAAGCCAGAAACATCACTGGAATTCTTAGCAGTATCATCTTTGACAAAAGCAAAGGTTGCGAAAGTGTTTTGGGATCTCGGATCTCTGATGCTAAGTGATTCTGGGGGCCTTAGGAAACTGAAAAGTTAAAAGTGGTTATGAAGGCCTGTTACAAGAAAAGGGCCCTTGGTCAAGAGAATAGAATCTCTGTTCTGAGTACAGAACTAATATTTCAATGGGAATTGGTCAGTCTCCTGGCCAAGGAACCAATTCTGTGGAGCCCAAGAAATGGCCATTCAGGACATTTATCAATCGTCTATAATTGATTAATTGGTTGTACATTGGCAGCCCAAACTGCAGACAAAACTGGAAAATTTTAAGGCTCCTTCCCACCCCTCCCTTTCTGTTCTGTGACTGTAGCTGAAGTTTTCTCCAGTTCTGCCTGGCCCACAGTCAGGACAAATCTCTCTTCTGCCAGTCCCGCAGCCGCTCAGACCCAACTGAGTAAACACACAGAGACTTATATTGCTTATAAACTGTATGGTTGTGGCAGGCTTCTTGCTATCTAGTTCTTCTATCTTAAATTAACCCATTTCTATTACTCTATGAGTTGCCACGTGGCTCGTGGCTTACCAGTATCTTTACATGTTGCTTGTCATGGCAGCGGCTGGCAACGTCTCCCTGCCTCAGTCTTCCACTTCCCAGAATTCTCCTCTCTCCTTGTCCCACCTATACTTCCTGTCTGGCTACTGGCCAAACAGCATTTCATTTACACAGAGTGATATCCACAGCACTTCCCCTTTTCTTTTTTTTCAAAAAGGAAGGTTTTAACTTTCACACAGTAAAATTACATATAACAAAACAATTATCAAGCAAGAATTACAGTTACAATATCTAGTCTATTTGTATTTGGCAAAATTAAAGAAAATCCTATCTATCTTATATTTGTGAGTCTAAGGTTTTATATCTAACTTATCTCTTATCATAACTAAGGAAATTATAACTGTATAGTCTTCAACTGCATCAAGGACTTCAGAAGGATATATTACCTGAGAAATGGGAGAAGGATGCAAGCAACTTTCGGGAGTCTTGCAAGAGTAGACAGAGACAGTTGGCAGCCTGGACAGTCATCCAAAGTTTTTCTGTTTGGCTGTGTCCGTGACCACACAGAGACTCTGCTTGGCATGTGATTGGATTAAGGGCGTGTGCTGCCACCCAACTCAGCCCCAGTTGCTGGCCAGTGGGCAGGGCTCCCACGGGAATGTCCCACTTCTTCAAGACCTCCCAGTGGACCCTGCAATCTACATGCCCTGTCCCCATACCCATCTGCCCAAGACCCCTGCCACTTCCTGAGACTTAGAGACCAGCTCCCAGCTCCCATCTGGCCCGGAGCTCCCATCTGGCCTGGAGCTCCCATCTGGACCAGAGACCTCCCCAGCAGACCTTACAATCTACACGTCCTGCCACCACATCCATCCACCTGAGACTCCTGTCACTTCCTGAGAATTGGAGACCAGCCCCCAGCTCCCATCTGGCCCAGAGCTCCCATCTGGACCAGAGATGAGTGTCTGGGGTCATACCCAGGGAGGCCTGCCCCTAAGTCCCATCTCTGGGCCCCAGCCATTCCCAGGTAAGACCCTCCCAACTTGGCCCCAGTTGCCAGCCAGTGGGCAGGGCTTCCTCAGGAAGGTTCCCCTTCTCCAAGACCCCCCAGCAGACCCTGCAATCTACACGCCCTGCCCCCACATCCATTCACTCAAGACTCACGCCACTTCCTGAGACTTAGAGAACAGCCCCCAGCTCTCATCTGGCCCAGAGCTCCCATCTGGACCAGAGAGCTCCCACCTGGCCCAGAGAAAGACAGAGCTCTCATTGGACAGAGAGCTGTCATTGGACCAAGAGTAAACTCAGGAGACAGGGAATCTGCCAGCCCCGATTAGACCAAGAGTGTCAGGAACAAGGACAGAATCTCTAATTAATGGAAAAATACGGACCCCTGATAAGACAGGGAACTAGAACATCTTACGGTCAGGTTGCCTAGCAACAGGACATTGAGTCAGAGCCCTTGACCTTTTCACCCTGTCAACATCCTTCATAAACATCCTACACAAACATCCTGTTAGCTTGCCCCACCCTATGCAGATAACAGCTTCCTGCTCCCCTCACCCTGCAGGAACTATATAAACCCTCCTGGAGAAAAATAAAGTTGCACCTTGATCAGAATCTTATCTTGGTGTATTCCTTTGTGTCTCCTGTCCCTATCATTCAGTCCTTAGGGTGGTTGAGTTCCCATTGAAGCCCTGCTGGCTGGGGCACAAGAGTGGCTTTCTGAGAAGTAGAATCCGCCACCTCTCATTGGACCAAGAGAGGCTTCCTGAAATGCCGAATCTGTCAGCTCTGACTGGACCAAGAGCCCTGATAAGACCAAGAACGAATCCATGAGGAAATGGGCAGACATCAAGGCAGAAGTACATACAACAACATAAAGAGCAATACAGCATCACCAGAACCTAGCCCTCCTCCAACAGCAAGACCTGAACATCACAAAGTGGAAGAAGCAGAAGAAAGCAACCTTAAGAATAGCATCATGAAGATGCTAGAGGTGTTTCAAGAAAAAAATCAAAAATGAAATTGAGGAAAAGATAAACAAAAAAGTGGAGGAAATCAATAAAGAAAATGAAAAGTCAAACAAAAAATGGGAAGAACTGTATAGAAAACTAGAGCAAAAGACAAAGCAGAAGAAAACAATAAATCCCTAAAAGAAAACCATGAAAAAGCAATGAAACAGGTGAGGGAAACAGTCCAAGACCTGAAAAGGGAAATAGAAACAATGAAGAAGACACAAACAGAGGGAATGCTGGAAATAGAAAATCTGAGTAAACAATCAGGAAACACAGATGCAAGTATAACCAACAGAATACAAGAGATGGAAGAGAGGATCTCTGGTGTAGAGGATACAATAGAGGAAATGGATTCGTCAGTCAAAGAAAATACCAATGCCAAAAAAATTATAACACAAAATGTCCAAGATCTGATGTTCTATGACAAATTAATGTTTAGAGTGAGTTCTAGGTCAAGCAGGGATTCATAATAAGACTATTCCAAAAAGGGAAGATAGAAAGGAAGAGAGAAAGAAAGAAGATTTGGAAAGAAAAAGAAAGCACATTATTAATGAACACTGAAAACATGATATTTATTCAGTTTTAGTAATTTGGAACAGTGATGGAATTATAAGGTAAGTAATCCTTGGGGTCCTAAGAGGTTTAGATAGAAGGCAAAAGATAAGCAAAAATAAGTAATCTAATAAAGCTATATAATTAATTTTTCCCATGTCTAAAACCCTCCCCAATTTTCAACTTGTGTCTCTCTTGATATGTGGTCATATAAGGAGTAAATGTTTCTTCAGTAGAGACATTCTCATCCTGAAAACTTAAGTCTTTTTCCACCACAAGATTCCCAGTGAAATTGGAATATCATGGGTTGTACTATTTTGCTAGGTGTTAGCATGGGTTGTACTATTTTGCTAGGTGTTAGCAAAGGAAATGATATAAATCTCTATGTAGACTATCCTTATTTTTACCATGCAGGCATGTTACAGGAATACCAGTTTAGGAACTGAGGAGTCTTAAAGTCCAAATGGGGGCCAAAATGTGGGGGCCACAGGGTACTGTCATTGATAGGTACATAGTTGCCAAAAAAGGAAAGAGTGTAAGACCTAGCCATGGCTAATCCACCAGAGATGAGTGGATATAGAGAGCACAGTAGGAGTCAGCTTGTCCCCAGGTACTCCTCAAGCATTGCACTCTGAACATTTGATCTTTTGGTTCTTACACCCAAAGCTTCCTCCCTAAAAATTTCTTCATACTCCATAGCTCTTTGTAATTTCCTGAGTGCCCTACCCTTGGAGTGACTTCTGTATAAGTCTCAGGATTTCCTGAGAACCTGGATGTCATCTAGAGTCACCACAATTCTGGGCTCCTAAATGAAGGTTGTGCAGGCATCAGGGAAGAAGACTATCTCCCAAATGCTGGGATTACAGGCATCCAACTCTAAGATCAACTGAGGAATGTTTTTAAAATGACCTATCTTTGGATCAGAGAATTTAACGATTAAATAAGATTTTAAAAAGAACCATCAGTTTTTGATGAACAGTAATACTTCTTGAAATTCTATAATTAATAATTAAAACTGAAAACCTTTTTCATTTGTTCTCAGTAACTAGGTAATTTTGTTTTGCTTTGTTACTTACATCCATGTAAAAGTGTTTGAACTGTTTGTGTGTACATACCTTTGCCATGATGTGCTGCTGCTGGCCACAGGAGAACATAATGGAATTCAGCTACTATCACAAAAGCTACTACTTGGAAAAGTCAAGGATTTTTCTGAAGGTCAAGCCATGGCTTAAGAAGTCTTGGTAAAGCTGGGCAGTGGTGGTGCATGCCTTTAATACTAGCACTCATGAGGCAGAGGCAGGCAGATCTTTGTGAGTTCAAGGCCAGCCTGGTCTACAGCATGAGTTCCAGGAAAGGCACAAAGCTACAGAGAAACCCTGTCTTGAAAAACCAACCTCCCCTTGCCAAAAAAAAAGTCTTGGTGATATTTTGGCTTTTGTATATATATATATATATTAGCTGGTTTCTAAAATGATTTTCTTGTGTGCTCCCAAAAACTAACAGCATATTTACCTAAAGTACCTATCAAGCATCCAAGGCCAAATGAAACAACACCTGTCTCCTAGGTCAGGATAGCTTTGTTTCTTGTACAATTTAGGGTGAGACCCTCCTTTCTTATACAACCATACAAATAGATCCCTAACTTACCTAACCAGTTCTAGGAATGTAGATTGAGCACATAGATCCCCTTTTTAATATACTAACTAGTCATTAGCTCAGTTGACCTCCTCTTTTACCACTCCCATTTTGGGTTGTAAAAAACAGCCTGATGGTCACTGCCTGAGGAAAATTCTAACCTGCTTTTATGACCCTGTAAGAATTCAAGCCTGATGACCTTACTCTGTTATCTCAGATCACTATTGCTTGCAATTATAACTGAACACCTCAGAGACTTGAGAGGACTGAGGTATAAGAACTTGAGGATGGAAAACTGAGAGGGATGTGGGAGCTCATTTTCAGGTTCCTTGTGGCTTTATCCACCAGGTCCGCATAGAGGATGATTAGGACTATGGGCTTCAGTGCAGGTGTCTGAGAATGTCTGCAATTGGCTGTAGTGGGGGGGGGGTCTTTTGCTCCACCCTGGCTGCAGGCCGCAGGAATATATCATAAGAACTCAGCTGATTATGGCAAAGTCACTACCTGGAGGAATCAGGGAATTCCTCCAGTGGAAGCCAAATCCCAAGGAGTTTTTGGTGTTACTTGGCTTGTTGTATATCAGCTATATTCTGTTATGAAAATCATGTGTGCCTTCATAGTTTTCCGAATTGACTTTTCCCTAAGAAGTGCTAACTCTCTGGACATAAACATTCAAGGTATTTGGAGAACAGCCTCAGGAAAGGCTTTCTCTGGAATCAGATTATCTCCCTTAGCCACTTTCAAGAACTACAGGAAACACCGCCCAGGGGGGCATCCAACTTTCAAGGACTAACAATGATAGCCCACAGGCAAGTCTCCTGACTTAAGGTAAATTCCACAAGGAGACACCACCTAGGAGAGGTGGGCATTAAGTAATAGATTTACACAATTTAGCTCGGACCCTCCCTATATATACCGGGACTTCCAGGGCAGAGGACTGCTGTGGGATGGTCTATATGTCAAGTGTGATGCTGATTGGTCAAAAAATAAATCACTGATTGGCCAGTGGCCAGGCAGGAAGTATAGGTGGGACAAGGAGGAGAATAAAGCTGGGAAGTGGAAGGCTGAGAGACACTGCCAGCCGCCACGATGACAAACAGCATGTGAAGATGCTGGAAAGCCATGAGCCACATGGCAAGGTATAGATTAATGGAAATGGATTAATTTAAGCTGTAAGAACAGTTAGCAAGAAGCCTGCCATGGCCATACAGTTTGTAACCAATATAAGTCTCTGTGTTTATTTGAGCATCAATGAGACAGCTCTGTTGGAAATGTCTGTCGTGTGCAAGACTATAATCTCATCTTGATCGCCATATGAAGTTGAGCAAAACCACAAAGTTGTCTTCTTTTCTCCACACATCTGTCATGGCCTAAAAATTCCCATAGTTACACAAACATACAACAGAATTTTGCAAAAACTAAATCTCATGGCCATTACATTACCTGGCATCTCTGGATAATTTCCTTAGGAGGCAATACTTCAATATATTATGCCAAATGGATAACTGATGAGGACATGAAGATGTATGGAACTTCAAATAATATATACATATCCATAGTACATCAAGTTATATTGTGGAAATATACAGTTGATTGCTGATTATCCTACTTTATTACATCACTTCCACATAGATGAAAATGTTACTTTGGATACACATGAGACATTCAATGTTTCTTATATTCTGGTCTATTTTTAATCATTTTAACATTAACATTCTTAATGTGTTGACAAAACAGCAAACATTGGGAGTACATTATCTACCCTTACACTTGTACTCTGGAGATTCACACATGAGGATCATGATTTCAATTTTATCTTTGACTAATTACTACCATCCAAGTGGGGCTGGATAACAAAAAACATTTCAAGGGAATTTGAGAAAAAATAAAACCAGGAATAGAAACCCATCACCCTTTCACAGACCCACTTGCTTGAAAATATGATCACATACTGCCTAATATTTAAATAAAGATGTACCACTTAGATGATGGCCATCCCATTTTATACACTGTAGCAGAAAAATATCTCTCACTAACTGAAAGCACAATAGAAGATGAACAAAAGCCACAGAAGGAATATAAGGACCACAAAATAAACTTCAATAAATGAATTTGCTACACAGAGTACAATATAATATCTACCTCAAATGTTGCAAAATAGAAACCACAATGTCTTTAGTGAACTTTGTTAATAATTTACTTATTTCAAGGCTATGATGAAAAAGTTTCTTTTCTTGAACCTGAAGACAATTGTGATGTCTAAAGTTTTTACCAAATTATTTATGTACACAGGGTTTTTCTTTTGTATGAGTTCCTCCCTGTTTTCTGATATCAAGATGATATAAAAAAGTTTTAGAATATTTACAGGGCTAGAGACATGGACAAGCCCTTAATACAAGTCCATTCCCAGGACTAAGGTCAGGTTTATAACAACTTCCAGTAATTCCTGCAATAAAAAGCTCCAAGGGTCTAATCTTTATGAGAACCAGAACGCACATGTACCTACCCACACAAAGACACTGACATTGAAATTAAAACAAATATTTAAGCTAATATTCACTCATGAATGTTTATCTCTTATAATTTCTGTATCATAGGTATTGAGGCATCTGAAGGCTTACAGAGTTTTTCTCCATCATGAATTGGTTCATGTAACAGAAAGCAAACATGTAGACCTAATGTCAGACACTTGTTTCTATGCCACTTTCATGGTGATCCTGTATTGCTCTGGAACCACGGGCCAAATTAAACACTTTCATAAGTTCACATTGATATTATGTTATATCACAGCAATAGAAAAGGCAATATTACACCTGGATTCATTATCTCATGTAATTGCAGAGAAGTATGAAATCTAAAAACCAAATACAGAGGGACACTATAATCCTCAAAGCCTAATGTTATATTCACAGGCTTTAACAAACCAATTCCACACTAATAGTATTACTCTTATAGGGTTCCTCTCCAGCATGTGTTTTTTTATGTATTTTAAGATGACTGTGTTGTGAATAGGCTTTACCACACTGATTACATTCATATGGTTTCTCTCCAGTATGTGTTCTTTTATGCAATTGAAGACTACTAAGGCGAGGAAAGGCTTTACCACATTGATTACATTCATAGGGCTTCTCTCCAGTATGTGTTCTTTCGTGTCTTTGAAGATCACTGTAACGGACAAAGGCTTTACTACACTGATTACATTCATAGGGTTTCTCTCCAGTATGTATTCTTTCATGTCTTTGAAGATCACTATGAAGGGTAAAGTTTTTACCACATTGATTACATTCATAGGGCTTCTCTCCAGTATGCATTTTTCCATGTCTTTGAAGATGACTATGACAGACAAAGGCTTTACCACACTGATTGCATTCATAGGGTTTCTCTCCAGTATGTGTTCTTTCATGTCTTTGACGATAACTGTGATGGGCAAAGGTTTTACCACACTGATTACATTCATAGGGTTTCTCTCTAGTATGTATTCTTTTATGCAACTGAAGATCACCAAGACAAGCAAAGACTTTACCATATTGATTACATTCATAGGGCTTCTCTCCAGTATGCATTCTTCCATGTCTTTGAAGATCGTTGTGACGGACAAATGCTTTACCACACTGATTGCATTCATAGGGTTTCTCTCCAGTATGTCTTCTTTCATGTTTTTGACGATAACTATGATGGGCAAAGGTTTTACCACATTGATAACATTTATAGGGTTTCTCTCCAGTATGTGTTATTTTATGCAATTGAAGATTACTAAGACGAGGAAAGGCTTTACCACATTGATTACATTCATAGGGCTTCTCTCCAGTATGTGTTCTTTCATGTCTTTGAAGATCACTATGACATGAAAAGGCTTTACCACACTGATTACATTTATAGGGTTTCTCTCCAGTATGTATTCTTTTATGCCTTTGAAGATGACTGTGTTGTGCAAAGGCTTTACCACATTGATTACATTTATAGGGTTTCTCTCCAGTATGTGTTCTTTTATGCAATTGAAGATCACCAAGACAAACAAAGGCTTTACCACATTGATTACATTCATAGGGCTTCTCTCCAGTATGCATTCTTTCATGTCTTTGAAGATGACTGTAACGGGGAAAGGCTTTACCACACTGATTACATTCATAGGGTTTCTCTCCAGTATGTGTTCTTTCATGCATTCGAAGATGACTGTATTGCACAAAGGCTTTACCACATTGATTACATTCATAGGGTCTCTCTCCAGTATGTATTCTTTTATGCAATTTAAGATCACCAAGACGAGGAAAGGCTTTACCACAATGATTACATTCATAGGGTTTCTCACCAGTATGTCCTCTTTTATGCAATTGAAGGGAACTGTGACAAGCAAAGGCTTTACCACATTGATCACATTCATAGGGTTTCTCTCCAGTATGTGTTCTTTCATGCATTCGAAGATGACTATGTTGTGTAAAGGCTTTACCACACTGATTACATTCATAGGGTTTCTCTCCAGTATGTGTTCTTTCATGCATTTGAAGATGACTGGGACGATCAAAGGCTTTACCACATTGCTTACATTCATATGGTTTCCCTCTAGTATGCATTCCTTGATGTATTTGGAGACTACTATGACATGCAAAGTCTTCACTATAATGAACACCTTCACAGAGTTTCTTTTCAGTATGAATTCTTTCAAACCTTTGAAGATGACTCTGATATGCAAATGCATTAACACATAGAGTCCATTCAGAAGATTGGTCTCCTATATAACTTCTTTCATGCCTGCAAGAATAATTTGCAAATGTGAAAGCTTTACCACATTCATTACACTGTTAAACTTTTATTTCTGTATGAATTAATTTTAAAATTTGGTGAAAATGTAAAAAGGAGTCAGACCTTAAGGTTTTATCACTTTACTTACACTCATGTTTTCCCCCAAAAAATTAAGGATTATTTTGCTTTTTTGAAGATGACTGTGATGATATGAGCCTTGATTACATGGCTCACACTTATGGCTTTTTATTCTCTATGAGACTTTTAATATATTTGTAGAGAACTGGAAGAATTCAGAATTTTACCCCCTGATTTCCATTGACAGATTTTTCTATACTGTGAATCCTACTACATTTGCAAAGTGAACAGGGACAAATAGAAGTATTTACACATTCCCAGTGCTTTTCTTCAGTGTGTTTGTTGACATATCCCCAATGAAATTGGAAAACTAATTACTTTTAAATTTGAATCACATTCAAGAAGTCTACTCAACATGGGGCTACTACATATCTTCTAATTGGTCTCAGATGGAGAGGGATACATTGCTTCTTTCCATATCCCTATGTTCATATGGCTTGTATCCAGAGTGACATATGATATACGTAGTAAAGGAAGAATAACAAATAAAAGGTTTCTACATTGCCTCCACACAGCTTAACTTTTTGTTTCTCACAGATATGTGGTATAGGTTTCTCCACAACAACCTCGCCTTAACTCTTGATTCTAACTACCTATCTCACTAAACTTAGCAGAGACAGAACAACTATATGAGTAACACTAGATTTACTATGGACTATTTGCTTATTAGAAGGTTTTGGACATACACTTATCACATACTCAATGTGTATACCTTTTGTAATATGAGTGGTATGAAACTAGATGGATTGGCAGTTCTACAGCATAGCTCTGATGGAGCTATGATTCAAATGCTGATATCTCTTAAGGCATTGACTCCTTGTCTTCCTTCTAAAAAGAATGACTTTCAAACACAATTCACTTACCTGCCTTTGAGGTATATGGGTTGTGAGTATTTAATGATCATGAATTCACTTTAATCTGTGATCATTTATACTGCTGTATTTCTTTAAAACTTCCAGATACATTAAAATACATCCAGAGGCACATTTGTATCAGCTTGCACATGAAAATTACCTTCCATGTCTTTGAGAACTTTGACAATGCTCTTCAACTTTATGATCTTCCCAATTGTAGCCTAAAATATAGTATGAGGAAATGTATGAAATATTACTGGAAACTGTTCAAAATTTCAGTTACTATCTTCAATGATCCTTAGAACCATGCCTAACTTATTCACCTCATTCTTTCTCTTTCTCAATAGGAATAACAGAAGAGCATCAATAGCCAAAAAATAGTTGTCCCCTTATTTTAAAATGTGAAGGAAATTTTTACAGTATTACCTATAGCACTGAGGTTCAGATAGGTCTCCAGCATCACATTGTTGTAGAGACTCTTCTGTGAAGGATCCAGCAATGCCCACTCCTCCTGAGTGAAGTCGACATGCACATCATTATACGTCACTGCGTCCTAAAATATGCCATACATGAGTCTAAAACAAAAAGCATGATACTCACAACATTGTAAATGTGTGCTTCTTTGAAAATAGTCACATAAATCTGGTGCTTTCTACATTTATTCTATAACCCAGAGAGTACAATATAATCATCAAGTTACTTTAGAAGGAACTGAAATAGGAGGTTTACTTCTATTATTTCTGAATGCTTTTAATGGGCTAACATCTTGCAAAAGAAATGCCTATTAGCAAACATAGAGACAAGCAAACATATCAACAGTACTGAGCACACATCAGAGAAATTGTATGAACAATTACTAACTACAAAAAAGATGAGTAAGCTGGGTGTATTGGCTCATGCATTTAATCCCAGCACTCAGAAGGCAAAAGCAGGAATATGTGCTTCTGAGTTGAAAGCTAGCCTAGTCTATGCATTCAGTTCAGGACAGTAAGAAGCAAATATTAAGAACCTGTCTGCACTGCAAACATCAATCAAACAAACAAAAAAGATAGGATGAACTCAGGCATTAACTTCAGTTCTGTATTCATCTTCCAGAAACCTGAATTGCTCCAGTTTAAATTGTACTTTAATAAATCTTACTAAAGGGAACTGTGCATTTAAACAGTTACACATAGTCAGATGATAACATTAGCAATATCAATGTTGATCATAAATAATCAACACAGGGCAGGAGAGATGGCAGAGAAGTTAAGAGCTCTTGATGGTCTTGTATATAGATGGTCTCAATTGCCAGTACTTACATGGGGGAACCCCACAACTGTTCATATACCAAGTTCATGGGTTCTAAGACCATCTTTTGACTACTGTGAGGACCAGGCATATATGTGATGGATATCCATGTATACAGGGCAAAAGAATCATATTCATAAAAAAATCAAAACAAACACAACAAGCAGGAACAATGTCACACACATGTAATCTAATGACTCAAAAGGCCCAGGCAGTATTAATATGATGAATACTGCATCCTGGGAAAGAGAATGATATCCTAATTTCAAAATTCAAGCTGGGGGTAAAGCTCAGTAAAACAGCATATGCTTGACATGTACTAAAACATACACTCTAGGCCCATCACCCAATAATAGATATGAAAAAACCTGGAATGTGGGTCAACCTTTAATCTCAGTATGTGGGATAAGGAGTCAGGTTAATCTCTGAGTTCAAGGCCAGCCTGGTCTACAGAGCCACTTTTAGGACAGGATTACTCAGCCAAAGATTATCTTGTTAGAAACAAAAATAAAAAGACAAAATTTTAAAAAATCAGGCTAACAAAATGGCTTAGCATTGGATACCAATTCCTTCAATTGTATCTTATGTGATTTAGTGATACCATCTATAATGGTGGTGAAGTCAAGACAGCACAAGAAGGAAGCTGGCTGATTTGTTTCAACTACAACATAGTAGAAACATAGAAAAGGAAATGGGTTAAGGCTATAGAGACACATATCACACCCCCCAGTGAGAAATTTCTTCCAGAGAGATTCCTCCTACTAAAGGTTCCACAAGCACCCCAAATAAGATGCCAAGGAGAGACAAATGTTCAAATACCTCATCCTATCTGGGAACTTTTCATTCAGTTGACTACATTCTGACCCAGGTTACTATAGGCTCATGATCATCCATGTAGAAAATGTACTTAGTCACCTCAATGATCCTCATAGTCTGCAAGAGCCCCCTACACTGTCCAAATGTCCAAAGTATCTTTTGACACTCAAGACAAATTCTTCACTGTGTCATCTTATAAAATCAGAAAACAAGTTAAATCTTTCCAACATACAAACAGCACAGAAAACCCATTCCCATTCCAAAGGAGAGGAATTGAGACATAGTGAAGAAAGGTTGGACAAAGGGAAGACTGAAACCCAGCAGGGTAACCATCAAATCTAGTAGTCATGTGTCAGACACATGGAGCTTCATTTTCAAAGGGCTTAGATGGCTCTCTCCCCACAATTTCCCATACATCTTTCTCTTTGGTTACTTCTACTCCATATATGCAGCTTTCCATGGAAGATGTCTCATAGCTTAAGTATCTCAGCATCTTATGTTCTCAAAATACAACCCAGGCTTCATCCTCATAGCATCATGCAATAAACTCTCACAGTCTCCTCACTGGAGCGCTTACCATACCAAACACAGATGCCTACAACAGTGCTGGACTGAAAACATAGACTAAGGAATGAATGATTTTAAATTTTGCATCATTCTGGTTTCCAGAACCAGTTCAACATCAATGATTCCCCCAAATTTGGCTTCTAAGATGTGAATGACCCCTGTCATGCTTGGACCAGAATTGCAGCAGGCTTTGTATGAAGTTGCTTCCTGGGACTGGAAATCACTTTGCCTAATCCCTCCATTAACTGAGGCATAGAAGGATGGATTCTTACACTTAGGGCACCTTGCTAGGCTTCCAATGTAGAGTAAGGGCCTTCTTTTTAATGGTGATAATCTCCCTGAAAACTCCTGCCTCTGTTCAGCATTTGACTGCCATCTGAAAATACATAATGTTGTTTTTCTCTACAACCCATAGACTTTTCATTTATTTATGATCCACTTATTGATTTTTTTCCACGGTAGTCTAAATAGCCCCTAGGGCTGAAAGAGAACTCCAGCTGCAGTTTCTCTTCTCCCTTTCCATGTCTCCAGTAGATTCCAAAGACCATCCCCACCTACTCTTCCCTACTCACCTCCTATCTGAATCCTATCTCCCAACTGGGGTAGACGCTCCCTGCACAATTACTTGCCACACCTTCCAGAAGACTAGTTAGGATGTCTGCAGATCTACCACATTGTCTCTTACCCCAGACCTGATTTTAAAAGTTGCCCCTATCACTGGAGTAGAACACCAGAGGCAGCTTCCTCTCTTTCCTCTCCATGCCTCCTGAGGATCCCTAAAGATCATCTCTCCCACCTTCCTCTTCCCCCAGTTTTCAACACCATCAAGCATTTGCCCTTGAATACACCAGCCAAGAAGGCCATGAAAAAAGGCAACACTCAGTCAACACATACTCTGAAACCCCAGAGAACAAAAAGAAACCAGAAAACAAAACTCCCATCCAACCAAGTTAAAGTCAGAAACAAGCACCTAGAACTAGCGTCACCCCAAACCCAGATGCTGAGCATAGGAACATTATAACAGTCAGGGCAATATGTCACCCAAAGAGCTCAGCTATACTATCACAGCAGGCCCTGAGTATTCTAACATAGCTAAAATACAAGAGAAAGACCTTAAAACAAACTACATGGAGATGATAGAGGGCCTTAAAAAGAAAACAAATAAATCCCTTAAATAAATTCATGAAAGCACAAACAATTGGAGGGAATCAATAAATTCTTCCAAGAAAGTGAGGAAAACACAAACAATTGGAGTAAACCAATAAGCAATTTAAATAAAGCCAAGATAAAACCAGTAGTTGAAGGACTCAAATAAAACTGTTTAAGACCTGAAAATGGAAATAGAAACAATAAAGAAAACAGAAACTGAGGGTATTCCAGAAATGAAAAATTTAGGACTACAAACAGGAAGTATAGTGGCAAGGTTCGCCAATACAATAGAGAGATGGAGTAGAGAATCTCAGGCACAGGAGATATAATAGAAGAAATGATACATCAGTTAAGGAAAATGTTAAATATAAATATTTCCTGATGCAAAACAACCAGGAAATCTGGAACATTATGCAGAGACCAAACCTATGAATAACAGGAATAGAGGAAAGAGAAAAAACCCAGCTCCAATGTCCTGAAAATATTTTCAATAAAATTATATAATAAATTTTTCCTAATTTAAAGGAGGTGCTGATGAAGGTACAAAGAAGCAAACAAAACATCAAATAGATTGGGCCAGAAAAGAAAGTCCCCTTGTCACATAGTAATCAAATCACTAAACATACAGAAAAAGAAAGAATATTAAAAGCTGCAAAGGAAAAAGACTAAGTAACATATAAAAGCAGACCTGTGAGAATTACACCTCATTTCTCAATGGAGATTCTAACAGCCATAAGGGCTTGGACACATGTAACCACAGCTGCCAATCCAGATTACTATATCCAGAAAATTTTCAATCACCATGAATGGGGAAAATAAGATATTCCATGATAAAGTCAAATGCAAATAGTATCTACATACAAATCCAGCCCTACAGAGGTACTAGAAGGAATAATCTGCTGTGGGATGATCTGTATGGCAAATGTGTTGCTCTGATTGGTTGGTAAATAAAGCACTGATTGGCCAGTAGTCAAGCAGGAGGAAGTATAGGCAGGACAAGGAGAAGAATAAAGCTGGGAAGTGGAAGGCTGAGTCAGAGACACTGCCAGCTGCCATGATGACAAACAGCATGTGAAGATGCCGGTAAGCCACGAGCCACGTGGCAAGGTATAGATTTATAGAAATGGATTAATTTAAATTGTAAGAACAGTTAGCAAGAAGCCTGCCACGGCAATACAGTTTGTAAGCAATGTAAGTCTCTGTGTTTACTTGGGTGGTCTGAGCTGCTGTGGGACTGGCAGGTGAGAGAGATTTGTCCTGACTGTGGGCCAGGCAGGAAAACTCTAGCTACAATAATCCAACCCAAGTAAGCTAACTACACACATGAAAACACAGTAATTAAATAATATCACATCAGTAAAACCAAAAGAAGGCAAACATGCACACAAACAAACATACCTTCATACACATACCACCACCACCACTAATAACAACAACAAAATAACAGGAATTAATAAACATTATTCCTGATATCTCTCAATATCAATGGCCATAATTCCCCAATGAAGACACAAATTAACACTATGGATTCAAAAACAATATCCATCCTTCCTCTGCATACAAGAAACACACTTCAACGTCAAGGATAGAGATTACCAAAAGGTGAAGGCTGGGCAAAACACATTTAAAGCAATTGGAACTAAGAAGCAGGCTTCTGTAGCCATTTTATTATCTACAAAAATAGACTTCAAACAAAAATTAATCAAAAGAGATGGGGAAGAACACTCTTTATTCATCAAAGGAAAACTCCACCAATATGACATTTCAATTATTAATATCTATGTCCCAAATACAAGGTCACTCATATTTGTAAAAGAAATACTTGTACAGATTAAATGACACAATGAGTCTCACACAGTGTTTGATAGTGGTAGACTTCAATGCCCCATCTTCACCAATGGAGAGGTTATCCAGATGAAAACCAAATGGAGAAATATTGGAGCTAACAGAATTTATAAGGCAAATGAACCTAACAGATATTGCAGAACATTCCACCCAAAGAAAAAGAATACACTTTCTTCTCAGTATGACATGGAATTTTCTCCAAGGATGATGACACACTTGGACACAATTCAAGTCAACAGATACAAGAAAATTGAAATAAGTTCTTGCATCCTATCAGACCACCATGGATTATAGCTGGATATTAAAAAAAAACAAAACAAAAAAAAACCAGAAAGCTTAAAAACTCATGGAAACTGAACAAGACTCTACTGAAGAAAATGGGTCAAGACAGAAATAAAGAAGGAAATTAAAGAGTTTCTAGAATTCAATGAAAATAATTATACAACATATCCAAATTTAGAGGACACAACGAAAGAAGTGATATGAGGAAACTGTATAGAGTTGACTGTCTACATAAAAAAAGGAAAAAAAGCCAGGTGGCAGTGGTGCACACCTTTAATCTCAACACTTGGGAGGCAGAGCCAGGTGGATCTCTGAGTTTGAGGCCAGCCTGGTCTACAGAGCGAGATCCAGGACAGGCACCAAAACTATACAGAGAAACCCTTTCTCAACCCCACCCCCCCAAAAAAAAAACCAGGAAAAAAATGAAAAGATCTCATACTAGCAACTTAACAGCCCACATGAAAGCATAGAACAAAAAGAAGTAAATATATCCCATAGGAGGAGACAGAAAGAAACTATCAAGTTGAGGGATAATTAACAAAATAGAAACAAAGAAAAATAAAAGGAATCAATGAAAGAAAAAGAGTCAGTTCTTTGAGAAAAATCAACAAGACAGGCAAACTCTTATCCAAACTACCTAAGAGACACAGAGAGAATATCCTAATTAATAAAATAAAAAATGAAAGGGGGCCCATAACAACAGAGAATGAGGAAAGTCAGAGAATCACAAGGAAATACTTTAAAAACCTATACTCCACCAAATTGGAAATTTTAAAAGAAATGGATAAATTTCTTGGTAGGTACCACTTACCAAAGTTCAATCAACATCACACAATTTAAATAAACATATAGCACCTAGTAAAATAAAACAAGTCATTACAAGTCTCCCAACAACAACAAAAAACAAACCAAACCAACCAAAAAAAACAACCAACCAACCAAAAAACAAACCAAGGGCCAGATAGTTTTAGCACAAAATTTTACCAGACTTTCAAAGAAGAGTTGAAACCAATACTCTGCAAATTATTCCACAAAATTGAAACAGAAGGAACACTACCCGATTCATTTCATGATGCCACAGTTATACAGATATCCATAAATTCAGGCTCTTGTTTTTAAATGATCATAGATAATTTATATCAGATGCTGTTACATCAGATATGTTGAATCTGAGACAGCGGACAGTGGAAAATTGGGTTTTTGGACTTGCCCTTAACAATCTGGAGATTGCAATAGTATAGAGGTAGACAGACTCTGGGGATTCCAATTTGAGGTATTCAATGGATTGTAAATGGAGGTAGAGCTTTCTGTCTTGTCTACCTGATTATATTTAGTAGTCACTTCCCAAATTACCACACAGCAGCTTACATTAATTATAAATGCTTGGCTGATGGCTCAGGTTTATTACTTCCTAGCTCTTACATTTTTTTTTTTTTTTTGGTTTGTCGAGACAGGGTTTCTCTGTGTAGCTTTGCGCCTTTCCTGGGACTCACTTGGTAGCCCAGGCTGGCCTCGAACTCACAGAGATCCGCCTGGCTCTGCCTCCCGAGTGCTGGGATTAAAGGCGTGCGCCACCACCGCCCGGCAAGCTCTTACATTTTAATTAACACATTTCTTTTGATCTATGTATTGCTACGTGGCTTGTGGCTTATCTGTTCTCTGGCATCTTGTTTCATGGGCAACTGGCCAGAGTCTCCTGACTCTGTCCTTTCTTTTTCTTGTGTCTATATCTGGCTTTCCCACACAGTCTTATTCTACCTGACTTTAGGCCAAATCATCTTTTATTATCAACCAATGAAAGCAACAAACATTTACAACATACAGAAGGATCCTCCCACAGCATTTCTCCTTTTCTGTCTAATCAAAGAGGAAGGTTTTTAATTTTAACATACTAAAATTACAAATAACAAAATAGTTACCAAATTAGAATTATAGTTACAATATCTACTCTATTTGTATTTTGACAAAATCAAAGAAAACATTTAATTATCTATCCTAGCTTGGTGAGTCTAAATTTTTGTCTAGTTTATTCTTTATCTCAATTAATGAAACTATAAATATAACTATCTTGTCTTCAACTCCATCAAAGACCTTAAAAGGAAATTATAATAGCTGAGTATGCAGGAAGTGCAAGCAAGTGACTTACAAATAATGTAAGAAATGACAGAAGCAGCTGGCTGCCTAGAGAGTCACTCAAGTTTCCTTTGCAACACTGAGGCATCCAACTTTGGCCTACAGGCTTAGCATATCTGACAGACTTTTCTGTAAAGCACAGAATTTTTAAGGACTATCCTACGTTGTCTTGGCAAGGTTTGGTAGTCAATTTTCTTGCATCCTGTTGCTCCAGTTTGGACAATAACTGTCAGTAACTGAGGCAAGAGAAATTTCTTTGCCCACATGGCTAGCTTTTGCCATAAAGAAAACAAACCTCATATGGAGTTTTTTCAATGTCCATTATCTTTTTGGAGTATATTGGTGCTGCCAGGAGCAGATGTGTCATGAAAAGTCTAAATTATTAAAACATTATAAATGCCATATCTGTAGGTCTTTGAAGTGTCTGAAGATTACCTATGTGAAATATAACATTGCATATGTAGAAAAATCTAACTAAAATGACTATAAGTCTGATTTATGACTATTAATCTGAATTTTTAACTATATATTTTAATTGAGATATATAAACATAATACCTTAAACAAGAGAAATATATAGAGAATATAATAAATATGGCTTTAATTTGTATCAATAAACTAAAATCCATACCAATAAAATATTTTGAGATTAACAGTAGTTTTTTGGATTAAAGTAGATTCAACAATCTAACCTTTTTACATCATTTTTATATCATATCCCCCTTTCTCCTTAGAAAGAGATTGAGTATGACCAATAACAATTTAGAACCAACCACCCTTAAATGAAAACAAACATTAATAAACAATATTTTGGAAATTTGGGTATAGTTCTCTAGACCACTTCCTGCTGATTGTGTGTGCTGGTAATCTTATGGGAACCCTGAGAAACTTTAGAAATACAGTCAAGTCCTGATTGGAGTATTTGTGTGGTTGGTCCATCTCAAGCAGCAGCCTTGTAGCTGTTTTGTATGCAGAACTCAGAGCAAACTGTAACAGAGGTGTATTGAAATGTTGGATCATCTGGGCCATCCATTTTTATTGGAGACTGGTCTCCTTGTTCTGAAAATATATAAACCTTTAAAGGTAACATATATATCTGTATTAATATAAATATAAACTGTATTTATACAAGGAAGCCAAAGATAATTTTTTGTTTTATATTTGAGCAGGTAAAACATGTCACATGTCTTGTAGATACTTTAGGTTTATTTTCCCATGTGTGTATTCAGGATTTTCAGGGGATCTTCCTTAATCAAACCTGATTTTTCTTAAACCTGGAATGAATCCATATCATCTCATTTTCTGTGGAAATAAAAGCTGAACCTCTTTCCCAAAGAAACATATCTATTTTAGCAGCTTTTATAACCAAATGTCTTTTAGCAGTTAGCTCATTAACAGTCAAAAATCCAAAGAAAATGCAATAAAAAATAAAATCTAGACTCTGTGTATTTCCCATTTTTATGTAGTTTATTTTATTTTTTATTACTCTATTTCTCTTGTAAGGACTTTACCATTATTTAATCTATCCATTTTCTTCTCTTTCCCAAGCCTACACATTTTTTAAATATATTGTAACCTGAACACATCAAAAGATCAAACTAAACAAGTAGGCTTCATCCCAGAGAGGCAGTGATGGTTCAACATGCAAAAATCAGTAACTGTAATCCAATGCAAAAATAAACTATAAAAAAACACAGTATCATCCTATTAGATGCTGAAAAAGCCTTTGACAAGATCATACATCATAAAAGTCTTGAAGAGTTTAGGGATACAAGGTACATACATAAACATAATAAAGGAAAAGTACAGCAAGCCTATAGCTAAAAACAAATGAGATGGAGAGAATTTCACTAAAATCTGGAACAAGATAAGGCTGTGAACTCTCTCTATATCTATCCAATATAGTACTTGAAGTTCTAGATAGGCCAATAAAACACTGAAGGACATCAGTGGAATATAATTTGTAAAAGAAGAAGTCAAAGTATTGTTATTTGTAGATGATATGATCATATACATAAGTGACTCTAAAAATTTGACAAGGAAAGTACAGATGATAAACACTTTCAGCAAAGTGGCTTAATACAAGAGGAACTCAAAAAAATCAGTAGCCCTCCTATATAAAATGAGAAATAAATAAGGGAAACACCCTTCACAGTAGCCTCAAATAATAAAATATGTTCAAGTAACTCTAACAAAGCAAATGAGATACCTGTGTGATTAAAAACTTTAAGTATTTGAAGAAAGAAATTGAAGATGCCAGGACATGGAAAGATCTCTCATGCTCATGAATCAGTAGGATTAACACAGTAAAAAGGCCATCCGACCAACAGCAATCTAAAGATTCAGCACAATCCCTATCAAAATTCTAACACATTTGTTTGAAGACCTTGAAAGGACAGTGTGAAATTTGATATGAACAACAGAAAACAGGATAGATAAGCAACCATGAACAATAAAAGAACAGCTTGGCACTGGCAGTAACACAGATACATTGAAAATGGAATCAAATTAAAGACCCAGAGATAAATCCAAATACATGTGGACAGCTGACTTCTGAAAAGGAAATTCAGAATTGTAAAATGGTAAAAAAGACAGCACCTTCAACAAATGGTGCCTGTTAATCTGAATTTCTGGATATAGAAGAATTCAAATAGATCCACATTCATCACCCTGCACAAAATGTCAATGACCCCAACATAAAACCAGACACATTGAAACTGATAAAAGACTAAGTGGGGGAAGGCTTTGATTGCACTGGCACAGGAGACAACTTTCTGAACAGAACACCAAGAGTGCAGGCACCAATTAATAATTAAAATGGGGTATGAATCTTAGCAGAGAATTCTCAACAGAGGAATCTCAAATAGCTGAGAAACACTTCAAGAAATGTTCAGCATCCTTAGCCACCAGGGAAATCTGAATCAAAACTACTTTTAGATTCCATCTTATACCTGTCAGAATGGCTAATGTCAAAAACCCAAGTGACAATTCATGCTGGTGAGGAAGTGGAGCAAGGACAACATGCCTCCACTGTTTGTAGGAGTGCAAACACAGCCACCATGGAAACCAATATCATAGTTCCTGAGAAAACTGGGCATCTATCTACCTCAAGACCCAGCTATACCACTCTTGGGCATATACCATATGAACTCTTCTTGCTCAACTGTGTTCACATTATTCACAATAGCCAGGAACTGGAAAATAGCCAAGATGTCCCTGAACTGAAGAATTATAAAGAAAGAATGTATAAAGAAACTGTGGGACATTTATACAACACAATATTACTCAACTGTTAAAGCAATGACATCATGAAAAAAATGGATACCTCACTACTCAATGCTAGTATCAACTACTGTCAAAGCAGAAAAGTAAAACTCCTTCTTGTCCCTCCCTTTCTGTGCTGTGAATAAACGCGGCTTTACTGTTCATCAGTGAACTCAATTCTTACACAGATCCCTCTTCATTTTAAGTTCCCAATAAAAGTCAGAGAGATTAGAGGACACTCATTCACTGTTTTATCCTTTGTTCTCACATACCAGTCTAGGCCCAGCCTGGGAGCAGTTGCAGGGCTGTCTTTCCAGGACTAGGCAGCAGAGTCAGCATTAAATTGTAAATCAATTCTCAACCATGTAGTGTGATATAAGCCTGAGCTGCAAGAGACATTGATTTGAAGCAGTGGTTCTCAAGCTTTCTAATACTATCACCCTTAAATACATTCTTCACATTGTAGTGACCCCCTGACTATAAAATTCTTTTCACTACTACTTCATAACTATAATTTTGCTACTGTTATGAATCATAATATAAATATCTGTGTTTTCTCATGGTCTTAGGCAACCCCTGTGATAGGTTTGTTTGACCCCCCTCCCAAAGGGAGCTATGACAGCATTCCTGCTGAGCTGTACCTGGCCTGGCTCCAGAGAGTGGCACCTAGCCCTAATCCATCTTCTGTTTAGCAGACACCTTTTGTTTCTCTTGTCCTATGTGAATCTTGTCTTAGAGTTTCCCAAGGATACAAAGGCTTATGCAAAACTTGATTCAGGAAACCAGGAAAACCCGAGGTACCTAACAAATTGAGTAATTTGCACTTGGCATTGTATTGTTGGAAGCTCCTTTCAGGTTGTTTTGAGCATATGAAAATTAACTGGCTGAACTGTAAAGAAGAGAAATAAAACCACCCAGGGTGAAGGTATAATGCTTCAGTTATTTGAGGTTGGACCCCCTGCACCCATGAAAGGCTAAAGTTCATTCTTAAGATGCCTCTGAGTCTTGATTCCAGGGATCTGCATGAACCCACACACCTGGGCCGTGACACTCAGTGACCTTTGACGCCCAACATGGGGTTTGAAGAAGGAAAAGAATCCCCTGAGGAAGGACAGAGGAGCTGGTCATCTTAAGAACTGGAGGGAAATGCTCTCAGGGTAAGAGGATTCAAGGATCAGTGGGGTCATGGAGAATTTAAACTCCCCATCTCAGGAGCAACAAAATGTACAGTTGCTAAAATGCTTGTCAAAACAAAAAGTGGTAACTGCACAATTTTTAAAGATAGAAATACAATGGATCCTGAGACAGGAAATAAAGGAAAAAGACCTTTCTCAATAGAGAAAAGATAAAGAAAATAAATGAAAAAAAAAGATCTTCCCAATAGAGAAGAGGGAAGGAAATAAAAGGAAATTTCCTGATAAAAAAGGGTAAAAATTTTAATCAACAAAAAAGGATGTTCCCAGTAAAAAGCAGCAAAGTATTAAAACTACGCCTAAAAATTTAAAGACCCCATAAAAATATATAAAAAAAAGCCTCTTCCCAATAAAAATAGAGGAAGACAAGGCTCTTTCCTATCTAAGAAATTTCAGGATAGCTAAAACTCTGAGTTCTTTCTGCCTGCCACCACAGAGCTGCGGCATCTGAATTACAAAGAATCAACAGGTGGGCCTCACTTCTCCTGGCTGAACAAGTAAACAAGCCCAGAGCTTAGAATTTTGTTGTTTGTTTGCTTAACTTTGGTTTAAATGATTTTTATTTTTCCCTCAGAATGGGAATAACCCAATATTAAAGATTCCTTCATGGGAAATGTTTTCTGTTTCTCCCCATTGGTGGGAATAACTCATTATTAATAGTCCCTCATGGGAGAAAGAGGAAGTCTAAATGGGCCCAACTTCTGGTGAAGAACGGTTTTGGTCAGGACATGGAATGCTAAGTCAATGCTGTTTGAACTTCCAGAGATATTAATCAATCAGTGTATAGAGGATGTTCTCTTCTTTTGATTGTCTAATAAATGTTTGGATCAATGCTTGATTTTCATGGTAGATAAACTAAAGGAACAGGATTCATAATTTTGAACTATATATTAGGTATGCTCTTGTCTGTTGATCATTACTGAAAATTTGGCTCTGTTCTTTAAGTTGCTTTCTAGAAATTCTTGGTTAAATCTATAGAAATGTAACATGAAACAGGTCGGGTTGTTAGCTTATTAAATAATGTGATTGCTAGGATAAAAACTCATAACAAATAATATGTTACTAATAAAGAGGTTACAAATCAACAAAATCAGAAATGAAAAGGGGGACAAAACAACAGACATTGAAGAAATCCAGAGAATCATCAGGTCATACTTCAAAAAACTCTACTCCACAAAACTGGAAAACCTAAAAGAAATGGATAACTTTCTGGATAGGTACCACATACCTAAGTTAAATCAAGACCAGATAAACTATTTAAATAGTCCAATAACCCCTAAGGAAATAGAAACAGTCATTAAAAGTCTCCCAACCAAAAAAAGCCCAGGACCAGATGGTTTCATCACAGAATTCTACCAGATCTTCAAAGAAGAGTTAATACCAATACTCTCTAAGTTGTTCCACACAATAGAAACAGAAGGAACATTACCAAACTCCTTCTATGAGGCTACAATTACCCTGATTCCTAAACCAAACAAGGATACAACAAAGAAAGAGAACTACAGACCGATCTCCCTCATGAACATTGATGCAAAAATACTCAATAAAATACTGGCAAACAGACTCCAAGAACACATCAAAACAATTATCCACCGTGATCAAGTAGGCTTCATCCCAGGGATGCAAGGGTGGTTAACATACGAAAGTCCATCAATGTAATACACCATATAAACAAACTCAAAGAAAAAAAACCACATGATCATCTCACTAGATGCAGAAAAGGCATTTGACAAAATCCAACAGCCCTTCATGATAAAGGTCTTGGATCGATCAGGAATACAGAGAACATACCTAAACATAATAAAGGCAATTTACAGCAAGCCAACAGCCAACATCAAATTAAATGGAGAGAAACTCAAAGCAATTCCACTAAAATCAGGAACAAGGCAAGGCTGTCCACTCTCCCCATACTTATTCAATATAGTACTTGAAGTTCTAGCCAGAGCAATAAGACAACATAAGGAGATTAAGGGGATACAAATTGGAAAGGAAGAAGTCAAGCTTTCCCTATTTGCAGATGACATGATAGTACACTTGAGTGACCCCAAAGATTCCACCAAGAAACTGATACAGCTTATAAACACCTTCAGCAACATAGCAGGATACAAGATCAACTCAAAAAAATCAGTAGCCCTCCTATATACAATTGAAAAACAGGCTGAGAAGGAAATCAGAGATACATCACCTTTTACATTAGCCACAAATGACATAAAATACCTTGGGGTAACACTAACCAAGCAAGTGAAGGACCTATATGACAAGAAATTTAAGTTCCTGAAAAAAGAAATTGAAGAAGATGTCAGAAAATGGAAAGCTCTCCCATGATCATGGATAGGCAGGACTAACATAGTAAAAATGGCAATCTTACCAAAAGCAATCTACAGATTCAATGCAATCCCCATCAAAATACCAACACAATTCTTCACAGACCTGGAAAGAATAATACTCAACTTCATATGGAAAAACAAGAAAACCAGGATAGCCAAAAGAACCCTGTACAATAAAACAACCTCTGGAGGCATCAAGATCCCTGACTTCAAGCTCGACTATAGAGCTACAGTAATAAAAACAGCTTGGTACTGGCATAAAAACCGACATGTAGACCAATGGAATCGAATTGAAGACCCTGACATTAATCCGCACACCTATGAACATATAATTTTTGACAAAGAAGCCAAAAGTGCACAATGGAAAAAAAGAAAGCATCTTCAACAAATGGTGCTGGTATAACTGGATATCAACATGTAGAAGGCTGCAAATAGATCCATATCTATCACCGTGCACAAAACGTAAGTCCAAGTGGATCAAGGACCTCAACATAAATCCAGCTACTCTGAATCTGCTAGACGAGAAAGTGGGAAGTAGTCTTGAACGCATCGGCATAGGAGATCACTTCCTAAATATAACACCAGTAGCACAGACACTGAGAGAAACAATCAATCAATGGGACCTCTTGAAACTGAGAAGCTTTTGTAGAGCAAAGGATACGGTCAACAAGGCAAAGCCACAGCCTATAGAATGGGAAAAGGTCTTCACCAACCCCACATCTGACAGAGGACTGATATCCAGAACATATAAGAAACTCAAGAAATTAGACATCAAAATGCCCAACAGTCCAATTAAGAAATGGACTATAGAACTAAACAGAGAATTCTCAACAGAGGAAACTCAAATGGCTGAAAGACATTTAAGGAATTGCTTCAACATCCCTAATCATCAGGGAAATGCATATGAAAACAACTCTGAGATACCACCTTACGCCTGTCAGAATGGCTAGGATCAAAAACACTGAAGACATCTTATGCTGGAGAGGATGTGGAGCTAGGGGAACTCTCCTCCACTGCTGGTGGGAATGCAAGCTTGTACAACCACTTTGGAAATCAATATGGCACTTTCTTAGAAAATTGGGAATCAATCTCCCCCAAGATCCAGCTATACCACTCTTGGGCATATCCCCAAGGAATGCTCAATAAAACCACAAGAGCACTTGTTCAGCTATGTTCATATCAGCATTGTTTGTAATAGCCAGAACATGGAAACAACCTAGAAGCCCTTCAACTGAAGAATGGATAAACAAAATGTGGTACATATACACAATGGAATACTACTCAGCAGAGAAAAACAATGACATCATGAGGTTTGCAGACGGACGGATCTAGAAAAAATCATTCTGAGTGAGGTAACCCAGACTCAGAAAGACAAACATGGTATGTACTCACTCATAGGAGGATACTAGATGTGGAACAAGGATGACTGGACTGCTACTCGCATTACCAGGGAGGCTACCTGGAAAACAGGACCCCAAGAAAGACACGGGGATCGCCCAAGGATGGAGAAATGGAAGAGATCTACATCAACAGCCTGGACATGAGTGGGGGTAATGAAGGGCGAGGATCGAGGGAAAGAGAGCTTGGGGGAGTGGGAGATCCCAGCTGGATCAACAACAGAGAGGGAGAACAAGGAATAGGAGACAATGGTAAATGAAGACCACATGAGAATAGGAAGAAGCAAAGTGCTAGAGAGGCCCACAGAAATCCACAAAGATACTCCCACAACAGACTGCTGGCAATGGTCGAGAGACAGCCTGAACTGACCTACTCTGGTGATGGGATAGCCAAACACCCTAACTGTCGTGCTAGAAACCCCATCCAACTACTGAGGGATCTGGATGCAGAGATCCATGGCTAGGCCCTGGATTGAGCTCTGGGAGTCCAATTAGCGAGAATGAGGAGGGTTTATATGAGCGAGAATTGTTGAGACCAAGGTTAGATAAAGCACAGGGATAAATAGCCAAACGAATGGAAACACATGAACTATGAACCAATGGCTGAGGGGTCACCAACTGGATCGGGCCCTCTGAATGGGTGAGACAGTTGATTGGCTTGATCTGTTTGGGAGGCACCCAAACAGTGGGACCGGGTCCTGTGCTCATTGCATGAGTTGGCTGTTTGAAACCTGGGGCCTATGCAGGGTTGCTTGGCTCGGCCTGGGAGGAGGGGACTGGACCTGCCTGGACTGAGTCTACAAGGTTGATCTCAGTCCATGGGGGAGGCTTTGCCCTGGAGGAGGTGGGAATGGGGGGTAGGCTGGGGGAAGGGGAGGGGGGCGGGAGGGGGGAGAACAAGGGAATCCGTGGCTGATATGTAGAACTGAATTGTACTGCAAAATAAAAAAAATAAAAGAAAAAAATGTAAAGAAAAAAACTCATAACAAATAATATATTACTAATAAAGAGGTTACAAAATTTTTTCCAGTAAATAAAATACAGGTAAATTGTTTAATCCACATTGCTAATAATTGACGATTTGCATTAATATGTTACTTAGAATCTATAAAAAGATCCTCTTTTTAAGATTTTATTGCCTAAAGTTACCTCTTAAAATCTTATAAATTATATTTAATGCTTTTATAGATGGCATATGTAAAAAGGACCATAAAAATAAAAACTGATGATAAAATTGCTCGATTATTATTGCTTCCATCTCTTAAATACAAAATGGCACCTATACGTAGAACTGGAGGCTTTGAATGTACAGGAGGAAAGGTGTTCTGGCAAACAGTTATCAATGATAAATGGCCTAAATTAAAAATAAAATTAAGATTAAAGTATTGGATTCTGATGCTGGATGTATCTATTATTTCACAAGTATCCTGCAATCCCAACAGGCCCTTACAAGAAGTTTCCACTCAATTTGTAGACATTTAAACCTTATGTCAAGTAAGACAAAATTTAAAATGGATTAAATGTATAGAGCCTAAAGAACAGATAAAATGTTAAGGCCTTATATGGCTGATATAGCCATAAATTTATGGGAAAGATATTTGTTACAACAATGAGGATCTCAAATTAATATTCCCACAATTTCAAAAACAACTAATAAATTGATGTTTAAATTGGGATATATTCCTGGAAAGAGCATTTAAAAAAATTGTAAGGATAGGTCACAGGCTATTCAGGTTGTACAAAGACAAAATAGGACAAGATTTGGCTATCCAAATTTAGAGTAGGTTCCACTGCCAGTAGTCTAACTTTATGTCAATATTTTGTAAATCAGCCAATGGTAATAACTCATAAACAATTCTTTATGGATCCAATTATTATATGGATGATGTTTTATTGGCTGCTTCTGATACAGATATCTTAGAAAAAAATGTTCAATGTAATACAGAAAAATTTACCCCATTGGGGATTACAAATTTCTCCTGAAAAAATACAGAGGAGATTCTTTTAGCTATTTAGGCTATAAATTTAAGTAAACCGAGAATTCAGCTGCAGAAGGTACAGATTAGGAGAGATCGACTACACGTTTAATGATTTTCAAAAATTATTGGGTGACATTAACTGGTTGTGGCCTACTATTGGATTGTCTGCTCAAGAATTAACTAATTTGTTTCAGGTTTTGCAAGGTGACTCAGATTTAAACAGCCCAAGACAATGAATAGCTGCCCAAGGTGAAGGGATAGTGTTTCAGTCCTTTGAGGCTGAAGCCCCCTGAGTCTTAAGATGCCTCTGAGTCTTCATTCCACAGATTCCCATGACCCACATGCCCCAGCTTATTATCCTAAGCTGACATTAATTAGCTAATTTATTAATTACCTTGCACTTAATGAAAAATAGAATGAAATTCTTGATGACTGGAAAACATTGAAAAATAGAAACAAATAGGTATTAGAGCAGTAATTCATTTAAAGGAAATGAATTTTATTTCTCTCTATTACTCTTCAGCCAGTTAATTTCCATATGCTCAAAACAACCTGAAAAAGGCTTCCAACAATACAATGCCAAGTGCAAATTCCTCAATTTGTCAGGTGCCATGGTTTTCCGGATTTCCTGAACCAAGTTTCACATAGGCCTTTGTATCCTTGGGAAACTCTGAGACAAGATTCACATAGGACAACAAGAGAAACAAAAGGTGTCTGCTAACCAAAAGATGGATTAGGGCTAGGTGCCACTCTGGAGCCAGGCCAGGTGCAGCTCAGCAGGAATGCTGCCACACATCCCCCCTTTTATTTAAAAAAATTCAACTATCTTGTAGGTTATGCAGCCTTATAGCAAATATAGCCTTCTTTCTATCTATTTGTCTTACAATCTTACACAAGTATAACAAAACGTATTTTAAAGCCAATAAAGTTACTATTGTAAGAACAACAGCAACACCTGCTAGGATAAGAAGTATATTAAAGTGATTTGTAGGATTGAATGAGGCTATACCTGCTAGATTTTCCATAATATTCATCTTGTCGTATCAGGTAACTTTTTTGCAAAAGTTACCTAAGGTGACACAACAAATGCATCCTAACCTTATCCCAGTCATACTTGTTTCATTAAATCTTAAGGGTGTGATACAATAACAAGAAATATTCCAATCACATTTTAATTTTATCTGCTCCTTCAAAATTTCTAACTGATCCCCTAACAATACAACAGCTTGCCTTAATTAATTCATTTACACTTTTAACACATTAACCACTCCCCAAAGTTCCTAGCCCCCCACCTCTCCCAAGCATATTCCTGGATTTAGAGGAGGAGCTCTGTTTCTTATCTATACATCAGGGCCTTAGAGAAATCTCCCAAGGCCTAGGCACATTGCAAAAACTCAAAGGCCTAATTTCTCAAGTATCTTCTAGAAGTTCTATACTTTGCATTTGATAATTAGGTGATCGATCCATTTGGAGCTAATTTGTGGAGGTTGCAAATAGCATCTCTTGTGTTGGGTAGCACTCCACTACTACACTGTGATGTAGAAGAATAGAACTGGTGATATAAAGGATTTACCAATGCTTAGGAGATAGTAGGTCACAGAAAGTTTAACTAAAGACTAAGAAAATTGGTAACAACCCAAGGTATCACACTCCACAGACATTAGATGTAAGTCTACTTGAGGTGCTATTTAGACAACCAATATCACTGATATTTTCTTCATTAAATGATGTTGCACAGATGTGAGACATCAGACTTTGGTTCCAAATGACGCCAAATACTTTTTCTTTCCCTACACAGAACCCACATGGGAAGGGCATCATGCTGACTTTTGGCTGATGAAACAGCTATGAAGGGGTATGAAAGCTGATAGTGGCTTCATCACTCTGGAGACCAACACTAGAGGTCAAAGGGCAACATCTAACAGATGGGGGCTACTGTGATCCCATCAAGAATGTCTTATGTCAAAAACACTATTGACAGTCTATGTTGGAGAGGATGCAGAGCAAAGGGAACACTCTTTCACTGTTGGTGGGAGTGCAAATGTACAACCACTGTGAAAATCAGTATCATGGTTTCTCAGAAAATTGGGAATCGATCTACCTCAAGACCCAGCCATACCACTCTTGAGCATATACCCAAGGAATGCTCAATCATACCACAAAGATATATGCTCAACTATGTTCATAGCAGCACTATTCGTAATAGCCAGAACCTGGAAACAACCTAGGTACTCGTCAACTGAAGAAGGAATTAAGAAATTGTGGTACATATATACAATGGAGTACTACTCAGCAGAGAAAAACAATGACAGCATGAAATTTGCAGGCAAATGGATGGAACTAGAAAATATCATCCTGAGTGAGGTAACCCAAACCCAGAAGGACAAACATGGTATGTACTCACTCATAAGTAGATTCTAGATATAAAGCAAAGAACAATGAAACTGCAACCCATAGAACCAGGGGGGGCTACATAGCAGGGGGGACCCTAGGATGACTGTGGCTTATAATAGGTTTTGGTATTACTCAACCACTGGGTAAGCCTCAGTGAAACATTTCACTATTAGGATAAGAATTTGTACTGTATCAAGCTGATAATAGAATAAATAAATTTTAAAAAAAGAATGTCTTATAGACTTTGGAAAGTTTAATTCTTTCTGGATACCAGTAAAAAAATTACTTTCCTGTGTACATCTGACAGTTTGGACTTTACAAGAGGACCAATGGAATACCAATACCCAATACAGCCACCTGGTAACACAAATTTAACTGGAATAAGCCAGATCAATCATTGCTCCAATCCCATAATGTCAGTTAGTGTTACCTCAGCAGAGGGAGATGGGATAAGAACAGGAGGTAGAATTCAACTAGTCAGTTTAGGGTAAAAAGACCCCAAAGAAAATTAATTAGTTTTCTTGACTAAAAGCCAGAAGTGTCACTGGGACTCTTAGCAGTTCCAAGGGTTTGGGAGTTCTGATCTCTGATGCTAAGTGATCCTAAGGGCTAAGAAGGAGGACAGTTTAATGAAGGAAAGAAGGCCTGTTAGAGAAAAAGGCCCTTGGTCAAGAGAACAGAATCTCTGTCCTGGGCACAGACCTAACATTTCAATAGGGACATGTAAATATCCTGGTTAAAGAACCTGATCTATGGAGTCCAAGAAACGGCAACTTGGGACATTTATAGATTACCTATAAGTGATTAACTGATTGCATATTGGTAATACCAAATGTAGACAAAACAAAAATTTTAAGGCTCCTTCCAACCCCTCACTTTCTGTCCTGTAACCAGCTTGTAATGTGTGGACAACGAGTGCACGTTCTCACACAAGAGCTTCTGCACAGCCACTTGCCACCAAAAGCCAGGGCTGCATTAGCACATTCATTCCCCGTCTCTTTTTCTTTCTCAGTGACCAGTCAAGGCCCAGCCTGGAATGACTGACGCTCTTGGACTTGGAGGCAGGAAAGAGAAGGTGGAAGTGATGCAATTATAATCCCCAAAAATTATGTTAAAGTTGAAACAAGCTTTATGACCCATGTGCTCAAGAGACTAGTGACTCCTATTACAACACACTAAAGAATATTCACACCATTTCTTTCAGGCTGCACAAATCTCAAACATGGAAAATAACAGTCCTGTTAAGCAGGGCCACAATTTATCCAGATCTTCTATTTTGGTTGAACTAGAGTAACTACACTAATTTGGTTTCATGAAAGTTCACTTCTTTATCAAGATTCTTGATTGCCTGGTCTGTGGCCACTCAGGACACTTACTGGTCTTCTAAGGTTGATAAATGAAGTACTTATTGCTAATGTCAACTACTGTCACAACAGGAAAGCTTTCACCTCTTTCTTGCCCATCCCTTTCTGTGCTGTGACTATGCCTGCTTTAAAGTTGGTCAGTGAACACAATTATTGCATGGGTCCCTCTTCATTTAAACATTCCCAATAAAAGCTAGAGAGATTGGAGGATTCTCATTCACTTGTATATTTTTCCTTCTCACTGACCAGTCAAGGCCCAGACTCGGAGTGGCAGGACTGTCTTCGCAGCCCTGGGCAGCAGAAGCAGGATTAAATGATCAAAGTAATTCCCAATTACAAAGTGTGAGGCAAGCCTGAGCCACAGGAGAAACTGCTCTAAACAGAAATAAATAACCAACAGCATCTGAGAAAAATGGAAAGAAATTTTCAATAACTGGGAAACACCAGAGAATAAAACAAATAAGTGATGCACTTGAAGAAAATTTTAAAAAGTAAAGGCAATAATTGACATACTCTGGTAGAGCAAATTGCATTAATAAAATACTCTTTGACCTTGCCCCTATGTGAAACGTTAGCTGCTGAGATCTATAACCTGACACACACAGCTGCAGTCAATGACTTGTCTCAACCCTCTGACCTGACATATATGTAAAGAGCCACCTGCCTGGAAACTTAATGTTCATTAACCTACCAATATTGTACATCTACCAATCTGGTCTGCCTTCATTCACATGACATGATTAATATCTGAAGGGAAATTAAAAAATCATTAACCCTGCCACAATCAGGTCATTTTCCATAACTGTAACTCCAGCAACGGATTGACTTACATTATTTATTCCATGCAGTATATACAATAAACTATTTGTCCTATTCTGGTCTGAAGGCAGAAGCCATGCTCCACACAATTTTTTTTTCCTGTGACTATAATGAATAGTTGACCACAGGACTCACAAAAGTAATTTTAAACCTCAATGGTGGAACAGCTGGTTTAATTTAAGAATTTAGTTGGTTTAATCAAGAGGAAAGTAAGGTCATTGCCCTGGAGAGCAATAAGCTAGAATAAAAGCCACCTGAGTCAACATAGGAGAGCTTGTAACAGAAACATTTTCTGAAAGGCTGGATGTACAGCTGTTCTAGAATTCAAATGCCCTCCCACAGAGAATTCACTCCACACACTTAAATGACTAATAAACAAAAATCTGTTTAATAACAGCAGAATCAAGCTTTGGCTAATGCTCAAAGAGGAGTTGGCTTAGAACAGATTTTGCTTTTCATATATGATATCATTGTTATATCTCTTTTAGTAGCAGAACCCAGGTTATACTTTGAACAATTTAAATAGGGATAGGAGACTGTGAGTCTAGCCAATTTGACAGATGAAGATTTATAGAGAAAATCTATCTTTTAGATCATATATTACGATCTACAGTTAAAAGATATATCAATACATTTAAAAGATGTATCACACCTTTCATTCTCACACATACAAAGGGCAGAGAACACAGATACATAATACATCAAGGAAAAGTCACATATCAGCACTGTGGATGCTGTTCTTAGGTGAGCTATATTAACCTCAGAATAAGGCTGCATTTTGCCTCTGATCATTCTCCCTCAAAGGAAGCAGACAGTTGCTTCCATGAAGGACTGGAAAGAGCTCACTATAAATAGTCATGCCTGCTGTCTACCTAAGAGCTGTGACATCACTGTAGAGAATTCTATTTTAAGCTTTATTTTATTCTATGTATATAGGTGTTTGCCTTCAGGCATCTGTGTGCACTATCTGAAGAGGCCAGAAGAGGGTATCAGATCACATGGAAATGGAGTTACAGGAGATGGCTAGCTACCAGGTGGTTTCTGGGAATGGAACCTGTGTCCTCTGTAACAACACCCAGTGCTCTTAACTGCTAAGCTATCACTCTAGACAGCTTCTTTATTCAAAATTCCTTCCTTCCTCAGTTTCCCCCTTCCTTGTCCTCTCTCCATCCATTCCCAAGTTCTTCCCTTCCAATATCCTCCTTGTTAAGCATGTGTGAATATGTATGCACAAATATATGAATAAAAACTGCTGAGTCCATTTATGTTGGTTGTTTATAGGGTTTCAGGGCTGAACACATTGTATTGGATATGCAATAAGGGAGCTCATCCCTGCTGAGGTTAATTCTCCCACCTGCAGGAGAACTCTACTCTTTAATGAGCAACAGAAGTATGACCCCAAAGTGATCTAGGCTGCCTTGGACAGGAAACATTATCAAGAATAGAAAATATTATCATATAGAATAGAAAACTTGGGGTGGTAAATACCTCAGCTAACAATTGCTGGTGCCATGGCTCTGAATTTCTGGAGTTGCAGGAAAGAGTATGGACCTTTTCCTGAGCAAATCACAGTCTTCCTTGGTTCTGTGGTCCTCTCATCATATACCATTGACGATTCTCATTTTGCATGACTTTGAAATCCTGAAATACCTACGTCCACATTCTAAGTAACATGATTACAGGCCTGTGCCACCATGCCTGGGTTAGGTGACCTAAACTGCATTTAGTGAGGCATTATAATGACAGATGAGTAACATGAGCAGTAAGTACACTTAACTATATTCAAAAACTACTTATCCCTGTGAGCCTAGTTTCACCATCTGCAGAATAAGGACAGAACTTTTCCTAGGTCCTTTGATGAGTTATAACAGACTCAATGATTAAAAAAAATTGCTCATAGCTGGAAGACACTGAACATTAAGGCAGGAAAGCTGCATTTGATGGGAACCTTCATCTGTTACTAGAGTTAGGAACAGAACCTGTGCCCTGGCTACCCTAAATAGCCAGGCTCAGCCACTCATCCTTAGTAAGCCAATTAAATGAACCAAGTTATCCAGAGAGTGACATGCACACCTATAATGTAGGCACTCTGGAGGAAGGTGGAGAGACCTCTCTGATGTCCTAGAACAGCCTAGTCTGTACTGTGAGTTCCAGGCCAGCCAGGGAGTCATAGTAAAATTATTTTATTTTAAAAAAAGGAAAAAAGAAAATAGAAAAGGGAAAAAAGCAAATTATTAATGAAAAATTTAAACATGGTATTTATTCAATTTGACTAATTTGTAACAATAATGAAAACATATGGTAACTAATCTATCCTTGGGATCCTAACAGGTTTAGATAGAAGGAAAACGATATGAAAAGTAAGTAATCTGGTGAAGCCATATAATGAATTTTTCCCATCTCTAAAATCCTCTGCATTCTCAGCTTCTGTCTTTCCTACAAGGTGGTCAAATAAGGATTAAATGTTTCTCCAGTATAACATTCTCATCTAGAGGATTCAGTCTTTTCCCACAACGAGATTCCAAGGGAAATGAGAATTTCATGGGGTCCACTGCTTCACTAGTTGTTAGCCAAAGAAAGAGATATATCTCTTTGTAATATCTTTATTCTTACCAGGAATATAGGTTACAGGGACTGACAGGGTGGGGACTGAGGAGCTTTAAGGCCCAAGTGAGGACCACAAAGTTGAGGCCTGCAGGAAATTGTCACTGACAGCTACATGTTGTTGTCAAAAAAACAGGAAAGAGTGGAAGACCTAGAGTGCACTGATTTACCACAGCTGAGTGGATACAGAGAGCACAGTAGAAGCCAGCTTGTCCTCAGGTACACCCCAAGCATTTCTCTCTGGTCATTTGATTCTGGCCTTTCACACCCCAAATTCCCTTCCTTATAATTCCTCCATACTATGTAGCTCTTTGAAAAGGTCTGATTGCCCCAGCCTTAGAGTGACTTCTGTTTAAGTCTCAGGATTTCCTGACAACCCAGATGTTATTTGGAGTCACCACCATTCAGGGCTCCTAACTGAAAGTTTTACAAGGATCAAGAAAGCAGAATACCATCCCATTCAGACAAGTCAGTCTTCATGCCTGCTATTTCCTCTTCTCTCCTTACAGGAATTATGACTTCAGCATGGGTACACCTGACAATTGTCCTTGCAGGCTTACACTGCTGCTCATTTTTTTTTGGCATTAGAGATAAACTCAGTCTTGTGGCTTTGGTCAAGCCATCAGACACTTTAAAGACTTGTCAGTGTCTGCTGTGGAATGGTCTGTATGTGTTCTGATTGGTCAATAAATAAAACACTGATTGGCCAGTGGCCAGGCAGGAAGTATAGGTGGACTAACAGAGAGGAGAATTGAGAGAACAGGAAGGAGAGGGGAGACACTGCCAGCCGCGCCATGACAAGCAGCATGTGAAGATGCTGGTAAGCCACATGGCAAAGTATGGATTAATAGAAATGGGCTAAATATAAGAGTAAGAGCTAGACAATAATAGGCCTGAACTAATGGCCAAACAGTTTAAATAATGTAAGAGTCTGTGTGTTTATTTTATAAGTGGGCTCCGGTACTGGTGGGACTTGGCAGGAGCTGGAGAGAAATTCTCCAGCTACAAGTGTCTCTCATGATCATTTTTTGTACTCTTCTCTCATTTTCTGGAGATTTGGGCTTGGGAACTTCTTTAAGAACCATGTCTAAGTTAGGTTTGGATGCTGTCAATCTTGTATTTCTTTTGGGTGATCAGGGCTAAGGTAAAGATGAAATCAGGTGCATCCATCACACCATATTGCTACAATGACATGTTCATGGGGCTGAATAGATTGTTCAACACATGAGAGCACTGGCTACTCATCCGCAGGGTCTGACTTTGATTCTTAGCATGAAGATGACAACTCACAATTATCTGTAACTAAATGGCACTGGGGATCAGACACTCCCTTGTGATATCCACTGTTACCTGGCATGCATTTGATATACACACTGGCAAAACTTTTACACATAAATTAAATTGCATACATTTTGAAAATAACGTATACATGAAGAAAACCTTTTTTAAAGTATGGAATCACATATATATCTGTTTTTTCACCATTGGTATGTCTGGTACCATAGGAGGCCAGAGGAATGCATTAGATCTCTTGGACCTGGAAATACATGTAGTTCTGAGCCATCTGATGGGGGTTAGGAACCACAGTTGGGTACCCAAGAGGAGCATGCCTATTCAGTGTACTCTCTATCTTCCAAATATGTCATTAAAGTGTAGATGAAGGTGCACAATTACTCCTTCTGGCTTCTATCACTTGAAGGTGATGAAAGTTCCCTCTAGATGGTTGTCAAAGGATTCAATGGCTTTCTAGCCTCTCTGAATGGTCTCTCCATTATGCTTTTTATTTTCATTGTTAACACAATTCTCTTCATGTGAGTAAAGATAATAAAAGAAAACAAATCCAATTTGCTGAAACCAATCAGGGTCCAGTCAGATTATATACGAAAAGACCCATAATTTGAGATATGTCTTTTTTGGAATTTTTTTTTAGACAGGATACCTCTACATAGCCATGGCTGTCCTGGAACTCACTATGTGAACCAAGCTGCCTTCAAACTCAGAGAGATCAGCCCGCAACTATCTCCCAAGTGCTGGTATTACAGGTGTGGACCTCTAAGCCCAGCTCAGATAGGTGATCTTTGAATGAGAGAATTAAAGGATACAAGATTTTAAAAGAAACCATCAATGTTTTCATGAACAGTATTACCTCTTGAAATTCTGTAATAATAATGTAAACTGGCAAATCATTTCATATATTCTCAATAACTGGGTTATATGTTTTGTTAATTTCATCCATTTAAAAATGTCTGAACCATGTTTGTGTGTATAGAACTTTGCCATTGTGTGTATGGGGCAATGAGTGGACAACTGATAAGTGTCTCTTATCTACTATGTGAGTTCTAGAGATGAAACTCAGGGAGTCAAGGACTGCAAGTGACCTCAATGACACTTATTTTGGTTTATAAATAATTTATGTATGTGCCAGTATGGGAGTGTGCATATGCCAAAGCCCGAATGCAGAAATAAGGGGAAAATCTGTAGTAGTTATTTGAGTCTTCAAGTGACTGAACTCAGGTCGTTAGCTTTAGCAGCTTCCAACATTACCCACTAAGACAATTACACGGCACTCATTTGTGCTTCTAAGAAAGTATTATGAACAAGTGTTTAGTTCTAAAAATAAACTAACACAAGCCAAAAAAGAAAAAGGAAAACAAGAGACCGCAGTATATTATTTTCATTTGCAAATAGGATCTATTACTCAAATTGTCCCGTTTTCCTCTATCCTTAGATGACAATGTGTTTACAATCACAAAAGAGGACAATATTTTACTGATGGAACGTTTCAACTATTCTTATTTGAGCACCAGTGAGACAGCTAATTGGCCAATGCCTCTGCAAGGCTGGGACTTGACCTTGATAACCATATGAAGAGGGACAAAAGTAGATTCCACAGAGTTGTCTTCTGGTCTCCACATATCTGCCATGGCCTAAAAACCCATAGTCACATTACACACACTTAACAAATCAATTTATTTTTGCCTATTTGTTTTAATAAGTCTCACTGACATTACATCTCTGGCATCTCTGGATAATCTCCTTAGAAGGCAGTACTTCATGATGAAGTGCCAAATGGACAGCTAATGGGGTTATGAAGAAACATGGAACTTCAAATAATACGTACATATCCTTAGCACATCAAACTGTTGTGAAATATTGGTGTGGAAGGCATGGCAACCATTGCTGCTTGACAAAGTTGCAGCATTTTGACATTGCGGACCACACTTCTTCAGCACCATTTTACTTTTATTTTTAATGATTTTCTCTATTAATGCCTTTCCCTTTGGGAAATTTTATGTAGGCTTAGGTAAAGGACAAAAATGTATATACTGGAAGTCTCTCTAAACAAAATAATTGTTTGGAAAAAATTCCTGCCACTGTGGAACCAGGAATTTCATTGTGACCTCCTAATTGCACCAAGAACAGGAAAATTAGAGATTCACTAGGCACACCTGATCCCAAGGATGAAATGCCTACTATTCAAAACCAGAGTCTGAGGCAATTAAGGGCAAGAATTCACTTAATGAATATAGAGAAATTAGAATAGTGTGGTATAATAGGAAAAGAGTAAGACATCAGGACCTTCCCTTTGGGGAGCAAAATGAGGAGAACAGGCCCATATAGTAAGACTAAGAAATTGTAGCATAATGTCTGCTCCCCAGAAGAAGTCATTTTCCCAAGGTCAGGCATTTGGATAAGGTTCTCCATTCCCTTAGGAGCTAGAGGAGAGTTCCAGCTTGCTAATGCAGTAATTCTCCTTATCTCTGGCAGGAGGAACTTGTGTCCCTTTCATTAACATATGACTGGTGCCTATTGTCAAGGTCAAGGCTATCTTCCTCAACCCATGACTTCAAGGCACACTCCAGCTCACATGCTGCCTTTTCTCCTGTTTAATCATCCATGGAACTACAGAGCATAAAAGGTGTAGTCTTTTTTTCAATTAAACATGGCTGGTAGCCATACATTTCACCCTCAGATCCTGTCAGTCTCCTTTTCTCTCACCTTTAGCAACTCCACACACCATCTTTGGGACCTGAACCCCCTCACCAAGCAGGTCTCTGGCAAAATATACAATTGATTTCTGGTTACCCTACATTACTACATCTCTACTAGACAGATGAAAATGATGCTTTGGATATACACAGGGGTATTTAATGTTTCTAATATTTTCTTCTACTAAGCATTTTAACATTAACATTGTTGAAATGTGTTGACAAAACAGTACACATTTAGAATAAATCATCTACCCTGGAGGCTGACCCTGGATGATGTGTTCAAATATATCCCTGACTAATTACTGATATCCATGCCAGGCAGAATAACAAACAACATCTCAAGGGAATTTGTGAAATTATGAAAACTAAAACCAGGAACAATTGCTCACAAACATTGCAGTTTTTGGTTATGAATATAGTTGAGCAAGTATTCTTACTGTAGGATGGAGAAGCATCGTTTGGATATATGCCCAAGAGTGGTACAGCTGGGTCTTGAGATAGATCAATTCCCAATTTTCTGAGGAACCACTGTATTGATTTCCACGTTGTACAAGTTTGCACTCCCACCAGCAATGGAGGAGTGTTCCCTTTACTCCACATCCTTGCCAACATGAGCTGTTACTTGTGTTATTGATCTTAGCCATTATGACATGTGTAAGATGAAGTCTCAAAGTATTTTTGATTTGCACATCTTTGATGGCTATGGGTTTGAACATTTTTTAAGTGTTTTTCAGCCATTTTAGATTCCTCTGTTGAGAATTCTCTGTTTAGAACTGTACCTCATTTTTAGTGGATTATTTGGTTTGTTGATGTCTAGTTTATTGAGTTCTTTATTACCCTTAGTGAGGCAACCAAGAGCCACATAGAAAAACATATTTACTCACTTAATAGTAGATATTAGCTGTTAAGTAAAGAATAATCACAGTAAAATCCATATACCCAGAAAGACTAAGTAACAAGATCAGCTGGGGGGTGGGAGGTGGTGGCACAGATTCATTCCCTAGGAAGAGGAAACAGATTTTGTGGAAAGACTGGGGGCAGGAACAGGAATGATCAGGTAAGGAAGGTAAGGACAGAGGGAGAGAATACTGTCAGAGATTGGAATAGGGGATATTTTAAGGGGCAATGTGGAAACCTAGTGCAGTGGAAACCTAGAAGCTATGAGTGTGACAAAAGTGAGGAATCCAAGTAATTGAGAAAAGAGAATCTGAGCTGGCTGGCTTCTGTAACCACACAAGGCTCCCAGTGGTGGGAATGGGACACCAACCCAGCCACAAGATATCTGACATACTGTCCTGTCTGCAAGATATACCTGGTCAATGGCAGTTCAGAGCTTGTCTAGAGGCCAACAAATGACTGGTCTAATTTGAGGCCCCAGCCAAAAGAGGGAGCCCATGCCCAACACTGCCTGGATGAACAGGAACTAGAAGTTGAATGGCTCAGAGAATTAAGGTAGAAACAAATACAATTGACCAAAAAAAAAAGTCTATGAAATGATTCCTAACTACATACTACTATAATCAGAGAACGGTACCTAGACCAACTGTCATCAGAGCGGCTTCTCCCAGCAGTTGATTGGAGCAGATGATCCTCATTAAACACTAGCTGGAGCTCTGGAAACCCTGATGAAGATGAGGGGAGGAGGAACTGTAGGGCCAGCAGGATCAAGGACACAAGGAGAATATAGCCCACAGATTCAACTAAACAGGGATCACAGTGGCTCATGGAGCCTGAAGCAGGCATCATGGAGCCTCCATGGCTCTGTGCCAGGTCCTCTGCCTACATGTTATGGTTGGGAAGCTTGGTGGTTTTGTGGGACTCCTAACAGTAGGAGTGGGGGTATCTCTGACCCCTTTGCCTACTCTTCAGACCCTTTTCCTCCTACTGCGTTGCTTAATCCAGCCTTAACATGAGGGTTTGAGGTAGTCTTATTGTATCTTATAATGGTGTGTTCAGTTGATATCCCTGAGAGACGTGCCCTTTCCTGAAAGGAAACAGAGGAGCAGTGGCTCTGGGTGAGTGTGAAGGTGGCAGGGAGGGTGGACTTGGAGTAGAGAGAAGGGAGGCTGTGGTCAGGAAGTATTGTATGAGATAAGAATAAATAAAAAGTTAACAATGAAATGAAAATGCATTTAGTCTAACTTCAACAATCCTCATAGCCTGCAACAGCCACAACACTCTTCAGATGTCCAATGTCTCTTCTGAGACTCACAATCTCCTGACTGTGACATCTTGTAAAATCAAGAAACAAATTAAACCTTTCCAACATAACAATGGCACAATATATGTAGTCATTCAGATAGAGAGGAAAGTGACTATGTTCCAGCCTCCAGCCTGGACAGAGAAACCTCATGCTCATGTGTAGGCCACACCAGCTAGAAGTATAGGTAGGTCACCAGTCCATGGAACTTCCCCATTCCTTCAGATTCCACAGACACAATACCCCACCAATTCTCCAGCTACCATCCCTGTAGCCATGTCCCTGCCTCCAACTCACTGGACATCCTCTGCTTAAGTGCAGGACATAACAGCCAGAAGAAAAGGTAGGAAAACTCAGGTGAAGACTCTCTGCTGGACTAGAAGCCATGGCAGCCATCAGAAATCCAGGTAGGCTGCTCACACATGGACCTCCTCCACTCCATCAGGACTCCTCAACACTATACCCAACCCCACTTCTTTCCTCCTCACAGTGTCCTAGGCTCCAGTTTGGGCAGATAGGCCCTGCTGGAACAAAAGACACACCAGCTGCCAGAAGTCCATGTAGGTCACCTGCCCACAGACATTCCCCACTCTCAAAATGCCCCACTGCACAATCCAGTTTCTCCTCCCAACTTTGGCTTCTCTCAGCCCCCAACTTGGATGGACACTCCCTGATGGAACAGAGGACACACCTGACACTAGATTTCTAATCCCCAATTTGGGGGTTGGGGAACCTCTGTTCAACCATAGGCCATACAGAGCAGAATATCAGAGAGCAAATATAAACCAAGGAACAAAGCACCCATTCAACAAACACAAACTGAGAAATAGGCACCTAGACCCATAATCACTACCAACCCAGATAGGTATCTAGACATCAGCTTCAGAACACAATCAACAACTGCCAGGTTAACATGTCACCACCAGAGCTCACCTACCCTACTATAGCAGACTCTGAATATTCCAATACAGCTTAAGCACAAGCAAAAGACCTTAATACCAATGTTATGAAAATGATAGAGGTCCTTAAAGAGGAAGTGAATAAATCCCTTAAAGAAATCAGAGAAAGAATAAACAATATAGTATAGGAAATGAATAAATCCCTTAAAGAAAGCCAAGAAAATAAAAACAGCCAGTTGAAGAATGCTTCAAGAATTTGAAACTGGAAATGAAAGCAATAAAAAAAAAGCACAAGCCAAAGGAATTCTGCAAATAAAGGCAACAGGAACTACAGAGGCAAGATTCACCAAAAGAATAAAAGAGATGGGCCGGGCAGTGGTGGCGCACGCCTTTAATCCCAGCACTCGGGAGGCAGAGCCAGGCGGATCTCTGTGAGTTCGAGGCCAGCCTGGGCTACCAAGTGAGTTCCAGGAAAGGCGCAAAGCTACACAGAGAAACCCTGTCTTGAAAAACCAAAAAAAAAAAAAAGAATAAAAGAGATGGAAGAGAGAATCTCAGGAATTTAATATATGTTAGAAGAAATGGATAGATTAGTGAAAGAAAATATTAAATCTAAAAATTCCTGAAACATAAAATCCAGGAAACCTGGAACACTATGAAAAGACCAATCCCAGGAATAAGAGGACTAGAAGGAAAAGAATCCCAGCTTGTAGGCCCAGGAAATATTTGAAAAACAATCATGGTCAAAATTTTTCCTAACTGAAATAAGGACACCAGGAGAACACAGCCCACAGAAACAACCTGGCAGGGATCATTGGGGCTCACTGAAGCAGGAATCATGGAGCCCCTATGGGTCCTGGCCAGGTCCTCTGCATATATGTTATGGTTGTGTAGCTTGGTGTTTTTTAGGACTCCCAACAGTGTGTATGAGGGAGTGTTCTTGAATCTTTTGCCTGATCTTGGGACCCTTTTCCTCTGACTGGGTTGCCTTATTCAGCCTTGATTATGATGGTCTGTGCCTAGTCTTATTGTAAGTTATTATGTCATGTTTGGTTGATATCCTTGTAAGACCTGCTCTTTTCTGAAGGGAAATGGAGGAGTGAATCTGGTGGAGATGGGAGCAGTGATGGGGACTAGGTGGAGTAGAGGGAGAGAAAACTTTATTATATGAGGGGATATATTATATGAAAGAATAATAAATTTTAAAAAAAGAAAAGAGGGGAATGTGGACACAGTGAGGGAAAATTGGACCAAAGCAAAAGAAAACTCAGCAGAGCAAACAGCAAATCCTATAGCTCTGTCTCAGACATGTGGGCCTTCATTTGCAAAGAGCTTAGCTGGCTCTATCCCTGAAAAATTTCATACAATTTTCTCCTTTGCTTCCACTGCTATATTCAGTTATCCATGGCAGATGTCTCATAGCTTGTGCATCTTAATATCAAATGGTCTCAAAATACACACAGGGTTCATCTTCACAGCTTCATGAAATGGACTCTCAAGAGTCTCCTCACTGGGTTTCTGACTGATGCTAAACAGTGCTGAACTGAAACCACAGAGAAAGAATCCATGACCTTTACATTTTGCATCTTTTTTATTTAGAGAACAAGGACAACAAAGGTGATCCCCTCAAACTCCCCCAATTTGGCTCCTAAATTCTAAGTTGTGATGGATCCTACAATGCTTGGACTAGAGTTGCAGCAGGTTCTGTATGAAGTTTATTCCTGAGACTAGGAATTGCTTTGCTTACTCCTTCAACAAATTGAAGGTTTATATGGGAGGAGTCTTACCCTTAGGACACCTTTATAGGCTTCTATTGTAGATCAAGTGCTTCTCTTTATTGTTGACAATCTCCTAAAACTTTCCTGCCTTTTTCAACATTGAACTGCCATCAGAATCTCCCTAGTGCTTTTCTCTACAAAACAGATTTCTTTTTTCATTTTTTTCTTGTTTCTTTTCACTGGAGACCTAAATGAGTAATCAGTAATAACCATCCAACAAAATCAATGTATTGTCTAAGAAATCAGCCCATTACCTTTTAATTCTGGCTTACTCAATCTCTCAGGGAATGGAGAAAGTAAGAATGACTTGGGGCCATTACACTATGACATCAAGCTAAATAAATTTCTCATGGAGTCTATTTCCTGCTGAAATCCTATGACCTTGAACTCCACTATCTGCATTATAAACGAACATAAACGAACAGGTTTATTTGGCTGATATTGCTGTATCTCAATCCATCATTATGAGAGCTTAGGATAAACTCAAGCTAGCAACTGAAGGCAAAATCCATGCAGAAACTTTTTTACTGGCTTTTTTTCTTGCTTGGTCACTGTCTTGTGCTCAGCTAGCTTTCTTATCCAGCCTAGTCACACTTGCGTAGGGATACTGCCATGCTCAGTGGAAGAGCCTTCCCACATTAATCACCAATCAACACAATCTCTCACAGACATAGTAACAGGCAATTCTGATTTGAGCAAACCCTCAATTTATAGTCCTTCATATGACTCTAGGCCACATCATGTTGACAGTTGAAGATAATTAAGACAAAGAGGCAATAATATATCAGAAGGTTTTAGAAACTCAAAACCAAAGTATTAACGACATCAATCACTTAAGCAGAAAAAAATAACACGAAGATAGCAACAACGGGAAAACACAGGTAAGTCCAGAATTAAGGACAGGCAAGCCTGTAAGATCAAGAAAAGAAATCTAAAACCGTCTCTCCACAGAAACTTTCAAAACCAACAAAAACTCAAGGAACTCTGTGGTGGTATTGTGTTTCCCAAAATATTGTGTACTTTAATAAACTTATCTGGGGTCAGAGAACAGAAAAGCCACAAGATACTTAGACTAGAAAACGTTAGCACACGCCTTTAATCCTAGCATTCCAGACACAGAAATCCCTCTGGATCTTTGTGAGTTCAAGGCTGCATTGGAAACAGCCAGGCATGGTGACTCACACCTTTAATCCCAGAAAGCAGCCTTTATTCCCAGGGATTGGTGGTAGAAAGCAGAAAGGTTTATAAGGCGTGAGGACCAGAAACTAGAAGGATTGGGCCTGGTTAAGCATTTGGCTGGTTAAGCTTTCAGGCTTTGGAGCAACACAGTTCAGCTGAGAGCCATTGGGATGAGAACTCAGAAGCTTCCAGTCTGAGGAAACAGGACCAGCTGAGGAATTGGCAAGGTGAGATAGCTGTGGCTTGTTCTGGTACTCTGACCTTCCAGCATTTACCCCAATAACTGGCCTCGGATTTGATCTTATTAATAAGAACTGTTAAGATTCATGCTACAGAACTCCTAACAAGAAATTTTCTGAATACAAAATTGGTGAAGGTTTATCATTTTCCAGAGAAACAACAATATAAAGAGATGGCAGTAAAACAAGCAACATTGATGGAACCACTGAGGAAAAAAAAAAAACAAGACACAAAGACATATTTACAAATGTATATCATGGTCCTTTAACAAGACCTACAAGATTATATCAAAGTCAAACTCCAAGAAATCACAGCCCATCACTCATCCTGTGCACCCCAGTTCCCTCCTTTACTAATAATAGAAAAATGGGTTAGGTGAGGAGGGGTGTTCCACCAAAATTGGAGAGATTTGCTTGAAACCTTCTGATATTTTAACTTTGCAGAAATAGTTTTGACTACTAAGAAGATCTCATTGTCTTATGATAAAGAAAAGGATATTTGCAGGGAGACACCAATTTAGTTCTTTTGATGGATGATTAGATGTAACTCTGAATCAGTGAGGAAATGAAAACTTTTCCAAACCAAATGCAAGGTAACAGACTTTTAAATAAACAGTGTATGATTTCTATTATACACTTCAAGTAACTTGTTTTGCTCTAATTGCTTTATAAGTCACAAGAACTTTTGAAAACAAATTTATCCCCATGTTTTTATGTATGTTTATATGTGAAAGAAAGAATATCTTCCAATCATGTACAGGTGACACACCAGAGAAGAGAATGTCAGACCCCTTGGATCTGGAGCAGCAGATGTTTATGAACCTCCCAACTTGAGTGTTATGATATGAACTCACATCATCCCCAAGAAGAATATGTGTTGAGTCCCTAGCCAAGCCCCATAGTACCTTTTAACTAATAAACTAAAAGTCTTTCACAGATTAACAACAAGAACAACAAAACATAAATAAATACAGAAGTTAATAAATGATCTTTGGGAACATGATGCATCAATATTAAGATAATAGTATGTAAATTTGCAGCATGAATTGAATATAACCCAAAGAAAATTTCCAACAGTTTATAATAGGATACCTGATTCCAAAGCCACATGCAAAGTGGTAACTCTCAGAAAGCTCAATAGGATTATGAAAAAATAGTACACATATTGACAAATTGTGACTTCTGTATTTACCACAAACTTCAGCCATCAATAGAATGTACAATATTTATGAAACAATAAAGAGGATGGAGAGAAAATGCTAAGAACAAAAGCAGGAAAACAGTACTAACTTTTATTCAAAAGACCAAAGGAAACTCAGCTAAGAAGTATGCTCTTGACCAGTATCACCCAGCTACCTATGATTGTATGTGTACAAAGATTAAATGAACACTGATTTCACAACTCCCACAAAATTAACTCAAAGTGACCCTTAAACTGTTAACTTTCTGACCTTCCAGCTACAGAGATTTCTTCCAGATAGGCCACAAGCTCCAGAGCCCACTCTGCAAATGGCGGTGATATCCTCCAGAGCCTACTATGGCTCCACAGCCCCTCAAGTTGCTTGTGGTTTCAGGCAAACCCAGCCCCAATGATTCCCAATCACAAAACAATGTTGAACAATAATTTAACGTAATGTCTGCTTTCTGCCACATAGATTATGTCACAAGATGTGTGGCACCTGCCCTATTCACCTGACCAATATTACGTAAACCTGAGATACCGCTGTAGCTCAGAAACTCATTTCTGCCCTGGAACTGAATTTCACAGAATCACACCTTGGTGGTTGGGAGTAGCAGAAAGTTGAATACATTCTAATCATGTATTGCTGAAAAATGATGCCCATCACCTCCTTTCTACCAGTAGTTCAAGTTATCCTCCCTAAACTGTACAGCAACCAATTCTGTCTGTCTTCATTCACATGGAAGGAATTAATACATGCAGGGAAATTACAGAGAAAGTCACTCACCATGCCCCATGAGTCCTCTGTAAAGGAGACCCCTGCAGCTCACTGCCTTAAACATCACTCTCTGAGCTAGGTATTGACTAGTTTGTTTCCCCCTAAGTGTACAAAGTACACTGTTGCTATTCTTCTGGTCAGAAGGGAGAAGCCATGCTGCACACACAAATCCTTTTTCTGTTACTGATATGGACAGCCCACTATATGACTCAACCTTATATTTTAGAGCTCTGTGGTGTTGCTGGCCTGTAATCCAAGAATTTAGGATTGATAGTCAGGGGTTATGTCCTATGGGGCTGCTGACAGGGTCCAAGTTCACCTCTGTCAATATGGAAGTCCTTAACTCAAAACTCCTTTGCAAAAAGGCTGGAGAGGTAGCTGTTGTAGAATTATTATATCTTCATGGCACACGGGGATTTAATGTTGGTTGTGACCCTGTAATGGCCCCTTGAGCAGGACGTTAGAGCCCTTAGATGGGGAGGTGGGCCTTTTGGCTAGTTGTAAAACAGGGTTGTCTCATTTGTTATCAGAGGGTAGCTTAACAGGTGATTAATCCCAGTGAACAAACATTTACATCTTATCACACTAATTTCTAACAGGCATGGTTAGCATACTAATGTTTGGGGTATTTGGGATGCAGTCCTCCCTTACCTACATTCTATTTTGTGTGACTTAATGTCTCCTAAAAACTGGTAAATCCTAATACCATCAATTCTACTACCATCAATTCTACCCTTCTACATCACAGTTTAGCCATGGAACGCTACTCTACACAGGAGATACCATTCACAAGCTCCACAACATTAACTCCAGATGAATCCTAAGCCTAATAGTTAAATACTAAAAGTTCAGAACTTCTGGAAGGTATTAGAGAGACCAGTATCCTCTGAATTTGGCAAATCTGGTGATGTTTCTCCACATATGACAATATAAGCAACACAGGCACCAGAATTTCACAGTGATGTTAACAACAAAGAAAGTTCTAAGCACAGATCTGCTCCCAATGCTCTGTGAAGATACAGCCCTGGGAGTGAAGTTATTCGGAGGATGCCAATCCAGCCCAGGGACTTGCAAGGACCACATAGGACCAGGCTAGACCAGGCAGTACTAGGCAGGAAAACAATGAACTCTGTCTTGGTTTTTTCGAGACAGGGTTTCTCTGTGTTGTTTTGGTGCCTGACCTGGAGCTCACGCTGTAGCCCAGGCTGGCCTGGAACTCACAGAGATCCGCCTGCCTCTGCCTCCCGAGTGCTGGGATTAAAGGCGTGCGCCACCACCGCCCAGCTGAACTCTGTGTCTGGCTCCCACCCAGCTAAGGGAGGACCCACCAAACCAGTTCCTGAGCCTCAGTCAGCTGCCGCTCCACCTAGTCTGCGGAAAGCAGCATCTCACTCACCAACACCAGCCACTCCTCCCTGCATGGAGACAGCAGCCCCTCACTCATCTTGGCTCACTGCTTCTCCCCATATTTGGAGAGCAACCCCTCACTCACCATGGTGCTGCTGAGCTGACTTGCTCTCTTCACAACGGAGGCCAAGGCACAGCATACGTGTCAACTTCCGACTTCCTCTGGAGAAGAGCTGAGCCAGGAGCCTGGCTCCTGGAAGAACCCACCATCTGACTGGCGGTCCGTTGGAGGCTCTGATTGGCTAGTGAGGTCTGAGTGACAGGACCAGAAGGGATGAACAGAAGGGATGAAGCACAGTGGTTCCCAGCCCTGGCTTCCAATCTAAGGACAGACCTATTCCAGATTGCCTGAAGATTTGTGCCAAATTCAACAGCAAGTCTCTTGTAGTGTAAATCAATGGATTCAGTTTTAAAAGGAAGTGTACAAAATTCAGAAGGAAGCTAATCAGACAACGTTGCACAAGAGGAACATGGGGTAACTGAAGAACATTATAAACAAAATTCACAGTAGTGTTGGGACTGATAACCACTGACTCTTGTGTGGAAAGTGTTGGGTTCTGAGGATCTGAAGAAACCCTTTCAAAAGGTCCTTGCCCAGATTATCACCAGCTCTTCCAAGCATATTCCTAGTATTAGAAATGGAGCTCAGTTTTTGCTCTATACATCAGGTTTTTAGAGAAACCTCTCAAAGCTCATGCAGGTTGCCAAACTCAGAAAGGCCTAGTTTTAAGTTTCTTTCTTTCTTCCTTTCTTCCTTCCTTTCTTTCTTTCTTTCTTTCTTTCTCTCTTTCTTTCTTTATCAATGCCTCTTTTTTAGAATTTATTTATTATATATAGTGTTTTGCCTGCATGCATGTCTGCATGCCAGAAGAGGGCACCAGATCTCATTACAGATGGTTGTGAGCCACCATGTAGTTGCTGGAAATTGAGCTCAGGACCTCTGGAAGAGCAGCCAGTGCTCTTAACCTCTGAGCCATCTCTCCAGCCCTCAAGTATCTTCTTGAAGGTCTACATTTTTCATTTGACATTTAGGTGTAAGATCCATTTAGAGTTAATTTGTGGAGGTTGTAAATGGCATCTCATGTACTGGGTAGCACTCCACTACTAAACTGCAATTGGTGATATAAAGGATTTACCAATGCTTAGGAAATAGTAATTCACACAAAGTAGAATTTGGCTAAGGGACGGTTGCCTCTAAAATATCCCAAAGATAAATAGTATGTTAACCAGGGCTGTTAGAGATTTGGATGCCAGGTTGTAAATGTTTATTCACCTTTTATGTATGGTCATATGTCTGTAGTAAAAACAGCGAATGGGTTGCTCATCCACAGAGAGGATAAAGAGACCATCTGTGTAAAGATCTCTCTATAGTAAGCTGGGTCATCATATTTTTGTTTTGTTTTGTTTTTCGAGACAGGGTTTCTCTGTGTAGTTTTGTCCCTTTCCTGGAACTCACTCTATAGAGCAGGCTGGCCTCAAACTCATAGAGATCCACCTGGGTCTGCCTCCCAAGTGCTGGGATTAAAGGTGTGTACCATCACCGTCCAGTTTGGGTCATCATACTTTTTCTTTTCTTTTTTTTTTTTGGTTTTTCGAGACAGGGTTTCTCTGTGCAGCTTTGTGCCTTTCCTGGAACTTGCTTTGTACACCAGGCTGGCCTCGAACTCACAGAGATCCGCCTGGCTCTGCCTCCCGAGTGCTGGGATTAAAGGCGTGTGCCACCACCGCCCCGCGGGTCATCATACTTTTAAGAGGGATTTCTTAGTTGTGTTGTACAGGATGCTGCAAACACCAATTTCATGATATTTTGTTATCTATTTGCTGTTCCTTGGTATCAACTACATACTTGTACTAAAATCCAAAAGCATGACTATAGTACTGATGCCATGTATTATATAAAGACTGTCTTGTGCCTTCTCTAAGGTTTAATTTAACAGATTGTGCCTAAGAAATATTAATTTATTACATTATCTTATACACAGTTTCTATTAAGCATCCTTTTATTTGTTGTTGCTCAGCACTATCTTAAGGCACACAATTGTCACCTTCCTATGATCTCCTGTGCCTGCTTACAAAGGATGACCACCACCAGGTTTGCTGATTGTTGCTATTCCATCACGGAAGGAGGGAGCCCCTCCTTCTGTGTATACAGCCTCTTTTTCAGGCAACTCTATGCAATGCATCCCTAATGACATGGGACCTTGTGGTTTTAGGGAGGAGCTAGAGTGCATAGCCTGGGAAAGTCTTGGGAGGAGGCAGATTCTGTGTATGCACCTATGAGAAAGCCAAATTTAAAAGTGGGCATTTACCTTGAGTGCTATCAGGCTTACTTGCCATGTCCACTAAGAAATGTAATATGATGGACAGTATATGGGCAGTGGAAGAGTAGAGAGAAGGTGAGCTCCACATTTGCAGCTAAGGGAGAGCCATTGTACATACTGGTGGAGACATTCCTGGGGTGGCTGCTTTTGGGTATTAGAGTTTCTATTGCTGTGAAGAGACACCATGACTACAGCAACACTTATAATGGAAAACATTTCATTGGGGCTGACTTACAGTTTAAGAGGGTTTAGTCCATTATCATCATGGCAGAAAACACAGCATCATGTAGGCAGACACAGTGCTAGAGAAAGAGCTGAAAGTTCTACATCTAGATCAGCAGGCATCAGAAAGTGACTGTGGCCGGCTGTGGTTCTTAGAGGTTAAGAACACTGGCTGTTCTTCCAGAGGTCCTGAGTTCAATTCCCAGCAACCACTTGATGACTCACAACCATCTATAATGAGATCTGTTGCCCTCTTCTGGCCTATAGGCAGAATATTGTATATATAATTAATAAATAAATAAATCTTTTTTAAAAAAGAAAGACAAGAAAAGATAGTTCTTGGTTGGTAATAAAAATTAGGATAGAAAGTGAATGAGGTACATTTTGGACTCACCAAAATAGGATAGATAATGGAATATTTTCTCTGAATTTGTCAAATGCAAATGGACTAGACATTGTTGATGTATTTATTGCCTGTATATATTGTATATAGTTGTTGTACTTATTGTATATAGTTTTTCTTATATTAGTTATAATTTTTTTATTTTAGACCAAAAAAAGGGGGAAATGTGGTGATATTTTATTTGTGCTCTAATAAATAAAGCTTGCCTGGAGATCAGAGAATAAGCCAGCCACTACATTAAATATAGAGGTCAGGCAGTGGTAGCACACACTTTAAATCCTAGCATTCAGGAGGCAGAGATCCATCTGGATGTCTGTGAGTTCAAGGCCACACTGGGAACAGAACTAGTAATGGTGGCACATGTCTTTAATCTCAGCACTAGTTAACCATAGAGGTCTGGAGGTCTGTACATACAGACAGAAAGTGATAGAGCTGGGTGGAAAGAGGAAAGTGATGTAGCTGGGTGGAGAGAAAGTGTGATGGCAGAGCACAGAAAGGTATATAGACATGAGTGTACAGGAAGTAGCTCTCTCTTGGGCTGAAGATTTCCTAGCAGTAAGAACTTGTCGCTTCACTTCTTCTATTCCTCTGATCTCTCAGTTTTCACCCCAATATCTGGCTCTGGGTTTGTTTTTTTATTAATACGACATCTAGCAGTTTGTCTTACAAAAATCCATAGATCATTTGTTTCATTGTTCATGGAGGCCATGGAGACCCCACTCAATGAATCTGAAACCTTATCAAGTCTCCAAAAGGAGGGTCAATGTGGGAAGGATTTCCCCCAGGCTTCAAAGTAAGCCACAGCACATAAAGGAAAGCCTTTCACTTATCCTTATGTTGATGGACAACTGGTAAAAGAAGGAGTAGAAGAGTCTGAGGTTCCTTTCAAACCCGAGTGACCCCTGAGGACTAGGTGCTTAACTGGCCTTGACACACAGAAAGAAAGATTAATTTTGGCCACCTGCATGATCTTCAGCACTAAGAAGAATTTTTAACCAAAGATTAAGAGAATTGATAACAACCCAAGGGCTCACATTCCACAGACATTAGATGTAAGTCTATATGGCATGTTATTTAGACAATCAATCTCACTAACGTATTCTTCTTGATAAAAAGATGTTGCCCAGATGTGAGACTTCAGACCTTGGTTCCCTGAGCACCGGCCCACAGTCAAGGAAGACAGGCCCATGATAGTTTTAACCTACAAATTAAATGATGCTAAATACCTTTTCTCTCTCAATCAAGAAAGCAAAATGGGAAGGGCTTCATGCTGATTTTTGGCTGATGAAACAGCTATGAAAGGGTGTGAAACTTGGTTGTGGGTTCAATCACTCTGGAGAAAAACTGTAGAGTTTAAAGGAAAACATCTCATAGATGGGGGCTATTGTGAGCCCATCAAGAATGTCTTATTATTAATCCTTCCCAGACACCAGTAACGGAAATCCTTTCCTGTCTACAATTGTGAGTTTGGTCTTGACATGTGGCCCTATGGAAGGGTTTCCCAATACTTCCACCTGATAACTCAAATCCAGTTGGAAGAAACCAGATCAGTGATTGCCCCAATTCCATAATGGCACTTGGGATTACCCTTCAGAGGGAGGTGGAATAAAAACTGGAGGTAAAAATCAACTAGACAATTTAAGGTAAAAAGAAACCTCAAAGAAACAAAAGCAGCTGCTTTTTAAACTAACAGCCAGAAGTGTCACGGGGACTCTGAGGACTTTCACCCTTCACAGAGGCCAAAGTTGCCAAAAAAGTGTTTTGGGATCTTGGATCTCTGATGCTAAGTGATTCTGGGGGCCTTAGGAAGCAGGAAAGTTAAAAGTGGTTATGAAGGCCTGTTACAAGAAAAGGGCCCTTGGTCAAGAGAATAGAATCTCTGTTCTGGGTACAGAACTAACATTTCAGTGGGAATAGGTCAACCTCCTGGCCAAGGAACCTAGTCTGTGGAGCCCAAGAAATGGTCACTCAGGACATTGATCAATCACCTATAATTGATTAATTGATTGCCCATTTGTAATCCCAACTGTAGACAAAACTGGAAAATTTTAAGGCTCTGACCCACCCCTACCTTTCTGCACTGTGACCCTAACAGCTTATAACCTATGGGCAATGAACTCCCATTTTTCCACAAGCATATCTGCACTGCTACTCCCCAATAAAAGCATGGGCTGCATTAGGATGTTCATTCCCATCTATCCTTCTCACTGACCAGTCAAGGCCCAGCCTGGAAGCCGTCACAGGACTGTCTTCCCAGCACTAGGCAACAGAGGCAAGATTGGGTATTCAAGGAAATTCTCAATTGCATAGCATGAGGCAAGCCTGGACTGCAGGAGACACTACACTAAACATAAACAAATAACAAACAGCGCTTGAGAAAAAAAGGAGCCAAACTATTAATGACCTAGAAACATTGGAGAACAGACACAAATAGAGATAAGAGCTGTAATGCTTTTAAGCAAAATGAAATAAAAATAATACCAGTAATAGGCTTTTTAAAAGGATAAATATAATTGAAAAAACACATAGCTATCGTGACTTTGAAAAAGAGCAGGCCATTCTCTGGTAGAGAGAATGTTATAAATAATATATTGTTTGACCTTGCCACTGTGTGTAATGTTAGCTGCTGAGATCTGTAACCTGACACACACAGCTCCAGCCAATGGCCTGTGTCTCACCTCACTGAGCTGACTTAACTGTGCCAACCAGGATTGAACACACCTGCAAAGTAGTGAGTGCCCCAGTTGGGAAATTCAGTATTCATTGGCTCAAGCTAACCTTCCCAATCTGTGCACCAACCAATCTGGCCTGCCTTCATTCACACGACATGAATTAATGTATGTTGGAAAATCGTAACAAGCAGGTCCTTTTTCATAAGGGAGACTCCAGCAGCTGATTGCCTACTCTGTTCCCCCTGCAGTGTACACAGCAAACTTTCCTCCTAGTCTGGTCTGAAGGCCGAAGTCATGCTTCACATACAAATCCTTATCCTGTGACTGCAATGAGCAGTTGACTACATGACTCAGAGGGATAATTTTAAAACTCAGTCATGCTACAGACCTTTAATTTAAGAATTTTGTTGGTTTAATCAAGAAGACAGTAAGGACATTGCCCTGGGGAACAACAGATTGGGATCAAGGTCAGCTGAGTCAGCATAAGAGAGCTTGTTCCAGAAATAGTTTCCAAAAAGCAGGAGGTACAGCTGTTCTAGAATTAATATGTCTTTATAGGGAAAAATTACTCCACACAGTTAAGAGATTAATAAACAAAAATCTGTTTAATAAGAGCATGCATCCAACTCTGGCTAATGCTAAAAGAGGAGCCAACCTAGAACCGATTTTCCATTACATTTATGATGTCATCCTTAAATTTCTTTTAGGATCAGGCCCCAGGATATACTTTGAACAATTTAAATAGGGACAGGAGTATTGTCACTTACACACATGAAGATTTACAGAGAAAAATCTATCTTTTAGATCATACACTAGAATCTATATTTAAAAGATGTATCAATACTTTTAAAAGATGTATCATTGTCTTTAATTCTTACACATACAAAATTATGAGGGCACAAATACAGAATATATCAGGGAAAAGTCATGTATCAGGAATGTGGATGCTGTTCTTAGATGAACAATCCTGCTGAGATATTCAAACCTCAGAATAAGGCTGCTTTTGCCTCTGAGCATGTTGCCTCAGAGAAAGTAGACAGTTACTTCCATGCACGACCAGAAGGAGTTCATTTTAACTAGCTTTGCCTGCTTTCTGTCTCAGGGCTGCGACATCATGATAGAGAATTCCATTATTTATTTATTTATTTATTTTTATAAATTTTATAATTAATTTAATTTTACATATCAGCCATGTATTCCCTCTTCCTACCCTCTCCCCGCCCTCCTCCCAATCCACCCCCCATTCCCACCTTCTCCAGAGCAAGGACTCCCCTGGGGATTCAACTCAGCCTGGTAGATTCAATTGAGGCAGGTCCAGTCCTCTCCTCCCTTCACCCAGGCTGAGCAAAGTGTCCCAGCATAGGCCCAAGGCTTCAAAAAGCCAGCTCATGCACTAAGGACAGGTCCCAGTCCCACTGAATGGGGGCTTCCCAAACAGTTCAAGCTAATTGACTGTCTCACTTATCTAGAAGGCCTGATCCAGTTCCATGGGGGCTCCTCAGCTATTGGTTCATAGTTCATGTGTTTCCACTAGTTTGGCTATTTGTCCCTGTGCTTTTTCCAATCATGGTCTCAACATCTCTCACTCGTACAATCCTTCCTCTCTCGCACCGATTGGACTTTTAGAGCTCCACCTGGGGCCTAGCCGTGGGTCTCTGCATCTGCTTCCATCAGTCATTGGATGAGAGTTCTACCATGGTTAGGGTGTTCAGCCATCCGATCACCAGAGTAGGTCAGTTCAGGCTTTCTCTCGACCATTGCCAGTAGTCTATTGTGGAGGTATCTTTGTGGATTTCTGGGGGACCTCTCTAGCACTTTGCTTCTTCCTATTCACATGGAGTCTTCATTTATCATGGTATCTCTTTCCTTGTTCTCTCTCTCTGTTCTTGATCCAGCTGGAATATCCCACTCCCCTAAGCTCTCTTTCCCCTGACCCTTGCCCTTTATTACCCCCCCCACACTCATGTCCAGTTTGCTCATATAGATCTTATCCATTTCTCTGTCATTGGGCTATCACTGTGTCTTTCTTAGGGTCCTCTTTTCCCTGGAGTTGTGAGTAGCAGTCTAGTCATCCTTTGCTTTACATCTAGTATCCACTTATGAGTGAGTACATACCATGTTTGTCTTTCTGAGTCTGGGTTACCTCACTCAGGATGATTTTTTTCTAGATCCAACCATTTGCCTACAAACCTCATGATGTCATTGTTTTTCTCTGCTGAGTAGTACTCCATTGTGTATATGTACCACATTTTATTTATCCATTCTTCAGTTGAAGGGCATCTAGGTTGTTTCTAGGTTCTGGCTATTACAAACAATGCTGCTATGAACATAGCTGAGCAAGTGCCCTTGTGGTATGATTGAGCATTCCTTGGGTATATGCCCAAGAGTGGTATAGCTGGATCTTGGGGTAGATTGATTCCCAGTTTTCTAAGAAAGCGCTATATTGATTTCCAAAGTGGATATACAAGCTTGCATTCCCCAATGGTGCTGGCATAACTGGATGTCAACATGTAAAAGGCTACAAATAGATCCATATCTGTCACCATGCACAAAACTTAAGTCCAAGTGGATCAAAGACCTCAACATAAATCCAGTTATTCTGAACCTGATAGAAGAGAAAGTAGGAACTAGTCTTGAACACACTGGCATAGGAGATCACTTCCTAAATATAACACCAGTATCACAGACACTGAGAGAAACAATCATCAATGGGACCTCTTGAAACTGAGAAGCTTTTGTAGAGCAAAGAACACAGTCAACAAGACAAAGCGACAGTCTACAGAATGGGAAAAGATCTTCACCAACCCCATATCTGACAGAGGGCTGATATCCAGAATATATAAAGAACTCAAGAAATTAGACATCAAAATGCCCAACAGTCCAATTAAGAAATGGGCTATAGAACTAAACAGAGAATTCTCAACAGAGGAAGGTCAAATGGCTGAAAGACATTTAAGGAATTGCTCAACATCCCTAATCATCAGGGAAATGCAAATCAAAATGACTCTGAGATACCACCTGACACCCGTCAGAATGGCTAAGATCAAAAACAATGAAGACAGCTTATGCTGGAGAGGATGTGTCGCAAGGGGAACTCTCCTCCATTGTTGGTGGGGCATGCAAGGGGAAAATTTTTATACAGAGTATTTATTTGAAACTTACAGGCCGATGGTCCTAGTAGTTGGGGGAGGAGAGTCCCAAATACAAGAAAGAGACGGGGGAGGGAGAAAGAGAGAGAGAGAGAGAGAGAGAGAGAGAGAGAGAGAGAGAAAGAAAGATCACATCCTCAGGAATAGGCAGATTGTGAAACTAAGGAGTACTTACTTATCTGGAGTCCATTTGACTTGCCAGAGGTAGAGTCAAGTCAACACCCTGAAGCTGACAAGATTTTTTGAGTTTACAAAAAGACAGAAAAGTTTTAGATATGTTATCACTACCACTGTTTGCAATCTGTATTCAATTCCACATTGTACAAAAGACAGTAGACTCATGCATTTGATACATAGAAGCTTGGGGACCCAAAAAATGATTCTGGATTAAAAGCATGAACACTTTGTCTGGAGGGATGGACATATATATTTGACAGATGTTTTTAGCACAATTAAGAGCACTTTTAAGTCTATACTTAGAAGACAGTCAAAGCAAATATAAAATCCTGTGACTTATAAAAGCTTGTGGCTTATAATAGTATTCTGTGCTTTACTAGCTTGACAAAACTCCATTGATTGATGCTGAAATTTTGAACTATAGACAATTTGGTATAACAACAGCATAGAGAAGGAAAGAAATTTTAAAGTTTTATACCTTTATAACTTGTACACTTAAGCTTTCATATCTTCAGACCTATATATACTGTGGTAATTTGAATAAAAATGGCTCCCATACGCTCACAGGGATTGGCACTACTAGGAAGTGTGGCTGTGTTGCAGGAAGTGTGTCACTGAGGGTGGGCTCTGAGGTCTCAGATGCTTAAGCCTGGCCAGTGTGTCTTCCTGCTGCATGTTCATCTGGATTTAGAACTCTCAGCTGACTCTCCAGCACCATGTCTGCCTCCATACTTTCCTCCATGATGATAATAGACTAAACCTCTGAACTGTAAGCCAGTTCCAATGAAATGTTTCCTTTGTAAGAGTTACCATGGTCATGGTGTTTCTTCACAGTAATTAAAAACCCTAACTAGGACAGAAGATGGTACCAGAGACTGGGATGTTGCTGTGATAGGCCAGACCATGATTTTGTTTGGAGGAATATAGACATTGAGACTTTGGTTAGAAAAGCTGTTGAATGCTTTAAGTGTTGCTTCTTGGGCCATTCTAGTGGGAGCTTGGAAGACAATGGTGCTGAGGGTGATTTGGACTATGGGTGAATTGCTCAAGAGGTTCAGAGAAGAACATGAATATGTGGTTTACAGAGCATTCTAGAGAATAGCTTGAAAAGAGACCCTTATGATGAGCAGTTCTAGTATCTAATAGAATATAAGCCCATATTACCTTTAATAGGAATACTAATGTGAAAGTGTCCTAGGCAAATGGGAAGAGATTTGACTCCAAAGGAAAAATTGAATACAGTCCCTTCTTCAGATTGATGAGTCTATTATTGTCCCAAAGTCCAGTCATAAACACAGAGACATTAGTAAAGATAACAGGAGCTGGACCTATTCAATCTACAAATTGAAATAGAGGAGGATGAGGAATGAAAGACCAATACACATGATCAGAGGCACTCACCACAGACACACAGGTCAAAGCAGGTCATATTACCAGAAAAAGATTCTCAGGTAACATAAGGCTCCATGTATTTCATAGAGTAACTACTACTCCCTTGGTGTACAGGGCCTTAACTTGGCCCCAGGTGGGCAGACATGAATGCTGATGATATGCTCCATATCTGCTTTCACCCTTTAGCTGGAGGTGTGCTATCTTTCTGGTGACTTTCACTATCTCCTTACCCTCTGTCATCGTCCTTGATGGCCAGGAGCCAGAGGAGCTAAAGAGGAATCTGTAATGATTCAGTGGATAAGCTGGTAATGACAGATGCACCCCCTTCCCAATTTTCTTCAACCAACCGGGATTCCAGGTCTCAAACTGTTTAAACTACACAGGCCAATTTAAAGGCAGTTCAGAATGCTCTGTAGAGAAATGATTTTTAGCTCTCAAACATACATCACCAGGAGGTGAATTTTAAAAATCGAGAATAAATAAGTGCAAGAATACCCTTTGGTGCTCCCTTTTTTATTTTTTTATTTCATTTTTCAGATTTTTTGAGACAGGTTTTCCTCTATGTAACTCTGGCTGTTCTGGAACTTGCTCTGCAGACCAGGCTGGTCTCTGCCTCCCGAATGCTGGGACTAAAGTCCTAGACCACCACCTCTTAGCCCCCATTTTATTTTTTAATAATTGTTGTTTTAATGTTCTATGTGCTCTTTCAATTATATCCTGGCCTTGAGGATTACGAGGAATGCTGGTAATATGATTAACATTTCATTCCTTACAGAAGTTCTAAAATTTCTGTACTATACGCTGGTCCACTGTTAGATTTTTATAGAAGTAGGCACTCCTGCAACAGCAAAAGTTTGTATAAGAGTGAAATGCAGAAGCATTCTCTGAGGATTGAGGAACTGCCCAAGAAACTTAGAAACAGGTAATGCTGTATGCAGGTTTGAGGCACAAGAGGAAAGTGGATGACATCCATTTGCCTTAATTCATTAGTATTTTAAACTCTGGGAATAACTTCAGCTATATGGCCATGACAGTGTGAGAGAGCACAAATGTGACATTCTGCACAATTTGTCCCACTTGTTTAAGCAGGTTGTGGCACTATACATGAGGTCAATTAGTATTAGTGTGTAGGTGTTGATGCCCCTGTTCTGGAGAAGTAAAATTCAGGCAGGTTAATGCATAAGCTTGCTTATTTCTCTCTGCAACAAAACGGGGAGGTTAAAGTGTGCATGAGCAGATTAATAAACAAGGGATGTGTACAGATGTGAACCTGATGTAGTTCCTGTAGTGGTGGGAGCATAACAGGATGTGAAGACAAAACTAAAGCAGTTTCTATTGCTGGAAACAATCCAACTACATAAGCAGAATCTGAAACGGTAATTAAGGATTAATGAATTAACCATAACTGATTAATCAAAACACCAGTTTCACCTATTGAGCTCAGGAAAAAGAAGTATTAATAAACTGATGAGTATCAGGACCATGAATCCCTCCTGTATCATTAGATGAGCCATCAATAAAATAAATTTCTGCCTGCGGAATGGGAGAAAATGGACAATTTTTGTAGTCACAAATTCAGTTATTAGGAGAAAATCTAATTGCTGGCCAGATGGATAATGATTTCCTACCCTTCATGGTAATCTACAAATAAAATTTGAAAATCCATAGAATTGTATAACACTTTCAAACACCAATTGTTAGAGGTAATATAACACAGCAAAAGAGTAAGAAGAGCACTTAGTATTTTCTGACCATTATGGTGTAAATATTTTCATTCCAGAGGTTTATTTTCTGGTGTTTATAATAACTATAAGGAGACAAGTTAGTGAGGAAAATAAATAAGTTCAAAGGCAGTGTCTTAGTGTTTCTATTGCTGCAATGAAACACCATGACCAAAGAGCAAGTTGGGGAGGAAAGGGCTTATTCAGCTTATACTTCAGCATTGCTGTTCATCATTGAAGGAGTCAGGACATGATCTCAAAACAGGGTAAGATCCTAGGAGCAGGAGCTGATGCAGAGGCCATGGAGGGGCGCTGCTTACTGGCTTGCTTCCCCTGGCTTGCTCAGCCCACCTTCTCATAGCACCCAGGACCACCTGCCTAGGCATGGCACCACCCAGCATGGGCTGGGTCCTCCCCCATTGATCACTAAATGAGAGAATGCCTTACAGCTGGATCTTGAGACATTTCCTTGACTGAGGCTCCTTCCTCTCTGATGACTCTAGCTTGTGTCAGGTTGACAGGAAACCAGCCAGTATAGGCAGCGAAGAATCCTCATGACACAAAAATGTCTCTTCTACTCTGGATTCAAATAGCTGTAGTTGTTTTCTTGCCTCAGGAGATAATATGTGAGGACTGTGCAAGAATACTGCAGGCCGCAGGAATATATTATAAGAACTCAGCTGGTTATGGCAAAGTCACTACCTGGAGGAATCAGGGAATTCCTCCAGAGGAAGCCAAATCCCAAGGGGTTTTTGGTGTTACTTGGCTTGTTATATATCAGCTGTATTCTGTTATGAAAGTCATGTGTGCCTTCATAGTTTTCCCAATTGACTTTTCCCCAAGAAGGGCTAACAGTGTGGACTGATCACTCTCTGGACATACACATTCCAGGTATTTGGAGAACAGCCTTAGGAAAGGCTTTCTCTGGAATCAGATATCTCCCTTGGCCACTTTCAAGGACTAGCAGTAATAACAGTCCACATGCAAGTTTCCTGATTTAAGGTAAATTTCACAAGGGGACACCACCTAGGTCAGGTGGACGTTAAGTAATAGCTTTACACAATTCAGCTTGGACCCTCCTTTCTTATAGCCTTACTAACTTTATAGACTGCTAACTCCTTACCTAACCACTTCGAGGAATATTTAGATAACCTTCTGTGCTGACAGCTATGCTCAGCCCAAACCCCAGTTCAAGCCTCCCTGTAATTATCATCCTTGGCAGTATCCGGCCACGTCCATCCCCAGATGGAGGAAAGTACCTTATCAGAGATACCTCTGTACTTTCTAAGAACAGACTTAAGCATCCAGGCTACCCATTTGAGAAGGCCTGGCGGATATGCCAATTAAGCTTTACTTCCTCCTTTCCCAAACCTTACCTCTGGTTCCAGATATCCCTTTAACTATCACCAGAGGCATATAGCTGTACACAGGTTGCCTAGCGACTGAGCACACTTTCCCCCACCCTGCAGAAAAACGGCAGATAGCTTGGACAGATAGGAGCCACAGGAAAGACGAAGACAGTTTTATTTTCTCCCATTGACCTAGCAACTTATAGATTCTTAACATTTTCTACTAATCACGTTTAAGACTATAGTTGAGCACATAAGATTCCCTCTTCTTAGATATTACCTGAATTTAGCCTTTAGTTAATTCATTTCCCCATTGGTCACTTCCCTTTGGGGTTGCAAATGATAATTAATGGTTATTGGCTCCCTATGTGATTCTTATCACCACTCCGTTTGACCCTGGAAGCCTGGCTTTATATACCAGGACTTCCAGGGCATGGAGAACAGAGAAGAGAAAAGAGAATGGAAGAATTAGACGGGTAAGAACTTGAGAGGAACAAACTGAGATGGGGAAGAATTAGATTGAAGGGCTAGAGGAGAGTACCAGAGGAATGAGATGGAAGATGAGGAAGAGTCAGATGGGGAAGTACTAGCTGGGTAAGAACAAGATGAAAAGGATCTAGATGAGGCAGAGTTAAGACAAGAGAATTAAGATAGAACTTAGAGGAAGCAGTAGATAAGTATAGAGAGAAATCAGCCAAGAAAGGAGCTAGATATGAGAACAGAACTGAAGCTGTGTATATGTGGATGTTATGCCAGAGGAATTAAAGCAAGTGGACTATAGAGCTCGGTGTGCTGAGATTCTATTTCCTGAAAATAGTCCTCGCCGTTAATAGTTCTCTCTCCTGAGCCCCTGGGATGTATAATATTAAGGCTGGTCCCTCTAATATTATACAAGACAAGGAAACCTTCTAGAGTTTTTTTTTCTTTCTCGAGACAGCGTTTCTCTGTGTAGCTTTTGGAGTCTATCCTGGAACTCGCTCTGTAGACCAGGCTGGCCTGGAACTCACAGAGATCCACCTGCCTCTGGCTCCCAAGTGCTGGGATTAAAGGCATGTGCCACCACCACTGGCCCTTCTAGAGCTTTAAATAGTATTGTTAGTGAATAATTGGAAATTCCTAAAGCAGGATGTATCCAATTAAATACCCTCTAATAATTTATAAAAGTTAACTTTATTTTTTAAATTGTCTTGTCTATGGACATTTTTTGTGTGTGTGGTTTAAAAGTTGTTCTAGCAACCAGTTTTCCCAAACATTGCACACTTTGTACCTTTTTAGTGTAATAATGAGCCCATTTAAAAATAGCATGTCCCAAGTCATGTCTTATATGAATTGTAGCTCTTCCTCTTTGGAAGTGAGTAACAGGTTATTATCCATGTTGAATGATAGGAGCCTTTTTTTTCTAGTTCATGTTCCTTTTCAATATTATTTTGGACTCTGTCCCATATTTCATCTAAATATTCTAAAGTTCCTTCTTCTGGAAGCTAGAGGTTATAATCATAAGCGACTTGTAGGCAGCTGAATGTAGCTAGAGTTTTCCTGCCTGGCCCACAGTCAGGACAAATCTCTCTCACCTGCCAGTCCCACAGCCGCTCAAACCCGACCAAGTAAACACAGAGACTTATATTGGTTACAAACTGTATGGCCGTGGCAGGCTTCTTGCTAACTGTTCTTACAGCTTAAATTAATCCATTTCTATAAATCTATACCTTGCCACATGGCTCATGGCTTACCGGCATCTTCACATGCTGTTTGTCATTGTGGCAGCTGGCAGTGTCTCTCTGCCTCAGCCTTCCACTTCCCAGCTTTATTCTCCTCCTTGTCCCGCCTACACTTTCTGCCTAGCCAATGGCCAATCAGTGTTTTATTTATTGACTAATCAGCAACACATTTGCCATACAGAACATCCCACAGCAGTTGAATAGTTGTGATACTACTGCTTGTGCTTCTCTTTTCTTTAAAAAATGATTCACAAGGGCTGGAGAGATGGCTCAGTGGTTACGAGCACCGACTGCTCTTACAGAGAACCTGGGTTCAATTCCCAACACCCAAATGGCAGTTCACAACTGTCTACAAGTAACTCCAGTTCCAAGGGACCAAACACCCATGACAAAACACCAATTACATTAAATAATTGACAAACTTGAGAAAATAAAAGCCTTCCCTGGTTTCTCCCCTATTGTCACCTCCTTATGTGAGGGTCCCCACTCTCTTCTTTTGTAGATGACCTGGTCCCTGCTCAGGTGCAACTTGTCACCATTCTAGAGGGGGATCTGGAAGAACACAGCTGATAAATGAGGCAGACAAAAGTCACACATCATAGACAACTTTATTCATGGCCCAACACTTTATACTCTGAGGGTTAACAAGGTCATATTAATAAAGTTTTCATGACTTCAAGCTATATACAATGACATAGACAAGCCAGACAGAGAAAACATGTTTTTCCATACAGGCATATAAAGAATAGTTTAAACATTTAATTGAATAACAACAGCAAGCAATAATGAGTTATCTGAAGTAAACTCACTCTCATCTGCTGCACCTGGGAGGAGCATAAAAATTTTTCTAAGAACTATTTTGTGTTTCGAGGAAAGTGTGGACACAAGACTCTTGTATTCTTGGGAGTGTTCTCCCAAGCATTCAGAAATCTCCTTACGTGCTTCCATTCCAGGATCATATTCTGACAATATACCTGAATTAAATTATTTTTATTTAAATGTTAAAAAATACATAAGAAAGCCTTTTTTATAATATGTAGTCTCTTTCTCTCTCAAACACACATGTATTTAAACCATATCTATAGATAGATAGATAGATAGATAGATAGATAGATAGATAGATAGATGACTCCATATTTTTAAAAGGACTTTCAAGTTTTTATTTTTATACTTGAAAATTTTATTATATAAAAATATATAAAATGTTTATATCTTTACACCATTTGCATATGTGGCATGCAAGGAAGCCAGACAAATGCATCAGATCTCTTAGAGCTGGAATACAAGTAGTTCTGTGCCACCTGATGTGGGTGCTAGGAGCTAAACATGGGTATCTTACAGCAGAAGTACTGAGGCAACTGTCCATTACTCAAATATGTCATTATAATTCAGAAGATGAAGACGTCCCATGACTCTTTCTATCTTCTCTCACTTGGAGGTGATGAAAATCCCTGCTACATGGTCATTGAAGGACTCAATGGATTGCTTTCCCTCTGTGAATGGACTCTGCACATTGCTTCTAAATGCCATTCTTAACATAGTTCTCTTGATGTGAGTGAAAACAATGAAGGGTTTAGTTGAGTAGAGATGAAGCCAGATTAAGTTAGGAAAAATTCCATAATGTGATATATGCTACAGTTACTTAAATTTTCTTTTCCTTTTTTTTTTTTTTTGAGACAGGATCTCTCTACATGGCAATAAGTATCCAGGATCTCACTGTGTGGACCATGATAGCCTCAAACTCAGTAAGATCCATTTGCCTCTCTCCAAAATGCACCAGTACACCCAGATGAGATGTTTATAAAATGACCTATTTTTGAATCAGACACAAATAATGTAAGACAATCATGAACCATCTATTTTATTGAAGAGTGACATATCATGAAATACAATAATGTATGAATTTCAATTGGAAAATCATTTCCTATGTTCTCAATATTTTGGTTATTTTCTTTGCTTTGTTCATGTCATCTCTTTAGAAATTTTTACCAGCATGTAAACACCTGTGCCATGTTGTGGATGTGACAGGCAGAGGACAACTTACAGGTGTGTATTCTCTACTTCTCCTATGTCAGTACTAAAGATCAAACTGAGGTAGTCAAGTTTGGGAGCAAGTGCCTTAAGCAGGTGAGTGACCTCACTAATTCCTTACTTTAGTTTCAAAGATATTCATGTGTGCAGGTGTGTGGTGTGCATATGCCACGGCCTAAGTGTAGTAATCAGAGAAAAACTGGTTTGTGTAATGTGTGTATTCCAGAGACTGAACTCAGGTCATCAGCCTTAGCAGCAATCACTTTTATACACTGAGATAATTCCCTGTCATTCATTTGTGTTTCTGAGAAAGTGTTAGGAACAAGCATTTACCCCTTAGAATAAACTAACGCAATTGAAAAAAAACTGGATGGCAGGATAAATACTATTTTCATTTGCAAATATGTGAAGTTGATACTTCAAATAAGTTTTATTATTCAAATTATTCTGTGCTCCTCTATCCTTTGTTGACAATTTAAAAAAGACAATATTTGACTGATAGAATGCTTCTACTAATCTTACTTGAGCACTAGTGAGACAGCTCAGTGAGAACACTGTGTGTGGTGTGCAAAGCTTTACTGAATTTACTAGATTCATGGTGTTTCTCTCCAGGAGTAATCCTGTCATGCCTTTGAAGAAGACTGTAACATAAAGACGCATTATCACAGTGACATTTGTAGGGTTTCTCTTTACTATTACTTCTTTGATGTGTGAAGATTACACTGACCTGCAAAGTTTTACTACATCAATTATTCATTGGGTTTTTCTCTAGTATAACAACACCTTTTATGTTTTTGAAGGCTTCTGTGACTTGCACAGGCAAGTCACATTGAATACATTCATAGTTTGTCTCCAGGATGATTTTTTTCATGCCTTTGAAGATAAATGATATGTGCAAAGGCTTTACCACATTGATTACATCCATAGGGTTTTACTCCTGTATGAGTACTTTCATGTATTTGAAGATTATGATGACTTACAAAGGCTTTACCACATTGATTACATTCATAGGGCTTCTCTCCAGTGTGAGTTCTTTTATGTTTGAAGATTACTGCTACTTGCAAAGGCTTACCACATTGACTGCATGCATAGGGTTTCTCTCCAGCATGGTTTTTGAAATGTTTTTGAAGACGACAGAATTGTGTAAAGCCTTTCCCACACTGATTACATTCAAATGGTTTATTTCCAGTATGACTTCTTTCATGCCTTTGAAGATAAATAATATGTGCAAAGACTTTATCACATTGATTACATTCATATGGTTTTACTCTTGTATGAGTACTTTCATGTATTTGAAGATTACGATGACTTAAAAAGGCTTTACCACATTGATTACATTCATAGGGTTTGTCTCTAGTATGGCTTCTTTCATGTGCTTGAAGATTACTGCGACATGTAAAGGCTTTACTACATTGATTATATTCATAGGGTTTTTCTCCAGTGTGAATTTTTTCATGACTTCAAAGACTAGTGGAATGTGCAAAGGCTTTACCACAGTGATCACATATATAGGGCTTTTCTCCAGGATGAATTCTTCCATGTATTTGAAGATTTCTGCGACTTACAAAGGCTTTACCACACTGATTACATGCATAGGGCTTCTCTCCAGTATGAATTCTTTGATGTGTTTGAAGATAACCGTGACTTCTAAAGGTTTTACCACATTGATTACATTCATATGGTTTCTCTCCTGTATGGATTTTGTAATGTTTTTGAAGACGACTGAAATGTGCAAAGGCTTTACCACACTGATTACATTCAAAGGGTGAGTCTCCTGTATGACTTCTTTTATGTGTCTTAAGATTACTATGACTTGAAAAGGCTTTACCACATTGACTGCATTCATAGGGTTTCTCTCCAGTATGGTTTTTGTAATGTTTTTGAAGACGATGAATTGTGCAAAGACTTTATCACATTGATTACATCCATAGGGTTTCACTCCTGTATGAGTACTTTCATGCATTTGAAGTTTACAGCGAGTTACAAAGGCTTTACCACATTGATTACAAACATAGGGTTTGTCTCCAGTATGACTTCTTTCATGTGTCTTAAGATTACTGTGACATAAAAAGGCCTTACCACATTGACTGCATTCATAGGGTTTCTCCCCAGCATGAGTTTTTTCATGATTTCGAAGACTACTTAAATGTACAAAAGCTTTACCACACTGATTACATATACAGGGTTTCTCTCCAGTATGAATTCTTTCATGTATTTTAAGATAATGGTGACTTGAAAAGGCTTTACCACATTGATTACATACATAGGGTTTGTCGCCAGTATGAATAATTTCAAGATACTGGAGACCAGTGAAATGTGCAAAGTCTTTTGCACCTTGATTATATTTATAGGGTTCTACTCCCACATGAGTTCTTTGGTGCAATTGTAAAGAGGAATCAGATCTAAAGTCTTTGTGTGTTTGAAGATACCCGTGATGGTTAAAGCCATTAGTAGATGATTCACATTTATCACTTCCTCTTCCCATATGAGTTTTTTCACATTTCTGACCAGAACTGCAAGAACTCACAGTTTTATCACACTGATTGCATGCATAACATTTTTCTATACTGTGAGTCACACTACATTTGAAAGTGAACCAGCACAGACAGAAGAATTCCCACATTTCTTGTAATCATAAGGCTTTTTTCCAGTGTGAGTTTGTTGATGTATTTCCAGTGTAGTTGGGAAACCAATTAATTGTAAACTTGTATCACATTCACCAAGTCTACTCATAGTGGGCACTCCGACATATCTTCTAACTGTTGTAGGAGAGAGAGAGAAGTACATTGCTTCATTCCATATTCCTTATGTTCAAATGGTTTATAGCCAGAGGGACAAATGAGATACCTATTAAAGGAAGAATAACAAAGAAAAGGTTTTCACATTGCATTCACACAATCTAACTTTTTGTTCCTCATAGAGATGTGGTATAGAGATTAAGGTTTCTCCACCATGAAAACCTTCTTGACTCTCATAAATTGCCCCTCTCAATAAACTATGGTAAGTTTTTATAAGCATATGAGCAACACTAACTTTACTATGGACTATTTGCATATACAAGATCTTGGACAGACACTGATCCCCCTAATCAATGTGTATGCCTATATAATACTTAAATGGTACGAAAATAAAGGGATGAACAGTCCAAAATGGATCTCATGGGGCTATGATTAAAATAGTGTCACGTGTTAACACATTGTTTCATTGTCTTCTTTCTTAAAGAAATGCCTTGGATTACATGGATCACCTACCTGACATTGAGGTATATTGTTTTGTGAGTATTTAATAATCATCATAAACTTGTGCTTATTTACAATGTTGCCATTCCTTAAGGCTTTAGGGCACATTGAAATTTCTACAGAGATACAGATGTATCAGCTTATATATGAAAATTACCTTTCATGTCTTCTAGAACTTTGACGATGTTCTTTGATATTCTGGTCTTCCCATTTGTAGCCTAAAATACAGTACCAAAAAATGTATGATATATTATAAGAAATTATGCAAAATTTAAGTCACTATCTTTGTTAAACCTGAGAACCATCCCTGACTTATTCACCATGTTCTTCCTTTATCACAACAGAAATCCCCTGAGAGTATCAACGATCAAGAAATGCTTGTCCCCTTTGTAAACCATGACAAAAAAAACTTGCATTCCTACCTATAGCAGTGAAGTTCCTGCAGGTTTCCAGCATCGCTTCTTCAGAGAGACTCTTCTGGGAAGGATTCAGCAAAGCCCACTCTTCAGGAGTGAAGTTCACATGCACATCCTCATAGGTCACTGTATCCTAAAGTATCCCACATATGTATGTAATAGAAATGGTGAGACTGACTGAACTGTACAAGTATACTTCATTGAGAATACATTTACATGATTCTGTGTGCTCCATACATTTATTCCATGTCACAGAATTTCAAATGCAGTCACCAAGTCATTGTAGAAGGAAACAGGAAAGAAGATCATGCCTCTCAATTGTGTGCCCACTGAATAGGTTATGACGTTGCAAGAGAAATGACTACTAACATAATATAGAGAGACATACAAAGAGAGCAATGCTACTGAGTATCCATCAGCAAAATTGTATCAAAATTCCTAACTTCAAAAAAGAAATGAACAAGGGTGTGCATGGTGGTACACACATTTAATTCCAAAACTCAGGAAGCAGAGACAGGTGAATTGTTGTGATTTTTTAGGCCAGTCTGGTCTATGTAGAGATTTTTAAAGACAGATAAGAGCTACATAGTGAGACTCTCTCTCTAACAAACAAACAAAAACAAAGGAAAAAACCACTCAGGGGCTCAATCAAAATTCCTCCAAAGACTCAAACATTCATTCCACTTCCATACTGGTCTTCCAGAAAACTAGAGTGGGCCAGTTTAAACTGTAATATGATATTTCTGTGAACAAATTTCAATAAGTTACTGACTGACATGTAAAAACGTTTAGCAAAGGAAATGCTGAATCAGAAAAAAATTAGAGTGTAAAGTTGAACCAACAGCTAGGATAATGTGCTGCTCTGCAGAAGACTTTAATCAATCCCTCACACTCATCTGGAGACTCACAACCATCTGTAACTCCAGACCAAGAGAAGACAATATGTTCTTCTGACTTCAGTGGACTAGACATTGTTGAGGTATTTATTGCTTGTATATATAGTATATAGTTATTGTACTTTTGTATACAGTTTTTCTTATATTAGTTATAACTTTTTTCCTTTTTCCTTTTTATTAAAATAGAAAAGGGGAAATATGGTGATATTTTATTTGTACTGAAATGTGATTTTATTTGTATGTTAATAAATAAAGTTGCCTAGGGGTCAGAGCTAATAGCAAGTCATAGCAGAAACTGGGCAGTGGTGGTGGTGCACACTTTTAACCCAGATCACATGACAGGCAGATCTCTGTGTGTCCAAGGATACAGCCAGCATGGAGACACATGCCTTTAATCTCAATACCAACCATAGAAGACCTAGAGGTCTGTATAGACAGGCAGTGGTGAGGACGTCATGTCGTTGGGTTTACAACCAATGAGAAGGCAGAACAGAAAGTCAATAAAAAGACAGACACACAGGAAGTAGGTCTCTTTCTGAGGGAAAGGACAGCAGCGGCAGCAAACGGTAAGAAAGGGTTTTTAGCTCAGCTATTACTCTGATCTCTTGGGTTTTCAACTCTGCATTTGGCTCTGTGTTTCTATTTTAATAAGACAGTTACATCTACAGCTCATGCTTGGTTCACATTCATATATATCGGCAAGAGACTCAAGCATGTATAATTTTTTAAATTCAAAAGACTTGCCTGATGGATGGTGGCACACACCTTTAATCCCAGTACTCAGGAGGCAGAGGCAGGCAGATCTGTGAATTTGAGACCTGCCTGGTTTATAGAGCTAATTCCAGGACAGTCAAAGCTGTTGTATAGTGAGACCCTGTCTCAAAAAACCAAAACAGCAATAACAACAACTCACACCAAAACAAAACAACAAAAAATTTAAAAAAACTTAAAAACATACAGAAAGGTAGGGAGAATGTTAAGTACCTGTAGTCCAATGTGTGCTGGCTAGTTTTATGTCAACTGGACTTAAGTTAGTTATCTGAGAGGAGGAACCCCAAGTAAAGAAATGCCTCAATAAGATCCAGCTGTAGACAAGTCTGTAGAGCATTTTCTTAATTAGTGATTGGCAGAGAGGGCCCAGCCCACTGTGGGTGGTGCCATCCCTGGACTGATGGTCCTGGACTCTATAAGAAAGGAGGCTGAGCAAGTCATGGGGAGCAAGCCAGTAAGCAGCACCCCTCCATGGCTTCTGCATCAGCTCCTGCCTCCAGGTTCCTGCCCTGTTTGAGTTCCTGCCCTGGTTTCCTTTGATGTGCAGTGATATGGAAGTATATGCCAAATAAACCCTTTCCTCCTCAACTTCTTTTTTAGCTATGGTGTCCTATCACAGCAATAGAAACCCTAAATAAGACAAGTTGGTACCAGTATCATGGGGTATTGCTTACAGACCTGACCATGTTGTTTGGGGAGGACTGTGAAAGGACTTTGGAACTCTGGGCCAGAAAGGCCATTGAGTGCTGAGAGCTCAGCGAACTGTTCTGTTGGAGCCTGGAAGATAAGAATATTGAGAGCAGTGCAGAAGATGGAGGCCTGGCTTCTGACATTTCAGAAGGAAGTAAAGACTCTACCAGACCTTTTGTGTGAAGAAACTATGCTCTCTGGTCCACTGGAGCTAAAAAATCTACTGTGATTAACAAGAGACCAGAACCACTGAAGTAAAACCTTTGCCTTTTGAGACAACTGATGCTGGTTAGCTGGAGCTGAGAAATTTGCAGCGATTAAGAAAAGACCAGCATCACTGAGGTGAAATCTTCTGGGCAGTGTTTCTTCAGAGTCAGTACACAGAAGCTGTGTTCCAGAGGTGGCTCTTTTCGTTAGAGTTTTGCTGAGAGCTGCTGGTAGCAATGGCTTTACCAGAGGTCATGGGAATACACAGCAGGTGACAACCAGTGTTCAGCAGATTGACTCATTAGATAATTCTCTGATGAGGAGCCCCACTTGGCAAAGCCCCACTTGGCAAAGCCCCACTTGGCAAAGCCCCACTTGGCAAAGCCCCACTTGGCAAAGCTGTGGGGTGATTGACTATAAATGACTGGTTGCTTCTCTCTGTAATTTTTCTCACCTGCCACATTTCTTCCCTTAAAACAGCTATGAATATTTTCCCCACTGATTGTGTTTGGACACACATATAGCTGTGGATGGTCAGGAAGATGATTTCTGCTTAAGCTGTATAATTTTGATGAATAGAAATAATACTAGGTTATTTTTCATAATTGACATAGGCAAGTAACAGTATTCTCAGTCACAAAGACAGCTAATTTTAGATTTTAGAGCAAATTCAAAACGGACTAGCTGCCCCTGCAGAGAATACACAAGAACAAGTTCCCACGTGTCTGTTAAAACAAAGTCTGGCTGACAACATTAAGACATAACCCCCTAAAGTAATTGACTTTTTGTACATAGCCCTACCACTCAAGGTTCAGCCAACTAATTATTTATTGTTAAGTCCTGAATTTCAATGTCACTTTCTGTTTGAGAACCCTACCACTCAGATATATGTGCTTACTTTACTCACCATGACCAGTTGGCGTGACTTCTCTAGCCTGAGAAAAACTGTGTGGTATGAGAATGGGTCAGACCCTGAAAATATTTAACAAATAAATGTCCAGAGTTTGACTGTTGAAGGTGTGTGTGTGTGTGTGTGTGTGTGTGTGTGTGTGTGTGTGTGTGTGCTGAAAGAGAGATGTATCTGACTATACAGAGGGAGAAGTGTGCATGAGGGATGTAAGAAGGAGTATGAAACAAGAGATGTAGTTATATGAGAAAGAGATGTAAAGAGAGATAGATGTGGAGAATGTAGAAGAAGCATGTGAAGAGATGTAGTTGCATGCAGAGATACATGGCTGTGTAGAAAGAGATGTTACTGTGTGGAGAATATAGCTGTGTGGAGAGAGATGTAATTCATATTTGTCCTAGTTATGTGTGTGCAGAGAGATTTTTCAAGATCAACTAAAAGAGAAAGTTATCATCAGAGGGGTGAGTGCTTTTTTTTCCTACCCCTCAGATAGAAAAAGTCTAGCCCTCACCCTATTTGTGGATTTTTTTGCATACTCTGGAGATGATCTTGGAGCAGGCTCTCCAAAGAGTTTCTATTGCTATGAAGAAACATTCTGACCATGACAACTCTTATAAAGGAAAACATTTAATTGGGGTGGTTTGCTTACAGTTCAGAGGTTCAGTCCATTATCCTCATGGTGGGAGATGGTGGCTTGCAGGCAGACATGGTGGTGCAGAAATAGCTGAGAGTCCTATATCTTGCAGGCAATAGGAAGTGGTCTGTGTATCAGATTGAGTGAGGCCTGAGAATATATGAGACCTCAAAGCCTGCCTCCAGAGTGACATATTTCCTTCAACAAGGCCATACCTATTCCAACAAAGCCACACCTCCCAATACTCCTATACCCTTTGGGGGTTATTTTCTTTCAGAACACCACAGTGGCCAAGGTTGTACCTTGCACTGGCAGGTGCACTTAGTAGTTGTAATAGTCACCCAGGCAGTACTGGTTTTAAAGGCATGAAGGAGTCATGAAGGGCAGCTGAGGCTTGGCATTGTGAGAGGTCATTTGAATGGAGTCATGCAGAGAACTTGAGGTTTAGCACCACAAAGAAAGCCTAGGAGAGGCTATTGTGAAACTGCAGCCCAGTTGCAACAAGAGACCTGAGCACAATGGAGATGCCAGTACCATGGGATGACTACCAAGAACAGCAGCAGCAGTGAACTGGAGGCAGCTGGAACCTAGAAGACAGGTGTGTGTGCTGCAGAGGGCAGAGCTAGAGAAGTGACTGGAGTCCCTTGGAGGAGCCCAGAAGACAGTGAGTCCGAGATAATTGGACATTGAGTTATTTACACTGTTGACATTTGTTTTTGCTTTGTTCAGACTGTGACAGTGACCTAGCTCTTCACAAGTGGGCTGATGGTGGATCCACACCTCTCCTGTTCTCCAGATCCAATCTCCCCAGACTCATCCCCAGCTTTGTAGCAGAAAACCTGCTGTGTTCCTCCCTTTCCTCTCTGACCCCATCCTCAATGGATCACAAAGATCTCCTCTAACCTTCCTTCCCCAACACATCCCAGTACCCCAGCCTGCAACACCATCAGGCATTCACCGTAACACACCAGCTGAGCAGGCTGGGGAAACAGGTAAGCCCACTGAAGACCTTCACCTCCTTTCCTCTACTCCAAACCCAATACACCAGGTCTCATCTCTACCTCTGCAACAGGACACCAGCTGCAGACTTCCTCCCCCTCTGCCCACACCTCCTGTGGATCCTGCAGATCTTCTCCCCTCTAACCTCCCTCTCCACACTTGTTGATTTATCCCAGCCCCCAATTCCAGCAGGCATGTCCTGTTAACCAACAGACACATCCAGCTAACCAACAGACCACTCCCACCAGGGAAGCAGGCAGGCTGTCTGTATATCTTACCCTCTCCTTTTGTTCCTCTAGATCCAACCCATGAGTCTCATCGCCAGGACCAGAGAAGACCCTCTGGAGTGGCCTATTTTCTCACTGTCTCCCTCCATTCCAAGCGGATGAAATAAGCAGATCCTCATGGAACACTCTACTCTGCTCCCTACTGTGAATCCCTTCCGATCCCTAGCCTATCCCTGTTCTTAAGTGTCAGCTCCCAATACCCAGCAACACACTTTACCTGGAACCACATTGGCCAAAACTATCAGGTCCAAAGAAAATGTCCTACCAGGCAACACATAGCCAATCCACTCCCTGGAAATGCAGAGAGGAAACAGAAATCAAGAAACAAAACACCCACCCAACAAAGACAAACCCAGAAATCAGAACCTGTCCTAGATCTATGATAGACCCAATCCTAGATGCCTAGATGACGTTGTAAAAAGACAATCTAACAACAGTCAGGGCAATAAGTCTCCACTAGAGCCCAGCTATTCTACCACAGCAGGCTTTGAATATTCCAACATAGCTGAAATACAAGAAAAAGACCTTAAAACCACCTGTATGAACTATAGAAGTCCTTAAGAGGAAATTAATAAATCCCTTATAGAAATCCAGGAAAACATAAACAAGCAGTGTGGGGAGAAGAATAAAAGAGTCATCCCTGGGCTAGTGGTCTTGGGTTCTATAATAAAGCAGGCTGAGCAAGCTATGAGGAGCAAACCAGTGAGCAGCAACCTTCCATGGCCTCTGCATCAGCTCCTGCCTCCAGGTTCCTGCCCTGTGTGAGTTCTTGTCCTCACTTTCTCCAAAGATAAACAGCAATGTGGAAGTGTGAGCCAAAGAAACTGTTTCTTCTGCCAACAAGTTTTTTGGTCATGGTGTTTCATTGCATCAATAGAAACCCTAACTAAGACACAATGATTCAGGAGACTCAGAATTAGTGTTATGAATACATACCATCCTGGAGGGAAAAAAATGATACCCTCTGCCGATACTGAGAAGTTAAGATGTGAGTAAAGCTCAGCAGAAGAGCAAATGCTTCACATGTACAAAACCCAAATCCATAAGCCAAAAAATATAAAATAAAAGTATCAGGCCAGAAAAATGCCTTTGCAAGGAAAAGCAACTGCTTACATTTTATTTCATATTATTTAGGGATGGCGTCTGTAATGGTGGTGATGGTGTGGCTGCGTGAGAAGGAAGGAAGCTGCTCACTTTCAACCACCAGAAAACATACATAGATGACAAAGTGTGCTGATCAGATAAACACTCAACGCCCATCCCCAGGAACTACCTTCCTCCAGGAAAGTCCTCCTCCTAAAGGTTCCATAAGCACCCCAATGAAAGCCACAAAGCAGAGACAAAGTCATCCTACCTGGGAGATTTTCAATTCAACCCACCACATGTTCACATGCCATGACAGACTCACAGTCAACCCATGATGAAAATAAAGTGCATTGAGTCTAACTTCAAAGATCTCTGTATTCTGTAATAGTCCCAACACAGTTTGAATGTCAGTTTCTTCTGACACTGAAAGCAATCTCTTGACTGTAGCATACTGTAAAATCAAAACACTAATTATACCTGCCCAACATGCAATAGCATAGAATACACATTTCCTTTCCAAAGAAATAAGGAAATATTGGACCAAGGCAAGCCTGAACCCCTGCTGGGCAAACACCAAATCATGCAGCTCTGTATCAGACACCTAGGACTTCAGTTTCAAAGGGCTTAGATGGCTCTTTCTCACTGAAACTTCTCACACATCTTACTCTTTAGCTAAGTTCACTCCATACATGAAGCTATTCATGGCAGGTGTCTCAAAGATTGAGTATCTCAACATCTTGTGGTCTCAAAATGCAAACAAGACTTCATCAACATGGATTCATGCCATTAAAAACTCATTGTCTCCTTACTGAGGTCTTGACTCTGCCAAACAAATGGCTGCAAAAGTGCTGAGCTTTAAGTCTAGAAGAATTCATAACCTTTAAAATTAGCATCTATCTTCTTTCAAGAAAAAGTAGCACAGATGATACCATCACACAGGGTTCTAGCTTTGGATGGATCTGGTCCCATTGGAACAGAGGAGCAGCAGGTTCTGTATGAAGGTGATTTCTGGGACCAGGAATTACCTTCCTTTTCCTTCCATAGTCAAATGTTTGGCTGGGTGGGCAATGCCCTTACAACAACTTTCTATATTTCCAAGGAAGAATAGGTGCCTTCTCTTTAATGGTGTTAACCACCCTGGTAACTGTTACCTCTGTTTCAGTACATGACAGCCACCTGAGCTACCAAGTTCTCTGCCCCTCTTGTTGCTCTTTTTCATTATGGATCCTCATGAGTTGTCAGTAATAACCATGCTACAGACGGACTGTTTTGTCAAGAAATCAGTATATTATTTTCATTCAGCCTTACTCAATTTCACATGACATGGGCAGAATATAGGCAGATAATATGCTAAAGTATTACTCAAACAACCTGTCTTAGTGACTGTCCTATTCCTGTGAAGAAACATTATGACCAAGGTGACTCTTACAAAGGAAGGTTTCTAATTTGGAGCTTGATCACAATGCCAGAGGATTAGAGCATGATCGTGAAAGGATGCATCAAGGTAGGCAGGCATGGGGCTGACAGGTACATCCTGATACACAGGCAAGAGGCAGAAAGAAACACTTGCCTTGGTGTGGGCTTCTGAAAACTCAAATCCCACCTACAGTGACACACCTTAACAAACAAGGACACACCTACTCCCACAAGGACACACCTCCTATTGCTACACAAGCATTTGAATATAAGAGACTGAGGGTGATAAGCACAATATAAACCATGAAAGGAATATAACCTAAGGAGAGAGAGCTCTAGAGGAAAAGACAGAATGTGTGTGTATGTATGTGTGTGTGTGTGTGTGTGTGTGTGTGTGTGTGACAGAGACAGAGACAGAGAGAGACAGAGAGACAGAGAGAGACAGAGAGAATACAAAAGAAGGAAACATTGCACAGTAACAGGAAGGAGTCAACTCCTCTGGCTGGGTTGCAGGCTTCCATAATATAACCTTCTCTACCCCATCTAAGAAGAGATTAAACAATATAGTACCTCCAACCTCAGGTTTACGTTCCTATCTTTTCTCGGACTGCATGGCATTATCCCTTGTTTTCCTCCCTACCCTGTTCTCTCAGAGAACCTGAGAACCTTGGATCAGGTGTGGTGGAAGCAATGAAGGCAGTCAGTCTCTTGGTGTGCTGAAGTGTGACTGTTGTAGACAATGACATCTGGAAGCTGTATATCTAACTGGGTAGAAGTGCCTCACAAGGCTACTAAGGTTTTAAATTTGATTTAACTATTTTAACAAGTTGGATTCTGAAGGTCTTAAATCTGAACCAACATGATCACAGCCCAGACCAGACTCAACTGGGATAAAATGGGCTCAAGTAACATCCTGTGTCTGGGGACTGAGGAGCAGCTGAAACACCTGGATGACAACGCTTGGCTACCACAGTACAATCTGTGTGGGAAGACACATGGAAGGACTCAACTGTCTCTGCTTGAGGCCAACAAACTCTTTTTTCCCGTGTTACTTTGCTGTGTGGGGCCTCCATGCCTAGGCCATAGGGACCATCTCCTCTATAGTCACGCTGACCTCACTAAAATGTCATTTTAAAGAAGAGGGTAGAGAGCAACCTTGTGGTTTGCTGCCAACTTGGCTTGTGACCTCATCATGATGGAAGCAGCCATGTGACTAGGCTATCATCATTTCTAATGGTTTCAGTTAAAAAAGGTAAATGCTATATGACTTCTTGGTTACTGCAACCACATGGCACAAAAAAAAATGGTGACACCCATAAAATTCCCGAGTCTTCAGGTGATTATACCATTTAAACTTATAAGGTGGCATTAGAGTTCCATGGTGTGCTTGCTTTGATTTTTTTTGTTGTTGTTGTTCGTTTGTTTGATTTTCTTCGACACAGGGTTTCTCTGTGTAGCCTTGGCTATCCTGGAATTCACTCTGTAGATCAGCCTGGCCTCGAACTCACAGAGATCTGCCTGCTTCTGCCTCTCAAGGTCTGGGATTAAAGGCATGCACCACCACTGCCCATTGCTTTGATTTATTTTTAGCACATTGCTTCATCTGATGTATTCTGGCTTCCATAGGGGAGTGAAGAATTTTCTTAGTTACATGCCTCCAACACTAGCCAGGAATCCAATAAAGTTCCTAATTCTCTACAATGGTTAGAATTGGAAGGCGAATTTGCATCAGCCTAGAGCCAATCTTGGGAAAGCATACATCCCAACAGAATCAAAAGACTAGAAGGCAGGGTGCTAGATAAGCTACAGCCAGTGAGCAGCTAGAGACTGCAGACACAGGTTACGCTGGGTCTTAACACCTCACCTCATGCTCCAACCCCATTGTGGAACATCCATACCTGCTTTTTTCCCCCAAAGACACTTGGGACTCTTCTGGTCCACTTTGATGTCCATTCTTGTATCTCCCCAAGCATGCCCTGGGAATCATACTTTTACTTTAATTCTTCTTGCTTTGAAATAAACATGCTATGGGAAAAGAACATCCAAATATTGCTTCTTTCTTCAGTTATTTTATATATTTTCTGTGTCCTGTAGTCTCTAAACTATGAGTACTTAATCCCACATTGAATATGATAAACTATAACGTACCTTTTCTAATCCAGGCAGCCTGACATAGAAAGCCATCTCTAAAAGGGGACTTTAGTCTGCGTCATTTCATGTTCAATCTCTATTTAGATTGAGAATATGACAAGGATATATTGATAAATACAACAGGGATTGACAGGTTATAAATGTAGAGAGCAGGGAAACCCCACTCAATGAATTCAAAACATTGTCAAGTCTACCAAAAGGAGGGTCAATCCAGGTTTCAAAGTAAACTAGTTTGTCAAGCAAGGCTTTGACTCATTCTCACATTGATGGACAATTGGTTAAAGGGCTACAGAAACCTGAAGGTTTTCTCAAGCCCACATGAGATCAGTTGCACAACTGTCCTTGACAAAGAGAAGAAAAATTACTTTGGCCACCTGCACAGTCTTTAGCACTCTACATAAAAGTTTAACCAAATACTAAAAGACTTCATAACAACCTAAGGTATCACACATGACAGATATTAAGTGTAAGTCTACAGGAGATGTTAATTAGACAAATATATTTCACTAATATTTTCTTCTTGATAAAAAGATGTTGTCCAGTTGTAAGACATCAGACTTTGGCTCACTGAAGCATCTGCCTATAGCCAAGGGAGACCAGCCATATTGTTTTAACATAAACATGAAATGATGGTCAATGTCTCTTCTCTCCCATCTAGAAGCCACATGGGAAGGGCATCATGCTGACTTTTAGCTCATGCAAGAACTTTCAAAGGATGTGAAAGCTATGGTGGGTTCATTGCTAATCCTAACCCTGGAGAATAACCTTAGAGGCCAAAGAAAAACCAGTAGTCTAATGGAAAGGGCTCTCGTGAGCAGATCAAGACAGTCTAATGGACTTTTGACATTTTAATCCTTCAGGACACCAGCCATGGACCTCCTTTCCTCTCTACATCTGACAGTTGGGATATATGAGGGAAGATCCCTGGTGGAATACCCCAATATTACCACCTGACACCCCAAATACAGTTGGAAGAAGCCAGATCAATTGTTGCTCCAATACTGGTAAGGTTAATTCTTCAGAGAGGGTGAGATAAGGACTGGCTAAACTGGTGAGGGTAAAAAGTCCTCAAACAGCCGGGCGGTGGTGGCGCACGCCTTTAATCCCAGCACTCGGGAGGCAGAGCCAGGGGGATCTCTGTGAGTTCGAGGCCAGCCTGGACTACCAAGTGAGTTCTAGGAAAGGCGCAAAGCTACACAGAGAAACCCTGTCTCGAAAAACCAAAAAAAAAGTCCTCAAACAAAAGGAATCAGTTGCTTTCTTGACAAAAAGCCAGAAGTGTAACTGGAACTCTCAGCAGTTTCATCCTTACCAGAGGTCAAAGATGCCAAACGTGTGTGGGAGCTCTGATGTCTGAGCTAAGGGAGTCTAGGGGCTTTAGGAGGGAGCAAAGTTAAAAGTAGTAACTAAGGCCTGCTAATAGAAAAAGCCTTGTTGTCAAGAGAACAGGACTTCTGGCCTGCATGAAGGCCTAATATTAAATGGAGGCAGGTGAATGTCTCCACCTAGAAACCACCCCTACAAAGCAGGGAGATTCACCTTAAGCCACACTAATGAAAAAGATGCAATACTTAATTCTATGTACTGGGGCCTACCTTGGTATTGTGGAATCAAGCAATAGTAAACAGGTACAGTGGGCTGGTGAGATGGCCCAGCCTTGAAAGGCTAGGCTCACAACCAAAAACTAAGCAGGCAGACTCCTTCCCATTGCAGTTTCTCATTCAAAGACAGGACAGAGTGCCTCTTAATGAGTTTGAAGAAAAGGGTGTTTTAAAAAACTATAGCTCAGGGGGCTGGAGAGACGGTTAAGCAGGTGAGAGCACTGGCTGCTCTTCCAGTGGACCTGGGTTCAAGTCCCAGCACCCACATGGCAGCTCATAGCTGTCTGTAACTCCAGTTCCAGGGGCCCTGATGCCAATGCACATAAATAAAGTTTAAAAAGTTTTTTAAAAAAGTTAAATAGGTTTTTTAAAGAGCCATAGGTCAAATTTAAATAGGAACAACAAAGCAAAAGGAGGCCATGAACTTGAAGGCAAGGAATGATTTAGGGGGCGCTGGGATCGAGGAAAGGGAAAGTCCAAATGATGGAATTACAGTCCCGAGAAATTATCTGAGAACACTGAAACAGGTTTCACGGCCCCATGCTGGGGACGAACAATTTATGTTGGAGCACACCAAGGGTCACCAAAACCCTTTCTCTTGGGCTGTACATTTTCAGCCAGCAAAATAACAGGCCAGTTAGGCAGGACCACAGCCATTAGTCCAGCTCTTCTATTCTGGTTGAACTAGTGGAACTACAGCAATTTGGTTTCTAGAAGGAAATTCACTTCTTTATCCAAAATCTTGGTTGCCCCGGTCTGTGGAACCCAAATAAACATTGATCAGGACATTTATCAATCACCTAAAACTGATATCCTAATTGCTCAATGGCAATTTCAACTGCAGACAAAACAGGAATCCTTCCAACCTCATCCCTTTCTCTGCTGTGACTACACCAGCCTGCAGGTAGGCAATGGACGCAGATTCCTACACTGCTTCCTCTGCATCAGAAATCCCTAATAAAAGCCTGGGCTCCATGAGGACACTCAATTCCTTGTCTTTTTCCTTCTGACCTGCATATCTGTATTCTCAGCCCTGGGTGGCAGAGGCAGGTTTAGATGTCCAAGGCAATTCTCAAGGACATAGTATCAGGCAAGCCTGGGCTACATGGCACATTGCTCTCAAAATAAATACATGAATAACCACTTGAGAAACATCAAATCAAGTCTGTTCTTTTTCTGGGATGTTTGAGACAGGGTTTCTCAGTGTATCCCTGGCTGTCCTAGAACTCACTCTTAAACTAGAATGGCCTCAAACCCAGAGATCCGCCTGCCACTGCCTCTGGAGTGCTGGGACTAAAGGCATGTGCCGCCACCATCAGGAATAAAGTTCTTAATAACTGGGAGTTGTAGCACGAATCTTAAAAAGTCTTATTAATAAAAACAAACCTGGAGCTAGGTATTGGGGTGAACGCTGGAAGATCAGAGAAGCAGAACAGGCCACAGGCACCTCACCTCACCATTTCCTCAGCTGATCCTGTTTCCTCAGACTGGAAGTCTCTGAGTCTTCATCCAAATGGATCTCAGCTGAACTGCTGCTCAAAAGCCTAAAAGCTTAACCAGGCTCTAGTTCCTGGTCCTCACGCCTTATATACCTTTCTTCTTCTGGCCATCACTTCCTGGGATTAAAGGCGTGAGTCACCATGCCTGGCTGTTTCCAGTGTGGCTTTCAACTCACAGAGAACTGGATGGATCTCTGCCTCCCAAGCAATACGATTAAAGGTGTGTGTGCCACCATTTTCTGACCTCTCTATCTAGTGGCTGTTCTGTTCTCTGACCCCAGATAAGTTTATTAGGGTGCACAATATTTTGGGGAACACAATATCACCACAGGGAGTCACTGGCAAACACAAGTGACACTGTGGTATTTGGATGAGAATGGCCCCATATGCCCTGTGACTGAGTACTTAGTCATCAGGGAGTGGTACTGTTTGAGAGGGATTAGGTGGTGTGGTCTTGTTGGAGGAAGTGTGTCATTGCAGGTGGGCTCTGAGGTTTCAAGGGCCCAAACCTGGCCTAGTGGCCTTCTCTCTTCTTGCTGCCTGCAGATCCAAATGTAGAACTCTCAAGCACTTCTTCAGGACCATGTCTGCCTGCAGTCACCATGTACTTCACCATTATGACAATGAATTAAACCTCTGAAAATGTAAGCCAGCCCCAATTAAATGCTTTCCTTTATAACAGTTGCCACAGTCATGGTGTCTCTTCAAAGCAATATAACACTAACAGAGATTCCAACAAAGGAGGTAAAAATAAACCTTAAAAACACCTACCTATACTGACTGTGAAAGAGTAGCTCCTTTCCTGGTAGAGGGAATGTCATAAATAACTGACTGTATGGTCTTTCTCTGTGTAAAATGTTGGCTGCTCACTTCTGTACGCTGACACACAAGCCACAGCCAGATGCCCTGTGTCTCAATTCTCACCTGACTGAAGTGAGACAACCAGGATTGCACTTATCAACACCAGACAGTTGCCCAATCGGAAATTTCAGTGGCTCAAAGTAACATCCACAAACTGTACACACACCAATTTGGTTTTCCTTCATTCACATGGTATGAATTAACAGACTGGGAAATACACAGAAAGGCGCTCGCCCTGTCCCATCAGATTCTTCTTCTGAAACCCCTGCAGCTCACTGTCTTAATATTAAACAACTTGTAATCCAAGCCATTGCCTAGTCTGTTTCCCCTGTGATGTATACAATAAACTATTCCCTCTATTCTGGCCTCAGTGGAGACCAGACCATGCCCCAAATACAAACAAGTTTCCTGTTACTGAAATGGACATCCCACTCTGTGACTCAAATGGGTAGATTTCACACTGTGAGGTGCCAAAAACTTTTAATCCAAGAATTGAGGAGTGGATTTAGGGGGACAGTAACGTCAATGGATTGTGGGGCTACACACTGGGATCCAGGCAACCTTAGAGCACACTATTAGACCTTAACAAAGAACATCCTCTTCAGTAATTAAAAGCCTCCAGCTCTACCTAACACACAAAGAGGAGCTCGCCACGAACAGATTTGCTAACTCAGAAACACCATAAGCTTATACACTCCACATATGCTCTCAACCTGGAGAAGTGCTGCTTACTGCCCTCCTGCTAGCATAGAGTTTGATTCCTTATAGAACTCAGGACCACCTGCCCAGGGTAGCACCGACCACAGTGGGATGGGCCTTATTACATCAACCACTAATCAAGAAAATACCCTATAGGTTTACCTACAGACCAGTGTGACTCTACCTTGTGTCAAGTTGACCAAAGCTAACCAGCATACCTACTGAGTCATCTCACAGCCCCCAAAGACAGATTGTTAAGGAAACCTCAACTCTCTTAACACTGGCTTTTCAGCGTGTACATGTGCACACACACACATAAAGTTTTGAAAATCTGTCATGTTTAGGACTGGAGAGATGGCTCAGCAGTTAAGACACTTGTTGCTCTTGCGGAAGTCCTGGGTTTGGTCCCAGTACTAACCTGGTGGCACACAATCATCCCTGCATCCTGTTGCAGGCGATCGGATGCCTCCTTCTGTCTTCTGTGGGCACCACACACACACAGGGTGACCACATAGATATGCAAATAAATCACTCATGCACATGAAATAAATACATTTAGTAAATTAAAAATACTACCCCCACATCTCTCATATGTCACCATAGATTAAACAGCCAGAAATACAAAGAAATTTAACAAATATCTGTAGCCCAAACTATAACTTTACAATTAAAATAATCAAGGAACTCAAACAAAGGAGAGAAATTCCACAACGTGGACAGGAAGCCTCAATATTGTGTCAGTACAGAATGTCAGCTATAGATTCAACAACAGTACAATAAAAAGTCTAACATTTTTTTCCTATCAACAACGGAAAACTGATGACTAACGGTCACCATGAATGAAAAAATTATCAACACAAGACTGAGTAAATAGTACACAGAGTGAGATCATGTGACTTCAAATCTTCGCACACAACCGCAATGAAGAGTGTACCGTGTGGGAAAGAATCAAGAGATCAACAGAACTTAAGAGCAAACTTAGAAATAAAGACGCAATTACTATAGAGTCAATTGTGACACACGAGGCCAGGAAACCCAGTAAGTCTGGCCCTGCTGACACTCGTGACTGGACCACCCTGGCATCCACATGCAGATGTGTTAATGACGCAGACGTTACGCCCTGCACAGAATTAACTGCAGACGGATCTACACCTGAATGTTCAGTGCCAAGTGCAGAACTTCCAGAAGACACGAGAGTGACCAGGGCTCTGTCAGTTACCAATCTGCCTTCCCTGGCGACTAGGATAGCGGCGCCTGCACTTGCTTTGCATGGTGACGTCACAATAAGGAACTATCCACACACAGCATACCCCCTCCCATCCCCGTGTTCTGCGCAGGCGCAGCCGCAATCCACAGATGCAACTTATTTAGAGGCCGCAGGACCCGGGAGTTGCAGGAACAGTGAGGACCTCAGGGAACTCACGTGACCCCACCGGGCACGGCGTCAGGGCGCCGGTTCCCACAGCCCCGTGAGGACCCCACCCCGGCTCCCGAGCCTCCTCCCAGTGGGGACGGCGGCCGCTCACTCACCATGGCCGATTCCGAGCTCGCCCCGCTCTCCTCGCAGCTCCCAGCAGCCGGTCACAGCGCAGGACATGGAACACGAGCGGCTCCCTCAACCCAGAGTCGGGAGCCCCAGCATGGCAGACTGGAAGTGCCCGCCCCATTCTGACTGGCAGTCCGGCTGGAGGCCATGATTGGCTAGTGATGCCTGAGTGATAGGAGCAGCTCCTTTGGGGACAGAGTGCTGTGAAGTGAGGCAGCACAATGATTCCCAGCCCTGGCTTCCACCCTAGGCACAGAGCTGCCCCAGACCTGCAGAGATTGGCAACACAGCCGCACTCACCCCTGGACTGCAAAGTCCCAGCTCTTTTCCTGCACTCAGTAGGCACGCCCCCTTCTTCCTCCTGAACACAGGATGTTAGGTCTCAAACCCAGGACAGACAGCTGAGGAACCTATTTAACGTACTGAAGCAATTTTAGGAGAAAGTATCTGAACTCAGATGTTTACCCAGTAGGGCCAGAGTGAGTGTCTGGTCTGGCAAGACCAACCTTGGCACCAAACCCTTTGTAGTGCCATGGCAGCCTGCAGAGTGGGGTGAGGGGCTCCCCCTATCCCAGCTAGAGAGAAAATTGTGGTACCTTGATCCTTTGCAGGGACCAGGTGCTCTGGTAGACGCTCCACCTCAGTCCCTGACGTCCATATCATATACCTAAAGAGTCTGGGATGATTAGGTGGAATTCTCCCCTCTCTCTCCTCAGACCAGTCCCCTCAAAGTTCCCCAAACAGAAGCTCCTCCCCCCTAGAGTTGCCCTCCTGTTACCCCCACCCCCTCGAAGGCCACCAAAAGCCAGTCCCTCCATGGGGCTACTCAAGACCATGCCTACAAGTTATTTAAGGCCTGGCAGCCATATTTGCCATGTGACTTCCCCTGCCTTTCCAAGGGTCAACCAGGATTGCTTTGCTCTGTTCATTAAACCTGGATTTATTAACTTGGCTTGATTGGCTTGATCGGCGGCAGAGGAACCCGGCAACCAAGGATTTAAAACTTATCACTAGGCACCTGCTGAGTCAGACCTCCACTTTGTCTAGCTTCTTGGGAGTTGAAGACTCATTTTGGGGACACTAGTCGGGTTTACTATGAAACTGAGAAAGGAAAAAGGAAACCTGTCAGTTTCAAGGATGGCCATACATCAGGCCAGCTGTGGAAAACGTAATATTATCTTCGTTTTTGTAAAAAGAACGTTTATTAAAAATGCACCAGAAATATGCAATCTCTTAAACTATTATTCTGTAGAAAAGGCCAATCAATGTATATACAGGATTTTAGTCAACTAAACCCTATGTGGTCAAAATTAGTTTGTAGTGCATTCCTGCTGAGCTCCTGGCCTGGTTCCAGAGAGTAGCACCTAGCTCTAATCCTTCCTTTGTTTAACCACACCTTTTGTTTCTCTTACCTTTTGTTTCTCTTACCATTGCCCTATGTGAATCTTGTTTGAGAGTCAAGGATCAGAGAGTCCCCCAAGGATCAAAGGCCTATGCAAAACTTGGTCCAGGAAACCCAGAAAACCATGGTACCTGAGAAATCAAGTAATTTACATTTGGTATTTGGTCTCTGGGAGCTCCCTTTTAGGTTGCTTTGAAGGAACAGAAATTAACTGGTTAAACTGTAAAAAAGAGTAAATAAATATGGCCTAGGTTAAGAGAAAGTGCTTCAGTCCTTCGAAGCTGGACCCCCTGCAGCCAAGAAAGGCTAGATTCATTCTTAAGATGCCTCTGTGTCTTCATTCCATGGACCCGTGTGAACCCACACACTCGTGCCATGACATTCAGTAACATTAGTTTTTACTTAATAACTCCATATTTAATATACAGCCTTGTAATATTCTGATGACTGAATTATACATATTTTACTGCCCACTTGATATATGAGTCTACAGATTCATTTTTCTCAATTCTGCACCGTTAGTAAAAAGTAAGCCACATTAAGAATAAGCATTTTTACAACATGCTCCTATTGTTTTATTTTCTTTGTAGAGCCTCACTCTGTAGCCTTGGCTGGTGGGGAACTCACTATGCAGACTAGGCTAGCCTCAAGAACATAAAGATCAGTTTGCCTCTGCTCAGAGCACTAAGATTAAAGGCCTGCACCACCATGCCTGACTTCTAGTAATTCTGCACAGTTACTAATGAAATAAACTGAAGCTAGGTGTGGCACACAACTCTACTCTGTACTGAGCACACTGTTGCAGGGAGACCACAGTGAGATTTAGCCAAGCATGGTTATACGTGAGACCCTGTCTCAAAGAGTAAATGGCAAAGTACGTACAGCCTCTAATACCCCAGCATTTTGGACAATTAGTGTCAGTCTTTGTCCTGGAGTCCATATGGGTCTATGGCACCCTGGCCTTTGCCCCCAAGTCCACTGTCCACTTTTTGACACCCCTGTCTGGAACCTGTGATGGTATTGAAGCAGCAGCCAGCAGCAGTGGCAATGGCATGAAGAATCTCTGTGCAGCTGCTTTACTGCTGTGCTCCACTGCTCTGTGGAGGAATTTCATCCTGTGTCCTGCTTGCAGGCCTTCCACTGAGGATTCTTTAAAGCCACACGAACACTTGACTGGCATGTTCAGTCTGGCTCACTATATGATTTCTGGTTCAGGTGATCTAGTTTCCCAGGGCTACTCATTTCTACCTCACCTTGGGAAATAGCAGGTGGAGTCACGGTTGGCCAGTCAGTGACAGCCCCTGGATGGATTAGAGGTGCATGTGGTATATTGTCACAAGTTGTAAACAATGGCTAAAGAGACTGAAAGCATTAGGTGATGGGTGACTGAAGATGGCTTTCCCTTCCAAGATGACCCTGCTGGGGTCAATTATCTTCACATTCCAGCACATAGAGTATCTGGCAATTTCAAAGCATAAGCTCATGTTTATTAGCGACCTCTTACTTGTGAACATGAAGACAGCCATGATGACCATGACAGATAATTTAACAATGACTCTCACTCTTTTTGAGGGTACATTGAGTGGGTGGCTTTGGCTGCCATGTTTTTATTGCTAGAAAAGTAAAGTAAAACCATCTTCCAAGGGTACTTGTAGCCAGAGTTTTCCTGCCTGGCCCACAGTCAGGACAAATCTCTGTCACCTGCCAGTCCCACAGCAGCTCAGACACAACCAAGTAAACACAGAGACTTATATTGCTTACAAACTGTATGGCCGTGGCAGGCTTCCTGCTAACTGTTCTTATATCTTAAATTAATCCATTTTTATAAATCTATACCTTGCCACGTGGCTCGTGGCTTACTGGCATCTTCACATGCTGCTTGTCATGGCGGAGGGTGGCAGTGTCTCTGACTCAGCCTTCCACTTCCCAGCTTTATTCTCCTCCTTGTCCCGCCTATACTTCCTGCCTAGTCACTGGGCAATCAGTGATTTATTTATTGACCAATCAGAGCAACACATTTGCCATACAGAACATCCCACAGCAGGTACTGGCTTGTCAGCTTCAGAAACCTGCAGTGCCTGCAGAGAAGGCTCGGCTGTCCAGACTGTGCTGCTCTTGCAGACGACCTGAACCTGGTTCCCAACACACAGCATGGTTGTCTCACATGCCTATAACTCCAACTGAAAGGGATCTGACCCCTCTTCTGTCCTCTGGGAGAACTAGTCATGCAGGTACATACATTCAGGCATGCACAAAACACACATAAACAAACCTCAATAAAGAAAATGAAACAAGGAGAGAAGGTTCAGACAATGTTAAAAAGAAACATACTATAAACACGGTATATTTATTTGAGATCTAGAAGGCATTTTTTTTCTTACTTACCACTCAGCTTGTGATATATTGTGTAGATGTTAGGTGAAGAGCATAAATATAACCTTGTATGGTGACATGTGCCTTAATCCTAAACTTTGTGGGGCAGAGGCAGATGGGTCTGTGACTTCTAGGCCAGCTAGCACCACACAGTGAGACCTGGGCTCAAAAATAAAATTAAACATGTAAGGAATTGAGGTGACAAATAGAAACTCTTCATTCTAGGAAGACTAGACTCTTGAATGTAATTCTTGAAGATCACTAGTGTGTCATGTGAATTTATTTTTCTCCTAGAGATGATCTTTATAATCATTTGAATGCTTTTGTATTGATTAAGTATTGACTTTTGAATGTTTGAAAAAGTGAACCTGTTGATTTAAAACTGCAGAGATTTAGTACCTGGATTTTGGGGAAGAAATGGCACAGCTCCTAACTCTCTGCTGTCACAGGGAACTCGGGTCAACCCAGCACCTATATCAGGCAGGTACTTAGAGGGACCATGAATCAAAAAAATGTAAAAAAGTAAACATACCTATTTAATTAAGTTTTTTTTTTTCTTTTTGAGACAGGGTCTCTTTGTGTAGCCTTGGCCAACCTCAAACTTGCTCTGTAGACCAGGCTGACTTTGAACTCACAGAGATCAACCTGCTCTGCCTATCAAGTGCTGGGATTAAAGGCTTGAGCCACCACCATACAGCTTCTTTAAGGGTTTTTGTTTGTTTACATGATTTTTTTGTTTTGTTTTGTTTTGAGGAAGTCTCTCACTCTGGAGCCCCAATTGGTCTGAAGCTCACTGTGTAGATCCAGTTGGCCTCAAACTCACAGATGTCTCCTTTCCTTAATCTGTTGACAAGTGAATAATAGTGAAAAGTACAGTCGAACATGCATAGAAATGGAGGTGCTGTTTGTAAGCACTACTGTTCGCCAACTTCATTGGTTCCCGTCTTCCTGAGTGTGAAGACAAATTAAACACAGCCAAGACACATGAGCTGAGAAATCGAATTCTTCCCTGAAGAGGGTGGGACAGCATGGGACTCATTTCCAAAGCTATGTGTTTCCTCAGCCAAGGATGCATGGGGATTTTACTGAGGGAGTCTGGACACATTCATGTGAAGGTCTGCTTATACCTAAGGTCTGCTTATACCAAGTCCAATTCTGAACATGACCATAATGTAAAAGCAGAGACGTTTAGGGGCAGTCTTAGCTCAAAGCCATGTAGGAACAAATGTATAATATAAAAATCATGGGCAGAATGCTCCTGGAATGTTCAGCTTGAACTAAAAAAAATCTTAGCTAAAAATTTAGTAAAGGATACTGTGAAAGTATACTGCGTAGTAGTCAATGTTACCTGTTTTGCTTAATTTATTTTATTTTTTTATGGTTTTTTTGAGACAGGGCTTCTCCGTGTAGTTTTGGTGCCTGCCTTGGATCTCGCTCTGTAGACCGGGCTGGCCTCGAACTCACAAAGATCTACCTGGCTCTGCCTCCTGAGTGCTGGGATTGAAGGCGTGTGCCACCGCCACCCAGTGCCAATGTTACCTGTTAATAAAAGTGAATTTACTAAAGATCAATGTATCAATGCCAGAATTTACACAAATACAAAGGACAAAGAGCAGAAAACAGAAATCATCAAGAAAAAGTCACCTCTCAGGACTGCGGATGCCATTTTCAGATGAACATCTCTGCTGACCTATTCTAACCCCAGAACAAGGCTGATTTGCCTTTGAGCAGACTGGTTCAGAGGAAGGCTACAGCAGCTTCCATGCCATATGAGAAAGAGATCATTCTAAGTAACGCTGGCTCCTGTCTGTCTCGGGTAGTGACATCTATAGAGAATTCCATTCTTTTTATATAAATTTAAATTTTACTTTTATATATTTTTCATTAAAACATAATTACATCATTTCCCCCTTCCTTTCCTCCCTCCTTCTCCTCCCATAGTCCCTCCACTCAACTCCTTCTATGCCTCCCAAACTGTTAATCCCACCTGTTGAGAATAAGACCACTACCACAATTTGAAGCCAAATTTGAAGCAAGATTTAATTAAGTACTGGCCAGGCAGATGGGCTCTGGTCAGGTCCATACCCAAGTTCCTGGGAAATGGCCCCAAGACACAGCTTGCAGCCGCTTAAGAAGAAGAAGCAATGATTCAGTGCACTTCCCACCGGGTCCAATCAGAGGCAAGCATACAACCTGAAACACCTCCATGGGAACCTCTTGCCCACATGTGATCAAGCACACCCGGTGCAGGTGGGTCAAACAAACTTGTTTAGGGGAGTACAAAACATGTGGCTTGTTATCTCCCATAAACAACAGTCTCCAGCATTTCAGGAACTATCTGTCCTTGGGCAAGGGGTTTGCAGATCAGAGGCATTTTTGTTTCACGGCTCTTTTAAACTTAAAATGTAGCTTTGGCTCTCATAACATTTCAAATGTATTGTCTCTTTTTCTTTATTTTGTTAAATGTGTATAAATAAGTATGCACAAGTATCAATGCAGCCTGCTAACTTTGCTTTCATTGTTAGTGTGTATATGATTTTAGGGTTAACCACTTTGTATTGCAAAACCAAGTAGGGAGCTCATCCTTTCAGGAAGATGAGTCTCACCCTGGCAGGAGGATTTCTCTCTTTAATGACCTACAGGAGTCTGACCTCAGTGACCTAGGCCTACTTAGACAGGAAACATTGTCCAGATTGGAGAACTTGGGCTGAAGTAATAACTCAGCAGTTAAGAGCACAGGCTGCTTTTCCAGAGGACCCAGGTTTGATATCCAGGATGATATGGCAGCTATCAACTGTGGTGTAACTCCATTTCCAGGATATTTGACTCCTAATCAGGCCTCCCTGGCCATTGAGCATGAATGTGGTACACAGACCAGTGTAGAGGCAAAAAAAGTTCAATGTATATGAAATAATAATTTTACAAAAATAAAAAAGAAAGTAGAGCCAACTCACACCATAGCACTTACTTTTCCAGCTGCGCATGGTAGTCCACACCTTTATTCCCAGCACTTCAGAAGGAGAGGCAGGAGTATCTCTGTAAGTTCAAGGACACCCTAGTCTACATAGTGAGGTCTAAGATAGCCAGGGTTATGTAGAGAGACCATGTACCAAAAAACATATTTTTCAGCAAAATGATCCACTGTCCCCCTAGAAATCTGGGTTGGAATTTGGAAAGGAGCCCCACAGAGGTGTCCTGTCAAATCAAATCTAAACAAGAAGGATGATGTGATACTGAATCACTGTCTGCATGCCTACATAGAGACCTCCTATGAAAGGAGGCCCCAGCCTGTGGGTGACACCTTCAGATGTCAATGTGGGCCATGATCCCCAGAGATAAGAATGAAAATCCAGTGTAGATTGACTAATTTTAGAAAAGGGAAGCACAGCACACTCAAAGGGGCACAGCACAGTTTCTTCCAGTAACAAAGCATTACACATGACCACATAGTCAAGAAGAGCCTTCAGTGACTTAGTGTCTAAAGCAAAGATGTTATGCACAGCTTTGTCTAAGAAACTGGTAAACACACTGCTATAAGCAGTAACTTGGACTTTCAAAATATATTGAAAAAACACAGACCAGCCTAAAATCATACTCTATGGGAAAAATTTACTATATTTAAGCTGGTATGCTTAGGTGAATAATTGTAAAAATCAGGACAATCTGGCCTCTGAATGTTCAAAACTTCAAAAGTTGAAAGAACTGAGTTGGACCCTGATGCAAGGAAGTTTGAAAAATCAAATAAAAATTATACATCTTAAGACTTAACTTTTCCCCCTTCTATTTATTTATTGGTTAACCTATTCATTTTTTAAATTAAACTCTCACTCTGCAGCTCTGGCTGACCTGGAATGTACTATATAGGCCAGGCTGGCCTTGTAGTTAGGAACATTTTCCTGCATCTACCTCATGAGTGCTGGGAAGAAAGCTGTGTGACACAAGACCTGCAAACTTTTGTTTTTTAAAGATGGCATCTTACATAATCCAACATTTTTGGAATTAGAGCAGCGATGTCTACATCAATGGCAAGCCAAAGAGTTTAAACTGGTGAATTTCACTTCCGTGAATTGTATGTCTGCTGTGGGGTGTCTTTCTGTATGCTGGGAATATGTGTGGCTCCCATTGGTTAATAAACAAAGCTGCATTGGCCTATGGCAGGGCAGAATGGAGCCGGGCAGGAAATCAGAGAGAGAGAAAGAGACAGGCAGAGTCGGAGCAGATGCTTCAAGCCACCACCCAGAGGAGCAAGATGTGAGAGAACAGGCAATGACACAAAGCCACGTGGCAAAACACGGCTTGACAGGGATGGGTTGAGTTAAGTTGAAAGAGCTAGCTAGCAAGAAGCCTGAGCCATAGGCCATGCGGTTTGTAATTAATATAAGCCTCTCCGTGTTTACCTGGGACCGAGCGGCCTGGGCGCGGGAATGGGTGGGACACAGAGAAACTTCCATCTACATATCTCAAGAAGATAAAAATCTTTATAATGAATCTTTGATTTTACTCTTTCATTTCACTGAAACTCTTTGTTTGTAGATGCCAAGAAAAGAAGAAATTTAAGATCCAATTCCTATGCCAGCAAGATTGCCTAAAGTTGCTTAAAGTCAAATCTTATAACCTGAGTTCAACTCTTATAATGCATAGCGCACCCATTCCTGCGCACTCTCCTCTGACCTCTACATGTGCACTGTTGCATGTAGATAGCCATTTCCTTCAGCATGTGTTCACACATATATGCCCACCATAAATAAATAAATAAATAAATAAACAAATAAACAAATAAATAAACAAATAAATAAATTTTAAAATATCAGTTCTCATCCTTGTGTTTGGTAATGACAATTCTCTTATTTCATGAGTAGTAATAGTCTTGACACACCAACCCCACTGCACCAGAAAAAACCAAATCCTGAGCTCACTGTTCAGAAAGGCTGAACAGTTTCCATTTTATCCATTTGTCTATTTTTTTTAAAGGAATATAACCATGTAGTCTAAAGTGGCCTGAATTTCCAATATACCCTTGAGTGGGCTGGACCTCATAGAGTCCTCTTCCCTCAGCACTCTAACTGGTGAGATTGCAGGCATGAGCCTAGATGCCCTGCTTCTATCTCAAGAACAATAGCACTAACAGACTGACAGATTAATAGCCTGAAGGAGGACCAATTCTAGATTTTTGTCATTTATGTATTTACTAAAAGACTCCAGGATATAAATGGCAAATTTGTCATGAACCTCTTCTCAACCAAGTGAGGTACATTAACATTGTATCAGCAACAGAGGGGTGTGCAGAGAGGCATCAAGACAGATATTTATGTAAGTCGTGGGTTGGAGCTGAGGCTCTGTGGCAGACCGCTGGCCAAGGATGCACAACACCCTTGGTTCTAATGAATCAGACTGACACCATCTTAATGATAAAAGTGCCTCCATTATAAGGTCAGCACAAGTTCATTTCTGTTTGCTGCAACTTTCAAGTTGACCAGCTTTAACCTGTTTATGGAATTTGACATGCTCCCTACTCTACTGAGTTTGACTGACACCCTGATAAGATATGTTCTGCGAAATAATTTTGAAATGTTCAGCCAAGTTCCTATGTAACCAAATTTCCTCTGGAAATCTCCTGAGCCTTTGAAAACCCCATAGTCCTGCTGGATTTTGGCTATAGAAACCCTACCTTCTCCTGTGTTCATTGCTACTTTCTCAAACCCAGCTTTAGGGTGATAGCCCTGTCTAACAGAAAGTAAAGCTAACTTGATTCGACCAAATAATTTTGGAAATAGTCTTTACTCTCTTTCAGTGGGATTAGTAGTTCCATCCTCAGCATGGCACAAACCAGCCATGGAGGATCATGCCTGACATCTCAGTACTCATGAGGCAGCAGTGGCAGGCTCTGGAATTTGAGATCATCTTCAGCTACAACTGCTGAGTTTGAGGCCACAATGGGTTACATCAGAGCCTGTCTCAGCACAAATAAGCAATAAAAGCCAGTTGGAAGAGAAAGACTGGAAGCCTTTCCCCACCACACATGCAAGAGAGATGTGGGATAAAGGGAAATGATGGATGTTATTTAAATAACCTGTAAGGTATCAAGAGCCAGGGAGATGGTTCACAGGGAAAAGCACTCTTATTGTGGAAAGTATGAAGCCCTGATTTCAACATTGGATCTACTGAGTGTATCCTGACCCAGTCCCTGTGTCTTGCCTACCTGTAATGGCTATTCTTGGTTGTCAACTTGACCACATTTGGAATTAACTAACATGCAACAATGGAAGGCACATCTGTGAGGGGCATTTGCCTAATTTGAAGTAAGTAGATCTACTGCTAATCTAGGTCTTTGAGGTAGGAACACTCAGGCCTTTAATCTGGATCTTTAAGGTGGGTAGGCACACCTTTAATTTGGGTCACACCTTCTGCTAGAAGCCTATATAAGGACTAAGACAAATGAAGCTTTTACTCTTTCTCTGCTTGCACTCACCTTGCTAGCAAGTCAGTTTCTTCACTGAAATTAGAATCTACTTCTTTGGGATTCCAGTGGATACTGATTGCTGTGGATATCGCTATATGTAAATAAGCTCTGATTGGCCAGTAGCCAGACAGGAAGTATAGGCGGAACTAACAGAGAGGAGAATTGAGAAAGGAGGAAGGAAGAGAGACTGCCTGGAGCCGCCGCCAGGACAAGAAAGATGTAAAGTACCGGTAAGCCATGAGCCACGTGGCAAAGTAAAGATTAATAGAAATGGACTAAATATAAGAGTGAGAGCTAGACAATGACAGGCCTGAGCTAATGGCCAAGCAGTTTAAATAATGTAAGAGTCTGTGTGTTTATTTTATAAGTGGGCTCTGGGACTGGTGGGACTTGGTGGCGGGAGCTGGAGAGAAATTCTCCAGCTACAACTGATGACCAGCTGAGATATCCAGTCTTAGGGACTGAGCAATTCCTGGAGTATTGAACTTTCCAGTCACAGCCAATTATTGTTGGATAAGCTGGACTGCAGACTGTAAGTCTTTCCAATAAACCCCAAATATCTATTTTAGTTTTCATTCTATAAGCTCTGTTTCTCCAGAGAACTATAATACCAATTTTGGCATGAGAAGTAATTCTGGAACAGTGGCTCTCATCCTTTCTAATGTAGCAACCCTTTAATATAGCTCCTCATATTGTGGAGATCTCCAGTTATAAAAGTATTTTCATTGCTACTTCATAACTATAATTTTGACTGTATCATAATGTAAGTAATGTTTAGAGATAAAGATGTACTAAAGGAGTTGTGATCCACAGGTTGAGGACTGCTGTGAACAACATAAGTGTAAGGATCAGGAATAGGTTTTCAATTCACCAACAACTGTTATTGCCAAAGCCTCTGCAGTTACTGAAGCCTCTTCTGGGAGATTGGAGAGTACTGAACAAACATGGTGTGAACTATACTACAAACTTAAATGATATAAATGCATTTGATTATCCTGATTCACCAATTGTTAGTGGCAATGCATTTGGTGACTGTGGGGCCCACAGAGGCTCCCTAGTAAGGCCTTACTCAAGGTCAGAAAGTCTGAGCTTGCTTCACCCAATAGGGATGCATAATAGGATGATTTGGCCAAAGGTGTGGTTACCAGGTGTTTTGAAGTATCAACACTTGTTGGTACTTTATACCTCGACCTTGAAAGGGTTAGGTCTTTTGCCCCTCCCCTTGCTGATGTACAAAAGGCCCATCATGAATAAACTCAGGGTGACTGGTTATTGACCCAGGGCCCTCCCAAAGTTATCCTGTGTCTCTGTCTTTCTCTCCATCTACGTCTATATTTCTTCCTATTATTTCTCAATCCTCACTTCTCCCTCCAAGAACCCTTTGACAGGCCAGGGTAGGTCCCTGACAGGTGACACTGTGTATGAAACTTTCTACAGTTTGGGGAAAAATAAGGAAAGTGATGATGCTGATGCTGGTTGGTTGCTCTTAGCACCTCTGGAGAAACTGACAAAGTTTAGGGTTGAGCTCTGTGATAACATTAACCAACTTCTAGCTTCTTATAATACATGGAAGGACAACAATGAACTTGGTGAGAAAATTGACCAGCTCCAGCTTCATATAAACAGTTTAAAGTTTTCTAATTTTGCCCTGAAAGAGAACCTTCTTTCCAGAAGCCACAGAGCTGAGGTTGTGGAAAACCAAACTGATGCCCTCATTACAAGGCTCGCTGAAGTAGAGTGAAAATTCAAGTCTCAGCCATGGCATGCCCTACTGGTTAAAGTAAGGGCCCAATTTGATAAAGAATGAGAACCTGTAACATGGGAGGGGGATGTGTGGAAGGACCCCACTGAAGCACATGACTTTGAACACTCAGATTCTCAACTGAGAAATTTATCTAAACTGGAGAAATAGTACCCTTAGTCCCACCCCTTGAAATACTGACTTTTTCATTTTTGAATGAGGACATTAATCTTTCACTGTCTGCTAAAACATCAGTGACTTTCTCTGAAGGAAATGTTAGACAAAACAGTCCTGATGTCCCTCAGGGCCCACCAATACTTGCCCCTAGAACTATAACTGGACTCAATGCAAAGCGGATTCCTAGAAAATAAATAGATCTTGTGCACACCACTGAAGAGTTTAATAAATTTGCTAATTTATTCAAGCAGAAGTCTGAGGAATATATGTGGGAATGGATTTTAGGTGTGTGGGATAATGGTAGAAGGAACGTAAAACTAGATCAGGCTGAGTTTATTGATATGGGCCCTCTGAATGGAGAGTCTAGGTTTAATATGGAAACTCTCACAGTAAAAAAAAAAGTGTAAAAAGATTGTTTGAATGGTTGGTTGAAGCATTTGTCAAAAGATGGTGTACTCAAAAGGATTTGGAGATGCCAGACACCCTTGGTTTAGTGTCAATGAAGGGATATTAATTAAGGCTGAGGGAAATTGCAATGTTGGAGTGGGCACACAGTGTAAAACCTAATCCTCCATAAGGGAAAGGCCCAGATGACATGCCCTTTGCCAATCCTATAAGATGCAAAGTGGTGTAAGGGGCACCAGCACATTTGAAGCTTTTTTTTTTCACTTTTCATTGTGCTATACCTTAGGGTTGGAAACACTACTGATCAGTTGGATGAATTAAATGCAATAGGTTGAATTGGTTCCTGAGGTAGCAGGGGTCAGGAGGCAACACTGATTGACAAAGACAATGTGATCATAGCTATCACAATGGACAGCAGAGATAAAGTCCATACTGGCCCAACCTATAATGATCAGCACAGGCAAAGTGATTTTTTTTTCTTTTGGTACGACTCATATTGACCTTTTCTTACTGGCCAATCAATCATGGTATTCCCAGGTGTGAAATAGATAAGACACCAACTAAATTTGTTTGATCTGAATAAGCAGAAAAATTCTCTAACAAATGAAAGAAAAGCTGCATTGGACCATGCAAAGTGATTCTCAGCCTGGGAGAAAGTTTTAGATTTGAGACAGTTTGTAGACCTGGAACCCTAATAATGAAGGGATACCCAGATTCCCCTGAGGAAGGATCTTGATAAAATACCTAAGTGTTTTATTGTTACCCTTTCTCAAGTCCTTCCCAAAAAGAACCTATGGCCTTTTACAAGGGTAACTGTATACTGGGGGAAAGGAAACAATCAGACTTCTTGGAGTCTATTGGACACTGATTCTGGAAGATCCCAAGAAACATTGTGGCCCTCCAGTTAAAGGAGGGGCTTATAGAGGTCAAGTAATTGGATAAAATCACACTTACAGTAGATCCAGTTGTTGGGATTCCTGGTCATTCCCCCAGCTACATGACCACACATGCACAGTTCAGTAGCTAAGCAAGGGGCCTTACGTTCGACGTAATTCATGTGCTGCATGATCATGTAATTTGCATACAGCATGATCACTCAATCTATGCACATGCATGGTGTAGCTCCGTAAGCCCATATGCGCATGTGCAGGGGAATCCATAAGAAGTGGGACACAGACTTCTCCCCCTTCTTCTCCTTCTCCTCCCCGTCTTCTCTCTCTGCACGTGTTCCTCAAGCCTGGTCACACTCTCTTCTGTCCCTCTCTTCTCCTAATAAAGCTCTGATAGTGGGTTTTGTCATGCCTCGTGGCCTTTCTCGCATGGTAACAGCACCACTTAATGAATAACACAGCTCCGCCACATTAAAACCAACACCAGTGTTTCCCTAAACTCATCCTGTGGTTATTTTCCCAATCCCAGAATTGGGAAATTGGGATAGATACACTTAGAAATTGGCTTTGCTTCTCTGACCTGTTGAATAAGGACTATTATGGTTGAAAATGACAAGTGGAAGTCTTTAGAGTTGCCTCTTCTAGCTGCACTCCACTGGGCTACACCTGGCCTGGGCACCAGAGAGTGGCACCTAGCTCTAACCCATCTTTTGTTTAGCAGACAACTTTTGTTTCTCTTGCTGCCCTCTATGTGAATCCTGTATGGGAGTCTCCCAAGGATACAAAGGCCTATGCAAAACTTGGTTCAGGAAACCTGGAAAACTGTGGTCCCTGATGAATCAAGGAATTTGCACTTGGCATTGTATTTTGGGGAGCTCCTTTCAGGTTGTTTTGAACATATGAAAATCAACTGGCTAAACTGTAAATATAGAGAAAAATAAAAATGCTCTGGGAGAAGGGAAAGTTTTCAGTCCTTAGAGACTGGATCTCCCTGCAGCCAAGAAAGGCTAAATTCATTCTTAAGGTGCCTCTGAGTTTTCTCTCCACGGATCTGCATTAACCCACACACCTATGCCACAACACTTCTTTTCGTGACAGCCTTTGACAAAGAAAATAGTGATTCAAAATTAGTATTGCATCCCAGAAGGAATTGCAGAAGTTAGTTCCATCATGAAGAACTTGAAAAATGCTGGGTGGTGGTTCCCACCACAACTACATCTCCCTTTAACTCTTCTATCTGGACAGTGCTGAAGACAGATGTATAATGAAAAATGACAATTGACTATCAAAAACTCAATCAGGTAGTGACTCCAACTGCAGCTGCTGTACCAGATATGGTGTCCTTACTTGTGTTGATATTCCAACCTGCCCCTTGGGGCTGCCCTGCGTCCTTAAAAAGCCTCTTCTTAAAGAAAAACTCCACCCCTTTCTCTCCATTCCCATGAGGTGTGCACCCCTCAACCTCCCCTCTCTCTTTCCCTCTCTCTTTCTCTCTTCTCTCCCTCTTTCCTATCTTCTCTTTGTCTCTCTATTATAATAAACCATTTCTGTGCAGATGTAGCGTCTGGGTTGTGAATGTCCACCTGTTGCCCCACTGCCATGCCTGCATGGAGTGGGTCACCCGCCAGCCCACCACTGCATCTGCCCAGCATGTCAGCATGTTTCCCTGCACTCACAGGATACCCCCTCCCCCTGCATAATAATTATGACAACTTGATCACATGAACACATTTCCTGGTGAATTATAAACAGCTATTGATCTATCAAGTGCTTTTTTTCTCAGTGTCTGTCCATAATGACCACCAGTGGCAGTTTGCTTTCAGTTGTCAAGGCCAGCAGGATAGCTTTGCTGTTTTACTTCAACAATATGTTACCTCTTCAGTCCTGTGTCATAACTTAGCTAGAAGGGATATTGATTGTGTATCTATTGCATAAAATATCAAATTGCTGCACTATATTTGATGGGCCAAGTGACCAGGAAGTAGTAACCTCATTGAATTCATTGGTAACACATACGTGAATCAGAGGATGGGACATAAATCCAATCAAAATTCAAGGGCCTTCTACCTCAGTGAAATTCCTAGGAGTTCCCTGGTGTGTGACATGAAGAGATATTTCATCTAAGGTGAAGGATAAGTTATTTCATCTTGCTCTTCCCACAACCAAGAAAGCCTTTTTGTTTATTGGGCCTATTTGGATTCTGAAGACAGCACATTCCTCACTTGGGTTTGTTTCTATGGTACCTCTACTAAGTGACATGGAAAGCATCTACAATTGTGTGTGGCCTGGAACAGGAGAAGGTTCAGGCTACTCTGCTGGCTGCTACACCACTTGAACCATATGATCCAGCAGACCCGATGGCACTTGCAGTGGCAGATTGTGATACTGTTTGGAGCCTTTGGATGTCCCCTATAAGTGAATCAAAGACGACTCTTTGGGATTTCTGAACAAGGTTCTACCATCATCTTCAGACAACTGTTCTCCTTTTGAGAGACAGTTTGGGACTGCTCTTGTGCCTTAGTAGAAACTGAACATTTGAAAATGTGCCATGAAGTTACCATGCAACCTGGGCTGCCTATCATGAGCCTGCAGCAATCTATTATCAAATAAATCATCATGCCTTTAGGTTCGAACTTGTTAATACAGTTAAATGAAAATTAAAACCTTAGTAGCCTTGTGAGGCACTTCTACCCACTTTGAAATGCAGCTTCCAAATGGCATCATCTGCAACAGTCACTTAATCACATCAAGGGACTGCCTTCTTTGCTTCCATCAGACCTGATCTAAGGTTTCCCAGGTTTTCTGAGAGAACTGGGTAGGGAGAGAAACAAGGGATAAGGCCATGCACTCAGAGAAAAGATAGAGACTTAAACCTTAACATGGAGGCATCGAATTGTTTAATTTCATCTTAGATGAGTTAGGGAAGGGTATATTAAGGAAGTGTATTGCCAAGCCAGAGGGACTGAATCCACCCTATTTCTGGGAAATGTTTTCTTCCTTTGGTCTCTCTCTCTCTCTCTCTCTCTCTCTCTCTCTCTCTCTCTCTCTCTCTCAATTTCTTTCACTCTCTGTCTTTTCTTCTAGAGCTCTTTCTACTTAGGTTATATTCCTTTCATGGTTTATATTGCACTCACCACCCTCAATCTCTTATATTCAAACACTTGATGTAACAGTAGGAGGCATATCCTTGTGGGAGTAGGTGTGTCCTTGTTTGTTAACATGTGTCACTGTAGGCAGGATTCGAGTTTTCAACAGCCCAGACCAAAACAAGTGTTTCTTTCTGCCTGCCTGTGTATCAGGATATAAGACTCAGATGCTGCTATTCATGATGATAGTAGACTAATCCTCTGTCACTCGAAGCAAGCCTCATAAGAATCACTTTGGTCATAATGTTTCTTCACAGCAATAGAAAAGTCACTAAGACAGGTTGTCTGTATAATATTTGATGTATTATCTCTCTGTATTGTGCCCATGTCCAATGACATTGAGTAAGGCTTATTAAAAAGGAATGGACTATCCTGGCAAAACATATAGTCCATGGTATGATTATTACTGATGACTCCTGCAGGACCATAGTGAAAAAGAGCAATAATAGGAGCAGAAATTAATGAAACCTGTGTGGTTTGAAATGTAAACAACACTGGGTAGTTTCAGAGGGTCATGTGCTGAAACAGAGGCTGTAATTACCAGGGAGGTTAGGGCCATTAGAGACCAGGTACCTCCTCTTCCTTAGAAATGTAGAAAAGTTGTTGTAAGGGAACTGCCCACCCATCCAAGCATTTAACTATGGGAGGTAAAGGAAGGTGATTCGTAGTCCGAAAAACAAACTTCACGCAGACCATTCTGCTGCTCTGTTCCAGTGGGGCAAGGTCCGTTTAAAGCTAGAACCTCGTGTGGTGATATTATCTATGCGCTACTTTTTTCTTGAAAGAAGAAAAATGAAATGTTTAATGGTCCAAGCACGAGTGAGGAGACTCTGAGAGTTCATTGCATGAATACATGATGATGAAGCCTGGGTTGCATTTCGAGACCAAAACATGCTGAGATACCCAAGCTTTGAGACTCTGCGTAGAAGAGAATAGCGGAGAGAAGAGAAAATAGAATAGCTGCATGAAGTTAGTGGAAGTAGCAAAGAGAGAGCTAGCTGTCTGAGAAGTTGCAGTGAGAAAAAGCCATCTGAGCCCTTTGAAACTGAGGCCCCAGGTGTCTGAGACAGAGCTGCAGGGTTTGTGTGCCCTGTAGGGTTTCAGTTTTGCCTTGGTCCAATATTCCCTTACTTCTTTGAAAGGGAAATGTATATTCTGTGCCATTGTGTATTGGGCATACATAATTTGTGTTTTGATTTTACAAGATGGCACATTCAAAATATTGCCTTGATTTTTCAGAAGAAACTTTGGACATTAGAACAGTGGTGAGACTGTTACGTAATACGGAGAACTTTGAAGTTCTGCTGCATGCCAATCTCTGCAGGTCTGAGACAGATCTGTGCTTGGGGTGGAAGCCAGAGATGGGAACCACCGAGCTGTGTCCCTTCACAACACTCTGTCCCTAAGGGAGCTGCTCCTGTCACTCCAGCCTCACTAGCCAATCAGGGCTCCAGATAGACTGCCTGACAGAATGGGGCAGGCACTTCCGGTCCGCCATGCTGCAGGGAGGCTCTGTGGTTCCTTGTGCAGCGCTGTGACCCGCTGCCGGGAGCTGTGAAGAGAGCGGGGCGAGCTCGGAATCCGCCATGGTGAGCGAGGGGCCGCCGTCCGCACGGGGAGGAGCCGTGGGAGGTGGTGTGGGGTTCCGGGGCTGCGGGAACCGGCGTCCGGACGCAGCGGCCTGTGAGGTCACGTGAGGTCCCTGAGGATCCTGCTGTCGCTGTGGCCTCTGAATAACTTCCAGCTGCGGCTGCGGCTGCACTTAACGTGGGCTTGGGTGAACTGTGTGAAGATTTGTCCTGATTTCCCACGTCAATATGCAGGGCGCGCGCATGCGCAGCTTTCATCTTTGCTGTGGAAGGCAGTTAACTCGCAGAGTCCTGGTCTCTCTAGTGTCTTCTAGAAGTTCTGCACTTGTCACTGAACATTCAGGTGTAGGTAGATCTGTCCCCTGTTAATTCTGTGCAGGGTGTAAATTCTGTGTCATTAACACATTTGCATGTAGATGACAGGGTGGTCCAGTCACGTGTAGTAAGGCCATTCTTTCTGGGTTTCCTGGCCTCGTGTGTCAAAATTGACTCTATATTAATTGTGTCTTTATTTCTAAGTTTTGTCTTAGTTTTTCTTGATCTCTTTATTCTATCCCAAATAGTACATAGAAAGTTCTAGGCCAGTTACTGCTGCACAGTGAGAGCCTGAAAGGACTAAGCAGACACCATAACAGGCTGCTCAGTCTTCTCTCAGAGATCAGGCCTCAATTTCAGTTTCCTGAGACTTGAGCAAGCAGTTTCTGGGAGGGCTATGACATAGTCCTTGCAGTAGCTCCCTTTCTGCATGTACTCTGACCCTGACCGCTCAAGGTTCAGCCAGTTTTTTACTGTCAAGGACCCCTCACCAACTTAAGAGCAACGTGCATGGGGTCAATGTGAACGTGTGAGGCCAGCCAGCCTCCATGGCAGCTCAAGGACAGTGCCTGGGCCACTGAGTCAGTTCCCACAGTCAGTATGTGTAAGGCCAGCCAGCCCCCATGGCAGCTCAAGGACAAAGCCTGGGACTTGTCCAGGCCTGCCCCAAAATGAAAACTGTAATGTAACCCCCAACCAGTAAATTCAAATATTACATACCCTCACGCAGTCATAAGATGCAAAGTCTTATACCACCCAGCTTGCAGTTTTTCCCTTTAAAAAATCCCTCATCCTGAGAACTCAGGGCCATTCTCCTCCACCTGCTAGTCAGATTGTTGGACACGGACCAAACCTGGGCTTGCTTTGCTATCAATAAACCCCTTTGTGCTTGCATCAGATATCGGCTCTGTGGTGGTGGTGGTGTTGGGGGGGGGGGGGGGTCTTGAGACATGGGCCCATCTCAGGAAACCTTAAAGAAAAGTATGTCTGTGTACTTTGTTTTGAGTCACATTCTCTCTGCCTGATAAAGGTCATGGAATTAAATTTGAGTTTCCTGCAAAAGCAGTATGTTCTTAACACCTGAGCCATCTCTTCAGCCAAAAATCCAAGTATTACATTTCTGTGACTTTGAAACATTTTTACTTTTTCAAACATTTAAAAGTTGATTCTTTAATCAGTATGAAAGCATTCAAATAATTATGAGGATCAACTTAATATGCCAGACTTTGTTGACTCCCCAAGGTGGGGGGGCAGGAGAAGGGGAGAGAGGGGGAACTGGGATTGGTATGTAAAAATGAAAAAAAAATTTAATTAAAAAAACGAAAAAAGAAAAATAAATTCATATGATACACTAGTAAAATAACATTCAAGAGGGTACTCTACCTAGAACAAAACTTTCTTTTTGTCAGCTCCATTACATTGAGACTAGGTCTCACTGCATAGTCCTAGCTGGCCTTGAATTCAAGATCTTTCTGCCTCTTTCAATCTAGGATTAAAGGCCTAAGCTACTATACCTGGCCATATTTATAACATTTATGTAACATTTACATAAACTATCATAAGCTGATAGGTTAATAAGAAAAACAATTGCCTTCTAGATCTCAAGTAAACTGCCTTCACAGCATGCTTTTTTAACATTGTCTGGAGCTTTCCCCATAGCTTTTATTTCAGTTTCTGTTAAGCTTTACTTGTTCATTTTATTTTTTGTTTGTGCATGACTCCATAAATGTATATGGTTGCTACTTCTCTCTGAGGCCAGAAAAAGGTTGGATTTATTGGAGTTATAGGCATGTAAGCCAACTGACCTGTGTATGGGACACCAGACTCAGGTCCTCTGCAAGAGCAGCACAGTCTTAAAAGCTGATCCTCCCCTGCAGGCCCTGCAGGTTTCTGAAGCTAATGAGCCAGTACCCTGAGAAGATGGTTTTAACTTTACTTTTCTAATGACATAAACCTAGCAGTCAAATAGCACCCACTCAATGCTATTTGATACTCTCAAAAAGATCAAGAGTCACTATAGAATTCTTGATCATAGTCATCTTGGTTATCTTCATGTTCACAAGTATGATGGTGTAAATAAACACAAGCTTATGCTTTGAAATTGCCAGATGTCTGTTGTGTTTAATTTTGAAGATACTGACCTCAGCAGGGTCATCTGGGAAAAGAGAGCCATCTTCAGCCACCAATAACCTGCTTTCTGGTCTTTTTAGCAATTGCTTACAAGTTGTGGCAGTAGTACCACATGCAGCTCAGGCCCATCCATGAACTGTCAATAACTGTCCAGCCATTATATAATCACCATTAGCATGTGACTCCACCTTCTATTTTCCAAGTTCAGGTAGAAATGAGTAGCCATTTTTAGTCTGGATTCAGATAGCTCTAGTTCCTTTTTTACCTCTCAAGATAGTATGTGAGTACTGTTAATGCCATCTCTCCTTCTAGAGTTTTAAATAAATTGGTTAGTGCGTAATTAGGCATTAGACATTTTGGTTTTGCTGAAATAGCACTGGAAATACCAAGCACAGCTCATGCAGCTGGGAAAGAATTGGTAAGTGAATTTCTTTTTCCTGCCATGCCCTAGCTTGCTTAGGATGTAAAGTTAGCATTTTCATAGGTTCTCATAAGTCCTCACTAGGAAATGGAGGGAATTTATGATTGGATATATTATCAAATTCCTCACCCTGTGATTCAGGGACATTCTTAGGAAATGGAGGATAGGTATTTAAAGGAGGTTCCAATAAGGAAGCTGAGGGAACTGTCACCACCTTGTAACTGGTGATGTTTTTACTTGACCTATGTTATCTTTTAGTTGTAATAATGCTGATTGGCATATTCTGCTCATTGATCATGAGGCTGTGCTCTCAGGAATGTAAAATGATATAGAGAGGAACTGTAGGAGAAAATGCAGGAATGTCCTGGTGGTTAGTCTATCTTGTACACTGCGCTTCTAAGTAACAAGTGTGGCCCACCATGCTCCTGAATATTCCCCAAAGTCAGAACATTGAATTATAAACTAGCATGGGTAGTCAGTAGCTGGCCCGCTGACCTGTCTACACTCTCCACGTCTCCTTTTATATGCTACTTCTGCATAGAGATCTGGTGGGTTGTATGACTGCTCACTTTTCAACCCAAGGTGATGTGCTAACCAATTATAGTCAATAGACTTCCACTGTATAAGTAGTTGCTCATGTGAAGTAAAGTAGATGATGTTCCATGAAACCATCCCTGGAGTGGTTCTTCTCTATGCCCTTTCCTGACCCATGGGTATTGTGGCCTTGTTGGGGGACACACAGGTAATAACTGTAACAGCAACTTGGCACCCAACATGGGTGATCTGTTTTTTCTTTTTTCTTTCAGGAAGGGTCTTACTGATTCATCCTCGCTTGCCTGAAACTTATGATGTAAAGCAGGTTCATCTCTTCCTCCCCAGTGCTAATATTAAAAGTGCATGTCACTGTGCCCAGCCTCAGTGTTTACTATTAAAATGTCACTACCTGGAGGATGGAGCTTGGTAAGGAAAAAACATGCAAGGCTAACCTCAGCTATTTACTGAACTTGAGGCCAACCTGAGCTACTTGAGACTATTTCCTCCCCAAACAAAAACAGCTATGTGCACTCATGCATAGTGTAATACCAGGACTCAGGAGGCAGAGACATAGGAGGAAGCAAATTTAACCTAATGTTTGCATAGTTCTATTCCAACCAGGTCTAAATAGGGAAACCTTGTCCCCTCAGCAAAACAGCAATAGATGTCATAACCCATGAAAATAGACTACCTACAAGTGGTTAAAGTGCTTGCTTCTGAGCCTGATGATTTGAGTTCAGTCCCCAGGACCCACATGATGGAAAAAATGACTCTCACAAGTTGTTCTCTTACTTCCACATGTGTGCAGCACTTCAGACACCATGCATGGAAGACAGGGTGCTGGGAATGTAGGTCATGGGTAGAACACCTGACCAAGCATGTGAAAGCTTTGGGTCCCATCCTAGCACCTCAGAAAAACATCTTGCTTAAGTCAGGATTCCTCTTTGCTGTCCCTGATCTTCTGCACCTCCCTGTGCAGTCCATGCTAGTCTGGATGCTAGGATTACAGGCATATGCCACCTAGTCGGCTTGATATATTATGTAAAAATCTCTAAAGAGTTGCAGTAAAGACTTCTTAATCAAACTAACAGCAGAATGCATTTACACTCCTCTTGCCCCAGGAGTTCAATCCAGCAGGGCATAGGCTCTGGCAGCTCCTTTCTGTTCTCTCCAACTTCAGAGGTTACTAATTCAGGTTTCTATTTAATCCAATTAAGGTGAATCATCAATGTACTGGATAGTTTTCTGTCAACTTGACACAAGCTAGAGTCATTTGAGAGGAGAGAGCCTCTATTGAGAAAACGCTCCCGTAAGATCTAGATGTAGGCAAGCCTGGAAGATATTTTTTTAATTAGTGATTAATTGGGAAATGCCCAGCCCATTGTGGATGGTGCCACCCATGGGCTGGTGGTCCTAGGTTTTATAAGAAAGCAGGCTGAGCAAGCCATGGTGAACAGGCCAGGGGGCAGCACCTTCCATGGCCTCTGCATCAGCTCCTGCTTCCTGGTTCCCACCCTGCTTGAGTTCCTGTCATGCCTTCCTTCCTGAGCATGGGGAGCAGGAGCCTTTGTGTGGAAACATGCTTATTGTTGACCTCACCGTGCAGAGAGCATAGCTCTACTGCTTTTATTGTCTCCATGGAAGGCAGATTTGCTGACTAGCTGAGCCCTAGTTTCTCTATTATCTTCTCAAAGTTCTGAACTTCCCACTTAACACAGGTGTAGGATCCCACTGGAATTAATTTTGTACAGATCTTAAAATCTGTGTTATTAATACATATCATAAATGCCACCATGTTCCATTCACATGTGTTAGTAAGGCCATACTTACTGTATATTCTAGTCTCATTGGTTAACACTGACTATATTTTAATTGTTTTCTTATGTCTCTTTGGTCTGGTGTTCTATTGATCTCTTTATTCTTCCCCAGACAGTAAATCTTTCTGGTAGTTAGTGTTCAAAGTTTTGAAGTCAAATGTTGTCACTGTCTGTGCTGTTTATTCAATCTTACGTTGATCTCGTTTTCATTCTTGATGACCTTTTGCCATCAGTTTTCTGTTGTTGATGGCATAAATTATTAGATTTTTATTGGATTTTATTGAATCTCTGGCTGAAATTCTCAATTTTTGTAATATTCTATTGACATAATAGCCAAAAAGGCAGCAAAGCACAAGGTTGCTTTCTTATCAAGGTTGGCTCAGCTCCCTGCTTGGACTTTCCCATCCTCCGTCAGACACATATCCCAGTGGGATCCACACTTCTCAAAGTTTAAATGTGCATTATTAAACCCTTTTCTTTAAAAAGACAGTTTAGTTAGATTAGCATGAATATAGGAGGAGATGGTACCTATGGCCTAGGCAGGTAGATCCCATGTTGCAAAGGAATAGAGAAAAGAATACTGTGATTTCAGTCAGAGAAAGTTGAGTCCATCCATATATCTTACCATTCATATTATAACTGGAAGCCAAGCATTGTCTTCCAGGTGTTTTACCTCCTCAGCCCCCAGACACAAGATGTTGCTTGACCCATTTTTCCCAGTAGAGTATGGTCTGGGCTGTGATCAGATGGATCTGTGACTCTCCGTGTTGGCTGGAATTTAAGACCTTCAGAATCCAACTTGCTAAACTAGTGAAATTGAATTTGAAGCCTTAGTAGCCTTGTGAGGCACTTCTACCCCAATTAGAAATGCAGCTTCCAGATGGCATCATATACAGCAGTCACACTGAAGACATGAAGAGACTGCCTTCACTGCTTCCAGCAGACCTGATCCAAGGTTTCCTGGGTTCTCCAAGGGAACTTGGTAGAGAGGGAAACAAGGCATAATGCAATGCACTCAGAGAAAAGATAGGGACTTAAACCTAAGTTTGGAGGTCTTATGTTGTTTAGTCTTTTCTTAGATAATGTAGGAAAGGTTATATTGATAAAGCCTATAACCAGGCAAGAAGTACAGGCCCACCCCCAATTTGGGTAAATATTTTCTTCCTTTTAGTTCTCTCTCTCCCCACTTGCCCATCCTCCACCCCTTCCCTTTCCCTCTCCCTCCCCATTGTTCTCACTCCCTGTTTTTTCTTCAATTTATTTCACTCTTTTCTTTTAGAGTTCTTTCTACTTAGGTTACATTTCTTTCATGGTTTATATTTGCCTCAGGCTCTTATCTTTGAATGTTCGGTCCTCAGTTAGTAGAACTAATTGTGTCAAATTAGGAGGTATGCCCTTGTGGGAGTAGGTGAGTCTTGTTTGTTAAGGTGAAACTATAGGTGGGCTTTGAAGTTTCAAAAGCCCAAGTGAAGAAAGTGTTTCTTTCTGCTTGTATATCTGTGTATCAGGATGTTAGTCTCAGCACCATGCATGCCTACCTTGATGCTGCCATTCATGATGATAATGAACTAATCCTCTGTCTGTGTAATCACGCCCCCATTTAAAAACCTTGCATTGTAACAGTCACCTTGGTCATAGTGTTTCTTCACAGCAATGGACCAGTAACTAAGATAGATATTTTTGTGTAATATTTTGGTGTATTGTCTGTATGTATTCTTCTCATAACTTGTGAAAATGAGTAAAGCTAAATTAAATAGTCATGGACTGTCTTAACAACATTTAGTCTGTTGTATGGTCATTACTGATGACTCATGCAGATCTATAGAGGAAAAGAGCAACAATAGGGAAAGAAATTCATGAAACCTGTGTGTTTTGGTAGGAAAAACAGCACTAGGTGGTTTCAGATGACAGTCCTGGATTCTTCCTCTGTGCTTTCAGTTCAGCGCTGTTGCAGCCATCTGTTTGGCAGACTCAAGGCCCCAGTGAGGAGACTGATTGTTAATTGTTTGAAGATGTGAAAATGAAGACTGGGTTGCATTTTGAGACCACTAGATGTTGAGATTCCCAAGCTCTGAGACATTGTCATGAATATCTGGATGTAGGATGTGGAAGAAGCAAGAGAGAGATGTGTGAAATGTGTCAAAGAGAAGGAGCCATCTAAGCCTTTTAAAACTATAGCCCCACGTGTCTAACACAGAGCAGCAGGATTTGGTGTTTGCTCTGCGTTTCAGTCTCATATTGGTCCAGTCTTTCCTTACTTCTTTGAAAAGGAAATGTGTATATTGTGCCATTGTTTGTTGGGTAGATATAATGTGCATACTCTGCCATTGTGTGTTGGGTAGTTTTTTTATTTCACAAGTTAACACATTCTGGAGACTGCCTTTAGTGTCAGAAGGAACTTTTTACATTCTAACAATGTTGGGACTGTTACAGAATATGGATATCTTTGTGGTTAGACTAATTTTGTATTTTGCATTATGGATTGAGTATGAAGCTATCATGACCTGTGTCAATACATGGTAGGTTGAATGAAAACTCTCCCCAAGTACAAAGATGTGTTTGACACCTGTGGGTTGTAGTTTTCATAGGGGTGCATATGTTACCTCTAGGATGAGCAGTCTTTCCAGAGTATGTTAGTATTTGGGGATAGGTGTTGAGTGTTTATACCCATGACCACACTTGTCTTCTTTCTGTGGTTGAAGCTGAGCAGTCCCCTTCCTTCTCATGCAGCCACGCCATTACCATCATAACAGACTCCATCCCTAAATAATGTAAGATAAAATAGATGCAATTGCTTTTTCTTGCTAAGCCATTTTTCTGCCCTGATGTTTTTATTTTTATGTATTTGATGATAGAATTAGGTTTTTGTATATGTGAAAATTTGCTTTTGTGCTGAGCTTTACCCACTTCTTTACTTTTAAACTCTGGCAGAAAGTATCATTGTTGACCACCAGGATGACATACATTCATGGCAATACTGATCTCCTGCATCATTACATTGCAGATGTGTAACTTTATCCATATAGTTATGCATGTTTTAATTTGTTTTTAGTTTTTGAAATGTGTGCATGGGTCTTTTGCATGAGTGTGTGTGTGTGTGTGTGTGTGTGTGTGTGTGTGTGTGCGTGTGTGTGTGTTTACTGTGTGTGTGCCTGGTGTTCACTGAAGTCAGAAGAGAGCACTGAATTCTCTTGAACTGGAGTTACAAATTGTTGGGACCTCAAGTGAGTACTGGGGATTGATTCAGGTCCTCAAAAGTAGCAGGTGATCTTAACTGTTGACCCATCTTTATACTGTATTAGGTTTAGTTTGTTGTTTGATTGTTTTAATTTATTAGCATCAACTTTTACTCACTAATGTTTTTGAGAAACCTTTTGATCTGTCAGTCACTCATTAAAAATGCATTTCTTCAATATGAATATTATATTACCCTTAGAGTTTAGGTGAGGCACTCCATTTTTCTGAAAGACAAGTACATTTATGAAGTGGATTTTTAACTCATTGGTGGAATTTAGTGTGAGCCCTGAGTGCTCTCTTTTTTGTCTTTGTTTGTTTGAGACAGGGTCTCACTATGTATCTTTGGCTCTCCTGGAAATCTTTATCCAGACCAGACTGGCCTGGAAATCATGAAGATTTACTTGTCTCTGCCTCCTGAGTTTTGTCATTAAAAGTGTGCACCATCATACCCATCTTGTCCATCCTTTTATGATGTCAGTAATTTTGATACAATTTAGTTGATGTTTACACAATACTATTGCTCTGTTTGCATGTTTCTCTCTATATGTAAGTTAGCATTTTTCTTGGAATGTCATATACTGTTCAGAGGGCCCAGAAATGATAGTCATGGTCCTCCTTTTCTGTTTCCTTCTAAAATGATTTGGTGATTGCATTTGAAATTCTGTTGAGCACACAGAATTATGTAAATATATTCACAATGAAGTATACATTTGAAATGTATTCAATCTCAACATTTCTATTACATATGTATATGGGGTATTTTAGGATGCAGTGACCTATGAGGATGTGCATGTGAACTTCACTCAGGAAGAGTGGGCTTTGCTGGATTCTTCCCAGAAGAGTCTCTACAAAGATGTGATGCTGGAAACCTATGAGAACCTCATCTCTATAGGTAAGAATGTGAGCTTTCTGTCACATTTTAGCTTAAGGGGACAAGCCTTTCTTGGAGATTGGTGTTCCACTGTGATTTCAACTCAAATTTTGCATAATTTTCAATAATATATCATAAATTTTTGGTACTATATTTTAGGCTACAAATGGGAAGACCAGAATATTGAAGAACATTGTCAAAGTTCTAGAAGACATGGAAGGTAATTTTCATCTGCAAGGAGATACATTTATGCCTTTGAAGAAATTTTAATATGCCCTGATATTTAATGAAAAACAACAGTGTAAATAATTATAGCTTTGTGATGATTATTAAATTCCTGCAACATTATGTACTTCTGTTTCAGGTAGCATGATCTGTTTGCAATGCAGTCCTCTAAGAAACAAAACAAGGAAACAATGCCTTAACAAATGTCACCATATTAATCATAGCCCTGTTGTAGAATTATCCATCCATACAGTTTCATTCCATTCAAGTATTGAAAAGGCATTCATATTCATTAGGGGATTTGGGTGTGTCTAAGACCTTTTATAAGCAAATAGTGCATAGTAAAGCTATTGTTACTCATATACTTGTAGTGATTTATCATAGTTTAGTGAGAAGGGAAGTTTGTAACAATCAAGAAGCATGTTGTGGTGGAGAGACCTTAATCGACGAGGAATGAAAAGTTAAACTGTGAATGCAATGTGAAAACCTTTTGTTTGTAATCGTTGCTTTAATAGGTATATCGCCTGTCATTCTAGATATAAGCCATGTGAGCATAAGGGATATGGAAAGAAGCAATGTACCTCTCTCTCTCCCAGAAAAATTGGAAGATATGTAGTATTTCCCACTATGAGAAGACATGGTGATCGTGATTTAAATGTACAATTAATTGGATTTCCAATTAGTTCATTGGGAATATATCAACATACTTACACTGGGGGAAAACCTTATGATGACAAGAAATATGGAAATTCTTCAACCTGCCCTGGTTCAGATTGCACATGTAATGTGACTCACACTTCAGGAAAATGTTTTGAATGTGATCAGTGTCGTAAAGCTCTGAGTTTTTCTAGTTCTCTTCAAAGAGGAGAAATAACTCACATAGAAAAAGGATGCTGTAAATGTGAGCCATGTACTAAAGACTTGAACCATCACAGGTATATACAAACATGTAGAAGATCTGATAATGAAGAAGAACCCTATGAATGTAAACAATGGGATAAAACATTTAGATCTGATTCCTCTTTACATTTACATGAAAGAATTCCTTTGAAAATAAAACACTATGAATATAATCAAGGTGATAAAGCCTTTGCATATCATAGTTGTCTTCAATATGGATGTCATCAGTGTGGAAAGGCCTTTCAATGTCACAATTATCTTCAAACACATGAAACAACTCATACTGGAGAGAAACCCTGTGAATGTAATCAATTTGGCAAAGCCATTGCAAGTACTGGTGATTTTTACAGGCATGAAAGAATTCATACGGGCAGGAAACTGTATCAGTGTAATCAATGTGGTAAAGCCTTTGCACAGAAGAGTAATCTTCTCAGGCATGAAAGAAGTCATACTGGAGAGAAACCCTATGTTTGTTATCAGTGTGGTAAAGCCTTTGCAGATAACAGCAGTCTTCACAAGCATGAAAGAAATCATACTGGAGAGAAACCCTATGAATGTAATCAATGTGGTAAAGCCTTTGCAAATTCCAGTAATCTTAAACAACATGTAAGAAATCATACTGGAGAGAAGCCCTATGAATGTAATCAATGTGGTAAAGCCTTTGCATATCCTAGTAGTATTCAAAGGCATGAAAGAAGTCATACTGGAGAGAAACCCTATGAATGTAATCAATGTGGTAAAGCCTTTGCACAAAAGATTAATCTTCACAAGCATGAAAGAAGTCATACTGGAGAGAAACCCTATGTTTGTAATCAATGTGATAAAGCCTTTGCAGATAGCAGTACTCTTCAAAAGCATGTACGAAGTCATACTGGAGAGAAACCATATTTATGTAATCTATGTGGTAAAGCCTTTGCACAGAAGTGTCATCTTCTCAGTCATGAAAAAATTCATACTGGAGAGAAACCCTATGAATGTAATCAATGTGGTAAAGCCTTTGCAGAGAAAAGTCATCTTCACAGGCATGAAAGAAGTCACACTGGGGAGAATTCCTATGAATGTAGTCAATGTGGTAAAGCTTTTGCATATAACAGTCATCTTCACAGACATGAAAGAATACATACTAGAGAAAAATCCCATGAACATAAGAGGTAAAACTTTGTACATCAGGCAGAGACAAAATCATTTTGGAGATGCCAGTACCATGGGGTATCCACCAAGACCGTCAGCAGTGGTAAAGTGGAACCAGTAAGAGCCTAGAAGAAAAGTTGTGGGAACTGCCAAGGGTGGAGCCAGAGAAGCCCTGAAGATTGGGAGTGGATCCCAGTCATTAGTAGTGGAGTTATTTATACTGTTAGAGTTTGGTTTTTTTTCCTTCTTTCGGAATGTGACTGACCTAATTCATCCCTTTTGAAGAGAGAAGGTATTTAACTTAATTTTGATATTTTTACAAAAGCCATAGTTGAAAGACTTTGAACTTTTAAAAGAGATTTTGGATTTATTGTGAGATTGAATATTTTTAAGGAAAAATTTTTAATGTGTTTGAATTTGTAAAGATTATAGGACTTTTATTAAAGTTATTTATGTTTTTAATGTGAGATCTTGGGAATGAATAAGAAAGGAAGGGTTGTGGCTTAGTAGTGATGTTTGTGTGTCAAGTTTGACAAATGGTCAGTTGTACTGGCTAGTTTTATGTCAATTTCACACTAGAGTTGTCTGAAAGGAGGAAAACTCAAGAAAATGCTTCCATAAGATCCAGGTATAAGGCATTTTTTTAAAAAAAATAATGATTGATTGGTAAAGGTCCTGGGATCTATAAGAAAGCAGGTTGAGCAAGGCATGGGAAGCAAGCCACTAAGAAGCACCCCTCCATGGCCTCTGCATCAGCTCCTGCCTCCCAAGTTCCTGCCCTGCTTGAGTTCTTGTCCTGACTTCCTTCAGTGATGAACAGCAATGCTTAAATGTAAACCAAATAAACCCTTTTCTGCCCATCTTGCTTTTTGGTCATGGTGTTTCATTACCAAAGTTCTAACTAAGACATCCTGTCTCCAAAAATTAATAAAAAGGGGTTTTGGACAGATGGCTCAGCAATTAAGCACACTGGCTATTCTTCCAGAGGACAGTTTCAATTCCCAGCACCCACATGAAAATTCACAACTGTCTGTAAGTCCTGTTCCATGTTACCCAACACTTTCACACAGTCTTACATACAAACAAAACACCAATGCATGTAAAATAAACTATTAAAAAAAAGACTTTATCAAATTATGAAACTTAATATAGTTTGGACTCTATTCAAGTAAATCTTTTGTTTTCTTCATTCTGTGTTTATAATTACATTAAGAAGCAATTTTCTGAGTCCATTCACAGAAGGATAGAAATCATTCAATTCTTCAATGACCAAATAGTAGAGAATTTCATCACCATTAAGTGATAGAAGACAGAAACATTAGTGTTGTAGCTTCACCTTCTACATTATAATGACATATTGGCGAGTTGGGGATTTGACTCAATAATAAAGCTGCTGTTGGGTACCCAAATTTGGTTCCTAGCACCCACATCAGATGGCTCAGAACTACTTTTAAAGCTTTGTCCTGGAGATCTGATGCACTCTGCTGACTTACTTGGGCACCAGGTATCAAATGGTGCAGATATATATGTATTTGTGTGTATGTGCATGTGCAAGTGTGCATGACTCCATATTTTTAAAAGCTTTCTTCATGTATATGTTATGTTTTTTCCTAAAATTAAAATAAATTTAGATATATATTGTCAGAACATGGTCCTGAATGAAAACATTCTACATGATTATGTTAACACTCCCAGAAGTCAAGTCCAGAAGTCTTGTGACCTTGCTTTCTTCAAAACATGAAATTGGAATGTTTTTGTGCTCTTCCCAGGTGTAGCAGATAGGTGTGAGTTGACTTCAGATTACTCATTATTGCTTGCTGTTCTTATTCGATTAAATGTTTCAACTAACCTTTATATGACTGTATGGAAAAGCGTGTTTTTGTCATACATCACTTGTTTTTTTATTATTGTATACAGCTTGAACTCATGAGAACTTTACTCATGACCTTTCTTAACCTGTCAAGTATAAATTGTATGGGACACTGAATAAAGTTGGCTATCATGCCATAGTCCTCCTCATTTATTGGCTCCATTCTCCCAAGTCCCACCATCTTTAGAGTGGTGAAAAGTGGCACTTGAACAGAAACTGGAAGTTGGCTGCAAGTTAAAGAGAAGACCCTTAGTAAAGGAGAGATGAGTGAGAATAATGGGGCAGAAATGAGGAGCGGGATGGGGGTGGGGGGTAGGTTCCTTATGTTGACCTAGTGCATCATTTTTTTTTAAAGAATGGAGCATACTACTAACATTAAAATCACAATTATTAGATTGCTTGAAAATTGATTAGGATTATAACTTCTGGTTTCCAGAAGACAGAATTTTAGATGAAGTATGGACAGAGCCCAAAATGATAGTGAAAAGGCGTATAAACAAGGAAAAGATCCCTGTTCAATTTTGTGTCCTTTGTTCATTAACATGGACTATTATCAAACTAAGGAAGACAAGGAGGATATTAATCATGAAAGACTCACTATGAATTTTTTCAATGACTATAAACTTCATGATCAAACTTTTAATTAGTAAAAGAGGCACAAAGGTGATTTTCCTTGTTCAGGCAAAATCAAAAGTAAAAATATCACCTATGTGTGTGCTGAGGACAGCTCCCTCAGTTACTTCACTGGAGCCTACTTTATATACATATACTCCATTTTCTGAAAATGACCCTGAAGGATAGGATGAGTAATTTACTGATCAATCTAATCTTCAATTCTCTGTATTTTGGTGAAGACTTAGGAGAGCCTATTAAAAAGTTGATTTTATTTACCAATTCCTTATGGGCCTCATGAGGTGTAATTGGTATTTCTAGTGCAGCTTCAGCAAAATTGAGATGTTTAAATGTTAGAGAATTGTATGAATCTCAAATATTATTAAGGACCAGCCTTCATATTCTTCCCAGGGGCTCAGAAGAGAAGCTATTAACGGTGAGAATTATTTTTGGGAAAAAGAATCTATGTACACTGTGCTCTTTGTCTACTTTATTCCTGTAGGATAAAATCCTATCTACACAGCTTCAGTTCTGCTCTCATGCCTAGCTCCTTTCTTGCCTTATTTCTCTCTACATTTATCTGCTGTCCCCACAAAGTTCTATCTTAATTCTCTTATCTTAGTTCTGCCCCACCTTTGTCTTTCTCATCTTGTTCTTACCCATCTTGTTCTTCCCCATCTAGCTCTTCCTCATCTTCCATCTCATTCTAGTTCTCTAGTCTAAATCCTTTCCAGTCAAAATCCTCAAAAATCCTCCCTAAGACTCTGAGGTTTGCAGTGATATACCCATGTAATGACAGTGCTCTAGCCAAATCAAGGTCACGAGGCTTGAATTCTTACAGGGTCATAAAGAGTTTTCCTTAGGCAGTGACCATCAGGCTTTCTTTTACAACCCAAAAAGGGAGTGGTAAGGGAGGAGGTCAACTGAGAGCTAAAATCAGTTAATATATCAGAAAAAGGGGATTTATGTGCTCAAACTACATTCCTAGAAGTGGTTAGGTAAAAACGTTAGGCATCTGTAATGTTAGTAAGGCTGTATAAGAAAGGGGGTCTCAGCTTAAATTGCACAAGAAATAAAGCTATCTGCCTGACTTAGGAGATAAGTATTGTTTCCTTAGTTCAGGAGATCATTTGGCCTTGGATGCTTGATAGGTATTTTAGATAAATACACTGTTAGGAGTTCTTGGAAGCACACATAGCATACAAGAAAATCACTGTAGGAACCAGCATATATGTATATATATATATATATATATATATATATATATATATGTGTGTGTGTGTGTGTGTGTGTGTGTGTGTGTGTGTGTATGTGTATGTGTATATATATATGTATATATATGTATGTGTGTGTGTGTGCATGTGTGCTAAAATATCACCAAGATTTCTTAAGCCATGGCTTCAGAAAAGTCCTTGACCTTTTCAAATAGTAGCTTTTGTGATAGTAGCTGGATCCCATTACATTTTCCTGCAGCTTGTAGCATATGGACTTTAAAATCATTTGCAGACTAATATGGAAAGATAGGAAATCTTTATCCAGCTGGCAAGAGAGGGGTTTTCTCATATGACCTGAATTTGTGATTACAAAAGTTGTCCAAACCTCTCCTCTTCCACAGGCAGATATTTATTTTATTAATGGATCAGGAAGGATTTCTAGTCCAGATATTCATCAATCTATCAATACTTCTTTTTCCTGAGCTCAACAGTTGGGACTGGCTGTTTTGATTCATGTATTACAGTTAATTTATAAACCTTTAAATATTGTTTCAGATTCTGCTTATGTTGTTGAAATATTTCCAGCAATAGGAACTACTTTAATTTTAACTGCAGTTTCTGTTAAGCTTCCATTACTACAGGAACTAAAACATCTGGCAAAACCCATAGACATCCTTTATTTATTATTCATACTTGGGCATATTCCAGCCTGCCTGTTTTTATTGCAGAGGGAAATAAACCGATGCATTAATCTGCCCAATTTTTATTTCTCCAGAACAGGAACATCTACACCTACACACTACTGCTAATATACTTCATGTACAGTGTCCCATCCTACTTAGAGTAGTGGGATAAATTGTTCAGGAATGTCCTATTTATGTTCCTTTACACTGTCAGTCATACAGGTGGAGTTAATCACAGAGGTAAAAATACTAATGAATTATGTTAAATGGCTTTCACTCACTTTGCTCTTGAACCTTGGATGTCATAACAGCATGTGTTCATTTGTACGTGTTCTACATTTCTGTGGGCCAGACCTCAATCCTCAGAGAACACTTCTACAAACAAACTTTTGCTATTAAGTGAGTGCCAACTTTTATACAACTTACACTAGAACAGTATATACTAATTTTAAAAAACTACACCCCTTCCCCCTGGGCTCCACATTCCATCCCACAACTCTGGAAGACTTCTGCTTTACCACAGAACAGGCTTGTTCTATAGACTCCAAGTAAAACACCTCCCACTATCCACTAATACTCACTTAAAGCCCATCCAACAGAACCCTGCTCTCCTGGGCTCCATATTCTGGGCCAAAACTTGGGCAGAAGACCTGCTTTCCTGGAGGCCATGCCAGTACTAGGAATCCCAGGTAAGATATCACCTACTGCCAGTTAAGACCCCCAAGAGCCCACCCAACAGCCCCCAAATGCACACATTCCCCTGGGCTCCATATCCCAGCCTACAATTTTGACAGAAGGTTTTTGCCTTACCAGAGGCCATGCCTTACTAGGAACCCTAGAGGCCACACAAGTACTTGAAACCACAGAGGCAACATTGGCACACAAGAGCCCAGAGGCCATGCAAGATGCAAAAACTTCAGTGGAGACACCCCACTGGATCTGCCACCAGAACCCAAGACCACTCAGGCCAGAAGACCAGAGAGGAAACAGAAACCAATGGGAAAACATCCAAAAATATCCATCTAACAAAGATAAAATCAGAAATCAGCACCTTAACCTATAATAACCCCAAACCTAGATGACTAATCAAAAACAGCCACATCAATATGGTACCACCAGAGTCCAACTATCCTGCAACAGCAAGTCCTGGATTCCAACACAGCTGAAGCAAAAGAATATGACCTTAAATTCAATCTTATGAAGATGATAGAAGTCTTTAAAGAGGAAATTAATAAATCCCTTAAAGAAATCCAGGAAAATACAAACAAACAGGTGAAGGTAATGAATAAAACTGTTCAAGTCCTGAAAATGGAAATAGAAGCAATAAAGAAAACCAAGTGAGGGAATCCTGGAGATGGAAAATCTGGGAAAACAAACAGTAACTACAGGCACAAGCATCACCAACAGAATACAAGAGATAGAAGAGATATCAGGTATAAAAGATACAATAGAAGAAATTGATACATCAGTCAAAGAAAATGTTAAATCTAAAATGTTCCTAACATAAAACATCCAGGAATCTGGAACACTGAAAGGACCAAACCTAAAACTTAATAGGAATAGAAGAAGAATCCTAAGTCAAAGACCCAGAAATCATTTTCAATAAAAGCATAGAACAAAATTTCTCAACTAAAGGAAGAGATGCCTATAAACATACAAGAAGCTTACAAAACACCAAGTAGATTGCACCAGAAAAGAAAGTCTGTCTGGCACATAATGATTAAAACACTAAATTACAGAACAAAGAATATTAAAAGCTGAAAGAGAAAGGAGCCAAGTAACATATAAGGGCCGACTTATTAAAATTATACCTGACTTCTCAACTGAGGCTCTAAGAGCCAGATGGACCTGGATAGATGTCTTACGAGATCTAAGAGATCACAGATGCCAGCCTAGACTGTTGTACCCAGCAAAACTTTCCATCAACTAGATGGAGAAAACAAGATACTCTATGACAAAACCAAATTTAACAATATCTATCCACAAATCCATTCCTACAGAATGATACTAGAAGGAAAACTCCAACACAAAGAGGTTAGTGACACCCAAGAAAACACATAAAATAAATGATTTCACAACATCAAAATGAAAAGAAGGGACACACACACACACACACACACACACACACACACACACACACACTACCTCCATCACTACCAACATCAAAATGACAAGAATTAACAATCACTGCTCCTTAAAATTTTTTTTCAGTATCAATGAACTCAATTCCCTAATAAAAGGTCACAGGCTATCAAAATACATGTGAAAAGAGGCTCCATTATTTTGCTGCACACAGGAAACACACCTCACCTCAAAGATGGACATTACCTCAGAGTAAAAGGTTGGAAAAAGGTTTTTCATACCATCACCCAAGAAGCAAGCTGGTGCAGCCATTCTAATATCTAGCAAAATAGATTTCCAAACAAAATAATCAAAATGGATGGAAAGGGATACTTCATACTCATCAAAGGGATAATCCACCAAGATATCTCAATTCTGAACATCTATACCCTAAATGCATGGGCACCCACATTTGTAAAAGAAGCATTACTAAAGCTTAAATCACACATCAAATCCTACACATTCATAGTGGAAATTTCAGTGTCTCACTCTCACCAATGGACAAGTTACCCAGACATAAACTAAACAGAAAAGTCATAGAATAAACAGACATTATGACTCAAATGGGCCTAACATATCTATGGAACATTTGCCTCAAAGAAAAAAGAATATACCTTTTTCTCAGCACCTCATGGAACCTTCTCTGAAGTTATACTCAGCTACAAAGCAAGTCTCAATAGATAATTTGAACTAAAAATTTGAAATAAGCTTTGTATCTTAAGACATCACCATGTTCAGCAGGGAGGAGCTTGGACCTGCCTCAGCTGAGTGGGCCAGGCTCTGCTGAATCCCCATGGGAGAAACCTTGATTTTGAAAATGTGGGGATGAGGGGTGGCTTGGGAGGGAAGGCTGGGGGTGGGAAGAGGGAAGAGGTGGGATCTGTGGTTGGTATGTAAAGTGAATAGAAAATTTCTTAATAAAAAAATGAGGAAAAAAAGAGATCACCATGGATCAAAGTTGGACTTCAACAACAACTGAAGCAACAGAAAGTCTACAAACTTGTGGACACTGAGCAACTCTCTACTGAGTTGCCACTGGCTCAATGAAGAAATAAATAAAGACTTCCAGGAATTCAATGAAAATAAATGCACAACAACCCAAATTTATGGAATATAATAAAAGAGGATGCCAAGAGGAAAGTTCATAGCACTAAGTGCCTTCATAAGAGAATTAGAGAAATCCCACATTGGCGACTTAACAGAACACCTGTAAGTGCTAGAACAAAAAGAAGCAAATACACTCAAGAGGAATAGATGACAGGAAATAATCAAACTTAAGGCCAAAGTCAATAAACAGAAACATGAGAACAATACAAAGAATCAATGAAACAAAGTGTTGGTTCTTTGAGAAAAATCAACAAGATAGACCAACCCTTATCTAAATTAAAATGCACAGAGAGAATACTCAAATTAACAAAATCAGAAAAGAAAGGGGAGCACAACACTAGACACTGAGGAAATTCAAAGAATCATTAGGTCATACTTCAAACACTTGTACTCTACAAAATTGGAAAATCTAAAAGAACTGGTTACCATTTACCAAAGTAAAATCAAAATCAAATGAACAACTTAAATAGAACTATAACCCCTAAGGAAATAGAAGCAATCATTAAAAATCTCTGAACCAAAAAAGCCCAGGTCCCAAATGGTTTTAGTGCAGAATTCTACCATACCTTCAGAGAAAAGCTAATACCAATAGTTCCATAAAATAAATTATTCCATAACATAAAAAAGAAGGAACATTGCCAAATTCATGTTATGAGGCCACAGTCACCCTGATACGCAAACCATATAGAGACTCAAAACAAAAAAAAGAATTACCCTCATGAACATTGATGCAAAAAAACTCAATAAAATACCCACAAGCCAAATCCAAGAACACATCAAAAATATCATCCATCATGATCAAGTCAGCTTCATCCCAGAGATACAGGGATAGTTCAACATATGAGAATCTGTCAATGTAATCCATCATATAGACCACCTGAAATAAAAAATACCACATACTCATCTAATTATATGCTAAAAAGGCCTTTGACAAAATCCAACACCTCTTCATGATAAAAGTCTTTGAGATCAGAGATACAAGGGACATACCTAACTAAACATAATAAAGGTAATATACAGCAAGCCTATAGCCAACCTAAAATTAAATGGAGAGAAATGTAAAACAATTCCACTAAAATCAGGGACAAGACAAAGCTGTCCACTCTCTATATATCTATTCAATGTAGTACTTGAAATTTTAGCCAGAGCAATAGGACAACAAAAGGAGATCAAGAAGATACAAATTGGAAAGGAAGAAGTCCAAGTATTACTATGTGCAGATGACATGATAGTATACATAGTCAATCCCAAATATTCTACCAGGGAACTCCTACAGCTGATAAACACTTTCAGTGAAATGGTTAAATACAAAATAAACTAAAAAAAAATCAGTAGCCCTCCTATATACAATTGACAATCAGACTGAGAAAGAAATCAGGGAAAGCACATTCTTCACAATAGCTACAAATAGTATAAAATACCTTGGTGTTACTCTAACCAAGCAAGTGAAAGACATGTATGACAAGAACTTCAAGTCTTTAAAGAAAGAAATTGGAGAAGATATTGGAAGATGGAAAGATTCCCCCATGCTCATGGATAGGTATGATTAACGCAGTAATAATGGCAATCTTACCAAAAGCAATCTACATATTCAATGCAATCCCCATCAAAATTCCAACAGAGTTTTTTACAGACCTTTAAAGAACAATACTCAACTTCAAAAACCCATGATAGCTAAAACAATCCTCTACAAGAAATGAACTTCCAGAGGTATCACCATCTTTGATTTCAAGCTGTGTAGTACAGAGCAATAGTAATAAAACCTGCATTGTGCCAGGTGGTGGTGACACATGCCTTTAATCCCAGCACTTGGGAGGCAGAGGCAGGTGGATCTCTGTGAGTTCAAGGCCAGTCTGGTCTACAGATCGAGTTCCAGGACAGGCTCCAAAACTACACAGAGAAACCCTGTCTCTAAAAAAACAAAAACAGAAACAAAAAAAAAAAAAAACCTGCATAGTACTGGCATTAAAACAGACATGTTGATTAATGGAATTGACTCAAAGACCCAGAAGTAAATCCCCAAACCTATGGGCACTTGATTTTTGATAAAGAAGCCAAAATTATTCAATGGAAAAATAAAGCATTTCAACAAATGGTGCTGGTTTAACCAAATGTCAGTATGTCGACTACAAGTAGATCCATATCTATGACCCTGCACAAAACTCAAGTCCAAGTGGATCAAAGACCTCAAAATAAAGGCAGATAAACTGAACCTGATAGAAGAGAAAGCCTTGAATGCATTGGCACAGGCGACAACTTCCTGAACAGAACACCAACAGTGAAAACACTAAGATCAACAAATAATAAATGATACCTCATAAAACTGAAAACCTTTTATAAGGCAAAGGACACTGTCAAAAGAACAAAATGGCAGCCTACAGAATGGAAGAAGATCTTCACCAACTCCACATCTGACAGAGGGCTGATATCTAAAATGTATAAAGAGCTCCAGAAACTACCACATAATATAATTTAAAATGGGGTATAGATCTAAACAGAAGATTCTCAACAGAAGAATCTCAAATGGCCAAGGAGCCCTTAAAGAAATGTTCAACATTCTTATCCTTCAGGAAAATGTAAATTAAAATGATTCAAATTTCATATTGCATCTGTCAGAATGGCTTAGATCAAAAATACAAATGGCAGCTCATGCTGGGAGGATGTGGAGCAACAGGAACATTCCTCAATTGCTGGTGGGAGTACAAACTTGTACAGCTACTTTGGAAGTCAGTGTGGCAGTTTCTCAGAAAATTGGTAATCGATCTACCTCAAGACCCAGCTATACAACTCTTAGGAATGAACCCAAAGAATGCTCAATCACACCACAAGGACATTTGCTCAACTATGTTCATAGCAACTTTATTCATAACAGCCAGAAAGTGAATATGACATAGATGTCCCTTAACAGAAGAATGAATAAAGAAGAGGTGGTACATTCACACAATACAATATTACTCAGCTGTCAAAAACAATGACATCATGAACTTTCAGGCCAATGGATGGAACTAGAAGAGATTATCCTGAATGAGATAACCCAGACACAGAAACACAAACATGGCATGTACTCACTGGTAAGTGGATATTAGCTATAAAGTAAAAATAACCTGGGCTGGAGGGGTGGCTCAACACTTAAAAGTACTGACTGCTCTTCTAGAGGTCCTGAGTTCAATTCCCAGCAACCACATGGTGACTCACAACCACCTGTAATGAGATCTGGTGACCTCTTATGGCCTGCAGGAACACATGCAGGCAGAACACTGTATACATAATAAATAAATAATAAATTTTAAAAAACATGTTATAATCCAGAGACCCAGAGAAGTTAGGTAACAAGGTGGGCTCAAGTGAGGGGGGGGACACATGAATCTCACTGTGAAGGAAAAATAGAATTAACATCACTAGTGGAAGGGGGAAGGGGTCTGCACAGGGATGGGGATGGAAACAGAAGTGATTGGGTGTAAGTAGGATAGAGAAAGAGAGCCCTGGGAGAGACAACTGGAATCGAGAGCCATCTCTGGGATGAGCTAGAAACCTAGTGCAATGGAAACTCCTAGGAATCTATGAGGGTGACCCTAGCTAAGACCCCTAGTAATGAGGGATACAGAACCTGAACCAACCAGCTTTTGTGATCAGGCAAGACTTCCCGTGGATAGACTGACACATCAACCCAGCCATAAAATCTTAGACTTACAATGTGTTCTGCTTACAAGATATGCTGGGGTAAAAGTGGCACAGAAATTATGGGAGGGGCCAACCAATGACTGGTACAGCTTGAGACCCATACTGTGAGAGAAGCCCACTCCTGACACTGCCTGGAGGGCCAGGACCCAGAGACTGGATATCCCAGAGACCTAGAATAGAACCATGACTGCCAATAAAAAAAATCAATGAAATGATTCCTAATGATATTCTGCTATACTCATAGATTGATACCTAGCCAATTGTCATCAGAGAGGCTTCACCCAGCAAGAAACAGAAACATGCAGAGACCCACAGCCAAATATTAAGTAGAGCTTGGGAAATTCTGAGAAGAGGGGGAGGTAGGATTGTAGGAGCCAAAAGAGTCAAGGTAATTGCAAGAAAACCCACAAAATCAACTAACCTGGCCTCATAGTGGCCCACAGAAATTGAACTGCTGAAGAGGGAGCCTGAATAAGAATGACTAGGCCCAGTGCATATATGTTATAGTTGTGTAGCTTGGTCTTCTTCTAGGACTCACAACAATGGGAGCAGGTCTCTGATCTTACCTCCTTTTGGGACCCTTTCCTCCTATTGGGTTGCTTCATCCAGCCTTAATAGGAGTGGATGTACCTAGTTTTACTGCAACTTGATATGCTAAGGTGGGTTTGATATCCATGGGAAGCCTGCCCTATTCTATAGAGATATGGAGGAGGAGTGGATGGGGGGAGAGTGGAGTTGAAGGGACTGAAAGAAGATGCAGGGGAAACTGTGGTTAGGGTGTAATAGATAGATAGATAGATAGATAGATAGATAGATAGATAGATAGATAGATAGATAGACAGACAGACAGACAGACAGATAGATAGATAGATAGATAGATAGATAGATAGATAGATAGATAAAAATTTAAGAAGTATAAGTAATAGAGGATTAATCATATTACAGGCATTCCATATAATACTCAAGGAAGAATATAATTGAAAGATGACATAGAACACTAAAATAGCAATTATTAAAAAATAAGAAGGGGTACTGGAGAGATGGCCTTGAGGTTAAAAGTACTGACTACTCTTTCAGAAGACCCGGGTACAATTCCCAGTACCCATATGGCAGCTCGCAACTTTCCATTACTCCTGTTCCTGTGGATCCAATGCCGTCATACAGACATTCCTGCAGGCAAGACAGCAATGTACATAAAATACAAATAAATAAAAAAAAAGAGTTTGGATATGGTGATATTTTATTTGTATTAAAATGTTATTTGTATGTTAATAAATAAAGTTTCCCGGGGCTCAGAGCAATTAGCAAGCCATAGGAAAGCAGGGCAGTGGTGGCGTACGCTTGTAATCCCAGCACTTGGTAGGCAGAGCTAGGTAAGTCTCTGTGTGTTCAGGGATACAGCCAGTATTGGATACACATGCCTTTAATTTCAATACTAATCATAGAAAACCTGGAGGTCTATACAGACAGGCCGTGATGAGGCAGTCATGTGGTTGGGTTTACAACCAATGAGAAGGCAGGACAGGAACTCTATATAAAGACTTTAACACAGGGGTAGCTCTGGTTTGGAGAGGTAGGACCACCACAGGAGGAAGGGTAAGGTTTTAGCTCTTAATTCTTGCCTCTTGGCTTTCTTCTTTGCATTGGTTCTGTGTTTCTTATTTAAAAAGATGGCTGGTTACATCTACATTTGGTGCCCAACATGACAAGAATCCATTAAAAACCGCTTGGTTTGGCTTGGCGGCAGGTCCAGTTTCCGGCCTGGTCGGCCCGGCTCCCTAGCTCAGGCCCAGGTCTGACTGACCCACAACTAGAGCTACTTGCAACTGCTACAAATAACTCAGGCCTGCCCTGCCGAACAGGGCCCCTGCCTGTAAAGCCAAGGCTTGACTTGGCTCAAGTGGCTACAATTTCTTGCTCTCTCTCTCTCTCTCTCTCTCTCTCTCTCTCTCTCTCTCTCTCTTTCTCTCTCTCTCTCTTGATTCACACCTTGAACACCAGGTGGCTGTTTTGAAATTCCCTCGGATTTCTACTGTTCTACACAAACTTGGTAAGTCAATTAACATATCTATTTAAAAGAGAATTTTTTTCTACATTAAAAAAAGGGGCTTTATGTATACATTGGAAAAAAATGGGCTTTGTTTGAAATTTTAGGCACTGTGACAATGGAACAACTATATGAAAAGATTAATATTGATCGAATTATTCAATTTATTACTTTTCTTATCCTTATTTCACTATTTAAAAAGATAGTCAATGTAAGTGCCAGGAAAACAGTCTTAGAAAAACTTGTTAAACCTATAAAAATGAATTATAGAGAAATTCAAATTCAGACAGAAGAAATTAACAGTGAAGTTGTTTCAAAATTGGATCACAAGGTTACAGAAAGAAAGCCAGTTTTCACACAATCACCCTTAATTTATCCAGTAGCCATACAGCAGCTACCTGATGAAGAGAATGAACAAAATACCTGGATTCCAGTTAAAATGTTAGACTTACAAAGATTTAAGGAGGCAATAGCATCTTATGGCATGCATTCCCCATATGTAAAGCAAATGTTAAACACCTGGTCAACTTGTAATAGGATTATACCAAAGGACTGGCGGGAATTGGCACAGGCTGTTCTTGAACCCGGACAAAATCTCCAGTGGAAAATGTGGTTCAATAATGAGGCTAAAAATATAGAAAAACAATGGAGGGATAACAGAATACAAGTCTGCCAGGATCAGCTTATTGGAGAAGGCCAATATGCTTCAGTACAAACACAATGTTTATATGATGTCCAAACCCTAGTTCTATGTTGAACAGCAGCCTTGAATGCATGGGACAGAGTTGAGGAACCAGGAAAAAAAACTGAGTCATTTACAAAGGTTATACAGGGCCCCAAAGAATCTTTCACAGATTTCTTACAAAGATTGACTTCAGCAGTACAGAGAATGGTCCCGAATTCAGAGGCTAGTCATATAATAATTGAATCTTTGGCCTTTGAGAACGCAAATGCAGCATGCAAAAGAATAATAAGGCCATTAAAGGCAAGATCTGCACCTTTGGAAGATTGGATTAGAGACAGGGTTAATGTTGAGGCTTATGATCATGCTATGTGGGTAGGAGAAGCAATTTCAAAACATTTGAGAAATGTTAGATGTTTTGGATGTGGAAAGCAAGGACATTTGAAAAGGGACTGTAAACACGTCATTCCTAGAAATAATGTTTCTTCAAGGAACAATGGCAACAGAATGCCCCTTCCTTCTGGAGTATGCAGAAGGTGTGGTAAGGGAAAACACTGGACCAACGAATGTAGATCAACAAGGGACAGACAGGGTAATCCTTTGCCTCAGGTTTCGGGAAACTCCCAGAGGGGCCTCAGACAGGCCCCCACAGTAAATCCAGTTCAAATCTTTTCTGCAGTTGTAGAGGAAACCCCTACTCAAAGCAACTAAATGCCTATTGGAATAAATCATTTTGGTTGGTCTGGTAGACATAGGTGCAGACATTACCATAATTGCACCAGAATTTTGGCATTCAACTTGGCCTTTATATATAACTCACATCCGATCCCATACTGGTCTGCCAGGCCCTCTAGCACAAGGCAATGATGAGATTGATAAATTATTGATAGGAAATGTGCTGGAGGCCTCAGAGTTTCATAAAAAACATCATGTCAATAGTAAAGGTTTAAAAAAGGATTTTTCCATAACCTGGCAACAAGCCAAAGAAATAGTAAAGAAATGTCCTACTTGTTCCTTCTACAATCAAACACCATTATCAGCAGGATGTAACCCAAAGGGTACTCAGAGGAATGAAATCTGGCAGATGGACGTGTTTCACTTTGCAGAATCTGGAAAGTTGAAATATGTACACCACACCATCGATACTTATTCAGGATTTCAATGGGCAACTGCTTTGAGTTCTGAAAAAGCTGATTTTTTAATCACTCATTTGCTAGAAGTTATGGCCATTATGGGTATACCTGCACAAATCAAAACTGATAATGCTCCATCATATGTCTCTGTTAAAATGAAACAGTTTTTTGCTTATTGTAATATAAACCATATTACAGTTATACCACATAATCCTACAGGTCAAGCAGTTATAGAAAGATCAAACAGAACTCTAAAGGATATGCTAAATAAACAAAAAGGAGTAACAAAAACCCCCAGAAATAGACTACATAATGCTCTATTAACTTTGAATTTTCTCAATGCCAATGAGAAAGGAACAATAGCTGCAGAGAGACATTGGATAATAGAAAAAAACCACAGAATTAAATCAACCTATATACTTTAAGGATGTGCTGACCTCAGAATGGAAACCAGGATATGTGTTACACTGGGGACGAGGTTTTGCTTTTATTTCTACAGGAGAAGATAAGCTGCGCGTACCATCAAAATTGATAAAGGTTCGATTTGAACAAGAGAGACCTCTTAATTAGAGGAGGTGATAGTTAATCAACTATCATGAACATCCAATTTAAACTAACTTACACCAGTAACACATGCCTTTTCATTTAATCAGATAATAACTTGCCAAAAAGGAACATCCCCAAAAAACCTTGGGGAAAGGTTTTTGTTTTTGTCTTTTAGGAGAATGAAGGTTAAGGAATTTGAAGAACACTGGACAAATGAGACAACTGAAGAAAAGGGACAAATCGTCTATCCTAAGAAACAGAGTGAAATGGCGTATGGGTATGTTACCTAAAAAAATTTTATGTCTTCCTAAATGTTTGTTTCTGCTTTTCTTTAAAGATTTAACACTATTTAACTTCTAATAGTCCCAGTTCAATTAAAATTTAAAGCTGACTTTGGAGTTGGAGAATGGCTCTCTCCTTCTTTAAACTCAAGCATGTTGTTAAAAGGAAAATGCAAACTCCCTGTATCATGCCAGAAGAAAAGAGCCATCTTCTGCTATGGGACAGGAGAAAAGCCAAATTAATTAAGGGACTATTCTATTACTAATCTTAACTCTTTGATTCTATTCTGATTCTTTAAACTTTTCTTAAAGTATGAATTTTATATCAAAATTTACAAGATTAATATATATAGATATATATACATTTTAAACTTTGTTAAGATATAAATGGTCATATAGAGTACTAACTAATTCTTAAAAAGTCACATATATAGTCTTTGTGTTCGAGTCTCTTATCAGTTTTTTGCAGGAAATCACGGCCAGGCCTAACATCAACTGAAGTCTCCAGGAAGAAGATGGGGCCCCACAACAACAACAATTCCATGTGGACAATAATAACATCACTAAGCTGACAAACATCATCTACAGATCAGCTTTGAACTACAAAGTGCTCAGAGCAATTTTGAGAGAGCTAGCTGAGATGATCCAGTCTCAAAGACTACTTGAATAAGGATTTGAGATAAACCCTGAACTTTGGCATTATACACAGACTGGATAATGAAGGATATATTTACCTTTCCTAGAATTTGACAATTAACCTAAAATTTTTCTTTCAGGATAAAGATACCTTCGCCCATACCCAGCAGGAAGCAATTTCAAGAATATGACGCCCACATTCCCAAAGAGGTGGTGTGGGGCGGTTGGGTTTTTTTTTGGTCTTTTAATGGGTTTTGGATCTGGGATAATTTTCATTGATTAGGGGGTTGGTTACAAGTTGTTGTCAAGGGTGAGGAAAAGGGCTAAGCAAAGGAGACTAGATTTAAGGTTCTTATAAAAGAAAGAAAGAAAGAAAGAAAGAAAGAAAGAAAGAAAGAAAGAAAGAAAGAAAGAAAGAAAGAAAGAAAAGAAAGAAAGAAAGAAAGAAAGAAAAGAAAAGAAAAATGTAAATACTTTACATTGGATTGGATTGTTTTATATTGTATACAAATTATATATATTGAAATTGATATTGTTAGAAAATGTTATATGTATATTTCTAATTGTACCGTTCATCTAACAATGTAATGCAATTTTCTGATCCTTGAATGTTATTACCAACTATTAGGATATAAAGAAATGAAAGTTAGTAGTTAGACATTATAATAGAACTTGTAGTTATATTAGGTATGTTTTCAAGATTGAGTAGATATATTTTAGATAGACAGGTTATCTTCAAACCCTTCAGAGATCTACAGAATATGGCATTTAAAATGTTTTAATAACTTAGAAAATTTTTCTTTTTTGTTATGACTATGAGACATGTCGGCTCCTGGCAGTACCAATCTACTTCAGAGAAAATATGGGCATTGAAAAAACTGCAATTGGAGTTAACTTTCATTGTGGCAAAAGTTAGCCACTGGACAACAAAGTATCCTCAAATCAACTGCTGACAAACAGGACAGACAGGACACGAAACAAAGGACTACTGATTCTTGTCAAAACAAGTGTGGTTATGGGTTTTCAAAAGGCATCTTCTGAGGCCAGGACAATATGGCACCATCCCTGAAGTGGTCTTCACAATCCGGGAAAGGTACAGTGCCCTTTTCTTCAAAGGCAGCTTAACAGGTAGTGGGCCGATGGCTTCTAATGTGCAATGGGAAGGTAGTTGAAACAGTTATTTTTGAAGAGTAATTAAGCTCACACCTCTCAACAGTAGAATGACATTTAATAGAGGGATGTGGAGAAGAACAGGATGCTGAAATGAAGCCACATACACACATAGCCAAGAAGAATGGACAGCTGAATTAAAAAACCATCAACAATTTCCAGAATTTAAAATCCTGAATCATGACATGACACTAGTGGAATTCAGGTGTTTCTGGTATATAGACTGCTCTCACTCAATGTGAGGTTGAACTGTTGACCTTGTGTACATCCTACTTCACAAATGAGTCTGTCAGATACGTTAAGCCTATAGGCTGAAGATGATGCTCCAACACTGCAGAGAAACCTCAGATGATTGTCCAGGCAGCTGACTGTTTCTGTCAACTCACAATTTCTTGAAGTTCCTTGCATGTACTTCCTGTTTTTATTTTTTGTTAGCTAATATTATTTCCTTCTTGGGTCTCTGAGGGAGTTGAAGATTAGTTAGTTATAGCTGAAGATTAATTAGGATAGAAAGTGAATTAGATACAATAGGATAGATAATGGAATTATTTTCTCTGAATTTGTCAAATACAAATTTATTTATTTGTATTTATTTATTTATTTATTTATTTATAGGTATTTATTACTTGTATATATTGTATATAGTTATTGTACTTTTGTATATAGTTTTTCTTATATTAGTTATATCTTTTTCTTTTTTTCCTTTTTATTAAAATAGAAAAGGGGAAATATGGTGATATTTTATTTATATTAAAATGTTATTTGCATGTTAATAAATAAAGTTGCCTGGGGGTCAGAGCTATTAGCAAGCCATAGAAAAGTAGGGCAGTGGTGGCATACGCTTGTAATCCCAGCACTTGGTAGGCAGAGCTGGGTAAGTCTCTGTGTGTTCAAGGATACAGCCATTATTGAATATACATGCCTTTAATCTCAATACCAATCATGGAAAACCTGGAGGCCTATACAGACAGGCCTTGAGGAGGCAGTCATGTGGTTGGGTTTACAACCAATGAGAAGGCAGGACAGGAACTCTATATAAAGACTTTAACACAGGGGTAGCTCTGGTTCGCAGAGGTAGGACCACTGCAGGAGAAAGGGTAAGGTTTTAGCTCTTAGCTCTGACCTCTTGGCTTTCTTCTTTGCATTGGTTCTGTGTTTCTTATTTAATAAGAAGGTTGGTTACATCTACACTCTTCAAATTGTTCCACACAATAGAAACAGAAGGAACATTACCAAAAATTTATGAGGCTTCAATTACTCTGATACCCAAACCACACAAAGATGCAACAAAAAATAGAGAATTACAGACCAAGCTCTCTCATGAACATTTATGCAAAAATACTAAATAAAATACTGGCAAACTGAATCCAGGAACACACCAATATAATCATCCACCATGATCCAATAGGCTTCATATAAATAAACTGAAAGAAAAAACCACATGGTCATCTCATTAGATGCTGAAAAAGCCTTTGACAAAATTCAACACACCTTTATGATAAAGGTCTTGCAGAGGTCAGGAATATAAGAAATATACCTAAACATAATAAGGCAATTTACAGTAAGCCAACAGTCAACATCAAATTAAAGGGAGAGAAACTCAAAGAGATTCCACTAAAATCAGGAACAAGACAAGGCTGTCCAAGGCTATCCACTCTCCCTATATTTATTCAATATAGTACTTGAAGTTCTAGCTAGAGCAATAAGACAACTAAAGGAGATCAAGGAGATACAAATTGGAAAGGAAGAAGTCAAATTTTTGATATTGGCAGATGATATGATAGTATATATAAATGACCCCAAAAATTCTACCTGGGAACTCCTACAACTGATAATCACCTTAAGTATTGTGACAGGGTACAAGATTAACACAAAAAAATTAGTAGTTCTCCTATATACAAATGATAAATGGGCCAAGAAAGAATTCAGAGAAACACCACCCTTTACAATAGCCACAAATAATATAACATACCTTGGAGTAACTCTAACCAAACAAGTAAAAGACCTGTATGAGAAGAACTTTAAGTCTTTGAAGAAAGAAATTGAAGAAGATATCAGAAAGTGGAAAATCTCCCATGCTCCTGGATAGGTAGAACCAACAAAATAAAAATGGCAATCTTACTAAAAACAATCTACAGATTCAGTGCAATCCCCATCAAAATCCCAACACAATTCTTCACAGAACTGGAAAGAACAATACTCAACTTCATATGGAAAAACAAAAAACCCAGGATAGCTAAAACATTCCTTTACAATAAAGTAACTTTTAGGGGCATCACAATCCCTGACATCAAGCTCTACTCTAGAGCTACAGTAATAAAAACAGCTTGATATTGACATAAAAACTGACATGTGGACTAATGAAATTGAATTGAAGACCCACATACCTATGAACACCTGACTTTTGACAAAGAAGCCAAAACGGTACAATGGAAAAAAGAAAGCATCTTCAACAAATGGTGCTGGCATAACTGGATGTCAACATGTAGAAGATTGCAAATAGATCTATATCTGTCACCATGCACAAAACTCAAGTCCAAATAGATCAAAACCGCAACATAAATCCAGCTACATTGAACCTGATAGAAGAAAAAGTGGGAAGTAGCCTTGAATGCATGTATTTCCTCAATTTATATCCCAATAAATTTCTTAATACTCCTTAAGCAGACTCCTGTAGATTTCTCATTTTATCTGGTGCCCAACCACGTGAATCTGAGCCCCACGTGCCCCTCCTGGGGCTACTTGAGTGACCAACCCTAATGCCTGTGGGCAGCTGCTGGTAAGTTTCACTGCCCTGCAGAGCCCACATGCAGCCCAAACCCCCACAGGAGCTGCCTGACCCCTGCTATTGTGACCACCTGCATACAGAAGTCATGCAGAGAGCCTGTAGGGCAGGCAGCTCACAGGGTGTGTAAGCCAGGCACTCCCACGCCAGTCGGCTCACAAGGCAGCAGTTCTTGTAACCACTGCCAGAACCATGCGTGGTCAGTGGTGAATAGAGCATCCTGTCACAGAGAAAGGTGCCCACACTAGGCGCCTTCCTAGTTCTGTGGCTGTAGCTGCTGGATCAGATCAAAGCCTTCAGCCTGATACAAGTGGCGCAGATCCCTCAGCAAAGCATACCTGCTTTGCAGTCTGAGCACATCAGTAGCGTTTCTCCCACTGCCCCCTGCCCCACTCTGAGAAGGCTCCAGTGGCTGCTGCGAGACCACTGTGGGAGTCACTGGTACATTCCACTTGGCTGCCAGCAACCAACTGCAAGTGTTAGTGCCCTTATTTTAAATCTGTCCCATGTAGTTGCTTAAGCTCACAGGTCAAACAACTTCAGAGCTTGAGTCAGAGTGAGGTACAGTGCTTCAGGACTTGCCTTGGTGCTACACCTGTGACACCTGCTGGCCAAATATTGCTACTACATCCAAAAATCATCACATAAACCAGCTATTTGTCCTACCAGGTTATTAAGAGCCTGGGGCACCTGGAGCACCTAGGATACTTAGGATAATCTCTCAAGGACCTTGTCTGAGGTAAATTACTTGATAATTTTACACCTTAAACTTATAAATAAATAAAAATTTTCTTTCCTTTACAAATTTTAAGTATTTATTACACCATGGCAGATAATACAATCATTCAGAAATTTAAAAACTTCTTTGTTTATATTATGGATGAAATTTTACAAGACATATATGACCTTCCTGGGACATATACAATTTTTGCCATAATGGCGATTAGCATAGTAATTCATTTCATATCATTATAAACTGGTTTAATAACAGCACCAAATATGAGACATTAATGGGACTGATACAGACTTTGCAAAGTGGTAATGAGAACTTAAATGAAAGGATTCATTCTTTGGAATCTGCTAATTTACCACATGAACTTCAGTCAACTAATAATATATGGACAACTAGATCTAATTCTGTGAAAATAAATGTGAAGATTTTTTGGGTAAAACATTAAGTCTGCAAGGCAATCTTAATGCCATACAGATAATTTCTAAGGAGAAATGATCATCATTAATTGATAGAATAAAATCTTTTGAATCATATATTTATTTTTATTAAGAAATTTTTTATTCATTTTACATACCAAACACAGATTCCCCCTCTCTTCCCTCCTCTATTCCTCCAGCCTTTCCCCCATGTACCCCTCAGCCTCTCCTCTGACAAGGTAAGACCTCCAATGGGGAGTCAACATAGCCTAGTACAGAATCATGTATTTATGATGAACATAAAAACATTTTTGATTCCATGAAGTCATCAGAATCATTTATGATACAAGAGGTACAGAATTTAGAAAAAGTCGTGGTTAATCAATTTCAAACTTTACAGGACTCTGTTAGAACTGATAATAAAACTGTTAATTTGCAGAAGGAGCAGGTTAGAGAGGTTATAACATTACCAGTGCCTTATAGAGTCAGAGATGACTTACCAAAAGTCACAAGCCATGATGTGTATCCTGTTACTGTTTATGAAAAACCAGCAACTGATAAATATCCTGAAAGGATAAATGGGAGTCTATATATATGAGAGATTTAAAGAACATCAAGGATGCTATAGTTACCTATGATATACATTCAACATATGTGAAACAGATGTTAAATGCATGGTCTTCTAGAAATACAATCGCACCAAATGACTGGAATCAACTAAAATCAGCTGTATTAAAATATAGCCAGCAATTACAATGGAAAAGCTGGTTAAAAGAAGAAGCTAAGGCCCTTGAGCAACAGGGTAAGATTAGAAGTTTTCAGATCTTCCAAGATCAAATTCTTGATGAGGGCTGTTTCACTGATATAGATGCACAATCTACCTTTGATGAACATACATTATCCATAATGCCATACAGCAGCCTTAAATGCTTGGGAAGATTCCAGAACCAGGGAAACCAACTGAGCTATATACCAAGGTCATGTAGGGGTCAAAAAACTGTTTACTGGTTTGTTTGTTTGTTTGTTTACAAAGTTTGACTAAAGCTGTAAACAACACAATATCAGATCAAGAAGTTAGATGAGTACCAAATCAATCTTTGGCTTTTGAAAATGCTCATATAGAATGAAAAAAGATAATTGCACCTTTAAAGATCAGACCAGAACCCATAGAAGAACAGATCCAACACACAATCAATGTTGAGTCTCTTAACTATGGTGATGAGGCTTGGATAGAAGAGGTAATTTCCAAAGGTATAAAGAGGCATCAAAGTGCCAAATGTATTAACTGTGGTAAAACAGGCAAACCAGAAACTGTACACAGGGCACTCCTACAAGCAATGCTTCTTCTAGAAATGACCCAAACAGGAGACCCAAGCTTCTGGATTATGCAAAAGATGTGGCAAAGACAGACATTCGACCAATGAATGCAGATCAACAAGAGACATATGAGGCAACCCTCTACCATTGGGAAATGTGTCAGGGGGCCTCTCACAGGCCCCAAAATCAAATGTGGTCCAGTCATTTCCAGTCAATGTGGAGGAAACTCCTTCCCAGGACAATTATACAATCCAGTGCCTAACGTAAAAGACCATACTGAACTGGATGATAGAACAGCATTGATAGATGGATCAAAAATTTTGAAAAACACCATAAAATAAATATGTTGACACACTTCCATAAATGAACAAAGACCAAAGCTTAGGGTATGAATTAATATTCTTATACTTGAAAGCTTAGTGGACACAGGTACAGATGTGACTATAATTAAAACAAAATCATGGCATCTGCATTGGCCTCTTCAAGAGGTAGATTCCAATTTTTAGGGATTTGAACCCTATCTCAGGTAAAACAAAGTACAAGATGGGTTGAATGCATAGGGCTAGAAGGACAGAGAGGAAAGCTGAAGCCATATGTGGCTAATGTAGCCATGAATCTTTGGGGCCGTGATACATTACAGCAATGGAATACCCAGATTAATATCCCTCTAACCTCAGAAGCAGACCATAGACCAATTCATGTTTCTGGGAATAATATTATTAGATACTATAAACTGCCACCAACTATTCAGGCTGTACATAAACAGAGCACAACCACTGTTGAACTCTCAGAGGTACCAATGGCCCTACCTTTAAAATGTCTAACTGATAAACCTGTCTGGGTTGGGCAATGCCTATGACACAAGAGAAACTACAAGCCTTAAAACAGCTGGTTAAGGAGCAGTTAAATGCTCAGCATATTGAAGAATCTTCCCACCTATGGGTTCCCTACAGAATGGGATGCCCTTACCCTCTCTATTACTTAAGGAATGGCCTATTATAGTTACTGACTTAAAAGACTGTTTTTTTAACCATACCTCTACAAGAAAAGGCTAGATAAAAATTTGCCTTCACAATACCTACTTATAATTCCTCGAGAGTCAATAGATATCAGTGGAAGTTTCTCCCATAGGAAATGTTAAATAGCCCCACCCTTTGCCAATATTTCATGCAAAAACCATTGGAAATAATTTGTGCACATATTCCACAATTTATAATTTATCATTATATGGATGATACCTTATTAGCTGATCTGAAACTAAATACTTTAGATAGTATGTCTGAAGAAGTAAAGAAAGATTTACCTCACTGGTGATTACAAATTGCTCCCCCCCAAAAAAAAATACAAAGAGGAGATTCTATTAATTACTTAGGATATAAGATAGACCTACAAAAAAAATAGACCCCAAAGGGTACAACTCAGGAGAGATTGATTGTAGACTCCTAATGATTTTCAAATATTGTTATGATGCATTTCCAACTTACAGACCATCATTGGAATACCTAAAGATGGACTAGTAAATTTGGCCAATATCCTAAAAGGGAACAAGGACTTAAATAATCCAAGAGAACTATCAGCTGAAGCTGAGACAGAATTGGACCTACCAGAAAAGAAAATGTGAGAGGCATGTGTGGATCATGTGAATCCAGAGCTTAACTGTATTCTGGTCATATTGCCCTCCAGACATTCCCCTAAAGGGATTTTCATGCAGAGAGAAGGTATTATATTGGAATGGATATTTCTACCACATAAACTGAGTAAGAAGTTAAAGACATATGTGGAAAAGATCTCTGACTTGATTTTAAAAGGAAAATTAGCACCTCATCAATTGACATGAATGGACCCAACAGAAATTGTAATACCCTTAACTAATGAGGAAATTTCCTCTTTGTGGAAAGACCATGAATATTGGCAAAGAGCCTGCAGTAATTTTGGGGAGAGATTAACAACTGTTATCCCAAAAGCAAGAGACTAGAATTCATAAAAAGAACTGAGTGAGGAAATCCTTCCTCACATTGTATGGCAAAAACCAAGCTCTGGAGTCCCCACATACTATACTGATGCAAATAAATCAGAAAAGGCAGGATATAAATCAGGAGACTTAAGTAAAGTGGTTCAAAGCCCTTACAATTCTCTACAAAAGGCAGAACTATATGCCATTCTTATGGTACTTATGGATTTCACAGAATCTCACAATATAGTTACTGACTCTCAATATGCAGAGAGTTGTTTTACATATTGAAACTGATGAATTTATTTCTGATAACACAGAATTAACTTCACTATTTATACAATTAGAGGAAATCATCAGAAATAGGGAACATCATATATATATATATAAAACCCACATCAGATCCCATACAGGCCTGCCAGGTCCTCTAACACAAGGTAATGATGAGACTGATCAGTTATTAATAGGTAATGTGCTGGAAGCCTCACAGTTTCATAAGAAACAACATGTAAATAGCAATAGTTTGAAAAGAGTCTTTTCCATCACTTGGCAACAATCCAAGAAAATCATTAAAAAAATGTCCTACTTGTTCCTTCTATAACCAAACTCCATTATCTGTAGGAAGTAATCCTAAAGGTTTACAAAGAAATGAAATTTGGCAGGTGGATGTGTTTCATTTTGCAGAATTTGGAAAATTAAAATATGTATACCATACCATTGACACCTACTCAGGACTTCAATGGGCAACTCCTATAAGTTCTGAAAAGGCTGATTCTATAATTACACACCTATCAGAAGTTATGGACATCATGGGAATACCTGTACAAATTAAGACTGACAATGCTCCAGCATATGTCTCAAGTAAAATGAAATAGTTTTTGCTTATTACAATATAAAGCATATTACAGGTATACCACACAATCCCACAGGCCAAGCAGTTATAGAAAGATCCAATCAAACCTTAAAGTATATGCTAAATAAACAGAAAGAGGTAACAATGATTCCTAGAAATAGATTGCATAATGTTTATTAACCATGAATTATCTTAATGCTGATGAGAAAGGGACAACAGCTGTGGAAAGATATTGGATAACAGAAAAAAACTCCTGAGCTAAACCAACCTGTCTACTTCAAAGATATGTTGACCTTGGAATGAAAAGCAGGATATGTCCTACATTGGAGAAGGGGTTTTGCTTTTGTTTCTGCAGAAGAAAAAAGCTATGGATGCTAACAAAATTAATAAAAACTATATTTGAACAGGAGAATTCCCTTGATGAGGAGTAGTGATAGCTCATCCACTGATGTGACAACTCTACAAGTTGTAAGAAAAGCTCAACAAACAAGGGTCAGGGCAGGGTTCTTTTTTGTCTTTACAGGATAAAAGAAATACCCATCTTCAAGAAATCAAAAGGCCTTGAACACCCACACATCTACAGGAGAAGGGAAGGACCTATTGGTATCAATATAATCTACAGGGTAATATCTCACTGCCTAACATCATTATCTCTTTAAGCTAACAAAAGTTGTGGTCCCAATTCAATTATAAATCAAGCTGGCTTTAGAGTTGGAATATGGTTCTCTCCTTCTCTAAACCCAAGCATGTTGCTAAAAGAAAAAATTAAAAGATTCTGTCTCATATCAGAAAAGCCAACTGGTATGGATAGAAAACCAATAATCTAGGGACCATTGTTGTCAAGATTCTATTTCTCTCAAAGTTTATTCTTGATTCCTTGGTATCCTTCCTCACATGTCATGTCATCCTAAAATTCAAACTTTCCATTTTGATATTAACAATGTTCAAGTTTTCCACAGTGAAAATTAAATCTTTCTAGTAGCAATCCTTGAAGTCTTCAGAAGGAAGATGGGGCTCCACAGTGATGACTCTACCTGGTCCATAATGATGCCATTGAAGCAAAAATCACCACTCAATGATCAGCTTTGGACTGAAAACTCTTCAGGACAGTTCCAAGATGAGATGGTCCATCATATTATGCTGCTAGCCAGAACTTCAGATAACCTTACCCATTACTCTGAGACTGGCTATAAACTTTCAGCAAGTCCTTTTGAGACTTAGCCATTTAGCTTTCTTACAGGATCCCACAGAGATACCATCACCCCCTAGACAGAAGCAAGCAATTTTAAGAAAATGACTCCCCTTCTCACAAAATGTTATATTTTCTTAGTGTTATGGGTAAGATGTAATAGGGTTGGCAGTGAAGCAAAAAAAGTTTAGACTCAAGATTCTCTTTCAGAAAAGAAAAAAGAGAGAATAGATAGGATAGGCTATTAAGGAAGATTATTGTATGTACTAGAAAATTGATTTAGCAAACTACCAGTCTTAGATAATTTGCACTGATATGGATTATTGTATATTGATACAAATTTAAACTATTTTTCTATTTCTATTTAAGATAATTTGTGTATTGATACAAACTCAAAACTATAATTGTCATATTGTACACATATTCCTACTCCTATTTGAAATATTTTGTATATTGATATATACTGATCCAAATATAAAATAATGTTTGTCATACTGTCTGTATGTTCTACCTCTGTTTAGGATATTTTGTATATTGATACATATTAAGGATATTGTTGTCATATTGCACTATACATTTCTACCTCTGTTTAAGATATTTTGTACATTGCCACAATTTTGAGGTCATTGTCCTTATACTGTACACCTGTTTTCAGATTGTTTACCTTGTTAATGTGAAGTCTTAGTACTTATTTAGGTAGATAAGACTTACAGATAAATAGTCACACATCTTTGTCATATCTATAGTTATGTTAGGTTTTCCAGATTTACAGAAAAATGTATTAGATGGATAGGTAATCTTCAAAAACTTCATAGACCTAGAGGATATGGCATTTAAATGTTTTGATAACTTAGAATTATGTTGGTATGAAAAACAATTGCTCCTGGCAGCACCAATCTACTCCCAAGAGAATGTTGGGCTTCAAAGACACTCCTTATGGAAGTTTGTCTTCTTCTTGGCAAAAAAATGGCCTGCTGGGAAAAGAACTGCCCTTGCTTTGACTGCTGACAATACATACACTGTCCTTTCTGGTTGAACAGGACACAAGGAAAAGTGACTGCTGAACCTTGCCAAGACAGGGTAAGATGGTCTTTCAGAATTCCTGCTTCTGAAAATGGTCTGTCAGATATTCTAGGTCTGTAGCCAAAAATGGATGCCCAGTGGTGCTCAGAAAATTAGGTAACTGTCCAGGCTGTCAGCTGTCTCTGTCAATTCTTGCAATTTTTTGGAAGTTGCTTGCTTGTACTTCCTGTTTTCTCAGGTAATATTATTTTCCTTCTCAGTCTTTGATAGGGTTGGAGACTAGATAGTTACAGTTACAATCCTCTTGTATCTTAGTTAAGAATATATTAGGTACTAGAGTTAGCTTCTTCAGGATAGTACAGTTATTGTAGTAGTATCGATAATTTGCCATTTACCTATGATCTGGACATTTCTGGGCATTTAGCATGTGTTTCTTGTTTGATGTTGTTCTTGTTGGTTGTAGTTCCTCTTTGTTTATATTATTACTCTTTGTTTCTCCTGGACAATACTTGATATTCATTCTTATTGTATATAGTTTGCATTAGGTTTAGAACCTTCTTATTTAGGCAAAAAGGGGAAATGTAATATTTGCTCCACTCATGACCTTGGGCTATATGGCCTGAAGGAGGCAGTGCTTCTTGCCACCATATGTGAATTCTTAAAAGGAAAGGGAAAGTAGTCATGAAGTCCCTTCACCCTTCTTCCTGCTTCCTGATGTTATCAGATGTCCAGGTGGATTCGCTTCTGGTCAGAACAGAGGATGACTTCAACTGTTTATTTGGTTCTGTATTTGTGAGTATATTTCCTCAATTTATATCCAAATAAATTCTCTAATATTCCTTAAGCAGACTCCTGTGGGTTTCTCATATTACTTGGGCATATGCCCAAGGGATGCTCAATCATACCACAAGGACACTTGCTCAACAATGTTCATAGCAGCATTATTCATAATAGCCAGAACCTGGAAACAACCTAGATGCCCCTCACCTGAAGATTGATAAAGAAAATGTGGTACATATACACAATGGAATATTACTCAGCTGTTAAAAAAAACAATGACATCATGAAATGTGAAGGCAAATGGATGGAACTAGAAAATATCATCCTGAATGAGGTAAAACAGACTCAGAAAGACAAACATGGTATGTACTCACTCATAAGTGGATACTAGATGTAAAGCAAAGGATAATCAGACTACAACCCACAGCTCCAGAGAAGCTAGGAAACAAGGAGGACCCTAAAAGGGACATGTGGATCACCTTGGGAAGGGGAAACAAATAAGGTCTCCATGAGTAAATTGGGTATGGGGGCGGGGAATAAAGGGGAAGGGATGGGGGATGAGAACATGAGGGAACAGGATAGTCAAGCTGGGGGAGGGATGGAGTGGGAGAGCAATGAAAGAAATATCTTGATAGAGAGAGATATTATGGGGTAAGGTATGCTATGGAAATTCCCAGGAATCCACAAGGATGAGACCAGCTTAGACTAGTAACAATAGTGGAGAGGGTGCCTGAACTGGCGTACCCCAGTAATCAGATTGGTGAATACCCTAACTGTCATCATAGAGCCTTCATCCAGTAACTGATGGAAGCAGATGCAGAGATCCACAACCAAGCACCAGGCTGAGCTCCAGAAGTCCAGTCAAAGAGAGGGAAGAGGGATTACATGAGCAAGAAGGGTCAAGATCATGATGGTGAAATCTACAGAGACAACTGAACCAAGCTCATAGGAACTTACAAACTTTAGACCAGCAACTGTTGAACCTACATGGGACCAGACTAGACCCTCTGAATACAGGAGACAATTGTGTAGCTCAGTCTGTTTGAATGACCCCTGGCAGTGGGCTCAGGATCTATCCCTGGTGCATGAGATGGCTTTCTGGAGCCCATTACCTATGATGGGACACCTTGCTCAGCCTTGATGCAGGGGGGAGGGGCTTGGTCCTGCCTTAACTGAATGTATCAGGATTTGCTGACTTCCCATGGGAGGTTTTACCCTTTTGGAGGAGGGATAGGGGATGGGTCAGGGGAAGGCTGGGGAGGAGCAGGAGGAGGGATGAAAGGGAGATCTGTGGTTGGTACGTAAAATGAATAAAAAAATTTAAATAAAATAAAAGAACCCGTACACCAAGGGAAAAGATATTCTTTGCACACAGAGCCCTGTCACTTGCAAATCTTTTTCTGGCAGTGTTAGCTGCTTTGACCCATGCATCTGCAGTGAGTGCCACTGAATGAGTGTATTGATCTAACATTACTCATCCTTCTTTGCTTTACCTTGAGGATTGTTTGGATTCAGGCCCTGTATTCAATACTAATGACTCTGTGTTGATGACTGGACCTTGGGACCATAAGATACTCATTCATCCATCTGATAAAGGGACTGTATTGAATTTTTCCTTGGGATTTGAATCACTTCCCATTTCCATAGCACATCATAACATTTGAATTCCTATTAAAGGCAAATATGGGCTTATGTTCTATGAGATACCAGAACTACTAATCATATGGTTCCCTTATCAAGATATTCTCTAGATTTTTCTGATCACTATGATAATGTAACCAATAATACTCAAAATAGGTTGGATCCCTGTTCTTGGTTACAGAGTATTACACACAATCCTTTCAATGTTCTAATATTATTCATTATGTTTATAATTTGCTTAAAGAATACTCATGCATTCTTCGGCCTCACCTTGGCAGAGGTGAGTCAATGCATCTTTGCTTTTAAATGGGCAGATGCAGAGGGAAGTTCCACAAGGCAACACACCTGGATCAGATTGACCCCATGGACTTAAAGACACTAAATGCTGATATCCTGCCCTTCTGTCAGAGGTTTCCCAGGAAAATAGATTATAAAAGAGCCACTGAGGACCTGCTTCAGGAGGTAGAAAACTTGAGCTACAGACTGTCGGCCAAAAAAAACCAACTTTGTACATTAGAGGCTGCGTACCAGTTGGTGCCAGACAAGGGAGTAAGTCTCATAGTGGGCTTGTTCCCATCCTTCAGATCCCAGCTTCAAAGACTAAGAGACAGGTTGGGAAGTTCCTCGGTACAGCTAGGCATTTTTGCCTCTGGATACCAGAGTTTGTGGGACCAGCAAGGCCTCCAATCACTGAGCCCCTAATTTAGACTGAGATGGAAAAAAAACTTCAAGGCTTTCTAGATGTTTCAAATCATTTTTAATCTGTTTGTCTCACTTGAAACAAAAAACAAAAGGGGGTTTAACTCAAACTTTCTGTCCATGGAAATGCCTGATGGCGTATCTGTCCAAAGGACTGGACCCAGGAGCTACAGGATGGCCTACCTGTCTAAGAGCTGTGGCAGCTACTGCTGGTCTAGTGAAAATTTTTTTTAAAGTTAAGTGTGGGTGAAGATCTTATACTCACAAAATCGTACAACACAGTTCAGGCCTCCTACAAGGAACATCAGAACTCTGGCTCTCTAATGCCTGTGTGATGTAGTACCAGGCACTACGCCGTGAGTTTGGTTTGAGAAACCCATCACCATCAATCTTGCTCTTCCCTGTTGACTACCCACAGGTTCTCCTCCATGACAGTCATGAGATGAAAGATGGAACCAGGTACATGGGACCTGCAATCGTCACTTTAACTGAAACTCTTTGGGCCTAAGCCAGGTACCTCAGCCTAGAAAGCAGGACTGATCGGTTTCACCCAGGTTCTCATATGGGGGGAAAAGGAGCTTCCCACACACACGGACAGCACTTATGCTTTTACTACCAGACATGTCCCCAGAATGATGTGTAGAGAAAATGGCTTCCTACAGCTGGGAAAGGGGCATTAAAAACCTCGGTCCTCCTAGGGGCTATTTGGCTTTCCCTATGAATTGCTGTCCTCTACTGTGGGCCACTGACCTGGCTGCCCACCAAATGACTCTAAGGCCAGTGGGGCCTGTTGATATTCTGATAATGTATTCTGACTGGATACTGCCTGAGACTCCATGGTAAAGAGGAAAGGCACAGTTCTAACCCACTTGTTGATGGAGGACACAGAGGGAAAGATCATTCTCCCAGAAACAGCTGGCAGGACTCTGGTAACTGACCTTTACCAGGCTACCCATATGGGGTCAGAAAACATTCTGAGTTGCTCAAACCAAGGTTTGTTATAACTAGACTGGAGAACCTAGCAGGGGCAGTGTGGTGATATTTTATTTGTGCTGAAATGTGGTATTTTATTTGTATGTTAATAAATGAAGTTTGCCTGGAGATCAGAGTCAGCCATAAATAGAAGCCAGGCAGTGGTAGCACATGCCCTTAATCTGATCACATGGCAGGCAGAGTATCTGTGTGTTCAAGAACACAGCCAAGCATGGTGACACATGCCTTTAATCCCAGTACCAACCATAGAGACCTGGAAGTCTGTATAGACAGGCAGTGATGAGGCAGTCATGTGGCTGGGCTTAGAGCCAATGAGAAGGCAGAACAGGAAGACAATAAAGGTACAGGTGAGACAGGAAGAGGCTCTCTTGGGAAGCTACGGTGAGGTGGTAAGCTAAGGTCATTTGCTGGCTATTGCTCTGATCTATATGGCTTGCGCCTCTGTATTTGGCTCTGTGTTTCTTATAATAAGAATGGAAATTCATCTACAGGGCAGTTTCACCCAGATGCAAGGTGTGTGCTCAAGCTAAAGAAGATCCCTTAGAATCTAAAGAAAGAGGTCCAAATGTGAGGACAACATGCTGGTGAACTCTGAGAAACTTACTCCACCAAGATTCAGCCTGCCAGGGCAGGATACAATAATTGCTAGTTTTTACAGATACCTGTTCTGGGCAAGTAGAAACACTCCACACCAGGATGAAACTGCTCAAATAGTAGCTTAAAAAGCTCCTCCAGGAACTGATCCTTTGATTCGGCCTCCCCTATCAATGGGATCTGATAATGACCTGGCTTTCATAGCCAAAACTTCTCAATTAATAGCTAAGGTTTAAGATATAGATTGAAAACTCCCTTATGCACACAGACCTCAGAGTTCTGGGCATGTAGAAAAATAAACAGGATGTTACAAAGACTCTGAAATCTCTCATTAGAGTCCAGCAAAGTGTGGATAGGCCTACTTCCCTTGCTATGCTTGGCATCCTGGCCTCCATATAGGAAAGGAATCACTGCCTACAGAAGTATGTTTGTAAGATCTCTCCCACTGCTTCCCAGGCTCAGAGTCCAGCAGTGAGCAAATCTGTGTCACCCTTCCTTTCTCCAGTCACTACAGGCCTTCCAGTTCTCCATAAATGCTGTTCATTAGACTACACAAGAAACTTAGCCAATCTCTGTGTCCAGCACATGTTTCCCCTTGCTTCAGTCCCATGATACCATCTAGGTCAACTGGGTAGTCAAATGGGTGCTGGAACCAACATGGTAAGGACACTGCATGGACATTTGCTCCACTCCTGTGGATGTGAATGTACCTGACATCACCGCGTGGATCCATCACATCCAAGTCAAGAAAGCAATAGCCACAGACACTGCTGCCCAAAGGACTATCTCTGACCTATGGATGCATTGAAATTAAGGCTTCATTGGGCCCCAGGCCCTTCCACTCCCTGCCCCTCTATCTCCTCCTGAGTCTTCTGTTTTGTCCTGTGGGTATGAGTATAGGGTCATAGCCCAACCCCCACTGCCCTCCGGCCTGGACTGGAATGTAAGGAAGAAAGATACAGAAAAGGAATTAGCTAATGTGACTGCAGACCAGCAGCCATATTCCATCTTGACCTTTGCTTCCTGATGGTGTCTCTTCAGAGCAGTAGAAATCCTAAGACAGCTGTGCTGTGGGATGGTCTGTATGTCAAGTGTGTTGCTGATTGGTCAATAAATAAAACACTGATTGGCCATTGGCTAGGCAGGAAGTATAGGCAGGACAAGGAGGAGAATAAAGCTGGGAAGTAGAAGGCTGAGTCAGAGAGACACTGCCAGCCGCCACAATGACAAACAGCATGTGAAGATGCTGGTAAGCCACGAGCCATGTGGCAAGGTATAGATTAATGGAAATGGATTAATTTAAGCTATAAGAACAGTTAGCAAGAAGCCTTCCATGGCCATACAGTTTGTAAGCAATATAAGTCTCTGTGTTTACTTGGTTGGGTCTGAGTGGCTGTGGGACTGGCCGGTGAGAGAGATTTGCCCTGACCATGGGCCAGGCAGGAAAACTCTAGCTACTCTAGCTGGGGTAGAAAGAGTCTCCAGGTCTGTCTAGACAGAGGAACAGGAAGAAAGGTATGCTATGCAAACACAAGAGCTTGGAGAGAGGTAAGCACATTTGAGGCTTTTTCTCACCTTATGCTTCAACCTATCCATTATCTAAAATTTTTTTAATTGAAATAAAGTTTGGCTGTTGTATAACACTTGGCGAAAGTTTGACAGTGAAAAATTTTTTAATAAACTTGAGACTAAATTTATTGTTCCCAGCCCCCAACTCCTGTGAAGGCACCCTGCTTGACCTGAGGCTATGCCAGCCACCAGAACTACGGGTAGGCTGTCAATCCACTGAACCTCTCCATTGTGCCTAGTCACACGACCCCCAATCCTTGCTCCCCTCCTCATCAGCATGTCCCAACCCTAAACTCAGGTGGAGACCACTGCTCAACCAGGGGCCACGATTGCTGCCAGAACTCCAGGGAAGCCATCAAACCACAGAACTTCCCCACTCTCTCAGTGCCTGCACACCCTACCTCCAATCCACCCTCTACTCCTAGTAGCGTTGTCCCGGCCTGAATACAGACAGAGGCCCCTGCTTGACAGGAGACCACGCCAGTGGTATGCCACCTGCCAGTGAACATCCATCACTCTCTGCATGACCTGGGAGGGGCTTCAGAATGACGAACTTGATGAAGCTTCATAGGCCACTTGGTTTTTTATGCAGTCTCTCCTTGAAATTATTGCCCAAGGTAGACAGGCTGTCTCGGCAGACATTCCTCTCAGGGATGACCCATAATGGTTGAGCAGGGATGACCATATTCTCAGGAATGCTGTGTTGCAACCCAGGCACTCTATCAAGTATGGTGCTCATTTGTACAGTACTATTACTGGCAACTCACGGACATGAATTTTTAATTTCTTTACCATTGGAGGTTGTCATTATCACCATTTTTACCCTCTTGCTTGGGCTCATTTCTAAGTAATTTTTTTCATGTTACTCTGAATGGGATTTTGTCAGTGATTTTCTATTTGACCCTGGTGTTGATTAGAGAAATGTTATTGTTTATTGGATATTGATATTACATCCTGTTATTTAGTGAAAGTATCAAATGGTTGAAAAAAGTGGATACATTTTACAATTTCCTCTGTGTTTTCGTGTAAATTATTGCTCAAATTGCAGCAAATATTAGCGGTATACTAGGTAATTCTAACTAATGATAGGCAAAATAATTGTATATGAGATAGGAAGATCAACTTGAAGTGTTAAATACACTGTGTATGAAAGAGTACACTATTATATGAAAGTGTAGACACTTCAGAAGTATGAAATGGTGAGTGAGTCTTGTGCTCCTGGAATCTTTGTTGGCAGTTTGGGACACTAGCAACTTTGGAGCTATGTGGCGCCAGCACTTGGAGTTTCCCCTGGTGTTGGGATATGGAGTCTGACAGCCATTCCTATGTGCATGTGTACTTGAAGTGTGCAACCCACAGGCGGCCTCGAGCCCAGAGTCGCATCCTGTTCTGTGCTGATGAAGCTGCTTCCTCGAAATCCCCAGTACTCTTGGGTGAGTCCTTTCCATGAACATTACATAGACATTAAAGAGATGGCAGGTTGGTGATGCTGAGTCCAGACTGTGTCCTGAACTCTAACACTCTAACACCTCGTCTAGTATGATTTTGGCATTTTTCCTTTTTTTTTTTCCGAGACATGGTTTCTCTGTGTAATTTTGGTACCTGTCCTGGAACTCACTCTGTAGACCAGGCTGGCCTCAAATTCACAGAGATCTGCCTGCCTCTCCGTTCCAAGTGCTGTGATTAAAGGTGTGCACCACCACCACCTGGCCTTCCTTTTTTTAAAAAATGATGATGTGCAACACTTTTTTCTTGTTCTTCCTTCTACAGTGGTCAAAATTACTGATCTGAAGAAAGAGAAATTTCATTTGCTTCACATTTTGTTTGTTTACAGTGATTATTTTTAAGGTTAAAATTGGAATTTTAGAAAGTATTCCCAACATTGCTAAATATGAAATGAACCAGGCAGTCATGTGCAGAGCTTCACGGAACTGGAATTGTATTTGTTGCTGCTCCTTGTTTTGCTGTAGGCTGCTTGAAACAGAAGGAATTGGGAGTGGGAATTCTGTAACGTAATTTCCGGGATTGCAGTCCTTGATGTCTTTTCTGTTGCCTTCAGATAGTTGGTTTTGTAGGTGGTGTAATTTCTAACTGTTGGGAAAGCTGCAGAAAGTTCACATGGGAGAAAGACAAATGTGCTTCTTACCTGCTGGAGATGTTTTTTAACTGAAAGTTGACGTGAGTGTGCAGTACATTCATGACACATTTATTACTCTTGTGTTTGTAGTTACATTGATGTTTATTTACTTTTAATTCATATTTAAAACATAATTTATTATTATTTGTTCGTATTGTTTTGGGTTCTCTGTATTGCTCTGGACATTTCTGTGTTGACCAGGCTAGCCTTGGACTATTAGATCACCCTCCTCTGCATCACTCATTCTGAGTAATGTCTTGCACCTTTATGTCTGATTTTTTTTTAGGCAGAGACACTTGTGTACCAACAGTGTGATCCAAAACTCACTGCATAGCTGAGGATGATCCCGAACCTTGATACTCAAAACTCTTCTCTTCCCTTTCCTCTTTTTGGTCCTCCTATATCCCCCACTCTACTTGCATATCACATGCCTACTACTGTACCTGTATCACCCCCCCCACCTACACACAGATCGTGGAACCTTTCTTCTCCATGCTCTCTATGGACACTCAGTCCAGTTTTGAAACAGATGGGTAAGAGGATGGGTAAGAGGTTAAAGATAGAATTCATATAGAAGAGAGAACAGACAGCCTTTGACTTTGAGCACTTTGGTTAGCTATATTTAACTATAATTATATTTCTAGTTAATACACTTCCAAATTTCATTTCAGATTTCTTCATTGCAGAATTGAATTCTAATGTGTTTATTGCCACATTTCATTAAATGAACATCAGTTGATGCACATCTAGGCTGATTTTTTTTGCCAATGAAAATATTTTTTCTTTTTTATTAAGAAATGTTCTATTCATTTTACATCTGAACCACAGATCCACTCCCCTTCCTCTTTCCACCCCCCCCCCCCCAGCCTTTCCTGCCCATTCCCACCTCCTCCAAGGCAAGGCCTCCCTTGGGGAGTCAGCAGAGCCTGATACACTCAGTTGAGGCAGGTCCAAGCCCTACCCCCTGGACCAAGGCTGTGTAAGGTGTCTCACCATAGGTAGTGGGCTCCAAAAAGCCTGCTCATGCCCTAGGAATAGATCCTGATCCCACTGCCAAGGGGCCCTTTAAGCACATCAAGTTACATAACTGTCTCACCTGTGCAGAGGGCCTAATCCAGTCCCACGGAGGCTCCACGGCTATTGGTCCAAAGTTCACGAGTACCCACTAGTTTGGTTTGGTTGTCTGTGTACGTTTCCCCATCATGATCTTGATGCCCCTTGCTCATAGAAACCCTCTTCCCTCTCTTTGACTGGACTCCTGGAGCTCAGCCAGGTGCTGGGCTGTGGTTCTCTGCATCTCTTTCCATCAGTTACTGGATGAAGGCTCTATGATGACAGTTAGGGTATTCACTGATCTGATTACTGGGGTAGGCTAGTTCAGGCACCCTCTCTGCTATAGATAGTAGTCTAAGGTGGGGCCATCCTTGTGGATTCCTGGGAACTTCCCTAGCACCTGGTTTCTCCCTATCCCCATGGTGTCTCCCTCTATCATGGTATCTCTTTCATTGCTCTTCCATTCCATCCCTGTTACGGCTCAACCATCCCATTCCCATATGTTCTCATCCCCCATGCCCTAACTTCTATTGCCCCGCTCACTCCCAGTTTACTCATGGAGATCTCATCCATTTCCCCTTCCCAGGCCAATCCATGTGTCCCTCTTGGGGCTCTCCTTGTTAATTAGCTTCTCTGGAGCTGTGGGTTGTAGTCTGGTTATCCTTTTAGGCTGATTGTTTTTTAGGTATTGGAACTGGAGCAACATTGATCATGTGTGTGCATGTATCTGGGGTAGATGTTTGGACTCTTCATTATATGTGGAGAGATGTATAGTTTGGTAAAATAGTAATTCCGTATTTTACTTTTGAGGCAAGCTCACACTGATTTGCTTGATAATTGTAACAGTTTAAACTTCCACCAACAGTGAGAAAGTATTCACTCTTCCCTCATCCTTGAGCAGGTGTGAGGTCTGCAGGCTTGCGCGGCAAGGTTTTCACATTCTTACCCATATCCTAGCCCTATGGACATCTGTTTTAATGTTTTGTTAATAAAAATCCAAACAAAGCCGGGCGGTGGTGGCGCACGCCTTTAATCCCAGCATTCGGGAGGCAGAGCCAGGCGGATCTCTGTGAGTTCGAGGCCAGCCTGGGCTACCAAGTGAGTTCCAGGAAAAGGCGCAAAGCTACACAGAGAAACCCTGTCTCGAAAAACCAAAAAAAAAAAAAAAAAAAAATCCAAACAAAACCTTTTAAATATGTGTGTTTTGGGAAATTTTCTACATATAAATGGTGTGTTTTTATTGTTTCTAGCCTTTACACGCCCAGCACACTGGGAAATTTTCTACATATAAATGGTGTGTTTTTATTGTTTCTAGCCTTTACACGCCCAGCACAGCCATCTGTTCGATTACTTTTGTGTGTGTTTTGTTTTTGTTTTTTTTTTCATCTTTTTTTTTTTTTTTTTTTTGGTTTTTCGAGACAGGGTTTCTCTGTGTAGCTTTGCGCCTTTCCTGGATCTCACTCTCTATACCAGGCTGGCCTTGAACTCACAAAGATCCACCTGGCTCTGCCTCCCGAGTGCTGGGATTAAAGGTGTGCGATACCACCACCCGGCCTTGTTTTTGTTTTTTATTGCACACTGAGTTCATTTACCGCTGTCCAAATGTGTGTGGCCATCCACAGGGCATGAGAAACCTACTGTTGGCCATATTCCTGAAGAAAAACAACTCGCTTTCCCTTCAAAGCCATCAGTTGCCAATACTTTCTTACCTAGGAGCTGCCTTCTCGGGGGCCAATCCCATTCTTCGCAAATTGTTGACTGACATGATCTCAAGTGTTTTGGGAATTTCAGGATTTGGCACGTGCACTGTAGAATACTTTTTTGTGAAATTGAGTTCATCTCAATGAGAGTCCTCTTCTTTCCTTGTGTCTTTGTCCATTGAATTTCTACAAAAATGCAGCGTTCATATTCATCATGGACAACTGTTATTGTGTAACAGATGTAGTGTCAAGTCAGGAAGATTTCAGTCCATTTCCAGCTGGTGTTCCGAGTGACACAGGAAGAAAAAGAAAGCAAAGGAGACAAAAACAAGATACTTCCCATCAGTTCCAAGAGACTGCAGACCTGGGCCGAGGAACTGTCCTCAGTTGACCCTGAGGAGTCCTGCACTGTTTGTGCTTTGGCAGAGTCACCTAGTGACCCACTTTCCGCGTATTTCTAATGATGGATCCAATCCTGGTGGACAACCTGACAGAGGCAGTCCATTATCAGCCAACCTGTGGTGGAGGGCATGGAGGCCTCAGGTTGATGATTGTTTTTGACAAAACTGATTAGTTTGCTGAGCCTTGAGGACATAAATATCACAAAGGGGGTAGAAAGTAGTGAGGAAATTTTTCAGTAACAATAGAGGAATTTTTTTTTTTACTTCTGTAGGGAAAAGGGGCTGGCTGAAGAAACCCACCCTGACCCTGGAGCCCAGAACTAGGGAAAGATGGCTCAGATCAGGGCAGAAAGAAACACAGTTTGGCTCAGTCAGATCAAAGCCATCTCTGCCCCTGGCCAACTGACTTGTGAAACCAACCAATCACAGAGCAGGATAGTAGAACCCTGGGCCCGGGGTTGACTCCACCCCCTCGACTTCCTGTGAAAATCACCCTGCCTAGTCAGTTAGAAAGAAAGGCTGTTCTCTCTACCCTGGTAGAGGCAGCTACTCTCCTGGACTCCCCCTTCCCAAATAAACCTCTCCTCAAAAGAGTTTTTTGGGTGTGAAGATCTTCATTCACTGGCGTAGAGAAGATCCTTGCTGAGATGTCCCCCAGCGGACAAAACAAGAGAGAGAGCTGAAAGAGCAGGGCAAGGAGCAGTTGAACAGAAGATCTTTGCTGAGACATCCCTCAGTGGACAGAGAGAACTGTAAGTAACACTTTTCTCCTAAGCCAGAGATTGCTACATTTCTGCAGGGGTTTCCCCTTTTGCAGAGTGAAGCAAAAGAAACATCTTAGGCTGGAGAAGCAGAGCTCTGCTAGGAAGTCCCCTTAAGTGGACTTCCAGGAGAGGAGCAGGATTGCTATATCCTACGGGGAGATCATCCCCCATCACACCAGGTATACCTTGACTTTCCCGAAGAGTCAGGATACCCTTCCCTGCTGAAACAGTTCCAGGCTTGACTCTCCCCAGAAGTCAGAAAAATCGCCCTCCGGGGCTGAACTGTCTCCTTGCAGTTTCAGCCATCACAGCTGTGCTGCACAGCTCCAGGTGTCTGGGACACCTTCAGGGCAGAGCTGTTGTTCTGAGCAGCTCAAGGTGTCTGGGATACTTCACCCTCCAGGCCTGAACTGTCTCCTTGCAGTTTCAGCCATCAATTTACTAACATTTTGGTGCTGAATCGGGGACACCAAACCCACAGAGTTGCAAAACGTGCAATTTAGTAACAACTTCCCTCTACCTGCCTCTTCACCAACCTGTTTCTCTTCATCTACATTTTGCCTTGGGGCTTTCTACCATTTCTGTATGTCCCACTCCATCAAGCTGACTGGTGGCTACATGGCTGGCTGGTCCCAGGCATCTCTGTTTCTTTCTCCCTCTATCTCTCCTTTCTTCTTCTCTACTTCCACCTAGTATTCTCCTCCTACTTATTCTCTCTGCCCACCAGCCCCATCTATCCCTCTTCTGCCTCGCTATTGGCCACTCAGCTCTTTATTGAACCAATCAGATGCCTTAGGCAGGCAAGGTGAAACAGCAGCACATCTTTTCATAATTAAGCAAATGCAGCATAAACAAATGTAACACATTCTCACATCATTAACAAAGGCAGCAGAAACAACAGTTAAAGTAATATTCTGCAGGATAAACAAATGTAACAACATATCTTTACATAGTTAAATATTCCACAATAGACTCACTCAGATCAAAGCAAAACTAAAACTCTGCAGTGAAAATTATGACCTCTAGCCCCATATCCCATATTTTGAATTCACTCACAATGTTTCAGTTTCCTACATCTCTTGCATGACCACCCTTTTGGCCCTGCCATGCACAGAACACATAACTTGTCTGATAGTCTCAGACTCACTGCACTTCACAGTTGCTTCAGTCCTTGGAAATCTTTCCATGGTACTGGTCTCTCTAATATGCTAGAGGCTCCACACATGCTCCTTGGGATATTGTCAGGGACTCCCAAACTACCATATTGAGCCAAGTCTCAGCTTCTCCAAACCCTCCTCTATCTTGATGTTTCCAATTCAACTAAACCTGCACCTTCAGTAATGGTCTCCCCTGGCCTTTTGTGATGTCATGCTCAGTTTCTTTCCAAGACCCCTGCAATCCAGCAGCTCTCATGATGCCAAGACCAATATTGCCTGGAAAAAAGCTCAGAAACCATCATACTCTGCAGCCAACTTGAGATGCAGCCTTGGCACCCTCTAGGCCACCTATCTGTGTGCTAACTGAAATCCCTGACTGATATTTCTATTAAATGATGCTGTTTTCTTGTTAACCCCAAATCATTCTTAAAGCCAAGCTGGCAAGAAAGCAGAGTCATAATATAAAATGTCACAGAAACTGCCTCAGTAGAGTCTTTAGTGTAACAATCATCATCCTCGAAACTCTATAAGCCAGATTTCCATCTTTTCTTTGTTCTCTACATTCCTATCCTCAGATCTCCAGTAACAGCTCATTGACCTCTGAGCACTCAATGCCTTTTCCAGATCAATGTTCTGGGCATTCTCCCAGTCCTCATTAAAACTACAGTCATCTCTGTCAGCATTACTTCATGAACCTGGTAGCCAAATTCTACTGTAGAGTCTTCCCTGCTCCTGTGATAAACACCATGACCAAAGTCATCTTTTGGGACAGTGCAGCTTATTTTGGCTTACACTGCCATGTTACATATAGTCCATCAGTGGAAAGAAGGGTAAGAGCTAAAAAGACAGGAAGCTGGAGGCCAGAACTGAACTGGAGACTATAGAGGAATGCTGCTTACTAGCTTGCTCCTCATGGATTACTAAAGTACCTTTCTTATAAACTCACACCCACCTACCTAGGAGCACATCACTCACTATGATCTGTCCTGCCTCATCATTAAGAATGAGAATATGCCCCTAGAGTCTTGAATACAGGTCAATCCCTTGGGGCCATTTTCCCAATTGAGGGTCCCTATTCTCAGATGACCCTAGCTCTGGTTGAGTTGATAACTAACTAGTCAACACAGGCTCAGTATTTATAATGCAAAAATGCCAGTGTTTGACTACTTTCTGTGGTTGTTGTGATTCTCTGCTAAGACCAGTGCTTGGCTTGAAGGTTTACTCCTTTTATTTCCCTTAATTACTTTATGTGTATTGTATGTGTACAATCACCTTTGCGAAAACCGTCTGTGTAGGCCAGAGAGGACAAAAGATCATTCAGATCAAGAGTAACAGGAAGTATTCCATATAATACTGATCATCAAACTCTGGCCTGTTAGGAGAGCAAAATTGTTCTTAACCCCTCAGCCAATGATACAGCCCCTTCATAATTCTTAAAGATGTAAAGTCAACACTCTTTATACTTGCCAAGGGCTTTTCATGTGCTCCATATTGTCCTTAACATTGCTGGCATTCGGCTGTTGCCTCTGCAATAGTATAGTTGTCCTGGTCCGCACAAGCCAGCTTCCATCATTTCCCTTGGCTACAGTAATGCTCTTCTCATTTTATGCAGAACTCAGGTAATTGAGAAAATTTATGCATATTAATGTGATAGTCAGTGTGATGAAAATGAGGAAACAATTCTAGAGAATAAGGTTAATGAAGCCATGCCTCCCACAATAGGAGTGTGTGAAAGCTGATTGCATGTAAGATACATTGTTCATTTATCCTTACGTGTGCATCTCAGAGACACACTAGAGGGAAACTATCTGAATATATAGAAGCTATGGCAAAGGCTTTTACACATCAGAAACATTAGAAAGATATCAGTCATTTTGAATCACTTCGGGTACTAGAAATTTCTCCTAAAGAGAAACCCTGTAAAAACTAAAGATATAATCAAGGCTGTAGGAGTCTCCCAATTGTTTATCCTCGGGAAAGAACTTATACTGGAGATAAACTCAATGAGACTATATTAAGGAGACACACGGCCAGAATAATGAAGGAATCCATACAGAAGTGAATCCACTTATGTGTAAGCACCATGAAAAATCCTTCATTGATTCCAGATACCTTAGCAACCATGAAAACAAGTCGTAGGGGGGAGAAAAGCTACATTTGTAAGCAAGCAATGTGGGAAACATTAAAATATTTGAAATATTTTGAGAAACATAAAGTAATTCAGAGAGGAAAGAAACCTATACATGTAAGCAATGTGGCCAAAGCGCTACTGTTTTGACGTTATATAGCCCTCCTGAAAGAATTCACACTGGAGAGAAGCCTTATGCATGCAAGCATCATGGGAAAACCTTCATCTGTGACACTTCTTGATACGTTTGTGAAAAAATTCACAGTGGAGGAAAGCTTTATGCATCAAAAGCATTCTGGAAAAACCTTTACCAGTTTTACTCATTGTAACATTCATGAAAGAACTTACTTAGGAGAGAAATCTCACCCATGTAAACATTGTGGCAAAACCTTGGCTGTTTGGAGTTCTTGTAACAATAGAAAGTAGGGGAAGCATGTAAGTATTGTGGGAAGGCCTTCATAAGTTCCACTTGCCACAAGAGTCATAAAAACATTCACAGTGAAGAGAATCTGTCACTGAGAAGGAAGAAAGGGAAACCAGAGAGGCTGGAGGGCAAGAGAAGGGACTGTGGGTGGAGGCTTGTTACTGTGTGTGACTGAAAATAGTGGAAGAATCATCTGGTTTGGGCCACACAGCTAGGAGGAGTTATTTTTCCTTGGATGGCTTATGTCATGTGGTCACTTTTATCAAGATGGGAATGAGGTCACATGGCAAAGTCCATCATTTCCAACACTAGCCAAAGAGAGCTGTCAGCCACGTGGTTACCTCCATTCCAGTGGGGGGCGGGGGACAGCAGCTAAGGTGGCAGCAAGCCACATGTGTCCTTTAAGGCTACCTGTGTATACATTTTCAACTATCCACCCTGGTGTTATGAGTTTTAAATAACACTTTCGTCACAGATTTTCACACAGTTTTAGTGAGACCCAACCGAACAGGATACAGGGCTTATATGGTTTTTTGGGAAGGGGTGGGTCTTTTCAGGGTGAAGATTGGTGGGATTTCACATCCAGAGATTGGGTTTTTTACTCTGTAGGGTGGGGGCAGGGTCCAGCAGTTAGAGGTCCTCAGGGGAGGGGCCAGGCCACTTGTGTGGTTCAAGTGGCCTACATTAACCAATAAATGAAGTGGACCACAGTCTCGTGCAATTGCCAATTGTAATCAGGGCCTCAGACAATTTATACTCTGGGGGTCAGGGGGGTCAAGAAATAGCACAGCTCTGGAGGGAAAGGTATCCTGTTTGGGAAGTTAGGATATACCTGGAGCTGTGGTATGGTGGGGGATAATCTCCCCGCAGGATACAGCAACCCGGCTCATCTCCTGGAGAGCCACACTACAGCTGAGCTTTGCTCAGGCTCAGGCCCAGCTGCTTCTTTCTCTGGGCCAAGATGTTGCTTCTTTTGCTTCACTCTGCTAAAGGGGAAATCCCTGCAGAAATGTAGCAATCTCCTCCCGCTCCAGCAAAAAGTTGTTACTTTGTCTGCCCCAACCTTGCTCAGTCCCCTAAGGTTCTTCTTCTCTGTGCTGGTGAATGAAGACCTTCACCCAACACTCTTGAGAGATTTATTTGGGGAGGAGGAGTCTAGGAGAGTGACTGCCTCTGCCAAGGTGGGAAAGAACAGTCAACAACTGAACAGGCAGGGTGGTTTATATAGGGTTTCTTAGGGGCAGAGCTTCTCCAGGGAGATTTTCTGTTCAGGGATTGGTTAGTTTTTCCTGCTCAGAGACTGGTTAGTTTCGTTGGTGTCAGAGGCAGAGATGGCACTGATCTTAGAGCCAAACTCTTTCTTTCACTGGCCTTTTTTTTTTTTTAAGCTTTTTGGCTCTAATTCTAAGGCCAGGGCATATTTCTTTCACTGGCTCTGATTCTCGGGACAAAGTGTGTTTCTTTGGCACTGGTTTCAGAGTCAGGGCATGTTTCTTTGGTTCTGGGTTCAGGAATAAAGTGTTTCTTTCACTGGCTCAGGTCTCAGATCCAGGCTGTGTTTCTTTCACTGGTTCTCGGTTCCAGGGTCAGGATGGGTTTCTTTAGCTGGCCCCTTTTCCATACACTTGGGGTGTTCTCACAAGCACTCAGAATTCTCCTATGACTTCATTATTGGATTGTGTTCCATCAGCTCCCCCTTTTTTATTTTTTAAACACAAGATATCCAGAGTGGTTTTAATTGCTGCGTATAAACCTAATTGTCATTTGATGCATGAATATCTTATGAGCAAGCAAATTATAAATGTAATGAATAATATTTAAATTGTGAAAGAATTGTCTGTCACCAAGAACAAGGATCCACATCCCTAGTGCATGAGCTGGCTTTTTGGAGCCCACTACCTATGGTGGGACACCTTGGACAACCTTGATGCAGGGGGAGGGATTTGGACCTGCCTCAACTGAATGTACCAGGCTCTGCTGACTCCACATGGGAGGCCTTACCTTTTCGGAGGACTAGATGGGGGGTTGGGTTGAAGGGGGAAGACTGGGGGGGGCAGGAGAAGGGAAGAGATGGGGATCTGTGGTTGGTATGTAAAATGAATAAAAAATTTCTTTATAAAAAATAAAATAAAAAAACAAGAATCCAAACTATTTCAAGTAGTATTGGTTACATTATCATATTGATCAAAAAAAATCTAGAGAATAGCTCGAAGAGACCCATATGATTAGCAGTTCTGGTATCTCATAGAACATAAGCCCATATTTGCCTTTAATAGGAATACTAATGTTATGTGCTATGGAAATGGGAAGTGACTCAAATCCCAAGGAAAAATTAAACATAGTCCCTTATTCAGATGGGTGAATGAGTCTCTTATGGTCCCAAGGTCCAGTCATCAACACAGAGTCGTTAGTATTGAATACAGGGGCTGAATTCAAACAGTCCACAAAGTGAAGCAAAGATAGATGAGTAATGTTAGACCAATAAATGTACTCAGTGGCACTCACTGCAGATGCATGGGTCAAAGCAGCTAATATTGCCAGAGAAAGATTAGCAGATGACATAGGATCTGGGTGTCCTTAGAATATCTTTTCCTTTGGTGTATAGGTTCTTACACTGGCCCCGGGTGGGCCAAACAGAGTTCTGATGATATGGTTGATATCTCCTTTTGCCCATTAGCTGAAGAGTTGCCATCTTTCCTGTGACTTCCACTGTCTTCTAACCCTGTTCTTGATAGCCCACAATCAGAGCTGAACAGAAATCCATAAATTTTCAGTGGATCTATCTGCAATGAAAGACGCATATCCCTTCCCAAATTTTCAGCCAACTGGACTTCAAGTCTCAAACTGGTTAAACCAACAGGCCTATCGAAAGGCAGTTCAGAACACTCTGTAGAGAAATGATTTTGAGCTTTCAAACATATATAACCTGGGGATTAACTTTAAAATTTAAAGTACCCCTTGGTACTTTCCCTTCTTAATTTTTTTAAAAATTACTGTTTTAATATGCTATGTTCACTTTCAATTATATCCTGGCCTTGAGGATTTTAAGGAATGCCTAATTAATACTCCATTATTTACAAGTCTTAAATATTGTATTAGTATATGCTATTCCATGGCAAGTTGTATAGAAGTAGGCACTCCCATAATAGTAAAGGTCTGTATAAGAGCATACTGCAGAAGCATTCTCTGAGGATTGAGGTGTAGCCCAAACAAATTTAGAATATGTATAAATGAACACATGCAAGTAGGGCAAACAAGGTCCAAGAAAAAAGGGCATGACAGCCATTTGCCATAATTCATTAGTATTTTTAATTCTGAGATTAACTCAAGCTATATGACTCTGATAGTGCTTTTAAAAAAAAATAAAAGGACATTCCTGAACAATTTATCTCACTTCTCTACCTGGGGTGGGGCACTGTACATGAAGTCAAGGAGCTTTAGTGTGTATGTGTTGATGTTCCTGTTCTGGAGAAGTAAAAATAGGGCAGGTTCATGCATCAGCTTGCTTATTTCCTCCTGCAATAAAAACACAGGGAGGTTAAAGTATGAGTAATAAACAAAAGATGTGTGCTGACTTCAACCAGATGTTGTAGCTCCTATAGTAATGAGAGAATAACAGGAAGTGAAGATAAAATTAAAGCTGCTTCTAATGGTAGAAATATTCCTACGGCATAAGCAGAATCTGAAACAATATTTAAAGGTTTATAAATTAACTGTGTTGTATTTTAAAAACGGTGCCACGGTGGCTTTGGCACATGGGGCCAAGGTGCCCCACAGCGGGTGAGGGAGACATCATGCAAATATGTGCCTGTGCCAAAAGGGGGCACAGCAGAAAGTCACTCATACCATGAAGATGGCACCCACGTGGAAAATGTTATTGGGGGGAAAGGGAGAAGGGAAGAGAGGGAAGAAGAGAAAGGGAAGAAAAGAAGAGAAAAAATGTGCACTACCTTATGGCAAGAGAGAAAGAGAGAAGAGGGAAGGGAGGGAGACGGAAGAAGGGGGAGGGAGAGAGGAGAGGGATTTTTTTTTCTTTTAAACAGGGTTTCTATGTGTAGCTTTGCACCTTTCCTGGAACTCACTCTGTAGTCCAGGCTGGCCTCAAACTCACAGAGATCTGCCTGGCTCTGCCTCCTGAGTGCTGGGATTAAAGGCGTGCACCACCGCCACCCAGCTGAGGGATTTTTTTCTTAAAGGAGACTTTACGTAAGATGACTAAGATAACGTGGTCAGGATGCTGGGCAGGTGCTGTGGGATGTTCTGTATGGCAAATGTGTTGCTCTGATTGGTTGGTAAATAAAACACTGATTGGCCATTGGCTAGGCAGGAAGTGTAGGCGGGACAAGGAGGAGAATAAAGCTGGGAAGTGGAAGGCTGAGTCAGAGAGACACTGCCAGCCGCCATGATGACAAACAGCTTGTGAAGATGCCGGTAAGCCACGAGCCATGTGGCAAGGTATAGATTAATGGAAATGGATTAATTTAAGCTGTAAGAACAGTTAGCAAGAAGCCTGCCACGGCCATACAGTTTGTAACCAATATAAGTCTCTGTGTTTACTTGGTTGGGTCTGACGACTGTGGGACTGGCAGGTGATAGAGATTTGTCCTGACTGTGGGTCAAGCAGGAAAACTCAAGCAACAGGCAGGTCCCCAAGGGGCAGGTCTGAACGCCAACATTTCTGAACAAACTGTAATACATGAATCACAACAGCTGGATCCAGCTGTTAAGCTCAGGAAGAAGAAGTATTAATAGACTGATGAATTTCTGGACTATAAATCCTTCCTAATCCATTAGATGAGCCATCAATAAAGTAAGTTTCTGCTGTGGAATGGGAGGTGTTTGGACAATTTTTTGAACCACCAGTTCAGGTCATATGAAAAATCCCATAGCTTGTCAGATGGATAATGATTTCCTAGCCTTTCACAGTAACCTGCAAATGATTTAAAAGTCCATAGAGATCTTTAACATGTTCAAGCACTCATTGTTAGTTAAGGATAATATAATACAGCAAAAATCAAATCTATATAATTGTTACTCTAAGGTCCTGAGCAAGAAGAGTAAGAAAAGCCAATAGTATTTTTTGCCCCTTATGGTGTAAATAAATCCATTCCAAAGGTTTATCTTTTGGTGCTAGAATACCTGTAGGAGACAATTAGTGGGAAATATAAAATATCATGAAGAATCCATGATACACACATGTCTCTTTTAGTCCGGATTCAAACACCTGTAGCTGGAGTTTTCCTGCCTGGCCCACAGTCAGGACAAACTCTCTCACCTGCCAGTCCCACAGCCTCTTAAACCCGACCAAGTAAACACAGAGACTTATATTGGTTACAAACTGTATGGCCGTGGCAGGCTTCTTGCTAACTGTTCTTACAGCTTAAATTAATCCATTTCCATTAATCTATACCTTGCCACATGGCTCGTGGCTTACCGGCATATTCACATGCTGTTTGTCATTGTGGCAGCTGGCAGTGTCTCTCTGACTCAGCCTTCCACTTCCCAGCTTTATTCTCCTCCTTGTCCCGCCTATACTTCCTGCCTAGCCAATGGCCAATCAGTGTTTTATTGACCAATCAGCAACACATTTGACATACAGAACATCCCACAGCACTTCCCCCCCCCTTTTTTTTTTTCAAAAAGGAAGACAATTTTCAAAAAGGAGACAATTAGTGGGAAATATAAAATATCATGAAGAATCCATGATACACACATGTCTCTTTTAGTCCGGATTCAAACACCTGTAGTTCTTACTTTGCCTCTGGAGGTAATATGTGAGGACTACCCAATGTTGCCTTTCCTTCTAGTTTTAAATAGAATGGTTAGTGCATTATTAGGTACTCCTAGAGGATGACACAGCCAATTAATACCCCAAATAATTTCTGAAACTCATTGTTCTTAAGTTGTCTTGTCTAATGGACTTTTGTGTGTGGTTTAATGGTTGTTCTTGTAACCAGTTTTCCTAAATATTGCAATTCTGATCTTTGTACCATTTCAGTGCAATAATTTCATTTTTTTGGCATATCCTGAGTAAAGTCATATATGAACTGTAGCTCTTCCTCTTTGGAGCAGGCAAACAGGATATCATCTATATATTTAATGATATAAGGCTAAGAGAAGGCCTTCTTCACAGGCTATGACACCTTTCCTATATAGTACTTATACATAATAGCGAAGTTTGTCATACCTTGAGGTAATAAAGTCCATTGATATTGGAGCAGAGGTTCTTTAAGATTGAGTGAGGGAACAGAAAAGGTGAAATGCACATTATCATCAGGATGAATACATATAGTATAAAAGCAATCTTTTAAATTCAAAACTATTGAAGGCCAATATTTAGGAATACCTGTGGGCATGAGTATAAACATGGCTGTAAACCTCCCATTGTCCAGTTAGTGTTTTGTGTCCTTTATGGTGTAAATAAATCCATTTCAAAAGTTTATCATTTTATGCTATATCTGTAGGTGAAAATTTAGTGGGGAAAATAAGTATGTTTAAAGACAATAAAGGATCTATACAATAAACAAATGTCTCTTTGGTCTGGATTCAATAGCTGCAACATTTAGATTTTGCTGAAGTTGCATTGGACATAACCAATTACAGCGCATTAGGTCAGGAAGGAATTGGCAAAGGAAGTTAGCTTTCCCACAGACTCTCCTAAGTTCTCATCAAATGGAGAATTCAAGATCTAGTTGATGAATAAATTACTTACCCCATGCTTCAGGGTCATTTTCAGAAAATGGATGACATATATCTAAAGGTGGCTCCAATAAGGGAACTGAGGGAACTGTCACCTGCGTAGATGTTGGTGATGCTATTTTTTACTTCCAATTGTCCCGGAACAAGAAAAATCAGCTTTTTTGCTTCTTTTACCCCTTTTGAGGTTTGATCATAAAGTTTACATTCATTCAAGGAATTCACTATCACTTCTTCATGAATATTATCCTCCTAATCTTCCTTAATCATTTTGATAACAGTCCAAGTTAATGAACAAGTGGCCCAAACTTGAACAGGGATCTTCCCCCTTGTTTATTAGCCTTTTCAATGTCCTTTTGGATTCTGTCCCATACCACTTCATCTAAAATTCCTTCTTCTGGAAACCAGGAATTATAATCATAAACATTTGCAAGCAATCCAATAGTTGTGGTTTTGATACTTGTGTTCCTCCTTACTCTAAAAAATGATGTGCTATATAGATATAAAGCAAAGCCTCCCCTGGTTTCTGCCACTTTATTCTCACTCACTTCCTTTTCTGTGGATCTTCACTCTCTTATCTCATAGCTGACTTCTGGTTCCTCATCAAGCACCACTTTTCACCACCCTAGAGACAGTAGGACCTGGGAGAATTGAGCCCATAGATATGGAGGACTAAAGTCTCATACAATAGCCAACTTTATTCGGAGGCCCAGAAAATTTATATTCTGCAGGTTAAGAAAGGTCACATGAGGAAGAAAGGTCTCATGAGTTCAAGCTGTATACAATGATAAAAACAAGCCACATGGGACAAAACATGTCTTTGCATACAGGCATATACATGATAGTTTAAGCATTTAATAAATAACAAAGCAAGCAATAATGTGTAATCTCAAGTGAACTCACTCCTACCCACTACACTTGGGAGGAGTGCAAAAACACATTCCAAGAACAATCTCATGTTTTGAAGAAACTGAGGTCACAAGCCTCTTGTCTTTTCTTGGATTGTTAACATAAGCATGTAGAATTCTCATCAATGACCCCTTTCTGGAAACCATGTTCCAATGGTACACCTAAATTAAATTTATTTTAATTTTAAGAAAAAACATAACATATACATGAAGAAGCTATTTTAAAAATATGAAGCATACACATATACAGATACATATATATCTGTCTTTGCACTACTTGCATACCTGGTGCCCAAGGAAGCCAGAAGAGTGGATCAGATCTCCAGAAAAAAGCTTTATAAGTAGTTCTGAACCATCAGACGTGAGTGCTAGGAACCAAACTTGGGTACCCAACAGCATCAGTACTACTGAGTCAAATCCCCAACTTGCCAATATGTCATTTATACTGTAGAAGATGGAGTTACACCATTACTGTTTCTGTCTTCTATCACTTAGAAAGATGAAATTCTCAACTATTTGGTCATTGAAGGAGTGACTGCTTTCTGTCGCTCTGTGAATGGACTCTGCACATTGTTTCTCATTGTTAACACAGTTCTCTCGATGTGAATGAAGACAACAAAAAATTTACTTGAGCCGGGCAGTGGTGGCGCATGCCTTTAATCCCAGCACTCGGAAGGCAGAGCCTTCTGTGAGTTTGAGGCCAGCCTGGACTACAGAGTGAGTTCCAAGAAAGGTGCAAAGCTACACAGAGAAACCCTGTCTCGAAAAACCAAAAAAAAAAAAAAAAAAAAATTTACTTGATTAGAGATGAGTCCAAATTATGTAGGGAAAGTTCCATAATATGATATTATGATATATTCTTTTTCAAAAAATACTTTATTTTTATTTTACATGCATAGGTGTTTTGTTTGTATGTACATATGTATGAGTGTGTTGGATACTTGGAACAGGACTTAGAGTTGTGAACTTCCATGTTGGTGCTGGGAATTGAAACTGTGTCATCTGGAAGAACAGCCAGTGTGTTTAAGTGCTGAACCATTCATAACCACTTTTTTTAAAATTTTTTGAGACAGGATTTCTTCATTAGAATTTCAACAATGAAACCAAAAAGTAAGCTGAGAAGAAAGAGGATTATCTGGCCTACACTTGTATATTGCTGTTCATCATTAAAGGAAGTCAGGACAGAAACCTAAATGGGGCAGGAACTTGGAGGCAGGAGTTGATGCAGAGGCCATGGAGGGGTGCTGCTTAGTGGTTTGCTTCCCATGCCTTGCTCAATCTGCTTTCTTTTAGATTCCAAGACCCTTCCCCATCAGTCTCTATTTTTAAAAATGCCTTATAGCAGATATTATGGAGGTATTTTCTCAATTGAGTTTCTCTCCTTTCAGATAACTCGTGTCACTTTTGTCAACTTGACATGCAAACACATCACTATTGAGCCACAACCCTTCCATTCTTATTCATTCCCAAGATCTCATATTAAAAACATAAATAGCTTTAATAAGTCCCACAATCTTTACAAATTCAAACACACTAAAATTTTTCTTTAAAAATATCCAATCTCACTAAAAATCCAAAGTCTCTATTAAAAGTTGAAGGTCTTTCAATTATGGCTTTTTTAAAAATCAAAGTTAAATACCTTCTCCCTTCAAGAGGGAAGAATCAGGGTAGTCACATTCTGCAAAACAGAAAAACAAACTCCAACAGTATAAATAACTCCACTATTAATGACTGGGATCCACTCACAACCTTCAGGGCTTCTCCAAAGGGTTTGGGTCACTTCTCTGGCTCCACCCTCTGCAGTTCCCACAACTTCCCTCCTAGGCTCTGACTGGTTCCACTTCACCACTGCCGATGATTTTGGTGGACACCCCATGGTACTGGTATTTCCAAAATGGCGGCGTCTTTGCTTCGTATGCAAAGTTTTACTTCTTTTATGAGGTTCATGGGATTTTTCTCTAGTATGTATTCTTTCATGATACTGAAGATGAGTCTTACGTGCAAAAGCTTTACCACATTGATTACATGCATAGGGTTTCACTCCAGCATGACTTCTTTCATGACTGAGAAGATTACTGCGAGATGAAAAGGCTATACCACATTGATTACATTCATAGGGTCTCTCTCCAGTATGACTTCTTTCATGCCGTTGAAGGTGACTATTATGTGTAAAGGCTTTACCACACTGATTACATTCATAGCGTTTCCCTCCAGAATGACTTCTTTCATGCCTTTGAAGATGACTGTTATGTACAAAGGCTTTACCACACTGGTGACATTCAAAGGGTTTCTCAACAGTATGATTTCTTTCATGCCTTTGCATACTACTAGGATATGCAAATGTTTTACCACATTGACTACATTCATAGGGCTTCTCTCCAGTGTGACATCTTTCATGTATTTTAAGTTCACTGGGACGTGCAAAGGCTTTTCCACATTGATGACATTCATAAGGTTTCTTCCCAGTATGAATTCTGGGCACTTGAAGATAACTTTGACATGCAAAGTCTTTATCATCTTGATTATAGTCATAGGGTTTCATTTTCAAATGCATTCCTTGATGTAATTGTAAAGAGCAACCAGATGTAAATGTTTTGTCACAGTGTTTACATTCACAGGATTCCTCTTCATTATGGATTCTTTCATGTGTTTGAAGAAACTTGGGATGGTTCAAGCCTTTTGTACATGGTTCACATTTACAACATCCTTTTCCCATATGAGTTTTTTCACTTCTCTGAAGAGAACTGGAAGAACTCAGAGTTTTACCACACTGATTGAATTCATAACATTTTCCTATAGTGTGAGTCACATTACATGTGCAATGTGAACCAGGCCAGACAGAAGAATTTCCACATTCCTTGTACTCACAAGGCTCTTTTCCAATGTGAGTTTCTTGATGTGTTTCCGGTGAAGTTGGAAATCCTATTAATTCTGTCCTTGTATCATGATCACCATGTCTTCTCATAGTGGGCACTACTACATATCTCCTATTTTTTCTGGGAGAGACAGAAGTACATTGCTTCTTTCCATATCCTTTATGTTCACATGGCTTGTATCCAGAGTGATAGATCATGTACCTATTAAAAGAATAATAACAAATAAAAGATTGTCACAATGGATTGACACAGTTTAACTTTTTGTGTCTCATAGAGATGTGGTATAGGGATTAAGGTCTCTCCATCACAACAACATCCTTGACTCTCATAAACTGCCCTTCTCACTAAACTTTGGTAAGTCTCTTCAAGTATATGAGTAACGCTAGCTTACCTAAGGGACAATTTGCTTATAAAAGGCCTTGGACATACCTTAATCCCTTAATCAATGTGAATGCCTTTACAATACTTGAATGGAATGAAATTAAATGGATATATAGCTCTACAACATGGATCTCAGGGGACTATGATTAATATGGTGACATCTGTTAGGACACTGTTTCCTTGTCTTGTTTCTCAAAGGACCACCTTGCAGACATAGACTACCTACCTGAAATCAAGGTACATGATGCTGTAAAAATTTATTAATAATCACAAAGCTATTATTATTTATACTGTTGCTTTTCATTAAATATCAGGGCACATTAAAATTTCTTCAGAGATACAAATCTATCACCTTGCACAAGAAACTTACCTTCCATGTCTTCTAGAACTTTGACAATGTTCTTCAATATTCTCGTCTTCCCATTTGTAGCCTAAAATATAGTACCAGAAAAGAATGATACATTATTGGAAATTATGCAAAATTTGAGTTATTATCTTCAGTGAACCTTAGAACCTTGCCTGACTTGTTCACCATATTCGTTCACTTTCACAGTCAAAATCACAGTGGATCACCAATGTCCAATAAAGGCATGTCCCCTTAAGTTAAAAAGGGAAGGAAAACTCACATTCTTACCTACAGCAGAGAGGTTCCAGTAGGTTTCCAGCATCACATCTTTGTAGAGACTCTTCTGACAAGGATCCAGCAAAGCCCACTCTTCATGGGTGAAGTTCACATGCACATCCTCATACGTCACTGCATCCTAAAGTATCCCAAATATGTACATAATAGAAATGTTGAGGCTGACTGCACTGAAAATGGACATTTCGTTGTGAATATAATTTCATAATTCTGTGTGCTCAACAAATTTATTTCATATCACAGAATTTCAAATGCAATTACCAAATCATTTTAGAAGAAAACAGAAAAGAAGGACCATGACCTTTATTTCTGGGCCCTCTGAACAGTACATGGCATTGCAAGAGAAATGCTGACTTACATATATAGAAAGATATGCAAACAGAGCAATAGTACTGAGTAAACATCAACTAAATTGTTCAAAATTACTGACATCAAAAAGTGATGGCTAAAATGGGCATGCTGGCACACACTTTTAATCCCAAAAACTCAGGAGGAAGAGACAAGTGAATTTCTGTGATTTCCAGGACAGCTTGGTCCATGTATTGACTTCCAGGACAGCCAAAGGTACACACTGAGACCCTGTCTCAAACAAAGAGAAAAAGAAAAAGAGAGCACTCGGGGCTTACTCTAAATTCCACTAATGAGTTAAAAATTCACTCAAGATATGTTCTTATCTCTCAGAAAACTGGAATGCCTCATTTAAACTATAAGGCTAATATGATAGCCTTGAGAAGAAATAAATTTTTTATAAGTTATTGCCTGACAGATTGAAGGGTTCTCAAAAACATTAGTGAGTAAAGGGTTATGCTAGAGAGAGAGACAGAGACAGAGACAGAGAGAGACAGAGAGAAAACAAACATGGTAGAGTATACAGAGGGTCAACAGTTAAAAATCATCTGTTGCTTTCACAGAGGACCTGCATCAATCCCCAACACTCACTTGGAGGTCTCAACAATTTGTAACTCAAATTCAAGAGAATCCAATGCTCTCTTGTGATTTCAGTGAACATCAGGCACACACAAGGTACATATGCATATATCTCTACAGGCAAAAGACTCACACACACATTTCAAAAATTTTTTTTAAAAATTAAAACATGCATAAAGATATGGAGAAAGTTAAACGTCTGCAACGTAATGACTCAGGAGATACGCATTAATGTCATGAATGCATGCCATCCCAGTGGGTAAAAAAAAAAAATGATATTTTCTGCCAAAGTTGAAAAGTAAAGAAGTGGGTAAAGTTCAGCACAAGAGCAAATGCTTCACATGTACAAAAACCTAATTCTACCAGGCAAAAATATGAAACTGAAAATATCAGAGCAGAAAAATGGCTTAGCAAGGAAAAGCAATTGCTTCTGTTTTATCTTATGTAATTTAGGGATGGAATCTGTTATGAGTGTTATGGCGTGGCTACATGAGAAGGAAGGGGGCTGCTCAGTTTCAACCACAAAAAGAAGACAAGTGTGGTCAGGGTAGAAATACTCAACATTCATCCCCAGAGACTAACATACTCCAAAAAAGCCTCTCATCCTAGAGGCACCTTGATGAAAACCACAAACCAGAGACAAAGTCTCAAATACATCTTCGTACTTGGGAGATTTTTCATTCAACCCACCACATTTTGACACAGATCATGATAGGCTCACACTCAATGCATACTGCAATTAGTCCACCACAAAGATCCCCATATTCTGAACAGTCCCAACACTGTTAGAATGTACAAAGTTTCTTCTCACACTGACAGCAGTCTCTTGACTGTGTTATCTTGTGAAATCAAAACACAAATTATAGCTACACAACACAAGGTACAGAATACACATTTCCTTTTCAAAGAAGTGAGGAAAGACTGGACCAAGGCAAGACTAAAACCCTGCTGGGCAAACACCAAAACCTGCAGTTCTGTGTCAGATACCTGGGGCTTCAGTTTCAAAGGGCTTAGATGGCTCTTCTTGTTTGAAACTTTTCACACATCTCTCTCATTGGCTACTTCCACTCCCTACATACAGCTATTCATGGCAGGTGTCTCAGAGCTTGGGTATCTCAACATCTAGTGGTCTCAAAATGCAACCCAAGCTTCATTTTCACACCTTCATATAATGAAGTATCACAGTCTCCTCACTGGGGATATGCTATGCCAAACAGGTGGCTATAACAGTGCTGAACTGAAAGCACAAAAGAATCCATAACATTTAAATTGTGCATGTTTACTCTTTCAATAAAACATGACATATCAATGATGCATCTACATGGCTTCTAGCTTTGGATTGACCCTGCCCCATTGGAATAGATCAACAACAAGTTCTGTATGAAGTTGTTTTCTGGGACTAGGAATCTTGTTTCCTTTTCTTTCCATAATTCAATGCTTGGCTGGGTGTGTTGTACTCTTGCAACACCTTTTCTATATTTCCAAAGTGGAGCAGGTGCCTTCTCTTTAATGGCCCTAACCTCCCTAATAATTACAGCCTCTGTTTCAACATGTAACTGCCACTGGAAACTACCTAGTGCTGTTTTTCTCGCCACACCACATAGGTTTCATTAACTTCAGCCCCTTTTGTTGCTCTTTTCCTCTATGGATCTGCATGAGTCATCAGTAATAACCAAGCCAAGAACGAAATGTTTTGTCAAGACAGTACATGACTTTTTAATTTAGCCTTACTCATTTTCACAGGACATGGGACGAATATATACAGCCAATATGCCAAAATATTACACAAAACATCTATCTTAGTTACTACCATTTTCCTGAGAAGAAACACTGTGACCAAGGTGACTGTTACAATGCAAAGCTTTTTACTTTGGGACTTGATTACACAGACAGAGGATTAGTCCATTATCATCATGAATGGTAGCATCAAGGTAGATAGATATGCATGGGGCTGAGACTAACATCCTGATACACAGACATGGAAGCAGAAACACTTGTCTTAGCTTGGGCTTTTTAAACCTGAAAGCCCACCTATAGTTTCACCTTAACAAAGAAGACAACCTACTCCCACAAGAGCATACCTCCTAATTTTACACAGTTAGTTCCACTAACTGGGGACCAAGCATTCAAAGATAGGAGCCTGAGGGTCTTGAGGAACTATAAACCATAAAAGAAATATAACCTAAGTAGAAAGAGCTCTAAAGGAAAAGAGTGAAAGAAACTGAAGGAAAATGGAGTAAGAACAAAGGAGAGGGAGAGAGAGAAACAAAAGGAAGAAAATAATTACCCCAAAAAGAGGGGAGCAGTACTTCTTGCCAGGTTACAGGCTTTATCAATGTAACCTTCCCTACCCCATGTAAGAAGAGATTAAATAATGCAAGACCTCCAAAATTAGATTTAAGTCCCTAGCTTTTCTCTGAGTCCATGGCATTATCCTTTCTTTCCCTCCCTATCGAGTTATCTCAGAGAACCTGGGAAACCTTGGATCAGGTTTGCTAGAAGCAGTGAAGTCAGTCTCTTGGTGTCTTCAATGTGACTGCTGTATATGATGCCATCTGGAAGACGAATTTTTAACTGGGTAGAAGTGCCTCACAAGGCTACTAAGGTTTTAAATTCAATTTCACTAGTTTAGCAAGTTGGATTCTGAAGGTCTTAAATTCCAGCCAACCTGGAGAGTCACAGATCCATCTGATCACAGCCTAGATCATATTCTACTGGGATAAAATGGGGCCAAGCAACATGTTATGTCTGAGGACTGAGGAGAAGGTGAACACCTGGAAGACAATGCTTGGCCTCCACAGTTATAATCTGAATGGACTCAACTGTCTCTGCTTGAGGGCACAGAATTCTTTCCTCTACTCCTTTGCTGTGTGGAGCCTACAAGCCTAGGCCATAGGTGCCATCTCCTCCTATATTCATGCTAACCTAATTAAAATGTCCTTTTAAAGAAATGGTGTAACAGTGCACATTTAAACTTTAAGAAAGGTGAGTCCCACCTGGACTTGTGCGTGATGGAGGATGGGAAAGTCTTAGCAGGGAGCTGAGCCAACCATGAAAAGAAAGCAACTTTGTGATTTGCAGCCATCTTGGCTAGTATATCAATAGTATATTATAAAAATTCAGAATTTTAGCTACTGATTCAACAAAAGACCAATAAAAGGTCAAAAAAATTATGCTACCAACAACAGAAAACTTATGGCAAAAGGTCATCATGAATAGAAAAGAGATCAACATAAGATTGAATAAACAGCACACACAGTGACATCATCTGACTTCAAAACTTTGAACACAACTACAAGATTGTATTGTCTGGGAAAGAATAAAGAGATCAACAGAACATGAGAGCAAACAGACAAGATAACAATTAAAATATAGTCAGTGTTGAACAATGTGACTAGAAAACCCAGTAAGTATGGCCTTACTAACACAAGTAACTGGAACACTGTGTAATTTATATACAAATGTATTAATAACACAGATTTTAAGATCTGTACAAAATTAATTCCAGTGGGATCCTACACCTGTGTTAAGTGGGAAGTTCAGAACTTTGAGAAGATAATAGAGAAACTAGGGCTCAGCTAGTCAGCAAATCTGCCTTCCATGGAGACAATAAAAGCAGTAGAGCTATGCTCTCTGCAAGGTGAGGTCAACAATAAGCATGTTTCCACACAAAGGCTCCTGCTCCCCATGCTCAGGAAGGAAGGCATGACAGGAACTCAAGCACATCAGGAACCTGAAAGCAGGAGCTGATGAAAAGGTCATTTTTTTCTATCACGTGGGTCCTGGGGTTGAACTCAAGTCATCAGGCTCAGGAGCAAGCACCTTAACCGCTTGCAGGTATTCTTTTTTTCATGAGTTATGACATCATATGTTGTTTTGCTGTGGGGTCAAGGTTTCCCTATATAGGCCTGAGTGGTCTGGAACTCTATGCAAACATTAGGTTAAACTTGCTTCCATCATTGTGCCTCTGCGACCTGAGTCCTGGTATTACACTGTGCACAGGCACACACAGCTGCATTTGGTTTAGGAGGACAATGTCCCAAGCAGTTCAGGCTGGCCTCAAGTTCAGTAAACAGCTGAGGTTCGCCTTGCATTTTTTCCATACCAAGCTCGGTTAGTTAACGATCTGCCTTCCACCAGGCGCAAGGAAAGCGGCGCATGCGCGCTCACAACATGGTGACGTCACAATAAGAAACTATCGGAGCACAGTACCCACATCCCTGTGTTCAGCCCCAGGTGGAAGTTATTTCAGAGGCCGCAGGACCCGGGAGTTGCAGGGACTGCAGGAACGTCGGGGGACTCACGTGATCACACCAGGCGCGGCGTCCAGCTGCCGGTTCCCACAGCCCCGGGACGCCACCCCGGCTCCCCCGACTCCTCCCCCGGTGGGGACGGCGGCCCCGTGCTCACCATGGCGGATTCCGGCAGCGGGTCACAGCGAAGCACTCGGAACACCAGAGTCTCCTCAGCCCCGGAGCCGCCGAGCCTGCAGCATGGCGGACCGGAAGTACCCTCCCCATTCTGACTGGCAGTCCTTCTGGAGGCCCTGATTGGCTAATGCGTCCAGAATGACAGGAGCAGTTCTCTTAGAAACAAAGTGTTGTAAAGAGACACAGCACCATGATTCCCAGCCCTGGCTTCCACCCCAGGCACAGAACTGTCCCAGACCTGCAGAGATTGGCATGCAGCAGAATTTCAAAGATCTCCATTTTATCTAACAGTCCCAACACTGTCCAATGTACAAAGTTTCTTCTGAAAATCTAAGCAATGTCTTAAGAGAATGTGGCATCTTGTAAAATCGAAACACAAATTATGTATGCCCAACACACAATGGCACAGAATACACATTTCCCTTTCAAAGAAGTAAGGAAAGATCGAAAAAAGGCAAGACTGAAACGCTCCAGGGCTAACACCAAATCCTGCAGCTCTGTTTCAGACATCTGGGGATTCAGTTTCAAAGGGCTTAGATGGCTCTTTTTCACTGCAACTTCTCATACATCTCTCTGTCTCTTTGCCTACTGCCACTCCCTACACGAAAACTTTTCATGGCAGTGTCTCAAAGCTTGGATATCTCAACACGTTATGGTCTCAAAATTGTTGGAATGAAGTCTCACAGTCTCCTCACTAGAGATTGGACTAAGCCAAACAGATGGCTGCAACACGGCTGAATGCACAGAGGGGGAAAAAATGCATGACCTTTAAATGTTGCATCTTTCTTCTTTCAAGAAAAAGTAGAACATAGATGATACCACCATGCAGGGGCCTGGCTTTGGATGGACCTGGCCCTATTGGAACAGAGCAGCAGCGATGCTGTGTGAAGTTGGTTTGGGGGACTAGGAATCACCTTCCTTTCCCTTCCATAGTTAAATGCTTGGCTGGGTAAGCATTTTTTTACAACACCTTTTCTATATTTCCAAAGAAGAGCAAGTGTCTTCTCTCTAATGGCCCTAACCTCCCTGATAATTCCTGCCTTCTGTTTCAGCACATACTGCCCTCTGAAACTATCTAGTGCTGTTTTTCTTTCCAAACGACACAGGTTGCATTAACTCCCCGCCCCCCATTGTTGCTCTTTTACTCTATGGACCTGCAGGAGTCATCAAACCATATGTTTTGTCAAGACAGTCCATTCCTCTTTAATTCAGCCTTACTCATTATCACTGGACATGGGCACAATACAGAGAGATAATATGCCAAAATATTACACAGACAACCTGTCTTAATGGCTTTTCTGCTGCTGTGAGGAAATATTATGACCAAGGTGACTCACACTGGAAGTTTTCTAATTTGGGGCTTGATGACAGAGGAATAGGCCACCATTATCCTGGATGGTAGCATCATGGTGGGAAGGCATGGCACTCAGTCACACATACTGATACAGAGGCAGGAGGCTGAGAGAAACATTTGGTTTGGTCTGGGCTCTTGAAACTTCAAATCCCACCTACAGTGACACACCTTAACAAACAAGGTCACACCAACTCCCACAAGGACACACCTCCTACTGCTACATCAAACATTTGAATATTGGAGCCTGAGGGTGGAGAGCACAATATAAACCATGAAAGGAATATAACCTAAGGAGAAAGAGCTCTAGAGGAAAAGACAGAGAGTGAAAGATATTGAGAGAGAGAGAGAAAGAGAGAGAAAGAGAAACAGCCCAAAGGAAGCAAGTATTTCCCAGAATTAGGGTGGATCCAGTCCCTCTGGCTTGGCAATATACTTCCTTAATATAACCCCTCTATTACGATCAATCCACATGAGTCTATTAAATGCATAACAATTTATTAAGATATAAATTTAGAAAATGCACTCACAATTACAGATTACCACCTCCTCTGGGCCATATAGTCCAAGGTCATGGGCAGAGCAAATATCACTATAACCCTCCCTATCCCATCTAAGAGGAAATTAAACAATGTGACACCTCCAAGCTTAGTTTTAAGTCTATCATTTGTCTGAGTGCGTGGTATTATCCCTTGTTTTCCTCACTATACAGTTCCCTCCGGAAACCTTGAAATCTTGGACTAGATATGGTGGAAGCAAAGAAGGCAGTCCCTAAGCGTGACTGTGGCAGATGATGCCATCTGGAAGCTGCATTAACTGTGTAGAAGTACCTCACAAGGCTACTAAGGTTTTAATTTTCATTTAACTATTCTAAGAAGTTTGAATCTGAAGGTATGATGGTTTATTTGATAATAGATTGCTGCAGGCTCATGATACACAGCACAGGTTGCCTGATAACTTTGTGGCACATTTTAAAAGGTTCAGCTTCTTCTATGGCACAAGAGCAGTGTAGCCCCAAACTCTCTCAAAAGGAGAATAGTTGTCTGCAGATGAAGGTAGAACCTTGCTCTGAAATCTTAAAAGTGTCTTCCGTGAGTCACCTATAGGGGACACCAAAAGGCTCCAAACAGCACCCCAATCTGCCACTGGCATGGGAAGTACCATCCAGTCTGCTGGATCATGGTTTAAGTGGTAGCACAGTAGCCTGAACCTTCTCCTGTTCCAGGCCACACACGATAGCAGCTTTCCATGTCACTTGGTGCATGTACCAGAAAAACCAACCCAAGTGAGGGATGTGCTGTCTCCAGAATCCAAACAGGCCCAATGAAAGTTGTGCTTTTTTCTTGGTGCTGGGAGGGACCAGGTACAATAACTTACCCTTCACCTTAGATGGAATATCTCTATATGTCTCACATCACTGAACTCCTAAGAATTTCACTGAGGTAGAAGGCTCTTGAATTTTGATTGGATTTATGTCCCATCCTCTGATTCACATATGTGTTACCAATGAGTTTCATGTGGTTACTCCCTCCTGCTCACTTGGTCCATTCAATATATCATCATTAATACAGTACAACAATGTGATATTTTATGGAAGAGACACATGATCAAGAACCCTTCTAAACTAAGTTATGACATAGAGCTGTAGAGGTAACATATTGTTGAAGTAAAGCTATGCTGCTGGCCTTGGCCACTGAAAGAAAATTGCTTCCGGTGGTCATTATGGACAGACACTGAGAAAAAGGCATTAGCCAGATCAATAGCTGCATATCATGTCAGAGGAGATGTGTTAATTTGCTCAAGTAAAGACACCACATTTGGTACAGCAGATGCATTGATGTCACTGTTAGTATTCTGACCCACCTAGAGTCCTGACTCCATCCTACGTTCCCATTAAGAAAAAACTTCTCTCTCTCTCTCTCTCTCTCTCTCTCTCTCTCTCTCTCTCTCTCTCTCTCTCTCTCTCTCCACTCTCACCAGAGATAGCACATACCTCTCTCTCTATCTCCCTCTCTCTGTCTCTGTCTCTGTCTCCCCCCCTTTAATAATAAAACTTGCCAAATGGACATTGCATGTGCCATGTTAATAACTTTCCACTGTGACATGCTACCATCCACTGCACCAGTATGGTGTGTCTCACCCACCGTAGGGCACCTTGGTCCAAACCCACCAAGGCCTCTCGAGCACCATTTCACAACATGAATAGTCATTATGTGATTGAGTTTTTGATAGTCAACTGTCATTCTTCATGATGCACCTGTCATCTGCACTGACCAGCGTTAAAGGGGGATATGATGCGAACCACCACTCTGAATCTTTCAAGTCCTTCATGGTAGAACTGATTTCTGCAATTCCTCCAGGGATGCAATGCTAGTTTTGATTCACTATTTTCCTTGGAAGACCCAACTCTATAAGAGTCTATTTAGCCTTTCCAAACTTAATAGTCCTTAACTGGACAGGTCAGGGATCTATTAGGAGAATTCTGCCGACTTCTGTGTGTGTGTGTGTGTGTGTGTGTGTGTGTGTGTGTGTGTGTGTGTCTGTCTGTCTGTCTGTCTATGTGTACATGCTACTGTGCAACCATGGGAGGGCAGAAGACACTTCCAGGAACCCATTTGTCCTTCTGCCATGGATACCAGGGACTGAACCTAGGTCCTCGGGCTTGGCTCACACATTTTTACTCTGGACCATCTAGATAACCCTTCTTTTTTGTTGTTTTGTTGTTGTTGTTGTTGTTTGTTTGTTTGTTTGTTTGTTTGTTTGTTTGTTTTTCAAGACAGGATTTCTCTGTGTAGTTTTGGTGCCTGTCCTGGATCTCACTGGCTGACCTCAAACTCACAGAGATCCTCCTGGCTCTGTCTCCCGAGTGCTGGGATTAAAGGCGTGCACCAACACTGCCCAGCTTGCTAACCCTTCTTAATGGTTTTTGCTGAATAATGTTACATCCACTGCAAATTTTCTCAAATTCATGTGTTTGACAATATAGTTGTGTAAAATAATGAAGTGTGTAATAATGAAAACAGTAGTATTTTCTATGTGAAATGGCAGTGACTATGAGGGGACATGGCAGTGAACATATTCACCAGATTCCGAGAAAAGCAGACAAAGGACAGGTGGGGTGGCTTATCAGGCAAAGGCATTTGCCATGAAGCCTGATGACATGAGATTCATGTCCTGGCCTCATATGTTGAAGAAGAGAATCAGTTCCTGTGAACTGTGCCCTGATCACTCCATGTGCACTGTGGTATGTGAAGCTGTGCACACACACATAACCCCCACTCACTCATAAAATAACTCCTGCAAGTTATCCCGACTTTGATAACTTGCACTGAGAGGCACATGTGCACCCAAATACACAAATAAATTAGTATAATTTTAAAATAAGAAGGTAAGCGAACAGAAGAAGCATTGTCGTTGTGTAAGCTGTAGTAGCTCCACAGTGAGGTCAGACAGTAGAGGAAAGCTCTCAGGGGGACATCTGGTGGAGAGGGCAAGAGGGCCTTGTACTCACGGAGACACCCTAAGAGAACCAGGAATGTTAACCACACAGGGGTGTCTCCTCAATGGAGGAGATGAAATCAAACACCTGCATTCCATCCAGAAAGCTAAGAGTGGGTTTTGTTAATGACCTGGTGACCTTTTGGCTGTCTGTGGAAGTAGACCTCACCCAAATTCCTCAGAATGATTATCCCAGACTCTTCCCTCCCTAGGCCATTATTCGTCTTTAAGGGAGGTGTCACACGTGCTCCATGGCCCGCTGACATCTATGTTATCTTGGACAGAGGCCACACTAGATTTTAGGCCGTTTGGCTATAGAACCCCCTTTCATGGTCACGTGAACTTTTTCAAAGGGTTTCTATGTAGTCACAGCCTAAGCTTTATGGCGCACCTGGAATTCTACTGATTGAACTAATTGTACCCTGGAAATCTTTTCCCAAATTGAACCATGTTTGAAATATGATGACTATTATCTGCCTGGCATTAGACACCCAGAAGTCTGATGCAGGTTGACAAAGTCAATCTACACTAGGTTTCCATTTTTATCTCTTCTAGAATGGCAGCCCCATATTGACACTTGTAGGGTCCCCCACAGGCTAGAGCCTCCTTTAATAGGAGGTCTCTATGTAGGCCTGTAAACAGTGATTTGGTATTACAGCATCCTGGTTGTTTAGATTTGATCTGACAGGACACCTCTGTGGGGCTCCTATCTAGATTGCTAGGGAGAAAGCATATCAATTTGCAGAAAAATAAGTTTTTTTGTTCGTTTGTTATTTGAGACATGGTCTTTCTACATCGCCCTGGCTATCCTGGATGTCACTGTGTAGACTGGGATAGTCTAGAACTTACAGAGATACTCCTGCCTCTCCTTCAGAAGTATTGGTATTAAAGGTGTGGACTACTATGCCCAGCTGGAAAAAGAAGTTTTATGGTGTGAATTGTCTCTACTTTCTTTTTTATTTTTGTAAAATTATTATTTCATCTACATTGAACTTTTTTGCCTCTATAACGGTCTGTGTACCATGTTCATGCTCACTAGCAGGGAGGCCTGATTGGGAGTCAAAAACCCTGGAAATGGAGTTACACCACAGTTGATAGCTACCATGTCATCCTGGATATCAAACCTGGGTCCTCTGAAAGAGTAGCCTGTGCTCTTAACTGTGAGCTATTACTCCAGCCCAGCTTCTCCATTCTGGACAAGTTTTCCTGACCTAGGCAGCCTGGGTCACTAGGAGTCAGACTCCTATTGGTCATTAAAGAGAGGAATCTGTTAGATTGGAACCTCCAGTGTTCTCCTGCATGGTCTAAGAAGCCCCATTCCTGTCTCTCCAAACCCTACACACTCAGAGAATCTCCAAAGGGAAGGCCCCAAAGACTTCTGCATTCTTGGTGGCTATGGTAGCTTTCTCCCCTGAAGTTGCCAGTCATCCAAGTCCCTGCCTAAAGCGTCCAACTTTTGACCATACTTGGGCACAAACCTAGCTTGTGGCAGACACGTCATCACCCCTCACCTACAACCTATATGACCTGCCTGCTATAGTTCAGGTGTGTGGCTTCTCCAGCCTCAATATCTGGAACTAAAGAATCTGCCTGGGAGTTGCTTTGCTCAAATAAGCCTGTTGTTATACTGGAAGTTGCAATAATCTCCAAGAACTTGGAACTAGGCTATTTGGTGCCTTCCCTTTGTTTGGAGATTCTCTGAGTGGGTGGGGATTGAAGAGACAGGAATGTGGTTTCTCAGAACATGCAGGAAAAAAAGTGGAGGTTCTAATCAAATATTCTGGCTTTTTTAGGTATATGGGCACTGGTTCAAATCTGGCTACTTCCTGATGGCATGGGACAATGTGGGGAGAAGGAATGGGAAGTTGGTGAGTTCATGCTCACCTGAAGGTAATGGTGAAGACACATTCAGTTAACTGCCACCATGAAGGCCTCACAAATCTGTTCCTGGAAGAAGTGGAAAAGGCAAGTTGCTTATTGAGGGTTAGATCAGTAGACACTGTAAAGGAGAACAGTTGTGTGCTGGGCATGAAGCAGCTGGCCTCTCCAGCTCTGACTCCCATGTTGTAACAAATGTAAGGATGGGGCATTTATGAAGTGTAGGATGGGAGAGCAGACAGAAACAAACAAAAAGAGCAGATCTATTGCAGGTGGAGTGGGCAGGGAGGATCCCAGCATGGCCAGACCAAATGCCGGGAAAGCCTAGTGAGTCTTTGACACCAATGAAAAGATTTTTCAAAAAGGTAAAGTGGGTACTTTCCACAGGACTTGCCAAGGCATGCTACTAAGAGAACACACCATGCACAACATAGTGCAAGAGGCTTATTGAGGGTCAGGGAGAGTGAAAGAGTAAAAGGCCATGTCAGAGTAGAGACATGAGAGACAGGTAGACACACAAACAGAGAGAATAAGAGACAAGAGAGACAAAAGGAGGGGGAGACTCAAGTCCACTGCCAAAGAAGCAACAAGATGTCAGCAGACCAGTAATGCCACAGCCAAATGGCAACACATAGATTTATAGAAATGGGTTAATTTAAGATGAAAGAGCTAGCTAGCAAGAAGCTGAAGCCATAGGCCATACAGTTTGTAATTTAAAAAAAACGAGAGATAAGAGGAAGAAGAGAGGTAGGGGGTGCCAGAGACTCAGATAGCTCATTTGGGGCAGAGGGCTCAGGATCTGCCCCTGGGTGAAAAGGCATCTGGGTCTAAGGATATTTTGCTTTGGAAAAGAGGCTCTGCTTTTGTTTCCACAGAAAGCAAGAGGCTATGGTTCCAGGTTAAGATGGGTTAGATTTGATCAAGCGAGACCTCCTGATCCTTGACAGGATCCCCATAAGATTAACAGTGCCTCCAATCAGCTGGAAGTAGCCTAGAGGACTATACCCACATTCGCAAAAGAAAATGGATTATGGATATTTGTCTTTGTTTAGGTAGTTGGTTAAAAATTGTTAGCCGGGCGGTGGTGGCGCACGCCTTTAATCCCAGCACTCGGGAGGCAGAGCCAGGCGGATCTCTGTGAGTTCGAGGCCAGCCTGGGCTACCAAGTGAGTTCCAGGAAAGGCGCAAAGCTACACAGAGAAACCCTGTCTCGAAAAACCAAAAAAAAAAAAAAAAAATTGTTATTGGTCATAGTCAAGTCAATCTCTTTCTAAAAGAAGAAAGGGGGATATGATATAGTCTTGAATATTATTAAGGACAACCCTTAATAATATTCTTCCCAGGGGCCCAGAAGAGAAGCTATGAACGGTGAGAATTATTTTCAGGAAAATAATCTAAGTACACCAAGCTCTTTCATCATCTACTTTATTCCTCTGGGATAAAATTCTGTCTACACAACTTCAGTTCTGCTCTCATGCCTAGCTCCTTTCTTGCCTGATTTCTCGCTCCATTTATCTGTGGTCCCCTCTAAGTTCTACCTTAATTCTCTCATCTTAGTTCTGCCCCATCTAGGTCCTCATCCATCTAGTTCTTTCCCATCTTAGCTCCTCTCTCATTTCCTTCTTCCTCACCTTGCTCTTCCCCATCTGGCTCTTCCTCATCTTCCATCTCGTTCCTCTAGTACTCTCTTCTAGCCCTTCAATCTAGTTCTTCCCCATCTCAGTTCATTCTTCTCCAGTTCTTACCCATCTAGTTTTTCTATTCTCTTTTCTCTTCTCCATCTCGTCCTTGCTCTGAAAATAAAACTGCCTTTTATCCCTTTGGCCCTTATCTCTCCAAGCTATTTCTGCTCCCACAGTTTCTGGCAGGGCAGGGGGAAGTGTATTCAGTCACTAGGCAACTTGGCTAAGCAACTTCCATCACAGCTAGATGTACCTCTAAGTAGGAACCCTTTGGTTCTGAGTTAATTGTTAAAGGTGGATCTAAAACTAGAGATAAGACTTTGGAAAGGAAAAGTTAAGCTTAATTAGCACAACTGCCAGGCCTTCTCAAACAGATAGTCTGGATGCTTAAGTCTGTTCTTAGAGAGTACAGAGGCATCTCTGATAAGATAATTTTCATCCATTCAGGGATGGTACTGGCTGAATGCTGCCAATGATGGTAATTACAGGGAGGCCTGAACTGGGGTTCTGGCTATGCATAGCTGTCAGTGCAGAAGGTTATCTAAATATTCCATTAGTAGAGGGGAAATTGTGCCTAATGAATGGTGGAAAAGCTACAATAGCACACAAGAAATTTATAGCAGGAAATGGCTGATAATCAAAAGTCAATATCACCAAGACTCCTTGAGCCTCAGCTTGACCTCTGGAAGGTCCTTGGTTTCTTCTAATGTATTAGCTTGTCATAATCAGCTGAAATCCTACTTCATATATTTTTTTGGTTTGCAGCAATATAGAACTATAGGATATAGAAATGATAGGGTAAAAGGGTAGATTATTGAATCTACTTTTAAAAAGCAACAATTTGTTTGAAATATTTTACATTGCTATAGATTTTAGTTTATTGATACAAATTTAAAGTTAATTTTGTTATACTGTATGTATATTTCTACCTTTGTTTAAGATGTTATGTTTCAGCAATTCATTTAAAATTGTAAAATATAACTAAGAAATACAGATTAATAGTCATCTATGATAATCAAACTTATAGTCATGTTAGTTAAGTTTTTTAGGTATACAAAGATATATTTCAATTAGGTGGGTAATCTTCAAACACTTCAAAGACCTACAGAATATGGTATTTAAAATGTTTTAAGAACTTAGACTTTTATGGACAGTGAGACATGTCTGCTCCTGGCAATACCAGTTACTTCAAAGAAGATGATGGGCATCAAAGAAACTCCATATGGAGTTTGCTTTCTTTATGGCAAAAGCTAGCCATTTGAGCAAGAAACTGCTCTTGCCTGGACTGCTTGACAGTATGTTGTATAAACTGGACATGCAGGGCCTGTAGGAAGATGACCACTAAACTTTACAAAACAAATGGTCCTTCAGGTTCCTGCTTCAAAGAGGAGATTGCAAGACATTCTATAGGACACGGGGAGAAGTGACTGACAAACTTTGCCAGAATGGGCAAAACAGTCCTTAAAATTTCCTGCTTCACAGAAAGCCATACCAGAGACTCTAGGCCTGTAGACTGAAGATAGGTGCCCCTATGGTGATATTTTATTTGTATTAAAATGTTATTTGTATGTTAATAAATAAATCTGCCCGGGGGTCAGAGCTATTAGCAAGCCATAGGAAAGCAGGGCAGTGGTGGCGTATGCTTGTAATCCCAGCACTTGGTAGGCAGAGCTGGGTAAGTCTCTGTGTGTTCAGGGATACAGCCATTATTGGATACACATGCCTTTAATCTCAATACCAATCATGGAAAACCTGGAGGCCTATACAGACAGGCCGTGAGGAGGCGGTCATGTGGTTGGGTTTACAACCAATGAGAAGGCAGAACAGGAACTCTATATAAAGACTTTAACACAGGGGTAGCTCTGGTTTGGAGAGGTAGGACCACCACAGGAGGAAGGGTAAGGTTTTAGCTCTTAGCTCTGACCTCTTGGCTTTCTTCTTTGCATTGGTTCTGTGTTTCTTATTTAATAAGAAGGTTGGTTACATCTACACACCCCAATGTTACAAAGGAACTTTGGATGAATGTCCAGGTAGCCAGATGTCTCTGTCATTTCTAGAATTATGGAATTTGTTTGCCATGCACTTCCTGTTTACTCAGGTAATATTATATCCTTCTGGAGTCTTTGATGGAGTTGAAGACTAGATAATGATAATTACAGTTTTCCTTAGTCATGATAAAAGGTAAATTTGATATGAAACTTTAGATTCACAAAAATAGATGGGAGAATATTTCCTTTAATTTTGCCGAATAGAAGTAGACTAGATACTGTAACTGTAATTCTTGCTTAATAACTGTTTTGTTATACATAATTTTACTGTGTTAAAGTTAAAACCTTCCTTTTTGATTAGACAGAAAAGGGGAAAGGCTGTGGGATGTCTTTCTGTAGGCTGTGAATATGTGTGGTTCCCATTGGATAATAAATAAAGCTGTTTTGGCCTATGGCAAGAAAGCTTACAGGGAGGTAGGAAATCCAAGCAGAGATACAGAGAGAAGAAGGGTGGAGTCAGAGGAGATGTGAGCCTGCCTCCGAAGGTGCAATAAGATTTCAGCAGACCAGTAACACCACCGCCATGTGGCAAATTATACATTTATAGATATGGGTTAATTTAAGATGAAAGAGCTAGCTAGCAAAAAGCTGAAGCCATAGGCCATATAGTTTGTAATTTTAAAAAAAGAGAGAGAGAATAGGAAGAAGAGAGGTGGGGGGTGCCAGGGACTTAGACAGCTCGTTTGGGGCAGAGGGCTCAGGATCAGTCCCTGGGTGAAAAAATATCTGGAGCCACTACAACCCTAGCTAACAAAACCTGGGTTACTGAGCACTGGGTACAGAGGGAGGGATGGGAGTGCAGAGCTCAAAAACCCTGGACATAAGGAAGCTCAAACCATTTTTTTGAGCGTATGGTGTCAAACAGCCCCAATTTTGGATAAATTTTGCAGCAGAGACCCCAGGGGTGACTGAGGATTGAGTTTAGACCAGCGTTGCCCATTTCCAAGGCTTTGACAGAGGGAAAGGGTATAGACTAGGGAGAGGTATCCCACAAGATAGCCTGGGTCAAGCAGTGGGGATGGGGTAGCATTTAGGAAGGACATCTCTCAACACAAAGGTCCCCTGGAACAGAGATGGGCTTGCCCTGGCTGGGCAGGGAATCCCAGGAATCCTGGACCTAGAAAGAGATACCCAGGACCTCTTTAGTTGGTGACTGGGAAACAGGGGACTTACCATGAGTTGAAAGTAGATCATGTCTGGCGGAGAGAAAGTTAAAGGGAGAGGAGTTGCCCCTCCCCCACATGGCCATAGGGCCCAGTCCACCAGGCAGGAAGGCTCAACTCCTCCTGGGTTTCAGCCAAGATAATAGGTTTTCTGTCCCCTGATAATAGGTTTCTTCGCCAACACAGTAAGCCAGATCAAGCCTAATGGGAAAAGTATAACAACAGGTTTATTTGAGCAAAGCAATTCCTGGGCAGATTCTCCAGTCCCAAAGATCAAGGACAGAGAAGCTGCACACCCAAAAAAAGCAGGGAGATTACATAGATTGTAGGCGAGAGGTGACATGTCTGCCACAAGCTGGGTTTGTGCCCAAGTGTGGACAAAAGCTGAGTCTTAGGCGGGGACTTGGGCTGCAGGTGGCAACAGGGGAGGAAGTTGAAATAGTCACCAAAAAGGCAGAACTTGGCATTTTTTGATGCCTTTTCTTTGTTGGAGATTCTCTGAGAGGGCGGGTGCTGTGGGATGTTCTGTATGGCAAATGTGTTGCTGATTAGTCAATAAATAAAACACTGATTGGCCATTGGCTAGGCAGGAAGTATAGGCGGGACAAGGAGGAGAATAAAGCTGGGAAGTGGAAGGCTGAGTCAGAGAGACACTGCCAGCCGCCACGATGACAAACAGCATGTGAAGATGCCGGTAAGCCACAAGCCATGTGGCAAGGTATAGATTAATGGAAATGGATTAATTTAAGCTGTAAGAACAGTTAGCAAGAAGCCTGCCATGGCCATACAGTTTGTAACCAATATAAGTCTCTGTGTTTACTTGGTTGGGTCTGAGCGGCTGTGGGACTGGCAGGTGAGAGAGTTTGTCCTGACTGTGGGCCAGGCAGGAAAACTCAAGCAACAGGCGGGGTTTGGATAGAGACAGGAATGGGGCTTTCTGGATCAAGCAGGAGTGAGCTGCAAGAGTGATATTTAGCCTCCAGCATGGATAAGCTCCCTACTTGGTCATGTAGTACAAAGTGGTCAACCCCAAAATCAAATATACCCAAACAACAAAAGCAGACTTAGCAAGCTGCATTGATACTTGTACACATTTAACCTTACATATGTAATAAAATTTTTTTAAAAAGAGACCATCAATTTGAAATTTGGGAGGCAGAGAAGGAGTTGGAGGGAAGGAACATGGAGGAAGAAAAGGGAAGAGGAAAGTGATGTAATTACATGAAAATGAATAAAAATTTAAATTAAATAAAAGAATGAAATTCTCTATAAAGATATCACTGTCCTGAGACATCCAGCTGTCAGGGCTATATAGAATGATGTCTTTCTGGTACTGTATAGAAATCACTATAGCCTTCCTCTGAGTGAGTCTGTTCAGAGGCAAATCAGCCTTGTTCTGAGGTTAGAATAGCACAATAGAGGTGTTCCTGTCACAATGGCATTCTCAGTGCTGAGTGGTGACTTTTCCATGATGTTTTCTGTATTTGTGCTCCCTGTCCTTTATATTTGTGAGAATTCTGGCATTGATACATCAATCTTTGTATCATATATTTTGATTGACAGGTAACATTGACTCCTAAGCAGTCTACTTTCATAGTATCATTTACTAGATTTTCAGCTAAGAGTTTGTGGTACAAGCTGAACATTCCAGAAGCATTTCTGTCTATGACTTTTATATTATACATTTGCTACTGCACAACTTTCAGCTACAACTGCCCCTCAACGTCTCTGCTTTTACATTATGGTCATGTTCAGAATTGGACCTGTTAACAGAGCATCCTTAAGTGTAGGCAGACCTCCACATAACAGTAGTGCTTATAAACAGCACCTCCATTTCTATGCATGTTCGACTGTACTTTTCATTATTATTCACTTGTCAACGGATTTAGGGAGGAGACATTTGTGAGTTTGAGGTCAACTGGAGCTATACAGTGAGCTTCAGGCCAGCTGGGGCTACACAGGAAAAGTCCTTCTTAAAAAAAAAACTGATAAACAAAAACCCTGGGTGGTGGTGGCTCAAGACTTTAATCCCAGCACTCAGTAGGCAGAGAAGGTTGATCTCTGTGAGTTCAAGATCAGCCTGTTCTACAGAGCACGTTCAACATTGGCTACACAAAGAGACCCTGTCTCAAAAAAGAAAAAAAAAACTTAATTAAATAGATATGCTTACTTTTTACAATTTTTTGATTCATGGTCTCTCCAAGTACCTGCCTGACATAGGTGCTGGGTCAACCTGAGTTCCCTGTGACAGCAGAGTGTTAGGAGCTGTGCCATCTCTTCCCCAAAAAATCCAAGTACTAAATCTCTGCAGTTTTAAATCAACAGGTTCACTTTCTCAAACATTTAAAAGTCGATACTTTTATCAACACAAAAGCATTCAAATAATTATGAGGATCATCTTTATGAGAAAAATAAATTCACGTGACACACTAGTGATCTTCAAGAATTACATTCAAGAGTCTAGTCTTCCTAGAACGAAGAGTTTCTATTTGTCACCTCAATTCCTTACATGTTTAATTTTATTTTTGAGCCCAGGTCTCACTGTGTGGTCCTAGCTGGCCTAGAAGTCACAGACCCATCTGCCTCTGCTCCACAAGGTTTAGGATTAAGGCACATGTCACCATACAAGACCATATTTATGCTCTTTACATAACATCTACACAATATATCACAAGCTGAGTGGTAAGTAAGAAAAAATGCCTTCTAGATCTCAAATAAATATACCGTGTTCATAGTATGTTTCTTTTTAACATTGTCTGGACCTTCCCTCCTTGTTTCAATTTCTTTGTTGAGGTTTATTTGTTTATTGTTTCAAGCCGCAAAAATATGAAGTGGAATTCCAGTTGATTATGACAAGCTAATACCTGGAAGAATCCAGGGCCTTCCAGAGGTCAAGCTGAGGCTCCAGGAGTCTTGGAGATATTTGACCTTTGATTATTAGCTGTTTCCTGCTATGAATTTCTCCTGTGCTATTGTAGCTTTTCCATCATTTACTAGGCACCATTTCCCCTCTACTAAAGGAATATTTAGGTAATTTTCTGTACAGTAATGCAGTCAGGATCCCCAATTTCAGGGCTTTCTGTAATTATCATCATTAGCAGCATCTGGCCAGGACCATCCCCGGATGGATGAAAGTATCTTACCTGAGATACCTCACAGATTCTCTAAGAACAGACTTAAGCACCTAGACTATCTGTTTGAGAAGGCCTGGCAGTTGTGCCAATTAAGCTTAACTTTCTCCTTTCCAGATCTTATCTCTAGTTTTGGATCCACCCTTAAAAATTAACTCAGAACTAAAGGATTCCAACTTACAAGTACATCTAGCTATGGTGGAAGTTGCCTAGCCAAGTTGCCTAGTGACCCCAGCACACTTGTCAGAAATGGTGGAAGCAGAGATAGCTTGGAGAGATGAGGGTCAAAGGGATAAAAAGGCAGTTTTATTTTCAGAGAAGGACTAGATGGAGAAGAGAAAAGAGAATAGAAGAACTAGATGGGTAAGAACTGGAGAAGAATGAACTGGAATGGGGAATAACTAGATTGAAGGGCTAGAAGAGAATACTAGAGGAATGAGATGGAAGATGAGGAAGAGCAAGATGGGAGAGAACAAGATGAGAAAGAAGGAGATGGGAGAGGAGCTAAGATGGGAAGGAACTAGATGGATGAGAATCTAGATGGGGTGGAACTAAGATGAGAGAATTAAGATATAACTTAGAGGGGACAGCAGACAAATGTAGAGAGAAATCAGGCAAGAAAGGAGCTAGGCATGAGAGCAGAACTGAAGCTGTGTAGATAAGATTTTATCCCAGAGGAATAAAGTAGATGGACGAAAGAGCTCAGTGTACTTAGATTCTTTTCCCAAAAATAATTTGTGCCATTTGTAAATTCTTTTCTGGGACCCTGGGAAGAAGATTATTAAGACTGGACCATAATAATTGTTGAGAGTTTATGTTTGTTTTGTGCATGCCTGAATGTATGTACCTGCATGACTAGTTCTCCCAGAGGACAGAAAAGGGCTCAGATCTCTTTCAGTCACAGATGTAGGCATGTGAGACAACCACGCTGTGTGTTGGGCACCAGGCTCAGGTTGTCTGCAAGAGCAGCACAGTCTGGAAGCCAAGTGTTCTCTGCAGGCACTGCAGGTTTCTGAAGCTGGCGAGCCAGTACCCTTGGATGATGGTTTACTTAACTTTTCTAACAATAAAAAACATGGCAGCCAAAGCCACCCACTCAATGCACCCTCAAAAAGAGCGAGAGTCATTGTAAAATTATCTGTCATGGTCATCATGGCTGTCTTCATGTTCACAAGTAAGATGGTATAAATAAACACAAGCTTTATGCTTTGAAATTTGCAGATGTTTGGTGTGCTGGAATTTGAAGATATTTGACCCCAAGCAGTGTCATCTTGGAAGGTAAAGCCATCTTCAGCATAATTGTTTATAAATTGTGACAATAGTACCACATGCATCTTGGGCCTATCCAGGGGCCATCAATGACTGTCCAACCCTTTAGAAGTCACCATTAGTATAGGACTCCACCTGCTAGTTTCCAAGTTCAGGTAGAAATGAGTAGCCCTGGGAAAGTAGATTACTGAGCCAGAAATCATACAGTGAGCCAGACTGAACATGCCAGTCAAGTGTTCGTGTGACTTTAAAGAATCCTCAGTGGAGGGACTGCAGGCAGGACACAGGATGAAATTCCTCCACAGAGCAGTGGAGCACAGCAGTAAAGCAGCTGCACAGAGATTCTTCATGCCATTGCCACTGCTGCTGGCTGCTGCTTCAGCACCGTCACAGGTTCCAGACAGGGTGTCAAAAAGTGGACAGTGGACTTGGGGGCAAAGGCCAGGGTGCCATAGTCCCATATGGACTCCAGGACAAAGACTGATACTAATGGTCCAAAATGCTGGGGTGTTAGAGGCTGTACGTACTTTGCCATTTACTCTTTGAGACAGGGTCTCACGTATAACCCATGCTTGCCTAAATCTCACTGTGATCTCCCTGCAACAGTGTGCTCAGTACAGAGTAGAGTTGTGTGCCACACCTAGCTTCAGTTTACTTCATTAGTAACTGTGCAGAATTACTAGAAGTCAGGCATGGTGGTGCAGGCCTTTAATCTTAGCACTCTGAGCAGAGGTAAACTGATCTTTATGTTCTTGAGGCTAGCCTGGTCTGCATAGTGAGTTCCCCACCAGCCAAGGCTACAGAGTGAGGCTCTACAAAGAAAATAAAACAATAGGAGCATGTTATAAAAATGCTTATTCTTAATGTGGCTTACTTTTTACTAATGATGCAGAATTGAGAAAAATGAATCTGTAGACTCATATATCAAGTGGGCAGTAAAATATGTATAATTTAGTCATCAGAATATTACAAGGCTGTATATTAAATATGGAGTTATTAAGTAAAAACTAATGTTACTGAATGTCATGGCACGAGTGTGTGGGTTCACACGGGTCCATGGAATGAAGACACAGAGGCATCTTAAGAATGAATCTAGCCTTTCATGGCTGCAGGGAGGTCCAGCCTCGAAGGACTGAAGCACTTTCCCTTAACCTAGGCCATATTTATTTACTCTTTTTTACAGTTTAGCCAGTTAATTTCCCTTCCTTCAAAGCAACCTAAAAAGGAGCTCCCAGAGACCAAATACCAAATGTAAATTACTTGATTTCTCAGGTACCATGGTCTTCCCGGGTTTCCTGAACCAAATTTTGCATAGACCTTTGATCCTTGGGGGACTCTCTGATCCTTGACTCTCAAACAAGTTTCACATAGGGCGATAAGAGAAACAAAAGGTAAGAGAAACAAAAGGTGTGGTTAAACAAAGGAAGGATTAGAGCTAGGTGCTACTCTCTGGAACCAGGCCAGGAGCTAGCAGGAATGCACTACAAACTAATTTTGACCACATAGGGTTTAGTTGACTAAAATCCTGTATATACATTGATTGGCCTTTTCTACAGAATAATAGTTTAAGAGATTGCATATTTCTGGTGCATTTTTAATAAACGTTCGTTTTACAAAAACGAAGATAATATTACGTTTTCCACAGCTGGCCTGATGTATGGCCATCCCTGAAACTGACAGGTTTCCTTTTTCCTTTCTCAGTTTCATAGTAAACCCGACTAGTGTCCCCAAAATGAGTCTTCAACTCCCAAGAAGCTAGACAAAGTGGAGGTCTGACTCAGCAGGTGCCTGGTGATAAGTTTTAAATCCTCAGTTGCTGAGTTCCTCTGCTGCCCATTAGCCAACTAAGCCAAATTAATAAATCCAGGTTTAATGAACAGAGCAAAGCAATCCTGGTTGACCCTTGGAAAGGCAGGGGAAGTCACATGGAAAAATGGCAGCCAGGTCTTAAATAACTTGTAGGCATGGTCTTGAGTAGCCCCATGGAGGGGCTGGCTTTTGGTGGCCTTTGAGGGGGTGGGGGTAGCAGGAGGGCAACTCTAGGAGGGAGGAGCTTTTGTTTGGGGAACTTTGAGGGGGCGGGTCTGAGGAGAGAGAGGGGAGAATTCCACCTAATCATCCCAGACTCTTTAGGTATATGATATGGACGGCAGGGACTGAGGTGGAACGTCTACCAGAGCACCTGGTCCCTGCAAAGGATCAAGGTACCACAATTTTCTCTCTAGCTGGGGTAAGAGGAGCCCCTCACCCCACTCTGCAGGCTGCCATGGCACTACAAAGGGTTTGGTGCCAGGGCTGGTCTTGCCAGACCAGACACTCACTCTGGCCCTACTGGGTAAACATCTGAGTTCAGATACTTTCTCCTAAAATTGCTTCAGTACGTTTAAATAGGTTCCTCAGCTGTCTGTCCTGGGTTTGAGACCTAACATCCTGTGTCCAGGAGGAAGAAGGGGGCGTGCCTACTGAGTGCAGGAAAAGAGCTGGGACTTTGCAGTCCAAGGGTGAGTGCGGCTGTGTTGCCAATCTCTGCAGGTCTGGGGCAGCTCTGTGCCTAGGGTGGAAGCCAGGGCTGGGAATCATTGTGCTGCCTCACTTCACAGCACTCTGTCCCCAAAGGAGCTGCTCCTATCACTCAGGCATCACTAGCCAATCATGGCCTCCAGCCGGACTGCCAGTCAGAATGGGGCGGGCACTTCCAGTCTGCCATGCTGGGGCTCCCGACTCTGGGTTGAGGGAGCCGCTCGTGTTCCATGTCCTGCGCTGTGACCGGCTGCTGGGAGCTGCGAGGAGAGCGGGGCGAGCTCGGAATCGGCCATGGTGAGTGAGCGGCCGCCGTCCCCACTGGGAGGAGGCTCGGGAGCCGGTGTGGGGTCCTCACGGGGCTGTGGGAACCGGCGCCCTGACGCCGTGCCCGGTGGGGTCACGTGAGTTCCCTGAGGTCCTCACCGTTCCTGCAACTCCCGGGTCCTGCGGCCTCTGAGTAAGTTGCATCTGTGGATTGCGGCTGCGCCTGCGCAGAACACGGGGATGGGGCGTATGCTGTGTGTGGATAGTTCCTTATTGTGACGTCACCATGCAAAGCAAGTGCAGGCGCCGCTATCCTAGTCGCCAGGGAAGGCAGTTTGGTAACTGACAGAGCCCTGGTCACTCTCGTGTCTTCTGGAAGTTCTGCACTTGGCACTGAACATTCAGGTGTAGATCCGTCTGCAGTTAATTCTGTGCAGGGCGTAACGTCTGCGTCATTAACACATCTGCATGTGGATGCCAGTGGATGCCAGGGTGGTCCAGTCACGAGTGTCAGCAGGGCCAGACTTACTGGGTTTCCTGGCCTCGTGTGTCACAATTGACTCTATAGTAATTGCGTCTTTATTTCTAAGTTTGCTCTTAAGTTCTGTTGATCTCTTGATTCTTTCCCACACGGTACACTCTTCATTGCGGTTGTGTGCGAAGATTTGAAGTCACATGATCTCACTCTGTGTACTATTTACTCAGTTTTGTGTTGATAATTTTTTCATTCATGGTGACCTTTAGTCATCAGTTTTCTGTTGTTGATAGGAAAAAAATGTTAGACTTTTTATTGTACTGTTGTTGAATCTATAGCTGACATTCTGTACTGACACAATATTGAGGCTTCCTGTCCACGTTGTGGAATTTCTCTCCTTTGTTTGAGTTCCTTGATTATTTTAATTGTAAAGTTACAGCTTGGGCTACAGATATTTGTTAAATTTCTTTGTATTTCTGGCTGTTTAATCCATGGTGACATATGAGAGATATGGGGGTAGTATTTTTAATTTACTAAATGTATTTCATGTGCATGAGTGATTTATTTGCATATCTATGTGGTCACCCTGTGTGTGTGTGGTGCCCACAGAAGACAGAAGGAGGCATCCGATCGCCTGCAACAGGATGCAGGGATGATTGTGTGCCACCATGTTAGTACTGGGACCAAACCCAGGACTTCCGCAAGAGCAACAAGTGTCTTAACTGCTGAGCCATCTCTCCAGTCCTAAACATGACAGATTTTCAAAACTTTATGTGTGTGTGTGCACATGTACACGCTGAAAAGCCAGTGTTAAGAGAGTTGAGGTTTCCTTAGCAATCTGTCTTTGGGGGCTATGAGAGGACTCAGTAGGTATGCTGGTTAGCTTTGGTCAGCTTGACACAATGTAGAGTCACACTGGTCTGTAGGTAAACCTATAGGGTATTTTCTTGATTAGTGGTTGATGTAACAGGGCCCATCCCACTGTGGTTGGTGCTACCCTGGGCAGGTGGTCCTGAGTTCTATAAGGGTCAAACTGAGCAAGCCATGCTAGCAGGAGGGCAGTAAGCAGCATTGCTCCAGGTTGAGAGCATATGTGGAATGCATAAGCCTATGGTGTATCTGAGTTAGCAAATCTGTTCGTGGCGAGCTCCTCTTTGTGTGTTAGGTAGAGCTGGAAGCCTGTGATTACTGAAGAGAATGTTCTTTGTTAAGGTCTAATAGTGTGCTCTAAGGTTGCCTGGATCCCAGTGTGTGGCCCCACAATCCATTACGTTACTGTTCCCCTAAATTCACTCCTCAATTCTTGGATTAAAGGTTTTTGGCACCTCACAGTGCGAAATCTACCCATTTGAGTCACAGAGTGGGATGTCCATTTCAGTAACAGGAAACTTGTTTGTATTTGGAGCATGGTCTGGTCTCCACTGAGGCCAGAATAGAGGGAATAGTTTATTGTATACATCACAGGGGAAACAGACTAGGCAATGGCTTGGATTACAAGTTGTTTAATATTAAGACAGTGAGCTGCAAGGGTTTCAGAAGAAGAATCTGATGGGACAGGGCAAGTGCCTTTCCGTGTATTTCCCAGTCTGTTAATTCATACCATGTGAATGAAGGAAAACCAAATTGGTGTGTGTACAGTTTGTGGATGTTACTTTGAGCCACTGAAATTTCCGATTGGGCAACTGTCTGGTGTTGATAAGTGCCGTCCTGGTTGTCTCACTTCAGTCAGGTGAGAATTGAGACACAGGGCATCTGGCTGTGGCTTGTGTGTCAGCATACAGCAGTCAGCAGCCAACATTTTACACAGAGAAGTCATACAGTCAGTTATTCATGACATTCCCTCTACCAGGAAAGGACCTACTCTTTCACAGTCAGTATAGGTAGGTGTTTTTAAGGTTTATTTTTACCTCTTTTAAACACTCGTTGTTGGTATCTGTGTTAGTGTTATATTGCTTTGAAGAGACACCATGACCATGGCAACTGTTATAAAGGAAAGCATTTAATTGGGGCTGGCTTACATTTTCAAAGGTTTAGTTCATTGTCATAATGGTGAGGGATGTGGTGGCATGCAAGCAGACATGGTCCTAGAGAGGTGCTTGAGAGTTCTACATTTGGATCTGCAGGCAGCAAGAAGAGAGAAGGCCACTGGGCCAGGTTTGGGCCCTTGAAACCTCAGAGCCCACCTGCAATGACACACTTCCTCCAACAACACCACACCACCTAATCCTTCTCAAACAGTGCCACTCCCTGATGACTAAGTACTCAGTCACAGGGCATATGGGGCCATTCTCATTCAGACACCACAGTGTCACTTCTGTTCTCCAGTGACTCCCAGTTACTAAGAACTTTATTCGTGATGGTGGTGGCACATGCCTTTAGTCCCAGCACTCCGGAGGCAGTGGCAGGCAGATGTCTGGGTTTGAGGTCATTCTGGTATGAGTGAGTTCTAGGACAGCCAGGAATACACTGAGAAACCCTGTCTCAAACATCCCAGAAAAAGAACAGACTTGATTGGATGTTTCTCAAGTGGTTATTCATGTATTTATTTTGAAAGCAATGTGCCATGTAGCCCAGGCTTGCCTGATACTATGTCCTTGAGAATTGCCTTGGACATCTAAACCTGCCTCTGCCACCCAGGGCTGAGAATACAGATATGCAGGTCAAAAGGAAAAAGACAAGGAATTGAGTGTCCTCATGGAGCCCAGGCTTTTATTAGGGATTTCTGATGCAGAGGAAGCAGTGTAGGAATCTGCGTCCATTGCCTACCTGCAGGCTGGTGTAGTCACAGCAGAGAAAGGGATGAGGTTGGAAGGATTCCTATTTTGTCTGCAGTTGAAATTGCCAGTGAGCAGTTAGGAAATCAGTTTTAGGTGATTGATAAATGTCCTGATCAATGTTTATTTGGGTTCCACAGACCAGGGCAACCAAGATTTTGGATAAAGAAGTGAATTTCCTTCTAGAAACCAAATTGCTGTAGTTCCACTAGTTCAACCAGAACAGAAGAGCTGGACTAACGGCTGTGGTCCTGCCTAACTGGCCTGTTATTTTGCTGGCTGAAAATGTACAGCCCAAGAGAAAGGGTTTGAGTGACCCTTGGTGTGCTCCAACATAAATTGTTCGTCCCCAGCATGGGGCCATGAAACCTGTTTCAGTGTTCTCAGATAATTTCTCGGGACTGTAATTCCATCATTTGGACTTTCCCTTTCCTCGCTCCCAGCGCCCCATAAATCATTCCTTGCCTTCAAGTTCATGGCCTCCTTTTGCTTTGTTGTTCCTATTTAAATTTGACCTATGGCTTTTTAAAAAATTTATTTAACTTCTTTAAAAAAACTTTTTAAACTTTATTTATGTGCATTGGCATCAGGGCCCCTGGAACTGGAGTTACAGACAGCTATGAGCTGCCATGTGGATGCTGGGACTTGAACCCAGGTCTACTGGAAGAGCAACCAGTGCTCTCACCTGCTTAACCATCTCTCCAGCCCCCTGAGCTATAGTTTTTTAAAACACCCTTTTCTTCAAACTCATTAAGAGGCACTCTGTCCTATCTTTAAATGAGAAACTGCAATGGGAAGGAGTCTGCCTGCTTAGTTTTTGGTTGTGAGCCTAGCCTTTCAAGGCTGAGCCATCTCACCAGGCCACTGTACCTGTTCACTATTGCTTGATTCCACAATACCAAGGCAGGCCCCTAGTACATAGAATTAAGTATTGCATCTTTTTCATTAGTGTGACTTAAGGTGACTCTCCCTGCTTTGTAGGGGTGGTTTCAAGGTGGAGACATTCACCTGCCTCCATTTAATTTTAGACCTTCATGCAGGCCAGAGGTCCTGTTCTCTTGACAACAGGGCTTTTTCTAGTAGCAGGCCTTAGTTACTACTTTTAACTTTGCTGCCTCCTAAAGCCCCTAGACTCCCTTAGCTCAGACATCAGAGCTCCCACACACGTTTGGCATCTTTGACCTCTGGTAAGGATGAAACTGCTGAGAGTTCCAGTGACACTTCTGGCTTTTTGTCAAGAAAGCAACTGATTCCTTTTGTTTGAGGACTTTTTTTTAAAAAGATTTGTTTATTTATTATCCGTACAGTGCTCTGCCTGCATGTGTCCCTGCAGGCCAGAAGAGGGCACCAGATCTCTTTACAGATGGTTGTGAGCCTCCATGTGGTTGCTGGGAATTGAACTCAGGACCTTTGGAAGAGCAGCCAGTGCTCTTAACCTCTGAGCCATCTCTCCAGCCCTTTTTGAGGACTTTTTACCCTCAATGGTTTAGCCAGTTCTTACCTCACCCTCTCTGAAGAAGTAACCATACCGGGATTGGAACAATTAATCTGGCTTCTTCCAACTGTATTTGGAGTGTCAGGTGGCAATATTGGGGTATTCCACCAGGGATGATTCCCAACTGTCAGATGTAGAGAGGAAAGGAGGTCCATAGCTGGTGTCTTGAAGGATTAAAATGTCAAAAGTCCATTAGACTGTCCTGATCTGCTCACAAGAGACCCTTCCATTAGACTCATGGTTTTCCTTTGGCCTCTAAGGTTATTCTCCAGGGTTAGGATTAGAGTTAGCAATGAACCCACCATAGCTTTCACATCCTTTGAAAGTTCTTGCATGAGCTAAAAGTCAGCATGATGCCCTTCCCATGTGGCTTCTAGATGGGAGAGAAGAGATGTTTACCATCATTTCATGTTTATGTTAAAACAATACTGGCTGGTCTCCCTTGGCTATAGGCAGATGCTTCAATGAGCCAAAGTCTAATGTCTTACATCTGGACAACATCCTTTTATCAAGAAGAAAATATTAGTGAAATATATTTATCTAATTAACATCTCCTGTAGACTTGCACTTAATATCTGTCATGTGTGATACCCTAGGTTGTTGTGAAGTCTTTTAGTCTTTGATTAAACTTTCCTGCTGAGCGCAGAAGACTGTGCAGATGGCCAAAGTAATTTTTCTTCTCTTTGTCAAGGACAGTTGTCCAACTGACCTCATGTGGGCTTGAGAAGACCTTCAGGTTCCTGTAGCCCTTTAACCAATTGTCCATCAATGTGAGAATGAGTCAAAGCCTTGCTTGACAAACTAGTTTACTTTGAAACCTGGATTGACCCTCCTTTTGGTAGACTTGACAATGTTTTGAATTCATTGAGTGGGGTTTCCCTGCTCTCCACATTTATAACCTGTCAATCGCTGTTGTATTTCTCAATATATCGGTGTCATATTCTCAATCTAAATAGAGGTTGAACATGAAATGACGCAGACTAAAGTCCCCTTTTAGAGATGGCTTTCCATGTCAGGCTGCCTGGATTAGAAAAGGTATGGTTTAGTTTACCATATGCAATGTGGGATTAAGTACTCATAGTTTAGAGACTACAGGACACAGAAAATATATAAAATAGCTGAAGAAAGAAGCAATATTTGGATGTTCTTTTCCCATAGCTTGTTTATTTCAAAGCAAGCAGAATTAAAGTAAAAGTATGGGTTCCCAGGGCATGCTTGGAGAGATACAAGAATGGACATCAAAGTGGACCAGAAGAGTCCCAAGTGTCTTTGGGGGAAAAAAAAAACAGGTATGGATGTTCCATGATGGGGTTGGAGCATGAGGTGAGGTGTTAAGACCCAGCGTAGCCTGTGTCTGCAGTCTCTAGCTGCTCACTGGCTGTAGCTTATCTAGCACCCTGCCTTCTAGTCTTTTGATTCTGTTGGGATGTGTGCTTTCCCAAGATTGGTTCTAGGCTGATGCAAATTCCCATGAGCTTTACAATTCTAACCATTGTAGAGGATTAGGAACTTTATTGGATTCCTGGCTTGTGTTGGAGGCATGTAGCTAAGAAAATTCTTCACTCCCCTATGGAAGCCAGAATACATCAGATGAAACAATGTGTTAAAAATAAATCAAAGCAATGGGCAGTGGTGGTGCACACCTTTAATCCCAGCACTTGAGAGGCAGAGGCAGGCCGATCTCTCTGAGTTTGAGGCCAGCTTGGTCTACAGAGTGAATTCCAGGATAGCCAAGGCTACACAGAGAAACCTGTCTCGAAAAACCAAACAAACAACAGCAAAAAAAAAAAAAAATCAAAGCAAGCACACCATGGAACTCTAATGCCACCTTATAAGTTTAAATGGTATAATCACCTGAAGACTCGGGAATTTTATGGGTGTCACCATTTTTTGATTGTGCCATGTGGTTGCAGTAACCAAGAAGTCACATAGCATTTACCTTTTTTAACTGAAACCATTAGAAATGATGATAGCCTAGTCACGTGGCTGCTTCCATCATGATGAGGTCACAAGCCAAGTTGGCAGCAAACCACAAGGTTGCTCTCTACTCAAGGTTAGCTCAGCTCCCGGCTAAGGCGAGCCCATTCTTCATCAGGTACCGGTCCTGGTGAGATCTCCACTGCTCAAAGTTTAAATGTGCAGTGGTACACCCTCTTCTTTAAAATGACATTTTAGTGAGGTCAGCATGACTATAGAGGAGATGGTCCCTATGGCCTAGGCATGTAGGCCCCACACAGCAAAGTAACACAGGAAAAAAGAGTTCATTGGCCTCAAGCAGAGACAGTTGAGTCCTTCCATGTGTCTCCCCACACAGATTGTACTGTGGTAGCCAAGCGTTGTCATCCAGGTGTTTCAGCTGCTCCTCAGTCCCCAGACACAGGATGTTACTTGAGCCAATTTTATCCCAGTTGAGTCTGGTCTGGGCTGTGATCATGTTGGCTCAGATTTTTTGTGTATCTCTGCACACAGCTACTTCTCTTCACATGCTTCTTCTACATTCTCCACCTCTATCTCTCTTTACGTCTTTTTCTCATATAACTACATCTCTTGTTTCATACTTCTTCTTACATCCCTCATGCACACTTTCCCTCTGTATACTCAGATACATCTCTCTTTCAGCACACACACACACACACACACACACACACACACACACACACACCCTTCAACAGTCAAACTCTGGACATTTATTTGTTAAATATTTTCAGGGTCTGACCCATTCTCATACCACACAGTTTTTCTCAGGCTAGAGAAGTCACACCAACTGGTCATGGTGAGTAAAGTAAGCACATAAATCTGAGTGGTAGGGTTCTCAAACAGAAAGTGACATTGAAATTCAGGACTTAACAATAAACAATTAGTTGGCTGAACCTTGAGTGGTAGGGCTATGTACAGAAAGTCAATTACTTTAGGGGGTTATGTCTTAATGTTGTCAGCCAGACTTTGTTTTAACAGACACGTGGGAACTTGTCCTTGTGTATTCTCTGCAGGGGCAGCTAGTCCGTTTTGAATTTGCTCTAAAATCTAAAATTAGCTGTCTTTGTGACTGAAAATACTGTTACTTACCTATGTCAATTATGAAAAATAACCTAGTATTATGTCTGTTCATCAAAATTATACAGCTTAAGCAGAAATCATCTTCCTGACCATCCACAGCTATATGTGTGTCCAAACACAATCAGTGGGGAAAATATTCATAGCTGTTTTAAGGGAAGAAATGTAGTGGCAGGTGAGAAAAATTACAGAGAGAAGCAACCAGTCATTTGCAGTCAATCACCCCACAGCTTTGCCAAGTGGGGCTTTGCCAAGTGGGGCTCCTCATCAGAGAATTATCTAGTGAGTCACCCTGCTGAACACTGGTTGTCACCTGCTGTGTATTCCCATGACCTCTGGTAAAGCCATTGCTACCAGCAGCTCTCAGCAAAACTCTAACAAAAAGAGCCACCTCTGGAACACAGCTTCTGTGTACTGACTCTGAAGAAACACTGCCCAGAAGATTTCACCTCAATGATGCTGGTCTTTTCTTAATTGCTGCAAATTTCTCAGCTCCAGCTAACCAGCATCAGTTGTCTCAATAAGGCAAAGGTTTTTCTCCAGTGGTTCTGGTCTCTTGTTAATCACAGTAGATTTTTCAGCTTCAGTGGAGCAGAGAGCATAGTTTCTTCACACAAAAGGTCTGGTAGAGTCTTTACTTCCTTCTGAAATGTCAGAAGCCAGGCCTCCATCTTCTGCACTGCTCTCAATATTCTTATCTTGCAAGCTCCTACAGAACAGTTCGATGAGCTCTCAGCACTCAATGGCCTTTCTGGCCCAGAGTTCCAAAGTCCTTTCACAGTCCTCCCCAAACAACATGGTCAGGTCTGTAAACAACACCCCATGATACTGGTACCAACTTGCCTTATTTAGGGTTCCGATTGCTGTGATAAAATACCACAGCTAAAAAAGAAGTTGAGGAGGTAAAGGTTTATTTGGCATATACTTCCATATCACTGCACATCAAAGGAAACCAGGGCAGGAACTCAAACAGGGCAGGAACCTGGAGGCAGGAGCTGATGCAGAGGCCATGGAGGGGTGCTGCTTACTGACTTGCTCCCCATGACTTCCTCAACCTCATTTCTTTTTTTTTTTCTTTTTTTTAGGTTTTTTTTTTAGGTTTTTTGAGACAGGGTTTCTCTGTGTAGCTTTCGCCTTTCCTGGATCTCACTCTGTAGACCAGGCTGGCCTCAAAATTACAGAGATCCGCCTGCCTCTGCCTCCCGAGTGCTGGGATTAAAGGCGTGTGCCAGCACCGCCTGGCTCAACCTCATTTCTTATAGAACCCAGAACCATCAGTCCAGGGATGGCACCACCCACAGTGGGCTGGGCCCTCTCTGCCAATCACTAATTAAGAAAATGCTCTACAGACTTGTCTACAGCTGGATCTTATTGAGGCATTTCTTTACTTGTGGTTCCTCCTCTCAGATAACTAACTTAAGTCCAGTTGACATAAAACTAGCCAGCACACATTGGATTACAGGTGCTTAACATTCTCCCTACCTTTCTGTATGTTTTTAAGTTTTCTTAAATTTTTTGTTGTTTTGTTTTGGTGTGAGTTGTTTTTGTTGTTTTGGTTTTTTGAGACTGGGTCTCACTATACAACAGCTTTGACTGTCCTGGAATTAGCTCTATAGACCAGGCAGGTCTCCAATTCACAGATCTGCCTGCCTCTGCCTCCTGAGTGCTGGGATTAAAGGTGTGCGCCACCATCCACCAGGCAAGTCTTTTGAATTAAAAAAAAATATACATGCTTGAGTCTCTTGCCTATATATATGAATGTGAACCAAGCATGAGCTGTAGCTGTAACTGTCTTATTAAAATAGAAACACAGAGCCAAATGCAGAGTTGAAAGCCCAAGAGATCAGAGTAATAGCTAAGAGCTAAAAACCCTTTCTTACCGTTCGTTGCCACTGCTGTCCTTTCCCTCAGAAAGAGACCTACTTCCTGTGTGTCTGTCTTTTTATTGACTTTCTGTTCTGCCTTCTCATTGGTTGTAAACCCAACCACATGACCTCCTCATCACTGCCTGTCTATATAGACCTCCAGGTTTTCTTTGGTTGGTATTGAGATTAAAGGCATGTGTCTCCATGCTGGCTGTATCCTTGAACACACAGAGATCTGCCTGTCATGTGATCTGGATTAAAGGTGTGCACCACCACCACTGCCCAGTTTCTGCTACGGCTTGCTATTAGCTCTGACCCTCAGGCAACTTTATTAACATACAAATAAAATCACATTTCAGTACAAATAAAATATCACCATATTTCCCCTTTTCTATTTTAATAAAAAGGAAAAAAGTTATAACTAATATAAGAAAAACTCTATACAAAAATACAATAACTATGTACCATATATACAAACAATAAATACCTCAACAATGTCTAGTCCACTGAAGTCAGAAGAACATATTGTCTTCTCTTGATCTGGAGTTACAGATGGTTGTGAGCCTCCAGATGAGTGTGAGGGATTGATTAAAATCTTCTGCAGAGCATCACATTGTCCTAGCTGTTGACCCAACTTTACACTCTAATTTTTTTCTGATTCAGCATTTCCTTTGCTAATGTTTTTGAGAACGTTTTATATGTCAGTCAGTAACTTATTGAAATATGTCCACAGAAATACATTATTACAGTTTAAACTGGCCCACTCTAGTTTTCTGGAAGACCAGTATGGAAGTGGAATGAATGTTTGAGTCTTTGGAGGAATTTTGATTGAACCCCTGAGTGGTTTTTTCCTTTGTTTTTGTTTGTTTGTTAGAGAGAGAGTCTCACTATGTAGCTCTTATCTGTCTTTAAAAATCTCTACATAGACCAGACTGGCCTAAAAAATCACAGCAATTCACCTGTCTCTGCCTCCTGAGTTTTGGAATTAAATGTGTGTACCACCATGCACACCCTTGTTCATTTCTTTTTTGAAGTTAGGAATTTTGATACAATTTTGCTGATGGATACTCAGTAGCATTGCTCTCTTTGTATGTCTCTCTATATTATGTTAGTAGTCATTTCTCTTGCAACATCATAACCTATTCAGTGGGCACACAATTGAGAGGCATGATCTTCCTTTCCTGTTTCCTTCTACAATGACTTGGTGACTGCATTTGAAATTCTGTGACATGGAATAAATGTATGGAGCACACAGAATCATGTAAATGTATTCTCAATGAAGTATACTTGTACAGTTCAGTCAGTCTCACCATTTCTATTACATACATATGTGGGATACTTTAGGATACAGTGACCTATGAGGATGTGCATGTGAACTTCACTCCTGAAGAGTGGGCTTTGCTGAATCCTTCCCAGAAGAGTCTCTCTGAAGAAGTGATGCTGGAAACCTGCAGGAACCTCACTGCTATAGGTAGGAATGATAGTTTTTTTGTCATGTTTTACAAAGGGGACAAGCATTTCTTGATCGTTGATACTCTCAGGGGATTTCTGTTGTGATAAAGGAAGAATATGGTGAATAAGTCAGGGATGGTTCTCAGGTTCAACAAAGATAGTGACTTAAATTTTGCATAATTTCTTATAATATATCATACTTTTTGTGGTACTGCATTTTAGGCTACAAATGGGAAGACCAGAATATCAAAGAACATCGTCAATGTTCTAGAAGACATGAAAGGTAATTTTCATATATAAGCTGATACATCTGTATCTCTGTAGAAATTTCAATGTGCCCTGAGGCTTTAAGGAGTGGCAACACTGTAAATAAGCACAGGTTTATGATGATTATTAAATACTCAAAAAAAAAAATGTACCTCAATGTCAGGTAGGTGATCCATGTAATCCAAGGCATTTCTTTAAGAAAGAAGACAATGAAACAATGTGTTAACATGTGACACTATTTTAATCATAGCCCCATGAGATCCATTTTGGACTGTTCATCCCTTTATTTTCATACCATTTAAGTATTATATAGGCATACACATTGATTAGGGGGTCAGTGTCTGTCCAAGATCTTGTATATGCAGATAGTCCATAGTAAAGTTCGTGTTGCTCATATACTTACTAAAACTTACCATAGTTTATTGAGAAGGGTAATTTATGAAAGTCAAGAAGGTTTTCATGGTGGAGAAACCTTAATCTCTATACCACATCTCTATGAGGAACAAAAGGTTAGCTTGTGTGAATGCAATGTGAAAACATTTTCTTTGTTATTCTTCCTTTAATAGGTATCTCATCTGTCCCTCTGGCTACAAATGATTTGAACATAAGGGATATGGGAAGAAGCAATGTACCTCTCTCTCTCCTACAATAGTTAGAAGATATGTCGGAGTGCCCACTATGAGTAGACTTGGTGAATGTGATACAAGTTTACAATTAATTGCTTTTCCAACTACACTGGAAATACATCAACAAACTCACACTGGAAAAAAGCCTTATGATTACAAGAAATGTGGGAATTCTGTCTGTGCTGGTTCACTTTGCAAATGTGGTGTGACTCACAGTATAGAAAAATGTTATGCATGCAATCAGTGTGGTAAAACTCCGAATTCTTCCAATTCTGTTCAGAAATGTGAAAAAACTCATATGGGAAGAGGAAGTGATGAATGTGAATCATCTACTAATGGCTTTAACCATCACAGGTATCTTCAAACACACAAAAGAACCCATAATGAAGAGGATCTCTATGAATATAATCAACATGATAAAGACTTTAGATCTGATTCCTCTTTACAATTACACCAAAGAACTCATGTGGAAGTAGAACCCTATAAATATAATCAAGGTGTAAAAGACTTTGAACATTTCACTAGTATGCAGTATCTTGAAAGTATTCATACTGGCGACAAACCCTATGTATGGAATCAATGTGGTAAAGCCTTTGCAAGTCACCATTATCTTAAAATACATGAAAGAATTCATACTGGGGAGAAACTCTGTATATGTAATCAGTGTGGTAAAGCTTTTGTACATTTAACTAGTCTTCAAAATCATGAAAAAACTCATGCTGGGGAGAAACCCTGTGAATGCAGTCAATGGTGGTAAGGCCTTTTTATGTCGCAGTAATCTTAAGACACATGAAAGAAGTCATACTGGAGACAAACCCTATGTTTGTAATCAATGTGGTAAAGCCTTTGTAACTCGCTGTAAACTTCAAATGCATGAAAGTACTCATACAGGAGTGAAACCCTATGGATGTAATCAATGTGATAAAGCCTTTGCACAATTCATCGTCTTCAAAAACATTACAAAAACCATACTGGAGAGAAACCCTGTGAATGCAGTCAATGTGGTAAGGCCTTTTTATGTCGCAGTAATCTTAAGACACATGAAAGAAGTCATACTGGAGACAAACCCTATGTTTGTAATCAATGTGGTAAAGCCTTTGTAACTCGCTGTAAACTTCAAATGCATGAAAGTACTCATACAGGAGTGAAACCCTATGGATGTAATCAATGTGATAAAGCCTTTGCACAATTCATCGTCTTCAAAAACATTACAAAAACCATACTGGAGAGAAACCCTATGAATGCAGTCAATGTGGTAAAGCCTTTTCAAGTCATAGTAATCTTAAGACACATAAAAGAAGTCATACAGGAGACTCACCCTTTGAATGTAATCAGTGTGGTAAAGCCTTTGCACATTTCAGTCGTCTTCAAAAACATTACAAAATCCATACAGGAGAGAAACCGTATGAATGTAATCAATGTGGTAAAACCTTTAGAAGTCACGGTTATCTTCAAACACATCAAAGAATTCATACTGGAGAGAAGCCCTATGCATGTAATCAGTGTGGTAAAGCCTTTGTAAGTCGCAGAAATCTTCAAATACATGGAAGAATTCATCCTGGAGAAAAGCCCTATATATGTGATCACTGTGGTAAAGCCTTTGCACATTCCACTAGTCTTTGAAGTCATGAAAGAATTCACACTGGAGAAAAACCCTATGAATATAATCAGTGTGGTAAAGCCTTTATATGTCACAGTAATCTTCAAACACATGAAAGAAGTCATAATGGAGACAAACCCTATGAATATAATCAATGTGGTAAAGCCTTTAAACGTCGTAGTAATCTTCAAACACATGAAAGAAGTCATACTGGAGACAAACCCTATGAATGTAATCAATGTGGTAAAGCCTTTGTAAGTCATCGTAATCTTCAAATACATGAAAGTACTCATACAAGAGTAAAACCATATGAATGTAATCAATGTGATAAAGTCTTTGCACATATTATTTATCTTCAAAGGCATGAAAGAAGTCATACTGGAAATAAACCATTTGAATGTAATCAGTGTGGGAAAGGCTTTACACAATTCTGTCGTCTTCAAAAACATTTCAAAAACCATGCTGGAGAGAAACGCTATGCATGCAGTCAATGTGGTAAAGCCTTTGCAAGTAGCAGTAATCTTCAAACACATAAAAGAACTCACACTGGAGAGAAGCCCTATGAATGTAATCAATGTGGTAAAGCCTGTGTAAGTCATCGTAATCTTCAAATACATGAAAGTACTCATACAGGAGTAAAACCCTATGGATGCAATCAATGTGGTAAAGCCTTTGCACATATCATTTATCTTCAAAGGCATGAAAGAAATCTGGAGACAAACTATGAATGTATTCAATGTGACTTGCCTTTGCAAGTCACAGAAGCCTTCTAAAACATAAAAGGTATTGTTATACTGGAGAAAAACCCAATGAATAATTGATGTAGTAAAACTTTGCAGGTCAGTGTAATCTTCACACATCAAAGAAGTAATAGTAAAGAGAAACCCTACAAATGTCACTGTGATAATGCGTCTTTATGTTACAGTCTTCTTCAAAGGCATGACAGGATTACTCCTGGAGAGAAACACCATGAATCTAGTAAATTCAGTAAAGCTTTGCACACCACACACAGTGTTCTCACTGAGCTGTCTCACTAGAGCTCAAGTAAGATTAGTAGAAGCATTCTATCAGTCAAATATTGTCTTTTTTCAAATTGTAAACAAATTGTCAACAAAGGATAGAGGAGCACAGAATAATTTGAATAATAAAACTTATTTGAAGTATCAGCTTCACATATTTGCAAATGAAAATAGTATTTAACCTGCCATCCAGTTTTTTTCAATTGTGTTAGTTTATTCTAAGGAGTAAATGCTTGTTCCTAACACTTTCTCAGAAACACAAATGAAGGACAGGGAATTGTCTCAGTGTATAAAAGTGATTGCTGCTAAGGCTGATGACCTGAGTTCAGTCTCTGGAATACACACATTACACAAACCAGTTTTTCTCTGATTACTACACTTAGGCCGTGGCATATGCACACCACACACCTGCACACATGAATATCTTTGAAACTAAAGTAAGGAATTAGTGAGGTCACTCACCTGCTGAAGGCACTTGCTCCCAAACTTGACAACCTCAGTTTGATCTTTAGTACTGACATAGGAGAAGTAGAGAATACACACCTGTAAGTTGTCCTCTGCCTGTCACAACCACAACATGGCACAGGTGTTTACATGCTGGTAAAAATTTCTAAGGAGATGAAATGAACAAAGCAAAGAAAATAACCAAAATATTGAGAACATAGGAAATGATTTTCCAATTGAAATTAATACATTATTGTATTCCATGATGTCACTCTTCAATAAAATAGACGGTTCATGATTAAGTCTTACATTATTTGTGCCTGATTCAAAAATAGGTCATTTTATAAACATCTCAGCTGGGTGTACTGGTGCATTTTGGAGAGAGGCAAATGGATCTTACTGAGTTTGAGGCTATCATGGTCCACACAGTGAGATCCTGGATACTTATTGCCATGTAGGGAGATCCTGTCTCAAAAAAAAAAGAAAAGAAAAGAAAATTTAAGTAACTATAGCATATATCACATTATGGAATTTTTCCTAACTTAATCTGGCTTCATCTCTACTCAACTAAACCCTTCATTGTCTTCATTCACATCAAGAGAACTATGTTAAGAATGGCATTTAGAAGCAATGTGCAGAGTCCATTCACAGAGGGAAAGAAATCCATTGAGTCCTTCAATGACCATGTAGCAGGGATTTTCATCACCTCCAAGTGAGAGAAGATAGAAGGAGTCATGGGACATCTTCATCTTCTGAATTATAATGACATATTTGAGTAATGGACAGTTGCCTCAGTACTTCTGCTGTAAGATACCCATGTTTAGTTTCTAGCACCCACATCAGATGGCACAGAACTATTGTATTCCAGCTCTAGGAGATCTGATGCATTTGTCTGGCTTCCTTGCATGCCAGATATGCAAATGGTGGGAAGACATAAACATTTTATATATTTTTATATAATAAATTTTTCAGTTATAAAAATAAAAACTTGAAAGCCCTTTTAAAAATATGGAGTCATATATATATAGATATGGTTTAAATACTTGTGTGTTTGAGAGAGAGACTACATATTATAAAAAAAAGGCTTGCTTATGTATTTTTTTACAAATTTAAATAAAAATAATTTAATTTAGGTATACTGTTAAATCATGGTCCTGGAATGGAAGCACATAAGGAGATTTCTGAATGCTTGGGAGAACACTCCCAAGAATACAAGAGTCTTGTGTCCACACTTTCCTCGAAACACAAAATAGTTCTTAGAAAACTTTTTATGCTCCTCCCAGGTGCAGCAGATGAGAGTGAGTTTACTTCAGATAACTCATTATTGCTTGCTGTTGTTATTCAATTAAATGTTTAAACTATTCTTTATATGCCTGTATGGAAAAACATGTTTTCTCTGTCTGGCTTGTCTTTGTCATTGTATACAGCTTGAAGTCATGAAAACCTTATTAATATGACCTTGTTAACCCTCAGAGTATAAAGTGTTGGGCCATGAATAAAGTTGTCTATGATATGTGACTTTTGTTTGCCTCATTTATCAGATGTGTTCTTCCAGATCCCCCTCTAGAATGGTGACAAGTTGCACCTGAGCAGTGACTAGGTTATCTACAAAAGAAGAGAGTGGGAACCCTCACATAAGGAGGTGACAATAGGGGAGAAACCAGGGAAGGCTTTTATTTTCTCAAGTTTGTGAATTATTTAATGTAATTGGTGTTTTGTCATGGGTGTTTGGTCCCTTGGAACTGGAGTTACTTGTAGACAGTTGTGAACTGACATTTGGGTGTTGGGAATTGAACCCAGATTCTCTGTAAGAGCAGTCGGTGCTCGTAACCACTGAGCCATCTCTCCAGCCCTTGTGAATCATTTTTTAAAGAAAAGAGAAGCACAAGCAGTAGTATCACAACTATTCAACTGCCTACAAGTTGCTTATGATTATAACCTCTAGCTTCCAGAAGAAGGAACTTTAGAATATTTAGATGAAATATGGGGCAGAGTCCAAAATAATATTGAAAAGGAACATGAACTAGAAATAAAACCCTTCTTTCAGGCTCCTATCATTCAATATGGATAATAACCTGTTACTCAATTCCAAAGAGGAAGAACTACAATTCATATAAGACATGACTCGGGACATGCTATTTTTAAATGGTCTCATTATTACACTAAAAAGGAACAAAATGCAATGTTTGGGAAAACTGGTTGCTAGAACAACTTTTAAACCACACCAAAAAAAATGTCCATAGACAAGACAATTTAAAAAATAAAGTTAACTTTTATAAATTATTAGGGGGTATTTAATTGGATTCATTCTGCTTTAGGAATGTCCAATTATGCACTAACAATATTATTTAAAGCTCTAGAAGGGCCAGTGGTGGTGGCACATGCCTTTAATCCCAGCACTGGGGAGCCAGAGGCAGGTGGATCTCTGTAAGTTCCAGGCCAGCCTGGTCTACAGAGCAAGTTCCAGGATAGACTCCAAAAGCTACACAGAGAAACCCTTTCTCCAGAAAGAAAAAAAAAACTCTAGAAGGTTTCCTTGCACAGTCCTCACATATTGTCTCCTGGGGCAAGAAAACAACTACAGCTATTTGAATCCAGAGTAGAAGAGGCATTTTTGTGTCATGAGGATTCTTCACTGCCTATACTGGCTGGTTTCCTGTCAACCTGACACAAGCTAGAGTCACCAGAGAGGAAGGAGCCTCAGTCAAGGAAATGTCTCAAGATCCAGCTGTAAGGCATTCTCTCATTTAGTGATCAATGGGGGAAGACCCAGCCCATGCTGGGTGGTGCCATGCCTAGGCTGGTGTTCCTGGGTTCTATGAGAAGGTGGGGTGAGCAAGCCAGGGGAAGCAAGCCAGTAAGCAGCACCCCTCCATGGCCTCTGCATCAGCTCCTGCTCCTAGGATCTTACCCTATTTTGAGATCATGTCCTGACTTCCTTCAATGATGAACAGCAATGCTGAAGTATAAGCTGAATAAGCTCTTTCCTCCCCAACTTGCTCTTTGGTCATGGTGTTTCATTGCAGCAATAGAAACCCTAAGACACTGCCTTTGAACTTATTTATTTTCCTCACTAACTTGTCTCCTTATAGTTATTATAAACACCAGAAAATAAACCTCTGGAATGAAAATATTTACACCATAATGGTCAGAAAATACTAAGTGCTCTCCTTACTCTTTGATGTGTTATATTACCTCTAACAATCGGTGTTTGAAAGTGTTATACAATTCTATGGATTTTCAGATTTTATTTGTAGATTACCATGAAGGGTAGGAAATCATTATCCATCTGGCCAGCAATTAGATTTTCTCCTAATAACTGAATTTGTGACTACAAAAATTGTCCATTTTCTCCCATTCCGCAGGCAGAAATTTATTTTATTGATGGCTCATCTAATGATACAGGAGGGATTAATGGTCCTGATACTCATCAATTTATTAATATTTCTTTTTCCTGAGCTCAACAGGTGAAACTAGTGTTTTGATTCATCAGTTATGGTTAATTCATTAACCCTTAATTACCATTTCAGATTCTGCTTATGTAGTTGGATTGTTTCCAGCAATAGAAACTGCTTTAGTTTTGTCTTCACATCCTGTTATGCTCCCACCACTACAGGAACTACATCAGGTTCACATCTGTACACATCCCTTGTTTATTAATCATGTTCATGCACACTTTAACCTCCCCGTTTTGTTGCAGAGAGAAATAAGCAAGCTTATGCATTAACCTGCCTGATTTTTACTTCTCCAGAACAGGGGCATCAACACCTACACACTAATACTAATTGACCTCATGTATAGTGCCACAACCTGCTTAAACAAGTGAGACAAATTGTGCAGAATGTCACATTTGTGCTCTCTTACACTGTCATGGCCATATAGCTGAAGTTATTCCCAGAGTTTAAAATACTAATGAATTAAGGCAAATGGATGTCATCCACTTTCCGCTTGTGCCTCAAACCTGCATACAGCGTTACCTGTTTCTAAGTTTCTTGGGCAGTTCCTCAATCCTCAGAGAATGCTTCTGCATTTTGCTCTTATACAAACTTTTCTGTTGCAGGAGTGCCTACTTCTATAAAATCTAACAGTGGACCAGTGTATAGTACAGAAATCTTAGAACTTCTGTAAGGAATGAAATGTTAATCATATTACAAGCATTCCTTATAATCCTCAAGGTCAGGATATAATTGAAAGAGCACATAGAACACTAAAAGAAAAATTATTAAAAAATAAAATGGGGGCTGAGAGGTGATGGTCTACACCTTTAGTCCCAGCACTCAGGAGGCAGAGGCCAGCCTGGTCTGCAGAGCAAGTTCCAGAACAGCCAGAGTTACATAGAGGAAACCCTGTCTCAAAAAAAACCTGAAACGTGAAATAAAAAAATAAAAGGGGAGCACCAAAGGGTATTCTTGCACTTATTTACTCTCGATTTTTAAAATTCACCTCCTGGTGATGTATGTTTGAGAGCTAAAAATCATTTCTCTACAGAGCATTCTGAACTGCCTTTAAATTGGCCTATGTAGTTTAAACAGTTTGAGACCTGGAATCCCAGTTGGCTGAAGAAAATTGGGAAGGGGGTGCGTCTGTCATTACCAGTTTATCCACTGAATCATTACAGATTCCTCTTTAGCTCCTCTGGCTCCTGGCCATCAAGGACGATGACAGAGGGTAAGGAGATAGTGAAAGTCACCAGAAAGATAGCACACCTCCAGCTAAAGGGTGAAAGCAGATATGGAGCGTATCATCAGCATTCATGTCTGCCCACCAGGTGCCAAGTTAAGGCCCTGTGCACCAAGGGAGTAGTAGTTACTCTATGAAATACACGGAGCCTTATGTTACTTGAGAATCTTTTTCTGGTAATATGACCTGCTTTGACCTGTGTGTCTGTGGTGAGTGCCTCTGGTCACGTGTATTGGTCTTTCATTCCTCATCCTCCTCTATTTCAATTTGTAGATTGAATAGGTCCAGCTCCTGTTATCTTTACTAATGTCTCTGTGTTTATGACTGGACTTTGGGACAATAATAGACTCATCAATCTGAAGAAGGGACTGTATTCAATTTTTCCTTTGGAGTCAAATCTCTTCCCATTTGCCTAGGACACTTTCACATTAGTATTCCTATTAAAGGTAATATGGGCTTATATTCTATTAGATACTAGAACTGCTCATCATAAGGGTCTCTTTTCAAGCTATTCTCTAGAATGCTCTGTAAACCACATATTCATGTTCTTCTCTGAACCTCTTGAGCAATTCACCCATAGTCCAAATCACCCTCAGCACCATTGTCTTCCAAGCTCGCACTGGAATGGCCCAAGAAGCAACACTTAAAGCATTCAACAGCTTTTCTAACCAAAGTCCCAATGTCCACATTCCTCCAAACAAAATCATGGTCTGGCCTATCACAGCAACATCCCAGTCCCTGGTACCATCTTCTGTCCTAGTTAGGGTTTTTAATTACTGTGAAGAAACACCATGACCATGGGAACTCTTACAAAGTTAACATTTCATTGGAGCTGGCTTACAGTTCAGAGGTTTAGTCCATTATCATCATGGAGGGAAGCATGCAGGCAGACATGATGCTAGAGAGTCAGCTGAGAGTTCTAAATCCAGATGAACAGGCAGCAGGAAGACATAGTGACACACTGGCCAGGCTTAAGCATCTAAGACCTCAGAGCCCACCCTCAGTGACACACCTCCTGCAACACAGCCACACTTCCTAATAGTGCCACTCCCTGTGAGCTTATGGGAGTCATTTTTATTCAAATCACCACAGTATGTATAGGTCTGAAATTATGAAAGCTTAAGTGTACTAGTTATAAAGGTATAAAACTTCCAAATTTCTTTCCTCCTCTGTGTTATTGTTATACTAAATTGTCTATAGTTCAAAATTTCAGCATCAATCAATGGAGTTCTGAAAAGCTGGTAAAGCACAAAGTACTATTATAAGTCACAGGTCAGGATTTTATATTTGCTTTGACTGTCTTCTAAGTATAGACTTAAAAGTGCTCTTAATTGTGCTAAAAAACATCTGTCAAATATATATGTCCATCCCTCCAGACAAAGTGATCATGCTTTTAATCCAAAATCATTTTTGGGTCCCCAAGCTTCTATGTCTCAAAGGCATGAGTCTACTGCCTTTTGTACGATGTGGAATTGAATACAGATTGCAAACAGTGTTAGTGATAACATATCTAAAACTTTTTTCTCTTTTGTAAACTCAAAAAATCTTGTCAGCTTCAGGGTATTGACTTGGCTCTACCTCTGGCAAGTCAAATGGACTTCAGATAAGTAAGTACTCCTTAGTTTCACAATCTGCCTATTCCTGAGCATGGGATCTCTCTCTCTCTCTCTCTCTCTCTCTCTCTCTCTCTCTCTCTCTCTCTCTCTCTCTGTGTGTGTGTGTGTGTGTGTGTGTGTGTGTGTGTTGATTTTGGGACTACCCTCCCCCAACTACTAGGACCATGGGCCTGTAAGTTTCAAATATATACTCTGTATAAAAATTTTCCCCTTGCAGCCAGGCGGTGGTGGCGCACGCCTTTAATCCCAGCACTTGGGAGGCAGAGCCAGGCAGATCTCTGTGAGTTCGAGGCCAGCCTGGGCTACTAAGTGAGTTCCAGGAAAGGCGCAAAGCTACACAGAGAAACCCTGTCTCGAAAAAAAAAAAAATTCCCCTTGCATTCCCACCAACAATGGAGGAGAGTTCCCCTTGCGACACATCCTCTCAAGCATGTCTTCAGTGTTTTTGATCTTAGCCATTCTGACGGGTTTAAGGTGGTATCTCAGAGTCATTTTGATTTGCATTTCCCTGATGATTAGAGATGTTGAGCAATTCCTTAAATGTCTTTCAGCCATTTGAGCTTCCCCTGTTGAGAATTCTGTTTAGCTCTATTATGGTGATATTTTATTTGTACTGAAATGTGATTTTAATTGTATGTTAATAAATAAAGTTGCCTGGGGGTCAGAGCTATTAGAGCCATAGCAAGAGCGTGGCGGTGATGGCGCACGCCTTTAATCCCAGCACTTGGTAGACAGAGCTAGGTAGATCTCTGTGTGTTTAAGGATACAGCCAACATTGGAGACACACGCCTTTAATCTCAATACCATAGAGAACCTGGAGGGCTGTACATACAGGCAGTGATGAGGCAGTCACATGTTTGGGTTTACAACCAATGAGAAGGCAGAACAGCTAGACTATATAAAGACATACACACAGGAAGTAGGTCCTTTTTTCAGAGAACTCTCTTGGCTGAAGAGGAACGCTGAAGCAGGAATGGTGAGGATCTTAGCTCTAACCTCTTGGCTTTCTTCTCTGAATTGGCTCTGTATTTCTTATTTAATAAGATGGTTGGTTACATCTACCCTCTATAGCCCATTTCTGAATTGAACTGTTGGGCATTTTGACGTCTAATTTCTTGAGTTCTTTATATATTCTGGATATCAGTTCTCTGTCAGATGTGGGGTTGGTGAAGATCTTTTCCCCTGTCGCTTTGTCTTGTTGTCTGTGTCCTTTGCTCTACAAAAGCTTCTCAGTTTCAAGAGGTCCCATTGATTGATTATTTCTCTCAGTGTCTGTGCTACTGGTGTTATATTTAGGAAGTGATCTCCTATGCCAATGTATTCAAGACTACTTCCTACTTTCTCTTCTATCAGGTTCAGAGTAACTGGATTTATGTTGAAGTCTTTGATCCACTTGGACTTAAGTTTTGTGCACGGTGACAGATATGAATCTATTTGTAGCCTTCTACATGTTGACATCCAGTTATGCCAGCACCATTGGGGATTGCAAGCTTGTACAGCCACTTTGGAAATCAATATGGTGCTTTCTTAGAAAACTGGGAATCAATCTCCCCCAAGACCCAGCTATACCACTTTTGGGCATATACCCAAGGAATGCTCAATCATACCACAAGGGCACCTGCTCAGCTATGTTCATAGCAGCATTGTTTGTAATAGCCAGAACCTGGAAACAACCTAGATGCCCTTCAACTGAAGAATGGATAAATAAAATGTGGTACATATACACAATGGGGTACTACTCAGCAGAGAAAAACAATGACATCATGAGGTTTGCAGGCAAATGGATGGATCTAGAAAAAATCATCCTGAGTGAGGTAACCCAGACTCAGAAAGACAAATATGGCATGTACTCACTCATAGGAGGATGCTAGATGTGGAACAAGGATGACTGGACTGCTACTCACATCACCAGGGAGGCTACCTAGAAAACAGGACCCTAAGAAAGACACAGGGATCACCCAACAACAGAGAAATGGATGAGATCTACATGAGCAAACTGGACATGAGGGGGGTGGTAATGAAGGGCAAGGGTCAGGGGAAAGAGAGCTTAGGGGAGCAGGATATCCCAGCTGGATCAACAACAGAGAGGGAGAACAAGGAAAAAGAGACCATGATAAATGAAGACTCCATGTGAATAGGAAGAATCAAAGTGCTAGAGAGGTTCCCCAGAAATCTACAAAGATACCTCCACAATAGACTACTGCAATGGTTGAGAGAAAGCCCGAACTGACCTACTCTGGTGATCTGATGGCCAAACACCTTAACTGTCATGGTAGAACTCTCATCCAATGACTGATGGAAGCAGATGCAGAGACCCACGGCCAGGCCCCAAGTGGAGCTCTGGGAGTCCAATTGGTGAGAGAGAGGAAGGATTGTATGAGCAAGAGATGTTGAGACCATGACTGGAAAAAGCACAGGGACAAATAGCCAAACTAGTAGAAACACATGAAATATGAACCAATAGCTGAGGAGCCCCCATGGAACTGGATCAGGCCTTCTAGATAAGTGAGACAGTCAATTAGCTTGAACTGTTTGGGGAGCCCCCGTTCAGTGGGACCGGTACCTGTCCTTAGTGCATGAGCTGGCTTTTTGGAGCCTTGGGCCTATGCTGGGACACTTTGCTCAGCCTGGGTGAAGGGAGGAGGGGACTGGACCTGCCTCAACTGAATCTACCAGGCTGAGCTGAATCCCCAGGAGAGTCCTTGCCCTAGAGAAGGTGGGAATGGTGGGTGGATTGGGGGGAGGGCAGGAAGAGAGAAGACGGGGAAATACGTGGCTGATATGTAAAATTAAATTAATTATAAAATTTATAAAAATAAATAAATAAATAATGGAATTCTCTATCATGATGTCACAGCCCTGAGACAGAAAGCAGGCAAAGCTAGTTAAAATGAACTCCTTCTGGTCCTGCATGGAAGCAACTGTCTACTTTCTCTGAGGCAACATGCTCAGAGGCAAAAGCAGCCTTATTCTGAGGTTTGAATATCTCAGCAGGATTGTTCATCTAAGAACAGCATTCACACTGCTGATACATGACTTTTCCCTGATATTTTCTGTATTTGTGCTCTCATAATTTTGTATGTGTAAGAATTAAAGACAATGATACATCTTTTAAAAGTATTGATACATCTTTTAAATATAGATTCTAGTGTATGATCTAAAAGATAGATTTTTTTCTCTGTAAATCTTCATGTGTGTAAGTGACAATACTCCTGTCCCTATTTAAATTGTTCAAAGTATATCCTGGGGCCTGATCCTAAAAGAAATTTAAGGATGACATCATAAATATAATGGAAAATCAGTTCTAGGTTGGCTCCTCTTTTAGCATTAGCCAGAGTTGGATGCATGCTCTTATTAAACAGATTTTTGTTTATTAATCTCTTAACTGTGTGGAGTAATTTTTCCTATAAAGACATATTTATTCTAGAACAGCTGTACCTCCTGCTTTTTGGAAACTATTTCTGGAACAAGCTCTCTTATGCTGACTCAGCTGGCCTTGATCCCAATCTGTTGTTCCCCAGGGCAATGTTCTTACTGCCTTCTTGATTAAACCAACAAAATTCTTAAATTAAAGGTCTGTAACATGACTGAGTTTTAAAATTGTCCCTCTGAGTCATGTAGTCATCTGCTCATTGCAGTCACAGGATAAGGATTTGTGTGTGAAGCATGGCTTCGGCTTTCAGACCAGACTAGGAGGGAAGTTTGCTGTGCACACTGCAGGGGGAACAGAGTAGGGAATCAGCTGCTGTAGTCTCCCTTATGAAAAAGGACCTGATTGTCACAATGTCAATGGTTTTGTGATTTTCCAACATACATTAATTCATGTCGTGTGAATGAAGGCAGGCCAGATTGGTTGGTGCACAGATTGGGAAGGTTAGCTTGAGCCAATGAATACTGAATTTCCCAACTGGGGCACTCACTCCTTTGCAGGTGTGTTCAATCCTGGTTGGCACAGTTAAGTCAGCTCAGTGAGGTGAGACACAGGCCATTGGCTGGAGCTGTGTGTGTCAGGTTACAGATCTCAGCAGCTAACATTACACACAGTGGCAAGGTCAAACAATATATTATTTATAACATTCTCTCTACCAGAGAATGGCCTGCTCTTTTTCAAAGTCAGGATAGCTATGTGTTTTTTCAATTATATTTATCCTTTTAAAAAGCCTATTACTGGTATTATTTTTATTTCATTTTGCTTAAAAGCATTACAGCTCTTATCTCTATTTGTGTCTGTTCTCCAATGTTTCTAGGTCATTAATAGTTTGGCTCCTTTTTTTCTCAAGCGCTGTTTGTTATTTGTTTATGTTTAGTGTAGTGTCTCCTGCAGCCCAGGCTTGCCTCATGCTATGCAATTGAGAATTTCTTTGAACACTCTATCTTGCCTCTGTTGCCTAGTGCTGGGAAGACAGTCCTGGGACAGATTCCAGACTGGGACTTGACTGGTCAGTGAGAAGGAAAAATAGACCAGTACAGACCTCCAGTCCTCTATGGTTAACTAGTGTTGAGATTAAAGGTGTGTGCCACCATGACTAGTTCTGTTCCCAGTGTGGCCTTGAACTCACATACATCCAGATGTATCTCTGCCTCCTGAATGCTAGGATTAAAAGTGTGTGCTACCACTGCCTGACTTCTATATTTAATGTAGTGGCTGGCTTATTCTCTGATCTCCAGGCAAGCGTTATTTATTAGAGCACAAATAAAATATCACATTTCCCCTTTTTTGTCTAAAATAAAAAAATTATAACTAATATAAGAAAAACTATATACAATAAGTACAATAACTATATACAATATATACAGGCAATAAATACATCAACAATGTCTAGTCAATTTGCATTTGACAAATTCAGAGAAAATATTCCATTATCTATCCTATTTTGTTGAGTCCAAAATGTACCTCATTCACTTTCTGTCCTAACTTATATTACCAACCAAAAACTATCTTTTGATGTCTTTCTTTTTTAAAAAGGATTTATTTATTATATATACAATATTCTGCCTATAGGCCAGAAGAGGGCACCAGATCTCATTATAGATGGTTGTGAGTCACTAAGTGGTTGCTGGGAATTGAACTCAAGACCTCTGGAAGAACAGCCAGTGTTCTTAACCTCTAAGCCATCTCTCCAGCCCAATGTCTTTCAAATTTATAAACTTTATAACTCTTTAGTGCGTTTCTTTTCTGAATTTGTTAACAAGGAAAAGTATAACTATAACCTTCTACTCTTCAACTCCCTCAGAGACCTAAGAAGGAAATAAATAATATTACCTAGTTAAACAGGAAGTGCAAACAAGCAGCTTCTAAAACAAATGTGAGTTATGACAGAAACAGCTAACTGCCTGGATAGTCCCCGAGGTTTCTCTGCAATGTTGGGGCATCCATCTTTGGCCTACAGGCTTAGCATATCTGACAGACTCATCTGTAAAGCAGGATTTTTCTAAAGAGCTTTCCTACTTTGTCTTGGCAAGGATCAGCAGTTCTTTCTTTTCTGTCCTGCTTGTCCATTTTGGACAGAATACTGTCAGCATTCGAAGCAAGGGCATTTTTTTGCCCAGTGGCTAACTTTTACCACAGTGAAAGTTAACTCCATAAGGAGTCTCTTTGGTGCCCATCATCTTCTCTGAAGTAGATTGGTGCTGCCAGGAACAGACATGTATCATTGTCATAAAAAAAGAAAAAAATCCATGTTATTAAAACATCTTAAATGCCATATTCTGCCGATCTCTGAAGTGTTTGAAGATGACCTGTCTATCTAAAATATATCTCTGCTTGACCTTGAAAACATACCTAATATGACTGACTGCAAGTTTGATTGTAATGACTAACTACTAACCTGCATTTCTTTATTATCCTAAATAGTTGGTAATAACTTTCAAGGATTAGAAAATTGCATTACATTGTTAAATGAACTGTATAGGCACAATACCTTGAACAATATTAGAAATATTTGTGTAGTATTTTCTGACAAAATCAATCTCAAATTTATATCAATATATGTAATTTGTATACACTATACAAAAATACAAGCCAATGTAAAATATTTAAAACTAGTAGCTGCATTTTAAATGTAGGTTCTACCTTTTTGTCTTATATCTGTATCTTCCCCTTTTTCCTTTTCAGAATTGATTCAATTTATTCTTTTAATCTATAATTTCTATATCTGGTTTTTTTTCAGAGTAGATTCAATAATCTACCTCTCATCTATATCCTCTTTTTTCTTTTTTTTCAAACAAGAAACTTAAATCTAATCTCCTTTGTAATCAAATACCCTAAACAATAACAATTATCCACAACCCATTGAATGACCAAAAAAGCCACCCACTCCACCTCCTGGGAATGTGGGCTTCATTTTCTTAAAAGTACTTCCTGCTCTCTGGAGGTGATGGCATCTTTAGGGGATCCTGAAAAGAAAAATTTGGAGTTAGTTGTCAAGTCCTGGGAGAGTCAGCTGTATCATTTTTTGTCCATTCTAAGCATAATTCGAAAGTGCAGAGCTTGTCTCAAGTCCTTGCTCAAGTAGTCTGTGAAGCTGGATCATCTCAGCTAGCCATCTCAAAATTGTCCTGAGTGGCTTGTATTCCAAAGCCAATCTTTGGGTGTTGTTTTCAGCTTGGTGGTATTATCATCATCCTGATAGAATCATCATTGTGGGGCCCCATCATCTTTTTGGAGACTTCAAAGTTGTTGCTGTTAGGGGTGGTTATGGTTCTCTGCAGAAAACTGATAAAAACTCCTACCTGAAATCATGTACAGGCAGCTAGATGAAGCCTTTTTTTCTAGGATTAGTTAGTACTCTATATGACTAGTAATATCATGATAAAAGTTTAAAATATATATAAATCTTATAAATTTTAATATAAAATTTATACCTTAAGAAAAGTTTTAAAGAGTCAGAATGAAACCAAAGAATTATGAGATTAGTGGCAATAGAATAGTCCCTAAATTTTGGTTTTCTTCTGTCCCATATCAGATGGCTCTTCTGACGTGATACAGAGATTTTGGGTTTTCTTTTTAACAAGCATGCTTGGGTTTAGGGAAGGAGACAGCCAAAATCCAACTCCAAAGCCAGCTTTAACTTTTAATTGAACAGGGTTTACATAAAGACCATTTATTTGTGTATGTGTCTGTAGAGAACAGCAGAAACAAACATGTAGGAAGACTTAGGAAATTTTATCCTGTTAGATAATTGATATGCCAATAGGCCAACTTACTCTTTTTCTTGGGACATTTTTTTTTTCTTGGATGACTTGTCCTTTTCCTTCAGCTTTTGTTCCCAGGGACCTCGCTGACCTTGTCTGGAAAGGGGAGAATATTCTCCCCTTCTGTCCATCTAAACACATTAGAATAGCCTCCAAGAATGATTAGCAAACACTTAGATGATCAGTTTTATACCAGCTTGGTACTTCCAACTACTACATATTATTTCAATAGCCAGACATAACACAATAAAATTTGCTTGACATTTTTAGCCAGTCCTTGAAGTAGTTGATATCTGATCTTGCCAACTTTAATAAATACATTATCTCTAAATTTCATCCTTTATGTACCTTAGACAACTTGCTCAGACCTTCATAACTTGCAAAACCTTTCCAGTCTTCTTTTTCTGGAGCTTTCCATGCATCATCATCTTCATATAACTACATTCTTCTTTACTAAGGTCATTTCCACATTTATATTCTTTTAACATTTTCTTTTATGTATTGCTTCCTTTTTAAAATACCATGAGACATAGGAACATTAAAAAATATGTTTACAATCTGTTGTGTGAATTTTCTCCCCTGTGGAGGGGGAAGAAGCCATGTCTATCCCATCCCTGTAAGTCCCAATGTGATGCAAAGTACAATTTCACCATCCTAGGGAACCAATGAGTTTATTGAGCTTACTTACTGAGCATTGTTGAAAAGGTACTTACAAAGGTTTTGATACTGTAGTGGTTTAAGTCAAAATGGCTCCCAAAGTCCCATAGGGAGTGGCATTAAAGAGGTGGGGCCTTGTTGGAGTAGTTGTGGCCTTGTTGGAGGAAGTATGTCACAGTGACTTTTTTTTTTCCGAGAGAGGGTTTCTCTGTGTAGCTTTGCACCTTTCCTGGAACTCACTTTGTAGACCAGGCTGGCCTTGAACTCACAGAGCTCCACCTGCCTCTGCCTCCTGAGTGCTAGGATTAAAGGCGTGTGCCACCACAGCCGGCCACAGTCACTTTCTGATGCCTGCTGATCTAGATGTAGAACTTTCAGCTCTTTCTCTAGCACTGTGTCTGCCTACATGATGCTGTGTTTTCTGCCGTGATGATAATGGACTAAACCCTCTTAAAGTGTAAGTCAGCCCCAATGAAATGTTTTCCATTATAAGTGTTGCTGTAGTCATGGTGTCTCTTCACAGCAATAGAAACTCTAAGTAAAATACCCAAAAGCAGCCACCCCAGGAATGTCTCCACCAGTATGTACAATGGCTCTCCCATAGCTGCAAATGTGGAGCTCACCTTCTCTCTTCCACTGCCCATATACTGTCCATCACATTACATTTCTTAGTTGGCAAGGCAAGTAAGCCTGATAGCACTCAAGGTAAATGCCCACTTTTAAATTTGGCTTTCTCATAGGTGAATACACAGAATCTGCCTCCTCCCAAGACTTTCCCAGGCTATGCACTCTAGCTCCTCCCTAAAACCACAAGGTCCCAAGTCATTAGGGATGCATTGCATAGAGTTGCCTGAAAAAGAGGCTGTATACACAGAAGGAGGGGCTCCCTCCTTCCATGATGGAATAGCAACCGTCAGCAAACCTGGTGGTGGTCATCCTTTGTAAGCAGGCACAGCTGATCATAGAAAGGTGACAATTGTGTGTCTTAAGATAGTGCTGAGCAACAACAATTAAACAACAATAAAAGGATGCTTAATAGAAACTGTGTATAAGATAATGTAATAAATTAATATTTCTTAGGCACAATCTGTTAAATTAAACCTTAGAGAAGACACAATACAGTCTTTATATAATACATGACATCAGTACTATAGTCATGCTTTTGGAGTTTAATACAAGTATGTAGTCGATACCAAGAAACAGCAAATAGATAACAAAATATCATGGAATTGGTGTTTGCAGCATCCTGTACAACACAACTAAGAAATCCCTCTTAAAAGTATGATGACCCGCCGGGCGGTGGTGGCACACGCCTTTAATCCCAGCTCTTGGGAGGCAGAGTCAGGTGAATCTCTATGAGTTTGAGGCCAGCGTGCTGTACAGAGTGAGTTCCAGGAAAGGCGCAAAGCTACACAGAGAAACCCTGTCTCGAAAACCCAAAAAAAAAAAAAAAAAAGTATGATGACCCAGCTTACTATAGAGAGATCTTTACACAGATGGTCTCTTTATCCTCTCTGTGGATGAGCAACCCATTCACTGTTTTTACTACAGACATATGACCATACATAAAAGGTGAATAAACATTTACAACCTGGCATCCAAATCTCTAACAGCCCTGGTTAACATACTATTTATCTTTGGGATATTTTAGAGGCAACCGTCCCTTAGCCAAATTCTACTTTTTGTGAATTACTATTTCCTAAGCATTGGTAAATCCTTTATATCACCAATTGCAGTTTAGTAGTGGAGTGCTACCCAGTACATGAGATGCCATTTACAACCTCCACAAATTAACTCTAAATGGATCTTACACCTAAATGTCAAGTGAAAACTGTAGAACTTCAAGAAGATACTTGAGGGCTGGAGAGATGTCTCAGAGGTTAAGAGCACTGGCTGCTCTTCCAGAGGTCCTGAGCTCAATTCCCAGCAACTACATGGTGGCTCACAACCATCACAACCATCTGTAATGAGATCTGCTGCCCTCTTCTGGCATGCAGACATGCATGCAGGCAAAACACTGTATATATAATAAATAAATTTTAAAAAAGAGGCATTGATAGAAAGAAAAGAGAGAGAGAGAGAGAGAGAGAGAGAGAGAGAGAGAGAGAGAGAGAGAGAGAAGAAAGAAAGAAGATACTTAAAACTAGGTCTCTCTGAGTTTGGCAACCTGCATGAGCTTTGAGAGGTTTCTCTAAAAACCTGATGTACAGAGCAAAAACTGAGCTCTATCTCCAACACTAGGAATATGCTTGGAAGAGCTGGTGATAATCTGGGCAAGGGCCTTTTGAAAGGGTTTCTTCAGATCCTCAGAACCCAACACTTTCCACACAAGAGTCAGTGGTTATCAGTCCCAACACTACTGTGGATTTTGTTTATAATGTTCTTCAGTTACCCCATGTTCCTCTTGTGCAACGTTGTCTGACTAGCTTCCTTCTGAATTTTGTACACTTCCTTTTAAAACTGAATCCATTGATTTACACTACAAGAGACTTGCTGTTGAATTTGGCACAAATCTCCAGGCAATCTGGAATAGGTCTGTCCTTAGATTGGAAGCCAGGCCTGGGAACCACTGTGCTTTGTCCCATTTGTTCACCTGGTCCTGTCACTCAGACCTCACTAGCCAATCAGAGCCTCCAACGGACCGCCAGTCAGATGGGTGGGTTCTTCCGGGAGCCAGGCTCCTGGCTCAGCTCTTCTCCAGAGGAAGTCGGAAGTTGACACGTATGCTGTGCCTTGGCCTCCGCTGTGAAGAGAGCAAGTCAGCTCAGCAGCACCATGGTGAGTGAGGGGTTGCTCTCCAAATATGGGGAGAAGCAGTGAGCCAAGATGAGTGAGGGGCTGCTGTCTCCATGCAGGGAGGAGTGGCTGGTCTTGGTGAGTGAGGTGCCGCTTTCCGCAGACTAGGTGGAGCGGCTGACTGAGGCTCAGGAGCTGGTTTGGTGGGTCCTCCCTTAGCTGGGTGGGAGCCAGACACAGAGTTCAGCTGGGCGGTGGTGGCGCACGCCTTTAATCCCAGCACTCGGGAGGCAGAGGCAGGCGGATCTCTGTGAGTTCCAGGCCAGCCTGGTCTAGAGCGCGAGTTCCAGGTCAGGCTCCAAAACAACACAGAGAAACCCTGTCTCGAAAAAACCAAGACAGAGTTCATCGTTTTTTGCCTGGTCCAGCCTGGTCCTATGTGGTCCTTGCAGGTCCCTGGGCTGGATTGCCATCCTCTGAATAACTTCACTCCCAGGGCTGTATCTTCACAGAGCATTGGGAGCAGATCTGTGCTTAGAACTTTCTTTGTTGTTAACATCACTGTGAAATTCAGGTGCCTGTGTTGCTTATATTGTCATATGTGGAGAAACATCACCAGATTTGCCAAACTCAGAGAATACTGGTCTCTCTAATACCTTCCAGAAGTTCTGAACTTTTAGTATTTGACTATTAGGCTTAGGATTCATCTGGAGTTGATGTTATGGAGCTTGTGAATGGTATCTCCTGTGTAGAGTAGCGTTCCATGGCTAAACTGTGATGTAGAAGGGTAGAATTGATGGTAGTAGAACTGATGGTATAAGGATTTACCAGTTTTTAGGAGACATTAAGTCACACAAAATAGAATGTAGGTAAGGGAGGACTGCATCCCAAATACCCCAAACATAAGTAGTATGCTAACCATGCCTGTTAGAAATTAGTGTGATAAGATGTAAATGTTTGTTCACTGGGATTAATCATCTGTTAAGCTACACTCTGATAACAAATGAGACAACCCTGTTTTACAACTAGCCAAAAGGCCCACCTCCCCATCTAAGGGCTCTAACGTCCTGCTCAAGGGGCCATTACAGGGTCACAACCAACATTAAATCCCCATGTGCCATGAAGATATAATAATTCTACAACAGCTGCCTCTCCAGCCTTTTTGAAAAGGAGTTTTGAGTCAAGGACTTCCATATTGACATAGGTGAACTTGGACCCTGTCGGCAGCCCCATAGGACATAACCCCTGACTATCAATCCTAAATTCTTGGATTTCAGGCCAGCAACACCACAGAGCTCTAAAATACAAGTTTGAGTCATATAGTGGGCTGTCCATATCCGTAACAGAAAAAGGATTTGTGTGTGCAGCATGGCTTCTCCCTTCTGACCAGAAGAATAGGAACAGTGTACTTTGTACACTTCAGGGGAAACAAACTAGCTCAGAGAGTGATGTTTAAGGCTGTGAGCTGCAGGGGTCTCCTTTACAGAGGACTCATGGGGCATGGTGAGTGACTTTCTCTGTAATTATTATTAGGGAGGATAGCTTGAACTACTGGTAGAAAGGAGGTGATGGGCATCATTTTTCAGCAATACATGATTAGAATGTTTTCAACTTTCTGCTACTCCCAACCACCATGGTGTGATTCTGTGATATTCAGTTCCAGGGCACAAATGAGTTTTCTGAGCTACAGAGGTATCTCAGGTTTACATGATATTGTTCAGGTGTAGGGTTGGGGATTTAGCTCAGTGGTAGAGAGCTTGCCTAACAAGCACAAGGCCCTGGGTTCAGTCCTCAGCTCCGGGAAAGAAAAAAAAAAGAAAAAAAGAAAAGATATTAGTCAGGTGAATAGGGCAGGTGCCACACATCTAGTGACATAATCTATGTGGCAGGAAGCAGACATGACATTAAATTATTGTTCAACATTGTTTTGTGATTGGGAATCATTGGGGCTGGGTTTGCTGAAACCACAAGCAACTTGAGGGGCTGTGGAGCCATAGTAGGCTCTGGAGGATATCACCGCCATTTGCAGAGTGGGTCCTGGAGCTTGTGGCCTATCTGGAAGAAATCTCGTAGCTGGAAGGTCAGAAAGTTAACAGTTTAAAGGTCACTTTGAGTTAATTTTGTGGGAGTTGTGAAATCAGTGTTCATTTAATCTCTGTACACATAGAATCATAGGTAGCTGGGTGATACTGGTCAAGAGCACACTTTTTCTTAGCTGAGTTTCCTTTGGTCTTTTGAATAAAAGTTAGTACTGTTTTCCTGCTTTTGTTCTTAGCACTTTCTCTCCATCCTCTTTATTCTTTCACAAATATTGTACATTCTATTGATGGCTGAAGTTTGTGGTAAATACAGAAGTCACAATTTGTCAATATGTATACTGTTTTTTCATAATCCTATTGAGCTTTCTGAGAGTTACCACTTTGCATGTGGCTTTGGAATCAGGTATCCTATTATAAACTGTTGGAAATTTTCTTTGGGTTATATTCAATTCATGCTGCAAATTTACATACTATTATCTTAATATTGATGCATCATGTTCCCAGAGATCATTTATTAACTTCTGTATTTATTTATGTTTTGTTGTTCTTGTTGTTAATCTGTGGAAGACTTTTAGTTTATTAGTTAAAAGGTACTATGGGGCTTGGCCAGGGGCTCAACACATATTCTTCTTGGGGATGATGTGAGTTCATATCATAACACCCAAATTATGAGGTTCATAAGCATCTGCTGCTCCAGATCCAAGGGGTCTGACATTCTCTTCTCTGGTGTGTCACCTGTACATGATTGGAAGATATTCTTTCTTTTACATATAAACATACACATAAACATGGGGATAAATTTGTTTTCAAAAGTTCTTGTGACTTATAAAGCAATTAGAGCAAAACAAGTTACTTGAAGTGTATAATAGAAATCATACACTGTTTATTTAAAAATCTGTTATCTTGCATTTGGTTTGGAAAAGTTTTCATTTCCTCACTAATTCAGACTTACATCTAATCATCAATCAAAAGAAATAAATTGGTGTCTCCTAGCAAATATCCTTTTCTTTATCATAAGACAATGAGATCTTCTTAGTAGTCAAAACTGTTTCCAAAAGTTAAAATATCAGAAGGCTTCAAGCAAATCTCTCCAATTTTGGTGGAACACCCCTCCTCACCTAACCCATTTTTCTATTATTAGTAAAGGAGAGAACTGGGGTGCACAGGATGAGTGATGGGCTGTGATTTCTTGGAGTTTGACTTTGATATAATCTTGTAGGTCTTGTTAAAGGACCATGATATACATTTGTAAATATGTCTTTGTGTCTTGTTTTTTTTTTCCCAGTGATTCCATCAATGTTGCTTGTTTTACTGCCATCTCTTTATATTGTTGTTTCTCTGGAAAATGATAAACCTTCACCAATTTTGTATTCAGAAAATTTCTTGTTAGGAGTTCCTTGAGTTTTTGTTGGTTTTGAAAGTTTCTGTGGAGAGACGGTTTTAAATTTCTTTTCTTGATCTTACAGGCTTGCCTGTCCTTAATTCTGGACTTATCTGTGTTTTCCCGTTGTTGCTATCTTCGTGTTATTTTTTTCTGCTTAAGTGATTGATGTCGTTAATACTTTGGTTTTGAGTTTCTAAAACCTTCTGATATATTATTGCCTCTTTGTCTTAATTATCTTCAACTGTCAACATGATGTGGCCTAGAGTTATCTGAGGGAACATAAATTAAGGGTTTGCTCAAATCAGAATTGCCTGTTACTATGTCTGTGAGAGATTGTGTTGATTGGTGATGAATGTGGGAAGGCTCTTCCACTGAGCATGGCAGTATCCCTACGCAAGTATGACTAGGCTGGATAAGAAAGCTAGCTGAGCACAAGACAGTGGCCAAGCAAGAAAAAAAGCCAGTAAAAAAGTTTCTGCATGGATTTTGCCTTCAGTTTCTAGCTTGAGTTTATCCTAAGCTCTCACAATGATGGGTTGAGATACAGCAATATCAGCCAAATAAACCTGTTGGTTACCTAAGATACTTTTGGTTAGAAAATTTAATCACACCCAGAAACAAGCAGGTTAGGAAAAAAAAAAAACATGGTACACTGAAAGTGATTTTGTTGCTGCATAAACCTGGGATTGATGACTGTTGGAGGAATGTTGAAGATGTTAGGACTTTAGATGGCAAAAGCCATAGAAATCTGTACACAGAGCTTAATTGGAAATTCTTGTAGGACTCAGAAGATGGAAGTATTGAGAATAATGCAGACAGTGGAGTTCAAGGTCATAGGATTTCAGCAGGAAATAGACTCCATGAGAAATTTATTTAGCCTGATGTCATTTGTGTAATGGCCCCAAATCATTCTTACTTTCTCCATTCCCTGAGAGATTGAGTAAGCCAGAATTAAAAGGTAATGGGCTGATTTCTTAGACAAAACATTGATTTTGTTGGATGGTTATTGCTGATTACTCATTTAGGTCTCCAGTGAAAAGAAACAAGAAAAAAATGAAAAAAGAAATCTCTGTTTTGTAGAGAAAAGCACTAGGGAGATTCTGATGGCAGTCCAATGTTGAAAAAGGCAGGAACTTTCTAGGAGATTGTCAACAATAAAGAGAAGCACTTGATCCACAATTGAAGCCTATAAAGGTATCCTAAGGGTAAGACTCCTCCCTTATAAACCTTCAATTTGTTGAAGGAGTAAGCAAAGCAGTTCCTAGTCTCAGGAATAAACTTCCTACAGAACCTGCTGCAACTCTGGTCCAAGCATTGTAGGATCCATCACAACTTAGAATTTAGGAGCCAAATTGAGGGAGTTTGAGGGGATCACCTTTGTTGTCCTTGTTCTCTAAATAAAAAAGATGCAAAATGTAAAGGTCATGGATTCTTTCTCTGTGGTTTCAGTTCAGCACTGTTGTTTAGCATCAGTCAGAAATCCAGTGAGGAGACTCTTGACCGTCCATTGCATGAAGCTGTGAAGATGAACCCTGTGTGTATTTTGAGACCATTTGATATTAAGATACACAAGCTATGAGACATCTGCCATGGATAACTGAATATAGCAGTGGAAGCAAAGGAGAAAAACGTATGAAATTTTTCAGAGATAGAGCCAGCTAAGCTCTTTGCAAATGAAGGCCCACATGTCTGAGACAGAGCTATAGGATTTGCTGTTTGCTCTGCTGAGTTTTCTTTTGCCTTGGTCCAATTTTCCCTCACTGTGTCCACATTCCCCTCTTTTATTTTTTTTAATTTATTATTCTTTCATATAATATATCCCCTCATAAAGTTTTCTCTCCCTCTACTCCACCTAGTCCCCATCACTGCTCCCTTCTCCACCAGATTCACTCCTCCATTTCCCTTTAGAAAAGAGCAGGTCTTACAAGGATATCAACCAAACATGACATAACAACTTACAATAAGACTAGGCACAGACCATCATAATCAAGGCTGAATAAGGCAACCCAGTCAGAGGAAAAGGGTCCCAAGATCAGGCAAAAGATTCAAGAACACTCCCTCATACACACTGTTGGGAGTCCTAAAAAACACCAAGCTACACAACCATAACATATATGCAGAGGACCTGGCCAGGACCCATAGGGGCTCCATGATTCCTGCTTCAGTGAGCCCCAATGATCCCTGCCAGGTTGTTTCTGTGGGCTGTGTTCTCCTGGTGTCCTTATTTCAGTTAGGAAAAATTTTGACCATGATTGTTTTTCAAATATTTCCTGGGCCTACAAGCTGGGATTCTTTTCCTTCTAGTCCTCTTATTCCTGGGATTGGTCTTTTCATAGTGTTCCAGGTTTCCTGGATTTTATGTTTCAGGAATTTTTAGATTTAATATTTTCTTTCACTAATCTATCCATTTCTTCTAACATATATTAAATTCCTGAGATTCTCTCTTCCATCTCTTTTATTCTTTTGGTGAATCTTGCCTCTGTAGTTCCTGTTGCCTTTATTTGCAGAATTCCTTTGGCTTGTGCTTTTTTTATTGCTTTCATTTCCAGTTTCAAATTCTTGAAGCATTCTTCAACTGGTTGTTTTTATTTTCTTGGCTTTCTTTAAGGGATTTATTCATTTCCTATAATATATTGTTTCTTCTCGCATTTCTTTAAGGGATTTATTCACTTCCTCTTTAAGGACCTCTATCATTTTCATAACATTGGTATGAAGGTCTTTGCTTGTGCTTAAGCTATATTGGAATATTCAGAGCCTGCTAGAGTAGGGTAGGTGAGCTCTGGTGGTGACATGTTGACCTGGCTGTTGTTGATTGTGTTCTGAAGCTGATGTCTAGATATCTATCTGGGTTGGTAGTGATTATGGGTCTAGGTGCCTATTTCTCAGTTTGTGTTTGTTGAATGGGTGCTTTGTTCCTTGGTTTATATTTGCTCTCTGATATTCTGCACTTTGTGGCCTATGGTTGAACAGAGGTTCCCCAACCCCCAAATTGGGGATTAGAAATCTAGTGGCAGGTGTGGCCTCTGTTCCATCAGGTAGTCTCCATCCAAGTTGGGGGCTGAGAGGAGCCAAAGTTGGGAGGAGAAACTGGATTGTGCAGTGGGGCATTTTGAGAGTGGGGAATGTCTGTGGGCAGGTGACCTACATGGACTTCTGGCAGCTGGTGTGTCTTTTGTTCCAGCAGGGCCTATCTGCCCAAACTGGGGCCTAGGACACTGTGAGGAGAAAAGAAGTGGGGTTGGTTATAGTGTTGGGGAGTCCTGATGGAGTGGAGGAGGTCCATGTGTGAGCAGCCTACCTGGATTTCTGATGGCTGCCATGACCTCTAGTCCAGCAGAGAGTTCACCTGAGTTTTCCTACCTGTTCTTCTGGCTGTTATGTCCTGCACTTAAGCAGAGGATGTCCAGTGAGTTGCAGGCAGGGACATGGCTACAGGGATGGTAGCTGGAGAGTTGGTGGGGAATTGTGTCTGTGGAAACTGAAGGAATGGAGAAGTTCCATGGACTGGTGACCTACCTATACTTCCAACTGGTGTGGGCCTACACATGAGCGTGAGTGTCTCTGTCCAGGTTGGAGGATGGAACATAGTCACATTCCTCTCTATCTGGATGATTGCATATATTGTGCCATTGTTATGTTGGAAGGTTTAATTTGTTTCTTGATTTTACAAGATGTCACAGTCAGGAGATTGTGAGTCTCAGAAGAGACATTGAACATCTGAACAGTGTTGTGGCTGTTACAGGCTATGAGGATTGTTGAAGTTAGACTGAATACATTTTCATTTCATTGTTATCTTTTTATTTATTCTTATCTCATACAATACATCCTGACCACAGCCTCCCTTCTCTCTACTCCAAGTCCACCCTCCCTGCCACCTTCACACCCACCCAGAGCCACTGCTCCTCTGTTTCCTTTCAGGAAAGGGCACGTCTCTCAGGGATATCAACTGAACACACCATTACAAGATACAATTAGACTACCTCAAACCCTCATGATAAGGCTGGATTAAGCAATGCAGTAGGAGGAAAAGGGTCTGAAGAGTAGGCAAAGGGGTCAAAGATACCCCCACTCGTACTGTTAGGAGTCCCACAAAAACACCAAGCTTCACAACCATAACATGTAGGCAGAGGACCTGGCACAGAGCCATAGAGGCTCCATGAGCCACTGTGATCCCTGTTTAGTTGAATCTGTGGGCTATATTCTCCTTGTGTCCTTGATCCTGCTGGCCCTACAATTCCTCCTCCCCTCATCTTCATCAGGGTTTCCAGAGCTCCAGCTAGTGTTTAATGAGGATCATCTGCTCCAATCAACTGCTGGGAGAAGCCGCTCTGATGACAATTGGTCTAGGTACCATTCTCTGATTATAGTAGTATGTAGTTAGGAATCATTTCATAGACTTTTTTTTTGGTCAATTGTATTTGTTTCTACCTTAATTCTCTGAGCCATTCAACTTCTAGTTCCTGTTCATCCAGGCAGTGTTGGGCATGGGCTCCCTCTTTTGGCTGGGGCCTCAAATTAGACCAGTCATTTTTTGGCCTCTAGATAAGCTCTGAACCGCCATTGACCCAGTATATCTTGCAGACAGGACAGTATGTCAGATATCTTGTGGCTGGGTTGGTGTCCCATTCCCACCACTGGGAGCCTTGTGTGGTTACAGAAGCCAGCCAGCTCAGATTCTCTTTTCTCAATTACTTGGATTCCTCACTTTTGTCACACTCATAGCTTCTAGGTTTCCACTGCACTAGGTTTCCACATTGCCCCCTAAAATATCCCCTATTCCAATCTCTGCCAGTATTCTCTCCCTCTGTCCTTACCTTCCTTACCTGATCATTCCTGTTCCTGCCCCCAGTCTATCCACAAAATCTATTTCCTCTTCCTAGGGAATGAATCTGTGCCACGCCCCCCCCAGCTGATCTTGTTACTTAGTCTTTCTGGGTATGTGGATTTTACTGTGATTATTCTTTACTTAACAGCTAATATCTACTATTAAGTGAGTAAATACCATGTTTTTCTATGTGGCTCGTGATTGCCTTACTAAGGATAACAAAGAACTCAATAAACTAGACATCAACAAATCAAATAATCCAATAAAAATGAGGTACAGTTCTAAATGGAGGATTCTCAACAGAGGAATCTAAAATGGCTGAAAAACACTTAAAAAATGTTCAAACCCATAGCCATCAAAGATGTGCAAATCAAAAATACTTTGAGACTTCATCTTACACATGTCATAATGGCTAAGATCAATAACACAAGTAACAGCTCATGTTGACAAGGATGTGGAGTAAGGGGAACACTCCTCCATTGCTGGTGGGAGTGCAAACTTGTACAACGTGGAAATCAATACAGTGGTTCCTCAGAAAATTGGGAATTCATCTATCTCAAGACCTAGCTGTACCACTCTTGGGCATATATCCAAAAGATACTCCTCCATCCTACAATAAGAATACTTGCTCAACTATATTCATAGCCAAAAACTGCAATGTTTGTGAGCAATTGTTCCTGGTTTTAGTTTTCATAATTTCACAACTTCCCCTGAGATGTTGTTTGTTATTCTGCCTGGCATGGATATCAGTAATTAGTCAGGGATACATTTGAACACATGATCCAGGGTCAGCCTCCAGGGTAAATGATTTATTCTAAATGTGTACTGTTTTGCCAACACATTTCAACAATGTTAATGTTAAAATGCTTAGTAGAAGAAAATATTAGAAACATTAAATACCCCTGTGTGTATCGAAAGCATCATATTCATCTGTCTAGCAGAGATGTAGTAATGTAGGGTAACCAGAAATTAATTGTATATTTTGCCAGAGACCTGCTTGGGGAGGGGGTTCAGGTCCCAAAGATGGTGTGTGGAGTTGCCAAAGGTGAGAGAAGAGGAGACTGACAGGATCTGAGGGTGAAATGTATGGCTACCAGCCATGTTAAATTGAAAAAAAGACTACACCTTTTATACTCTGTAGTTCCATGGATGATTAAACAGGAGAAAAGGCAGCATGTGAGCTGGGGTGTACCTTGAAGTCATGGGTTGAGGAAGATAGCCTTAACCTTGACAATAGGCACCAGTCATATGTTAATGAAAGGAACACAAGTTCCTCCTGCCAGAGATAAGGAGAATGACTGCATTAGCAAGCTGGAACTCTTCTAGCTCCCAAGGGAATGGAGAACCTTATCCAAAAGCCTGACCTTGGGAAAATGACTTCTTCTGGGGAGCAGACATTATACTACAATTTCTTAGTCTTACTATATGGGCCTGTTCTCCTCATTTTGCTCCCCAAAGGGAAGGTCCTGATGTCTTACTCTTTTCCCATTATACCACACCATTCTAATTTCTCTATATTCATTAAGTGAATTCTTGCCCTTAATTGCCTCAGACTCTGGTTTTGAATAGTAGGCATTTCATCCTTGGGATCAGGTGTGCCTAGTGAATCTCTAATTTTCCTGTTCTTGGTGCAATTAGGAGGTCACAATGAAATTCCTGTTTCCACAGTGGCAGGAATTTTTTTCCAAACAATTATTTTGTTTAGAGAGACTTCCAGTGTACACATTTTTGTCCTTTACCTAAGCTTACATAAAATTTCCCAAAGGGAAAGGCATTAATAGAGAAAATCATTAAAAATAAAAGTAAAATGGTGCTGAAGAAGTGTGGTCCACAATGTCAAAATGCTGCAATTTTGTCAAGCAGCAATGGTCACCATGCTTTCCACACCAATATTTCACAACAGTTTGATGTGCTAAGGATATGTATGTATTATTTGAAGTTCCATGTTTCTTCATAACCCTATTAACTGTCCATTTGGCACTTCATCATGAAGTACTGCCTTCTAAGGAGATTATCCAGAGATGCCAGAGATGTAATGTCAGTGAGACTTATTAAAACAAATAGGCAAAAAAAATTGATTTCTGTTAAGTGTGTGTAATGTGACTATGGATTTTTAGGCCAAGGCAGATATGTAGAGACCAGAAGACAGCTTTGTGGAGTGTACTTTTGTCCCTCTTCATATGGTTATCAAGTCCCAGCCTTGCAGAGGCATTGGCCAATTAGCTGTCTCACTGGTGCTCAAATAAGAATAGTTGAAACGTTCCATCAGTAAAAATTGTCCTCTTTTGTGATTGTAAACACACTGTCATCTAAGGATAGAGGAAGATGGGACAATTTGAGTAATAGATCCTATTTGCAAATGAAAATAATATACCGCTGTCCCTTGTTTTTTTTTTCCTTTTTTGGCTTGTGTTAGTTTATTCTTAGAACTAAACACTTGTTCATAACACTTTCTTAGAAGCACAAATGAGTGCCGTGTAATTGTCTTAGTGGGTAATGTTGGAAGCTGCTAAACCTACTGACCTGAGTTCAGTCACTGGAAGACTCAAATAACTACTACAGATTTTCCCCGTATTTCTGCATTTGGGCTTTGGCATATGCACACTCCCATACTGGCACATACATAAATTATTTATAAACCCAAATAAGTGTCATTGAGGTCACTTGCAGCCAGATGACTCCCTGAGTTTCATCTCTAGAACTCACATAGTAGATAAGAGACACCTATAAGTTGTCCACTCACTGCCCCATACACACAATGGCAAAGTTCTATACACACAAAAATAGTTCAGACATTTTTAAATGGATGAAATTAACAAAACATATAACCCAGTTATTGAGAATATATGAAATGATTCGCCAGTTTACATTATTATTACAGAATTTCAAGAGGTAATACTGTTCATGAAAACATTGATGGTTTCTTTTAAAATCTTATTGTATCCTTTAATTCTCTCATTCAAAGTTAGATCACCTATCTGAGCTGGGCTTAGAGGTGCACGCCTGTAACGCCAGCACTTGGGAGACAGTGGCGGGCTGATCTCTCTGAGTTTGAAGTCAGCTTGGTTCACATAGTGAGTTCCAGGCAGCCATGGCTATGTAGAGGTATCCTGTCTAAAAAAAAATTCCAAAAAAGACAAATCTCAAATTATGGATCTTTTCATATATAATCTGACTGGACCCTGACTGGTTTCAGCAAATCGGGTTTGTTTTTTGTTGTTGTTGTTATCTTTACTCACATGAAGAGAATTGTGTTAACAATGAAAATAAAAGGCATAGTGGAGAGACCATTCAGAGAGGCTAGAAAGCCATTGAATCCTTTGACAACCATCTAGAGGGAACTTTCATCACCTTTAAGTGATAGAAGCCAGAAAGAGTAATTTTGCACCTTCATCTACACTTTAATGACATATTTGGAAGATAGAGAGTACACTGAATAGGCATGCTCCTCTTGGGTACCCAACTGTGGTTCCTAACCCCCATCAGATGGCTCAGAACTACATGTGTTTCCAGGTCCAAGAGATCTAATGCATTCCTCTGGCCTCCTATGGTACCAGACATACCAATGGTGAAAAGACAGATATATATGTGATTCCATACTTTAAAAAAGGTTTTCTTCATGTATACATTATTTTCAAAATGTATGAAATCTAATTTAGGTGTAAAAGTCTTGCAGTGTGTATATCAAATGCATGCCAGGTAACAGTGGATATCACAAGGGAGTGTCTGATCTCCAGTGCCATTTAGTTACACATAATTGTGAGTTGTCATCTTCATGCTAAGAATCAAAGTCAGACCCTGCGGATGAGTAGCCAGTGCTCTCAGGTGTTGAACAATCTATTCAGCCCCATGAACATGTCATTGTAGCAATATGGTGTGATGGATGCACCTGATTTCATCTTTACCTTAGTCCTGATCACCCAAAAGAAATACAAGATTGACAGCATCCAAACCTAACTTAGACATGGTTCTTAAAGAAGTTCCCAAGCCCAAATCTCCAGAAAATGAGGGAAGAGTACAAAAAAATGATCATGAGAGACACTTGTAGCTGGGGAATTTCTCTCCAGCTCCTGCCAAGTCCCGCCAGTACCGGAGCCCACTTATAAAATAAACACACAGACTCTTACATTATTTAAACTGTTTGGCCATTAGCTCAGGCCTATCATTGTCTAGCTCTTACTCTTATATTTAGCCCATTTCTTTTAATCCATACTTTGCCACGTGGCTCGTGGCTTACCGGCATCTTCACATGCTGCTTGTCATGGCGCGGCTGGCAGTGTCTCCCCCCTCCTTCCTGTTCTCTCAATTCTCCTCTCTGTTAGTCCACCTATACTTCCTGCCTGGCCACTGGCCAATCAGTGTTTTATTTATTGACCAATCAGAACACATACAGACCATCCCACAGCAGACACTGACAAGTCTTTAAAGTGTCTGATGGCTTGACCAAAGCCACAAGACTGAGTTTATCTCGAATGCCAAAAAAATGAGCAGTAGTGTAAGCCTGCATGGACAATTGTCAGGTGTACCCATGCTGGAGTCATAATTCCTGTAAGGAGAGAAGAGGAAATAGCAGGCATGAAGACTGACTTGTCTGAATAGGATGGTATTCTGCTTTCTTGATCCTTGTAAAACTTTCAGTTAGGAGCCCTGAATGGTGGTGACTCCAAATAACATCTGGGTTGTCAGGAAATCCTGAGACTTAAACAGAAGTCACTCTAAGGCTGGGGCAATCAGACCTTTTCAAAGAGCTACATAGTATGGAGGAATTATAAGGAAGGAAATTTTGGGTGTGAAAGGCCAGAATCAAATGACCAGAGAGGAATGCTTGGGATTTACCTGAGGAGAAGCTGGCTTCTATTGTGCTCTCTGTATCCACTCAGCTGTGGTAAATCAGTGCACTCTAGGTCTTCCACTCTTTCCTGTTTTTGACAACAACATGTAGCTGTCAGTGACAATTTCCTGCAGGCCCCAACTTTGTTGTCCTCACTTGGGCCTTAAAGCTCCTCAGTCCCCACTTTGTCAGTCCCTGTAACCTACATTCCTGGTAGGAATAAAGATATAAAGAGGCATCTCTTTCTTTGGCTAACAACTAGTGAAGTAGTGGACCCCATGAAATTCTAATTTCCCTGGGAATCTCATTGTGGGAAAAGACTGAATCCTCTAGATGAGAATGTTATACTGGAGAAACATTTAATCCTTATTTGACCACCTTGTAGGAAAGACAGAAACTGAGAATGCAGAGGATTTTAGAGATGGGAAAAATTCATTATATGGCTTCACCAGATTACTTACTTTTTATATTGTTTTCCTTCTATCTAAACCTGTTAGGACCCCGAGAATAGATTAGTTACCATATATTTTCTTTATTGATACAAATTAGTCAAATTGAATAAATACCATGTTTAAATTTTTCATTAATAATTTGCTTTTTTCCCTTTTCTATTTTCTTTTCTCCTTTTTTTTTAAATAAAATAATATTACTATGACTCCCTGGCTGGCCTGGAACTCACAGTACAGACTAGGCTGTTCTAGGACATCAGAGAGATGTGTCCACCTTGCCTCCAGAGTGCCTGCATTATAGGTGTGCATGTCACTCTCTGGATAACTTGGTTCATTTAATTGGCTTACTGAGGATGAGTGGCTGAGCCTGGCTATTTAGGGTAGCCAGGGCACAGGTTCTGTTCCTAACTCTAGTAACAGATGAAGGTTCCCATCAAATGCAGCTTTCCTGCCTTAATGTTCAGTGTCTTCCAGCTATGAGCAATTTTTTTAATCATTGAGTCTGTTATAACTCATCAAAGGACCTAGGAAAAGTTCTGTCCTTATTCTGCAGATGGTGAAACTAGGCTCACAGGGATAAGTAGTTTTTGAATATAGTTAAGTGTACTTACTGCTCATGTTACTCATCTGTCATTATAATGCCTCACTAAATGCAGTTGAAGCCACCTAACCCAGGCATGATGGCACAGGCCTGTAATCATGTTACTTAGAATGTGGAGGTAGGTATTTTAGGATTTCAAAGTCATGCAAAATGAGAATCATCAATGGGGTATGGTGAGAGGACCACAGAACCAAGGAAGACTGTGATTTGCTTAGGAAAAGGTCCATAGTCTTCCCTGCAGCCCCAGAAATTCAGAGCCATGGCACCAGCAATTGTTAGCTGAGGTATTTACCACCCTAAGTTTTCTATTCTTCATAATATATTCTATTCTTGATAATGTTTCCTGTCCAAGGCAGCCTAGATCACTTTGGGGTCATACTTCTGTTGCTCATTAAAGAGTAGAGCTCTCCTGCAGGTGGGAGAATTAACCTCAGCAGAGATGAGCTCCCTTATTGCATATCCAGTACAATGTGTTCAGCCCTGAAACCCTATAAACACAACCAACATAAATGGACTCAGCAGTTTTTATTCATTTATTTGTGCATACGTAGTTACACATGTTTAACAAGGAGGATATTGGAAGGGAAGAGTTTTGGAAGGGATGGAGAGAGGACAAGGAAGGGGGAAACTGAGGAAGGAAGGAATTTTGAATAAAGAAGTTGTCTAGAGTGATAGATTAGCAGTTACAGAGGACACAGGTTCCATTCCCAGAAACCACCTGGTAGCTAGCCATCTCCTGTTAACTCCATTTCCATGTGATCTGTTATCCTCTTCTGGCCTCTTCAGATACTGCACACAGATGCCTGAAGGCAAACACCCATATACATAGAATAAAATAAAGCTTAAAATAGAATTCTCTACAGTGATGTCACAGCTCTTAGGTAGACAGCAGGCATGACTATTTATGACCCGTCCCGTGGGCCAGGTTATTGGGGAGACCCGAGGAGGCACCTCCTGAAAGATCAATGGGGGCAAGAGAGAAAGGAGACCAGGCGCATAAGGGAAGACAGAGTCAGTCTGAGTCGCGTCAAGGTCTCGTTTAGTGACTGGGTATTGAGGCTTATAAGCAGGGCTTCAGGCAGGGAGGGGGAGCAGAGGAAGCAAAAGGAGAGAAGAATGGAAAATTCCTAAGGAAGGGTGAGGTCGCTTTGGTCCCAGGCCCCTGCAGCTGGCTGATTAGCACATACTCCAGGAAGTTGTACAGCCCGCGGTTAGGCCAGGAACCTGTTTTTGCAAGGTTTGATAAAGTAAGGAAGGTCACACAAAATTCAAGACACAGCTGTCCGGAGTCGGTCTCCACCATATTTAAAGTGAGCTCTTTCCAGTCCTGCATGGAAGCAACTGTCTGCTTCCTTTGAGGAAGAATGATCAGAGGCAAAATGCAGCCTTATTCTGAGGTTAATATAGCTCACCTAAGAACAGCATCCACAGTGCTGATATGTGACTTTTCCTTGATGTATTTTGTATCTGTGTTCTCTGCCCTTTGTATGTGTGAGAATGAAAGGTGTGATCCATCTTTTAACTGTAGATCGTAATATATGATCTAAAAGATAGATTTTCTCTATAAATCTTCATCTGTCAAAGTGGCTAGACTCACAGTCTCCTATCCCTATTTAAATTGTTCAAAGTATAACCTTGGTTCTGCTACTAAAAGAGATGTAACAATGATATCATATATGAAAAGCAAAATCTGTTCTAAGCCAACTCCTCTTTGAGCATTAGCCAAAGCTTGATTCTGCTGTTATTAAACAGATTTTTGTTTATTAGTCATTTAAGTGTGTGGAGTGAATTCTCTGTGGGAGGGCATTTGAATTCTAGAACAGCTGTACATCCAGCCTTTCAGAAAATGTTTCTGTTACAAGCTCTCCTATGTTGACTCAGGTGGCTTTTATTCTAGCTTATTGCTCTCCAGGGCAATGACCTTACTTTCCTCTTGATTAAACCAACTAAATTCTTAAATTAAACCAGCTGTTCCACCACTGAGGTTTAAAATTACTTTTGTGAGTCCTGTGGTCAACTATTCATTATAGTCACAGGAAAAAAAAATTGTGTGTGGAGCGTGGCTTCTGCCTTCAGACCAGAATAGGACAAATAGTTTATTGTATATACTGCATGGAATAAATAATGTAAGTCAATCCGTTGCTGGAGTTACAGTTATGGAAAATGACCTGATTGTGGCAGGGTTAATGATTTTTTAATTTCCCTTCAGATATTAATCATGTCATGTGAATGAAGGCAGACCAGATTGGTAGATGTACAATATTGGTAGGTTAATGAACATTAAGTTTCCAGGCAGGTGGCTCTTTACATATATGTCAGGTCAGAGGGTTGAGACAAGTCATTGACTGCAGCTGTGTGTGTCAGGTTATAGATCTCAGCAGCTAACGTTTCACATAGGGGCAAGGTCAAAGAGTATTTTATTAATGCAATTTGCTCTACCAGAGTATGTCAATTATTGCCTTTACTTTTTAAAATTTTCTTCAAGTGCATCACTTATTTGTTTTATTCTCTGGTGTTTCCCAGTTATTGAAAATTTCTTTCCATTTTTCTCAGATGCTGTTGGTTATTTTATTTCTGTTTAGAGCAGTTTCTCCTGTGGCTCAGGCTTGCCTCACACTTTGTAATTGGGAATTACTTTGATCATTTAATCCTGCTTCTGCTGCCCAGGGCTGCGAAGACAGTCCTGCCACTCCGAGTCTGGGCCTTGACTGGTCAGTGAGAAGGAAAAATATACGAGTGAATGAGAATCCTCCAATCTCTCTAGCTTTTATTGGGAATGTTTAAATGAAGAGGGACCCATGCAATAATTGTGTTCACTGACCAACTTTAAAGCAGGCATAGTCACAGCACAGGAAGGGATGGGCAAGAAAGAGGTGAAAGCTTTCCTGTTGTGACAGTAGTTGACATTAGCAATAAGTACTTCATTTATCAACCTTAGAAGACCAGTAAGTGTCCTGAGTGGCCACAGACCAGGCAATCAAGAATCTTGATAAAGAAGTGAACTTTCATGAAACTAAATTAGTGTAGTTACTCTAGTTCAACCAAAATAGAAGATCTGGATAAATTGTGGCCCTGCTTAACAGGACTGTTATTTTCCATGTTTAAGATTTGTACAGCCTGAAAGAAATGGTGTGAATATTCTTTAGTGTGTTGTAATAGGAGTCACTAGTCTCTTGAGCACATGGGTCATAAAGCTTGTTTCAACTTTTAACATAATTTTTGGGGATTATAATTGCATCACTTCCAACTTCTCTTTCCTGCCTCCAAGTCCAAGAGCGTCAGTCATTCCAGGCTGGGCCTTGACTGGTCACTGAGAAAGAAAAAGAGACGGGGAATGAATGTGCTAATGCAGCCCTGGCTTTTGGTGGCAAGTGGCTGTGCAGAAGCTCTTGTGTGAGAACGTGCACTCATTGTCCACACATTACAAGCTGGTTACAGGACAGTAAGTGAGGGATTGGAAGGAGTCTTAAAATTTTTGTTTTGTCTACATTTGGTATTACCAATATGCAATCAGTTAATCACTTATAGGTGATCTATAAATGTCCTAAGTTGCCGTTTCTTGGGCTCCATAGATCAGGTTCTTTAACCAGGATATTTACATGTCCCTATTGAAATGTTAGGTCTGTGCCCAGGACAGAGATTCTGTTCTCTTGACCAAGGGCCTTTTTCTCTAACAGGCCTTCTTTCCTTCATTTAACTGTCCTCCTTCTTAGCCCTTAGGATCACTTAGCATCAGAGATCAGAACTTCCAAACCCTTGGAACTGCTAAGAGTCCCAGTGACACTTCTGGCTTTTAGTCAAGAAAACTAACTAATTTTCTTTGGGGTCTTTTTACCCTAAACTGACTAGTTGAATTCTACCTCCTGTTCTTATCCCATCTCCCTCTGCTGAGGTAACACTGACATTATGGGATTGGAGCAATGATTGATCTGGCTTATTGAATTTGGGATACCCTTCCATTGGTCCTCTTGTAAAGTCCAAACCTCAGATATAGACAGGAAAGAAATTCCTTTACTGGTGTCCAGAAAGAATTAAACTGTCCAAAGTCCATAAGACATTCTTTTTTTTTTCATTTTTAGTTATTTATTTATTTATTCTATTATCAGCTTGATACAGTACAAATTCTTATCCTAATAGTGAAATGTTTCACTGAGGCTTGCCCAGTGATTGAGTAATACCAAAACCTATTATAAGCCACAGTCATCCTAGGGTCCCCCCTGCTATGTAGCCTCCCTAGTTCTGTAGGTTGCGGTCTGATTATTCTTTGCTTTACATCTAGTATCCACTTATGAGTGAGTACATACCATGTTTGTCCTTCTGGGTTTGGGTTACCTCACTCAGGATATTTTCTAGTTCCATCCATTTGCCTGCAAATTTCATGCTGTCATTGTTTTTCTCTGCTGAGTAGTACTCCATTGTGTATATGTACCACATTTTCTTAATCTATTCTTCAGTTGACAGGCATCTAGGTTGTTTCCAGGTTCTGGCTATTACAAATAGTGCTGCTATGAACATAGTTGAGCATGTGTCTTTGTAGTATGATTGAGCATTCCTTGAGTATATGCCCAAGAGTGGTATGGCTGGGTCTTGAGGTAGATTGATTCCCAATTTTCTGAGAAACCGCCATACTGATTTCCACAGTGGTTGTACAAGTTTGCACTCCCACCAACAGTGAAAGAGTGTTCCCTTTGCTCTGCATCCTCTCCAACATAGACTGTCATTAGTGTTTTTAACATAAGACATTCACAGTAGCCCCCATCTGTTAGATGTTGCCCTTTGACCTCTAGTGTTGGTCTCCAGAGTGATGAAGCCACTATCAGCTTTCATACCCCTTCATAGCTGTTTCATCAGCCAAAAGTCAGCATGATGCCCTTCCCATGTGGGTTCTGTATAGGGAAAGAAAAGGTATTTGGCATCATTTGGAACCAAAGTCTGATGTCTCACATCTGTGCAACATCATTTTATGAAGAAAATATCAGTGAGATTGGTTGTTTAAATAACACCTCAAGTAGACTTACATCTAATGTCTGTGGAGTGTGATACCTTGGGTTGTTACCAATTTTCTTAGTCTTTAGTTAAACTTTCTGTGACCTACTATCTCCTAAGCATTGGTAAATCCTTTATATCACCAGTTCTATTCTTCTACATCACAGTGTAGTAGTGGAGTGCTACCCAACACAAGAGATGCTATTTGCAACCTCCACAAATTAGCTCCAAATGGATCGATCACCTAATTATCAAATGCAAAGTATAGAACTTCTAGAAGATACTTGAGAAATTAGGCCTTTGAGTTTTGCAATGTGCCTAGGCCTTGGGAGATTTCTCTAAGGCCCTGATGTATAGACAAGAAACAGAGCTCCTCCTCTAAATCCAGGAATATGCTTGGGAGAAGTGTGGGGCTAGGGCCTTTGGGGAGTGGATAATGTGTTAAAAGTGTAAATGAACTAATTAAGGCAAGCTGTTGTATTGTTAGGGAATCAGTTAGAAATTTTGAAGGAGCAGATAAAATTAAAATGTGATTGGAATATTTCTTGTTATTGTATCACACCCTTAAGATTTAATGAAAGCAAGCATGATTGGGATAAGGTTAGGATGCATTTGTTGGGTCACCTTAATTCTTCTCAAATGGTTTTTGATTTACGAAAGAAATCAAAGTAACTTTTGCAAAAAGGTTACCTGATACGACAGGAATGGATATTATGGAAAATCTAGCAGATAATATGGCCTCATTCAGTCCTACAAATCACTTTAATATACTTCTTATCCTAGCAGATATTGCTCTTGTTCTTACAATAGTAACTTTATTGGCTTTAAAATATGTTTTGTTATACTTGCATAAGATTGTAACATAAATAGATAGAAAGAAGGCTATATTTGCTGTAAGGCTGCATAACCTACAAGATAGTTGAATTTTTTTAAATAAAAGGGGGCATGTGTGGCAGCATTCCTGCTGAGCTGCACCTGGCCTGGCTCCAGAGAGTGGCACCTAGCCCTAATCCACCTTTTGTTTAGCAGACACCTTTTGTTTCTCTTGTACTATGTGAATCTTGTCTCAGAGTTTCCCAAGGATACAAAGGCCTATGCTAAACTTGGTTCAGGAAACCCACCCGGAAAACCAAGGTACCTGACAAATCAAGTAATTTGTACTTGGCATTGTATTGTTGGAAGCCTCTTTCAGATTGTTTTGAGCATATGGAAATTAACTGGCTGACCGGTAAAAGAAAGAAATAAAATTCATTTCCTTTAAATGAATTACTGCTCTAATACCTTTTTGTTTCTATTTTTCAATATTTTCCAGTCATCAAGAATTTCATTCTATTTTTCATTAAATGCAAGTTAATTAATAAATTAATTAATATCAGCTTAGGATAGTAAGCTGTGGGGTCATGGCTCCCTGTTGCTGTGTGTCACGACACGGGTGTGTGGGTCATGGGAATCCATGGAATGAAGACTCAGGCATCTTAAGAATGAATCTTAGTCTTTCATGTCTGCAGGGGGTTCCAGCCTCAAAGGACTGAAACACTATCCCTTCACCTTGGGCAGCTATTCATTGTCTTAGGCTGTTTAAATCTGAGTCGCCTTGCAAAATCTGAAACAAATTAGTTAATTCTTGAGCAGACAATCCAATAGTAGGCCACAACCAGTTAATATCACCCAATAATTTTTGAAAATCATTAAGTGTATATAGTCGATCCCTCCTAATCTGTACCTTCTGCAGCTGAATTCTCGGCTTACTTAAATTTATAGCCTAAATAGCTAAAAGAATCTCCTCTGTATTTTTTCAGGAGAAATTTGTAATCCCCAATGGGGTAAATTTTTCTGTATTACATTGAACATTTTTTTCTGAGGTATCTATCAGAAGCAGCCAATAAAATATCATCCATATAATAATTGGATCCATAAAGAAATGGTTTACGAGTTATTTCCAGTGGTTGATTTACAAAATGTTGACATAAAGTTAGGCTACTGGCAGTGGCCCCTACTCTAAATTTGGATAGCCAAATCTTGTCCTATTTTGTCTTTGTACAACCTGAATAGCCTGTGACCTATCCTTATAATTTTTTTCAATGCTCTTTCCAGGAATATATCCCAATTTAAACATCAATTTATTAGTTGTTTTTGAAATTGTAGGAATATTAATTTGAGGTCCCCATTGTTGTAACAAATATCTTTCCCATAAATTTATGGCTATATCAGTCATATAAGGCTTTAACATTTTATCTGTTCTTTAGGCTCTATACATTTAATCCATTTTATATTTTGTCTTAATTGAGATAAGGTTTAAATGTGGAAACTTCTTGTAAGGGCCCTTTGGGATTGCAGGATACTTGTGAAATTATAGATACATCCAGCATCAGAATCCAATAATCCTTTAATCTTAATTTTAATTAATTTTATTTTTAATTTAGGCCATTTATCATTGATAACTGTTTGCCAGAACACCTTTCCTCCTGTACATTCAAAGCCTCCAGTTCTACATATAGGTGCCATTTTGTATTTAAGATATAGAAGCAATAATAATTGAGCAATTTTATCATCAGTTTTTATTTTTATGGTCCTTTTTACATATGCTATCTATAAAAACATTAAATATAATCTCTATAAGATTATAAGAGATAACTTTAGGCAATAAAATCTTAAAAAGAGGATCTTTTTATAAATTCTAAGCAACATATTAATGCAAATCATCAATTATTAACAATGTCAGTTAAACAATTTACCTGTATTTTATTTAGTGGAAAAAATTTTGCAACCTCTTTATTAGTAACATATTATTTGTTATGAGTTTTTATCCTAACAATCACATTATTTAATAAGCTAACAACCCGACCTGTTTCAGGTGTTACATTTCTATAGATTTAACCAAGAATTTCTAGAAAGCAACTTAAAGAACAGAGCCAAATTTTCAGTAATGATCAACAGACAAGAGCATACCTAATATATAGTTCAAAATTATGAATCCTGTTCCTTTAGTTTATCTACCGTGAAAATCAAACATTCATCGAAACATTTATTAGAAAATCAAAAGAAGAGAACATCCTCTATACAATGAGTGATTAATATTTCTGGAAGTTCAAACAGCATTGACTTAGCATTCCATGTCCTGACTGCAACAGTTCTTCACCAGAAGTTGGGCCCATTTAGACTTCCTCTTTCTCCCATGAGGGACTATTAATAATGAGTTATTCCCACCATTGGGGAGAAACAGAAAACATTTCCCATGAAGGGATCTTTAATATTGGGTTACTCCCATTCTGAGGGGAAAATAAAAATCATTTAAACCAAAGTTAAGCAAACAGACAACACAATTCTGAGCTCTGGGCTTGTTTACTTGTTCAGCCAGCAGCAATGAGGCCCACCTGTTGATTCTTTGTAATTCAGATGCCGCAGCTCTGTGGTGGCAGGCAGAAAGAACTCAGAGTTTTAGCTATCCTCAAATTTCTTAGATAGGAAAGAGCCTTGTCTTCCTCTATTTTTATTGGGAAGAGGCTTTTTTATATATTTTTATGGGGTCTTTAAATTTTTAGGCCTAGTTTTAATATTTTTCTGCTTTTTACTGGGAAAATCCTTTTTTCTTGATTAAAATTTTTTCCCTTTTTTATCAGGAAATTTCCTTTTATTTCCTTCCCTCTTCTCTATTGGGAAGATTTTTTTTTCATTTATTTTCTTTCCCTTTTCTCTATTGAAAAAGGTTTTTTTCCTTTATTTATTTCCTGTCTCAGGAGCCATTGTATTTCTAAAAATTGTGCAGTTACCACTTTTTGTTTTGACAGGCATTTTAGCAACTGTACATTTTGTTGCTCCTGAGATGGTGAGTTTAAATTCTCCATGACCCCACTGATCCTGGAGTCCTCTTACCCTGAGAGCACTTCCCTCCAGTTCTTAAGATGGCCAGCTCCTCTGTCTTTCCTCAAGGGATTCTTTTCCTTCTTCAAACCCCATATTGGGTGCCAACTGTCACTGAGTGTCACAGCCAGGTGTGTGGGTTCATGTAGATCCCTGGAATCAGGACTCAGAGCCATCTTAAGAATGAATCTTAGCCTTTCATGGGTGCAGGAGGTCCAGGCTCAAATGACTGAAGCATTATCCCTTCACCTCGGGTGGTTTTATTTCTCTTCATTACAATTCAGCCAGTTAATTTCCATATGCTCAAAACAACCTGAAAGAGGCTTCCAAAAATACAATGCCAAGTGCAAATTCCTCTATTTTTCAGGTAGCATGATTTTCCGGGTTTTCTGAACCAAGTTTAGCATAAGCCTTTGTATCCTTGGGAAACTCCGAGACAAGATTCACATAGGACAACAAGAGAAACAAAAGGTGTCTGATAAACAAAAGATGGATTAGGGCTAGGTGCCACTCTCTGGAGCCAGGCCAGGTGCAGCTCAGCAGGAATGCTGTCACAGCTCCCTTTGGGAGGGGGGTCAAACAACCCTATCACAGGGGTTGCCTACAACCATGAGAAAACACGGATATTTATATTATGATTCATAACAGTAGCAAAATTATAGTTATGAAGTAGTAGTGAAAAGAATTTTATAGTCGGGGGGTCACTACAATGTGAAGAACTGTATTAAAGGGTGATCGTATTAGAAAGCTTGAGAACCACTGCTTCAAATTAATGTCTCTTGCAGCTCAGGCTTGTCTCACACTACATGATTGAGAATTGTTTTAAAATTTAATGCTGACTCTGCTACCTACTCCTGGAAAGACAGCCCTGCAACTGCTCCCAGGCTGGGCCTAGACTGGTATGTGAGAACAAAGGATAAAACAGTGAATGAGTGTCCTCCAAATCTCTGACTTTTGTTGGAAACTTAAAATGAAAAGGGATATGTGTAACAATTGAGTTCACTGATGAACAGTAAAGCCGGGTTTATTCACAGCGCAGAAAGGGAGGGACAAGAAGGAGTTTTACTTTCCTGCTTCGACAGTATTTGATACTAGCATTGAGTAGTGAGGTATCCATTTTTTCATGATGTCATTGCTTTAACAGTTGAGTAATATTATGTTGTGTAAATGTCCCACATTTTCTTTATACCTTCTTTCTTTATAATTCTTCAGTTCAGGGACATCTTGGCTATTTTTCAGTTTCTGGCTATTATGAATAAAGCCTCAGTGAACACAGTTGAGCAAGAAGAGTTCATATGGTATATGCCCAAGAGTGGTATAGCTGGGTCTTGAGGTAGATAGATGCCCAGTTTTCTCAGGAACCATGATATTGATTTCCATGGTGGCTGTGTTTGCACTCCTACAAACAGTGGAGGCGTGTTGTCCTTGCTGTACTTCCTCACCAGCATGAGTTGTCACTTGGGTTTTTGATATTAGCCATTCTGACAGGTATAAGATGGAATCTAAAAGTAGTTTTGATTCAGATTTCCCTGGTGGCTAAGGATGCTGAACATTTCTTGAAGTGTTTCTCAGCTATTTGAGATTCCTCTGTTGAGAATTCTCTGCTAAGATTCATAACCCATTTTAATTACTAATTGTTGACCTTAGTTGGTGCCTGCACTCTTGGTGTTCTGTTCAGAAAGTTGTCTCCTGTGCCAGTGCAATCAAAGCCTTCCCCCACTTAGTCTTTTATCAGTTTCAATGTGTCTGGTTTTATGTTGGGGTCATTGACATTTTGTGCAGGGTGATAAATGTGGATCTATTTGAATTCTTCTATATCCAGAAATTCAGATTAACAGGCACCATTTGTTGAAGGTACTGTCTTTTTTACCATTTTACATTTCTGAATTTCCTTGTCAGAAGTCAGCTGTCCACATGTGTTTGGATTTATCTCTGGGTCTTTAATTTGATTCCATTTTTCAATGTATCTGTTTTACTGCCAGTGCCAAGCTGTTCTTTTATTGTTCATGGTTGCTTATCTATCCTGTTTTCTGTTATTCATATCAAACTGCACACTGTCCTTTCAAGGTCTTCAAACAAATGTGTTAGAATTTTGATAGGGATTGTGCTGAATCTTTAGATTGCTGTTGGTCAGATGGCCTTTTTACTGTGTTAATCCTACTGATTCATGAGCATGAGAGATCTTTCCATGTCCTGGTATCTTCAATTTCTTTCTTCAAATACTTAAGGTTTTTAATCACACAAGTATCTCACTTGCTTTGTTAGAGTTACTCAAACATATTTTATATTATTTGAGGCTACTGTGAAGGGTGTTTCCCTTATTTATTTCTCATTTTATATAGGAGGGCTACTGACTTTTTGAGTTCCTCTTTATCAAGCCACTTTGCTGAAAGTGTTTATCATCTGTACTTTCCTTGTCAAATTTTAGGGTCACTTGTGTATTCGATCATATCATCTACAAATAACAATACTTTGACTTTTCTAATACAAATTATATCCCACTGATGTCCTTCAGTTGTTTTATTGGTCTATCTAGAACTTCAAGTACTCTATTGGGTAGATATAGAGAGAGTTCACAGCCTTATCTTGCTCCAGATGTTAGTGAAATTCTCTCAATCTCATTTGTTGTTAGCTATAGGCTTAGTGTACATTTCCTTTATTATTTTATGTATGTACCTTGTATCCCTAAACTCTTCAAGACTTTTATGATGTATGATCTTGTCAAAGGCTTTTTCAGCATCTAATAGGATGATACTGTGTTTTTTTTATAGTTTATTTTTGCATTGGATTACATTTACTGATTTTTGTATGTTGAACCATCACTGCCTCTCTGGGATGAAGCCTACTTGTTTAGTTTGATCTTTTGATGTGTTCAGGTTACAATATATTTAAAAAATGTGTAGGCTTGGGAAAGAGAAGAAGATGGATAAAGTAAATAATGGTAAAGTCCTTACAATAGAAATAGAGTAATAAAAAATAAAATAAACTACATAAAAATGGGAAATACACAGAGTCTAGATTTTATTTTTTATTGTATTTTCTTTGGATTTTTGACTGTTAATGAGCTAACTGCTAAAAGACATTTGGTTATAAAAGCTGCTAAATTAGATATGTTTCTTTGGGAAAGAGGTTCTGCTTTTATTTCCACAGAAAATGAGATGATATGGATTCATTCCAGGTTTAAGAAAAATCAGGTTTGATCAAGGAAGATCCCCTGAAAATCCTGAATACACACATGGGAAAATAAACCTAAAGTATCTACAAGACATGTGACATGTTTTCCCTGCTCAAATATAAAACAAAAAATCTTTGGCTGGCTTGTATAAATACAGTTTATATTTATATTAATACAGATATATATGTTACCTTTAAAGGTTTATATATTTTCAGAACAAGGAGACCAGTCTCCAATAAAAACAGATGGCCCAGATGATCCAACATTTCAATACACCTCTGTTACAGTTTCCTCTGAGTTCTGCATACAAAACAGCTTCAAGGCTGCTGCTTGACATGCACCAACCACACAAATACTCCAATCAGGACTTGACTGTATTTCTAAAGTTTCTCAGGGTTCCCATAAGATTACCAGCACATACAATCAGCAGGAAGTGATCTAGAGAACTATACCCAAATTTCCAAAATATTGTTTATTGACCCATCCCGCAGGCCAGGTTATTTGATGAGACCCGAGGAGGCACCTCCTGAAAGATCAATGGGGGTGAGAGAGAAAGGAGACCAGGCGCATAAAGGAAGACAGAGTCAGTCTGAGTCTCGTCAAGGTCTCGTTTATTGACTGGGTGTTGAGGCTTATAAGCAGGGCTTCAGACAGGGAGGGGGAGCAGGGGAAGCAAGGAGAGAAGAATGGAAAATTCCTAAGGGAGGGTGAGGTCGCTTTGGTCCCAGGCCCCTGCAGCTGGCTGATTAGCACGTACTCCAGGAAGTTTATCTAATCGTATATGGTGCAGTTAGGCCAGGAACTTCCTGCTTTTGCAAGGTTTGATAAAGTAAGGAAGGTCACACAAAGTTCAAGACACAGCTGTCCGGAGTCGGTCCCCAACAGTTTATGAATGTTTGTTTTCATTTAAGGGTGGTTGGTTCTAAATTGTTATTGGTCATATTCAATCTCTTTCTAAGGAGAAAGGGGGATATGATATAAAAATGATGTAAAAAAGGTTAGATTGTTGAATCTACTTTATTCCAAAAACCTACTGTTAATCTCAAAATACTTTACATTGGTATGGATTTTAGTTTATTGATACAAATTAAAGTCATGTTTGTTATACTCTATATATTTCTACTCTTGTTTAAGGTATTATGTTTATATATCTCAATTAAAATATACAATTAAAAATTCAGATTAATAGTCATAAATCAGACTTACAGTCATTTTAGTTAGATTTTCTAGATATACAATGTTATATTTCACATAGGTAATCTTCAGACACTTCAAAGACCTACAGATATGGCATTTATAATGTTTTAATAATTTAGACTTTTCATGACACATCTGCTCCTGGCAGCACCAATATACTCCAAAAAGATGATGGGCATTGAAGAAATTCCATATGAGGTTTGTTTTCTTTATGGCAAAAGCTAGCCATGTGGGCAAAGAAATTTCCCTTGCCTCGGTTACTGACAGTTATTGTCCAGACTGGAGCAACAGGACGTAAGAAAGTTTACTACCAAACCTTGCCAAGACAAGGTAGGATAGTCCTTAAAAATTCTGTGCTTTACAGAAAAGTCTGTCAGATATGCTAAGCCTGTAGGCCAAAATTGGATGCCTCAGTGTTGCAAAGGAAACTTGAGTGACTGTCTAGGCAGCCAGCTGCTTCTCTCATTTCTTACATTATTTGTAAGTCACTTGCTTGCACTTCCTGCATACTCAGCTATTATAATTTCCTTTTAAGGTCTTTGATGGAGTTGAAGACAAGATAGTTATAGTTATAGTTTCATTAATTGAGATAAAGAATAAACTAGACAAAAATTTAGACTCACCAAGCTAGGATAGATAATTAAATGTTTTCTTTGATTTTGTCAAAATACAAATAGAGTAGATATTGTAACTATAATTCTTATTTGGTAACTATTTTGTTATTTGTAATTTTAGTATGTTAAAGTTAAAAACCTTCCTCTTTGATTAGACAGAAAAGGAGAAATGCTGTGGGAGGATCCTTCTGTATGTTGTAAATGTTTGTTGCTCTCATTGGTTGATAATAAAAGATAATTTAGCCTATAGCCAGGTAGAATAAGACTGTGTGGGAAAGCCAGATATAGACACAAGGAAAAGAAAGGACAGAGTCAGGAGACTCTGGCCAGCTGCCCATGAAACAAGATGCCAAAGAACAGATAAGCCACAAGCCACATAGCAATACATAGATCAAAAGAAATGTGTTAATTAAAATGTAAGAGCTAGGAAGTAATAAACCTGAGCCATCAGCCAAGCATTTATAATTAATGTAAGCTGCTATGTGGTAATTTGGGAAGTGACTGCTGGGTATAATCAGGTAGACAGGACAGAAAGCTCTACCTCCATTTACAATCCATTGAATACCTCAAATTGGAATCCCCAGAGTCTGTCTACCTCTATACTGTTGCAATCTTCAGATTGTTAAGGGCCATTCCAGAAACCCAATTTTCCACTGTCACTGTCTCAGATTCAATATATCTAATGTAACAGCATTTGATATAAATTATCTATGATCATTTAAAAACAATAGCCTGAATTTATGGATATCTGTATAACTGTGGCATCATGAAATGAATAGGGTAGTGTTCCTTCTGTTTCAATTTTGTGGAATAATTTGCAGAGTATTGGTTTCAACTCTTCTTTGAAAGTCTGGTAAAATTTTGTGCTAAAACCATCTGGCCCTTGGTTTGTTTTTTGGTTGGTTGGTTGGTTGGTTGGTTGGTTGGTTGGTTGGTTGGTTTGGTTTGTTTTCCTTTGGTTTTTGTTGTTGATGGGAGACTTGTAATGACTTGTTTTATTTTACTAGGTGCTATAGGTTTATTTAAATTGTTTGTGTGATGTTGATTGAACTTTGGTAAGTGGTACCTACCAAGAAATTTATCCATTTCTTTTAAAATTTCCAATTTGGTGGAGTACAGGTTTTTAAAGTATTTCCTTGTGATTCTCTGACTTTCCTCATTCTCTGTTGTTATGGGCCCCCTTTCATTTTTGATTTTATTAATTAGGGTATTCTCTCTGTGTCTCTTAGGTAGTTTGGATAAGAGTTTGCCTGTCTTGTTGATTTTCTCAAAGAACTGACTCTGTATTTCTTTCATTGAATCCTTGTATTTTTCTTTGTTTCTATTTTGTTAATTATAGCCCTCAACTTGATAGTTTCTTTCTGTCTCCTCCTCTGGGGTATATTTACTTCTTTTTGTTCTCATGCTTTCATGTGGGCTGTTAAGTTGCTAGTATGAGATCTTTTCATTTTTTTCCTGAGGTTTTTTTTTTTTGGTGGGGGGGTGAGAAAGGGTTTCTCTGTGTAGTTTTGGTGCCTGTCCTGGATCTCACTCTGTAGACCAGGCTGGTCTCAAACTTAGAAATCCACCTGGATCTGCCACCCAAGTGCTGGGATTAAAGGCGTGCGCCACTGCCACCTGGCTTTTTTTTCCTTCTTTTATGTAGACACTCAATTCTATATAGTTTCCTCATATCACTCCTTTCATTGTGTCCTCTAAATTTGGATATGTTGTATAATTATTTTCATTGAATTCTAGAAACTCTTTAATTTCCTTCTTTATTTCTGCCTTGACCTATTTTCTTCAGTAGAGTGTTGTTCAGTTTCCATGAGTTTTTAAGCTTTCTGGGTTTTTTTTATATTTTTTTTAATATGCAGCTATAATCCATGGTGGTCTGATAGGATGCAAGGACTTATTTCAATTTTCTTGTATCTGTTGACTTGAATTGTGTCAAGTGTGTCATCATCCTTGGAGAAAATTCCGTGTCGTACTGAGAAAAAAGTGTATTCTTTTTCTTTGGGTGGAATGTTCTGCAATATCTGTTAGGTTCATTTGCCTTATAAATTCTGTTAGCTCCAATATTTCTCCATTTGGTTTTCATCTGGATAACCTCTCCATTGGTGAAGATGGGGTATTGAAGTCTACCACTATCAAACACTGTGTGAGACTCATTGTGTCATTTAATTTGTACAAGTATTTCTTTTAAAAAGGTGAGTGACCTTGTATTTGGGACATAGATATTAATAATTGAAATGTCATATTGGTGGAGTTTTCTTTGATGAATAAAGAGTGTTCTTCCCCATCTCTTTTGATTAATTTTTGTTTGAAGTCTATTTTTGTAGATAATAAAATGGCTACAGAAGCCTGCTTCTTAGTGCCAATTGCTTTAAATGTGTTTTTCCCAGCCTTCACCTTTTAGTAATCTCTATCCTTGACGTTGAAGTGTGTTTCTTTTATGCAGTGGAAAAATGGATATTGTTTTTGAATCCATAGTGTTAATTTGTGTCTTCATTGGGGAATTATGGCCATTGCTATTGAGAGATATCAGGAATAATGATTATTAATTCCTGTTATTTTGTTGTTGTTATTAGTGGTGGTGGTGGTGGTATGTGTATGAGAGTATGTTTGCTTGTGTTTGTGTGTATGTGTTTCCCTTCTTTTGGTTTTACTGATGTGATATTTATTTACTGTGTTTTCATGTGTGTAGTTAGCTTCCTTGGGTTGGATTATTCCTTTTAGTACCTTCTGTCGGGCTGGATTTGTATGTAGATACTATTTGAATTTGACTTTATCGTGGAATATCTTATTTTCCCCATTTATAGTGATTGAAAATTTTCTGGAGATAGTAATCTGGACTGGCATCTATGGTTACATGTGTCCAAGCCCTTATGGCTTTTAGAATCTCCACTGAGAAGTGAGGTGTAATTCTCACAGGTCTGCCTTTATATGTTACTTAGTCTTTTTCCTTTGCAGCTTTTAATATTCTTTCTTTTTCCATATGTTTAGTGATTTGATTACTATGTGACAAGGGGACTTTCTTTTCTGGCCCAATCTATTTGATGTTTTACTTGCTTCTTTGTACCTTCATCAGCACCTCCTTTAAATTAGGAAAAATTTATTATAAAATTTTATTGAAAATATTTTCTGGACATTGGAGCTGGGTTTTTTCTCTTTCCTCTATTCCTGTCTGTAGATGTATCCAACCTTCTTATTAAATAAGAAACACAGAACCAATGCAAAGAAGAAAGCCAAGAGGTCAGAGCTAAGAGCTAAAACCTTACCCTTCCTCCTGCGGTGGTCCTACCTCTCCGAACCAGAGCTACCCCTGTGTTAAAGTCTTTATATAGAGTTCCTGTCCTGCCTTCTCATTGGTTGTAAACCCAACCACATGACCGCCTCCTCACAGCCTGTCTGTATAGGCCTCCAGGTTTTCCATGATTGGTATTAAGATTAAAGGCATGTGTATCCAATAATGGCTGTATCCCTGAACACACAGAGACTTACCCAGCTCTGCCTACCAAGTGCTGGAATTACAAGCGTACACTACCACTGCCCTGCTTTCCTATGGCTTGCTAATAGCTCTGACCCCCGGGCAACTTTATTTATTAACATACAAATAACATTTTAATACAAATAAAATATCACCATACCTGACATTCATAGGTTTGGTCTCTGCATAATGTTCCAGATTTCCCGGTTGTTTTGTATCAGGAAATTTTTATATTTAACATTTTCCTTAACTGATGTATCATTTCTTCTATTATATCTCCTGTACCTGAGGTTCTCTATTCCATCTCTCTCTATTCTATTGGTGAGCCTTGCCACTGTACTTCCTGTTTATAGTCCTAAATTTTTCATTTCTGGAATTCCCTCAGTTTCTGTTTTCTTTATTGTTTCTATTTCCATTTTCAGGTCTTAAACAGTTTTATTTGTGTCCTTCAACTATTTGTTTTATTTTGGCTTTATTTTAATTGCTTATTGGTTTACTCTAATTGTTTGTGTTTTCCTAGCTTTCTTGGAAGAATTTATTGATTCCCTCCAATTGTTTGTTTGTGCTTTCATGAATTTATTTAAGGGAATTTATTTGTTTTCTTTTTAAGGCCCTCTATCATCTCCATGTAGTTTGTTTTAAGGTCTTTTTCTTGTATTTCAGCCATGTTAGAATACTCAGGGCTTGCTGTGATAGTATAGCTGACTTCTGGGTGTGACATATTGCCCTGACTGTTATAATGTTCCTATGCTCAGCATCTGGGTTTGGGGTGATGCTAGTTCTAGGTGCTGGTTGGACGAGAGTTTTGTTTCCTGGTTTCTTTTTGTTCTCTGGAGTTTCAGAGTATGTGTTGATTGAGTGTTCCTGTTCTTCTTGGCTGGTGTGTTCAAGGGCAAATGCTTGGTGGTGTTGAAAACTGGGGGAAGAGGAAGGTGGGAGAGAGGATCTTAGGGATCCTTAGGAGGCATGGAGAGGGAAGAAAGGAAGCTGCCTCTGGTTTTCTACTCCAGTGATAGGGGCAACTTTTAAAATCAGGTCTGGGGTAAGAGACAATGTGGTAGATCTGCAGACATCCTAACTAGTCTTCTGGAAAGTGTGGCAAGTAATTGTGCAGGGAGTGTCTACCCCAGTTAGGAGATAGGACTCAGATATGAGGTGAGTAGGGAAGAGTAGGTGGGGATGGTCCTTGGAATCTACAGGAGACATGGAAAGAGAGAGGAGTAACTGCAGCTGGAGTTCTCTTTCAGCCCTAGGGGCAACCTTGAGTATTGGGTCTTGGGTAACAGAGAGTGGGGAAGGTCTGTGGGTAGCCTACCTGGTCCCATACCCAACATCATAATACTGATTCATTAGGTTCCCAGAGATCATTTATTTACTTATTTCTTTATTTAGATTTCTTTTGTGGTTAATCTGTGAAAGACTTTTAGTTTATTGGATAAAAAGTACTATGTGGACTGCGCATGTCACTCAATAAGTATTCTTCTTGGGAGAGGTCAGATACTAGCACACAAGTTGGGAGGCTTCTAATCACCTGCTGTTCTTGATCCAGGGGATCTGGCATACAAAGAGTATGCCAAAGAGTGTGTCACCTATACACACATGGAAAACATTCTGTCTCACTCATACAAATATACACATAAAAATGGAGCTAAACTTGTTTTCAAAAGCCCTTATGACTTATAAAGTAATTAGAGGAAATCAGGTTGCTTTAGGTATATAATACAAATCATACAATATTTATTTTAAAAACTATTATCTTTCATTTTGTTTGAAAATTTTTCATTTCCTCTGATGGAGACATACATTTAATCTTCAATCATAGGCAACAAAATTATTTCTAAATGATTTAACAAACATCCTATTCTTTATTAAAGGAGAATGACATAGTATTAGTAGCTAAAACTATTTTCTACAGTGTAGAAATTTCTACAATGGAAGTATTCAAGTGAACCTATCCAATTTTGGTGGGACAGTCCTCCTCACCCAACTCATTTTTTATTATTGGCAAAGGAGAGAACTGGAGTGCACAGGGTGAGTGGTGGTCAGTGATTTCTATGATATTGATTTTCATTAGAATCTTATAGTTCTTGTTTAAGAGACAATGCTATATTTGTAGGTCTGTCTTTCTGTCTCCTTTTATCAGTGGTACCACCTATATTGTTTGATTTTTTTTATTAGTTATAATCTAATTATATTGTTTCTCTGGAAAATGATGAGCCTTCACCTATTTTTATTTTCTGGTAAATTACTATATTATGTTAGGAGTTCCTTGAGTTTCTTGGTTTGGAGATTTTCTGTGGAGAAACAATTTTAGTTTTCTCTTCTTGATCTTAGAAGCCTGTATTTCCTCATTTCTTGGCATATCTGTGTTTCCAGTTGTTATTATCATCAATGTTTATATTTTTGCAATTTATGTTACTGATGTAGTTGATACATTGGTTGTTGGTTTGTAAAATCTTCTCATATATTATTGTCTCTGTGTCCTAGTTAATTCCAGATGTCAACATTTCAGAGCCCACAGTCACCATGGATAAGTCTTTGAGAGATTTTGATAATTGATGATTGATGGGTGACAGATCTTGCACTGAGTATACAATATCCCTAAGAAAGTTGTCCTGCACTAGATAAGATAGCAACCTGGGCATGAGACAATGACCATGTCAGAGAGAAAGCCTAGAAACAAAGATTCCTCATGGTTTTGCCTTCAGTTGCTAGATTGAATTTCTGTCCTAAGCTCCCAAAATGATGGATTGTGATCTGGCAGAATCAGCCAAAAAACACATTCATTACCTGAGGTGCTTTTGTTTAGAGAATTTAATCAGAGCAAGAAAAAAGCAAGTTATAACAGAATGTGGTACACCAAAAGTGATTTTGTTACTGCAAAGAACCTGGAAATGATGACTTTTGGAGGAATGTTGGGGTTATCAAGATTTAGACGGCAAAGGACATAGAAAGCTGCACACAGAGCTTAACTGGTTATTCTTGTAGGATTTGGAATAAAGTACTGTTGAGGGTACTGCAAACAGTGGAGGTAGAGGTCACAGGATTTCATTCAGAATTAAAATAGAACTCATTTGTGTGGTACTTTGGCCCCTAATCTTTCTTATTATGCCCATGCCCCCAAGAAATTGAGTAAGGCAGAATTAAAAAAATAATGGGGCTGATTTCTTAGATGGAACATTGAATCTCTTGGATGGCTATTACTTATTCATTCAAGACTATAGTGGAAAAAAATCAATAAGTTGATCATAAAAAATGAAAAGTCTATGGGTTGTAGAGAAAAACATTATGTATTTTCAGATGGCAGTCAAATGCAGAACAGAGGCAGGAATTTTCAGGGGGATTGTCACCATTAAAAAGAAGGCCCTTACTCTACATTGGAAGCCTAGCAAGGTGCCCTAAGTATAAGAATCCATCCTTCTATACCTCAGTTAACGGAGGGATTAGGCAAAGTGATTTCCAGTCCCAGGAAGCAACTTCATACAAAGCCTGCTGCAATTCTGGTCCAAGCATGACAGGGGTCATTCACATCTTAGAAGCCAAATTTGGGGGAATCATTAATGTTGAACTGGTTCTGGAAACCAGAATGATACAAAATTTAAAATCATTCATTCTTAGTCTATGTTTTCAGTCCAGCACTGTTGTAGGCATCTGTGTTTGGTATGGTAAGAGCTCCAGTGAGAAGACTGTGAGAGTTTATTGCATGATGCTATGAGGATGAAGCCTGGGTTGTATTTTGAGAACACAAGATGCTGAGATACTTAAGCTATGAGACATCTTCCATGGAAAGCTGCATATATGGAGTAGAAGTAACCAAAGAGAAAGATGTATGGGAAATTGTGGGGAGAGAGCCATCTAAGCCCTTTGAAAATGAAGCCCCATCTGACACATGACTACTAGATTTGATGGTTGCCCTGCTGGGTTTCAGTCTTCCCTTTGTCCAACCTTTCTTCACTATGTCTCAATTCCTCTCCTTTGGAATGGGAATGGGTTTTCTGTGCTGTTTGTATGTTGGAAAGATTTAACTTGTTTTCTGATTTTATAAGATGACACAGTGAAGAATTTGTCTTGAGTGTCAAAAGATACTTTGGACATTTGGACAGTGTAGGGGGTTCTTGCAGACTATGAGGATCATTGAGGTGACTAAGTACATTTTCTACATGGATGATCATGAGCCTATAGTAACCTGGGTCAGAATGTAGTCAACTGAATGAAAAGTTCCCAGATAGGATGAGGTATTTGAACATTTGTCTCTCCTTGGCATCTTATTTGGGATGCTTGTGGAACCTTTAGTAGGAGGAATCTCTCTGGAAGAAATTTCTCACTGGGGGGTGTGATATGTGTCTCTATAGCCTTAACCTATTTCCTTTTCTATGTTTCTACTATGTTGGCTGAGTAATCCTTCTGTCCTAAATACAAGCTTTGGCTGAGTAATCCTTCTGTCCTAAAAGTAGCTCTGTAGACCAGGCTGGCCTTGAACTCAGAGATTAACCTGACTCCTTATCCCACATACTGAGATTAAAGGTTGACCCACATTTCAGGTTTTTTCATATCTGTTATTGGGTGATGGGCCTAGAGTATATGTTTTTGTACACGTCAAGCATATGCTGTTTTACTGAGCTTTACCCCCAGCTTGAATTTTGAAATTAGGATATCATTCGCTTTCCCAGGATACAGTATTCATGACATTAATACTGCCTGGGCCTTCTGAGTCATTTAGATTACAGGTGTGTGACATTCTTCCTGCTTGTTGTGTTTGTTTTGATTTTTTTTATGAATATGATTCTTTTGCCTGTATACATGGATATGCACTACACATATGCCTGGTCCTCACAGTAGTCAAAAGATGGTCTTTGTACCCATGAACTTGGTATATGAACAGTTGTGGGATTCCCCCATGTAAGTACTGGCAATTGAGCCCATCTATATACAAGACCAGCAAGAGCTCTTAACTTCTCTGCCATCTCTCCTGCCCTGTGTTGATTATTTATGATCAACATTGATATTGCTAATGCTATCATCTGACTATGTGTAACTGTTTGAATGCACAGTTCCCTTTAGTAAGATTTATTAAAGTACAATTTAAACTGGAGCAATTCAGGTTTCTGGAAGATGAATACAGAACTGAAGTTAATGCCTGAGTTCATCCTATCTTTCTTGTATGTCTGATTGATGTTTGCAGTGCAGACAGGTTCTTAATATTTACTTCTTACTGTCCTGAACTGAATGCATAGACTAGGCTAGCTTTCAACTCAGATGCACATATTCTTGCTTCTGCCTTCTGAATGCTGGGATTAAATGCATGAGCCAATACACCCAGCTTACTCATCTTTTTTGTAGTTAGTAATTGTTCATATAATTTCTCTGATGTGTCCTCAGTACTGTTGATATATTTGCTAGTCTCTGTGTTTGCTAGTAGGCGTTTTTCTTGCAAGATGTTAGCCCATTAAAAGCATTCAGAAATAATAGAAGTAAACCTCCTATTTCAGTTTCCTTCTAAAGTAACTTGATGATTATATTATAATCTCTGGGTTATAGAATAAATGTAGAAAGCACCAGATTTATGTGACTCTTGTCAAAGAAGTATACATTTACAATGTTGTGAGTATCATGCTTTTTGTTTTAGACTTATGTATGGCATATTTTAGGATGCAGTGACGTATAATGATGTGCATGTCGACTTCACTCAGGAGGAGTGGGCATTGCTGGATCCTTCACAGAAGAATCTCTACAACAATGTGATGCTGGAGACCTATATGAACCTCAGTGCTATAGGTAATACTGTAAAATTTTCCTTCATGTTTTAAAATAAAGGGACAACTATTTCTTGGCTATTGATGCTCTTCTGTAATTCTGATTGAGAAAGAAAAAGAATGAGGTGAATACATTAGGCATGGTTCTAAGGATCACTGAAAATAGTAACTGAAATTTTGCACAGTTTCCAGTAATATTTCATACATTTCCTCATACTATATTTTAGGCTACAATTGGGAAGATCATAAAGTTGAAGAGCATTGTCAAAGTTCTCAAAGACATGGAAGGTAATTTTCATGTGCAAGCTGATACAAATGTGCCTCTGGATGTATTTTAATGTATCTGGAAGTTTTAAAGAAATACAGCAGTGTAAATGATCATAGCTTAAAGTGAATTCATGATCATTAAATACTCACAACCCATATACCTCAAAGACAGGTAAGTGAATTGTGTTTGAAAGTCATTCTTTTTAGAAGGAAGACAAGGAATCAATGCCTTAAGAGATATCAGCATTTGAATCATAGCTCCATCAGAGCTATGCTGTAGAACTGCCAATCCATCTAATTTCATACCACTCATATTACAAAAGGTATACACATTGAGTATGTGATAAGTGTGTGTCCAAAACCTTCTAATAAGCAAATAGTCCATAGTAAAGCTAGTGTTACTCATATAGTTGTTCTGTCTCTGCTAAGTTTAGTGAGATGGGTAGTTAGAATCAAGAGTTAAGGGGAGGTTGTTGTGGAGAAACCTTAAACCCTATACCACATATCTGTGAGAAACAAAAAGTTAAGCTGTGTGGAGGCAATGTAGAAACTTTTTATTTGTTATTCTTTCTTTACTACATATATCATATGTCACTCTGGATACAAGCCATATGAACATAGGGATATGGAAAGAAGCAATGTATCCCTCTCCATCTCAGACCAATTAGAAGATATGTAGTAACCCCATGTTGAGTAGACTTTTTGAATGTGATTCAAATTTAAAAGTAATTAGTTTTCCAACTTCATTGGGAATATGTCAACAAACACACTGAAGAAAAGCCCTATGAGCACTAGGAAAGTGTAAATACTTGTTTGTCCCTGTTCACTTTGCAAATGTAGTAGGATTCACAATATAGGAAAATCTATCAATGAAATTAGGGGGTAAAATTCTGAATTCTTCCAGTTCTCTACAAATATATTAAAAGCTTCATAGAGGGAAAAAAAAGCCATAAGTGTGAGCCATGTAATCAAGGCTCATATCATCACAGTCATCTTCAAAAAAGCAAAATAATCCTTAATTTTTGGGGGGAACAAAATGAGTGTAAGCACAGTGATAAAACCTTAAGATCTGATTCCTTTTTACATTTACACCAAGTTGTAAAATTAATTCATACAGAAATAAAAGTTTAACAGTGTAATGAATGTGGTAAAGCTTTCACATTTGCAAATTATTCTTGCAGGCATGAAAGAAGTTATACAGGAGACCAATCTTCTGAATGGACTCTATGTGTTAATGCATTTGCATATCAGAGTCATCTTCAAAGGTATGAAAGAATTCATACTGAAAAGAAACTCTATGAAGGTATTCATTATAGTGAAGACTTTGCATGTCAAAGTAGTCTCCAAATACATCAAGGAACATGTACTAGAGGGAAACCATATGAATGTAAGCAATGTGGTAAAGCTTTTGCTCGTCCCAGTCATCTTCAAATGCATGAAAGAACACATACTGGAGAGAAACCCTATGAATGTAATCAGTGTGGTAAAGCCTTTGTACAACACAGTCATCTTCGAATGCATGAAAGAATACATACTGGAGAGAAACCTTATGAATGTAATCAGTGTGGTAAAGCCTTTGTTTGTCACAGTTCCCTTCAATTGCATAAAAGAGGACATACTGGTGAGAAACCCTATGAATGTAATCATTGTGGTAAAGCCTTTCCTCGTCTTGGTGATCTTAAATTGCATAAAAGAATACATACTGGAGAGAGACCCTATGAATGTAATCAATGTGGTAAAGCCTTTGTGCAATACAGTCATCTTCGAATGCATGAAAGAACACATACTGGAGAGAAACCCTATGAATGCAATCTGTGTGGTAAAGCCTTTCCCCGTTATAGTCATCTTCAAAGACATGAAAGAACACATACTAGAGAGAAGCCCTATGAATGTAATCAGTGTGGTAAAGCCTTTGGTTGTTACAGTCATCTTCAAAGACATGAAAGAACACATACTGGAGAGAAGCCCTATGGATGTAATCAATGTGGTAAAGCCTTTGTTTGTCTTGGTGATCTTCAATTGCATAAAAGAACACACACTGGAGAGAAACCCTATGAATGTAATCATTGTGGTAAAGCCTTTGCACAACACAGTCATCTTCAAAGGCATAAAAGAATACATACTGGAGAGAAGCCCTATGAATGTAATCTGTGTGGTAAAGCCTTTGCATGTAACAATGGTCTTCAAAGACATGAAAGAACACATACTGGAGAGAGACCCTATGAATGTAATCAATGTGGGAAAGCCTTTCCTCGTCTTAGTACTCTTAAATTGCATAAAATAACACATACTGGAGAGAAACCCTATGAATGTAATCAATGTGGTAAAACCTTTGCCCATCACAGTTATCGTCAAAAACATGAAAGAAGACATACTGGGGATAAAACCTATGAATGCAATGAGTGTGGTAAAGCCTTTGCTTGTCACAACCATCTTCAAAGACATGGAAGAATGCATGCAGCAGAGAAGCCCTATGGATGTAATCAATGTGGTAAAGCCTTTGCTTGTCTTGGTGATCTTCATTTGCATGAAAGAACACATAATAGAGAGAAACCCTATGAATGTAATCAGTGTGGTAAAGCCTTTGCATGTAACAGTGATCTTCAAAGACATGAAAGAACACATACTGGAGAGAAACCCTATGAATGCAATAAGTGTGGTAAAGCCTTTGCATGTAACAGTCATCTTCAAAGACATGGGAGAATGCATACTGGAGAGAAGCCCTATGAATGTAATCAGTGTGGTAAAGCCTTTGCTTGTAATAGTGATCTTCAAACACATGAAAGAATACATACTGGAGAGAAACCCTATGAATGTAATCAGTGTAGTAAAGCCTTTGCCCGTTACAATGATCTTAAAAGACATGAAAGAACACATACTGGAGAGAAGCCCTATGAATGTAATCAATGTGGTAAAGCCTTTCCTCGCCTTAGTAGTCTTCAATTGCATAAAAGAACACATACTGGAGAGAAACCATATGAATGTAATCAGTGTGGTAAAGCCTATTCACAACACAGTTATCTTAAAATACATAAAAAAACACATGCTGGAGAGGAACCCTATAAGAGTAATACTATTAGTGTGGAATTGGTTTGTTAAAGCCTGTGAATATAATATTAGACTTTGAGGATCTGGAAAACTACATACCAAAGAAAATCTGATAATAAAGGATTTGGTAAGATCTTTAGCCAACACACTTACATTCAATTACACAAGATTATTCTTGAGAAAAAAATCTCACAGGTGTTAGCAATCTGTTCAAGCATTATAGTGTCCCTCTGTATTTGGTTTACACCTGCAGACTCACATGGAAAAACAGCCTATGAATTTAAATGATATAGTGACTCTTTTAGATTTCATACTTCTCTTCAATTACATGAGATAATGAATCCAGGTGTAATAGTGCCTTTTCTGTTGCTGTGATATAACATGTCAATGTGAACTTATGAAAGTGTTTAATTTGGCCCATGGTTCCAGAGCAATACAGGATCACCATGAAAGTGACATAGAAACAAGTGTCAGACATAGCAGCTAAAGTAGGAAGCTAAGAATTCACATCCTTAATCTGCAGCATAAAGTGTAAATGGGAAATGGTAGGCAGATATAAACTCTCAGGACAATCAATCCCCAGTGACATATTTCTTCCAGCATGACAGCATTTCCTAAATCTTCCCAAATGATACCACAGTCTAAGAATGATTGATTTCTCTGACTTTAGGTCTACATGCTTGCTTTCTGTTACATGAACCAATTCATGATGGAGAAAAACTCTGTAAGACTTCAGATGCTTCAATACCTATGATACAGGAATTATAAGAGATAAACATTCATGAGTGAATATTAGTTTAAATATTTGTTTTAATTTCAATTATGCAATGTCAGTGTCTTTTTGTGGGTAGATACATGTGCATTCTGGTTCTCAAAAAGACTAGACCCTTGGAGCTTTTTATAGCAGGAATTACTGGAAGTTGTCAAAAACCTGACCTTAGTCCTGGGAATGGACTTGTATTAAGGGCTTGTCCATGTCTCTAGCCCTGTAAATATTCTAAAGCTTTTTTATATCATCTTGATATAAGAAAACAGGGAGGAACTCATACAAAAGAAAAACCCTGTGTACATAAATAATTTGGTAAAAACTTTAGACATCACAATTATCTTCAGGTTCAAGAAAAGAAACTTTTTCATCATAGCCTTGAAGTAAGTAAATTATTAACAAAGTTCACTAAAGACATTGTGGTTTCTATTTTGCAACATTTGAGGTAGAGATTATATTGTACTCTTTGTGTAGCAAATTCATTTATTGAAGTTTATTTTGTAGTCCTTATATTCCTTCTGTGGCTTTTGTTCATCTTCTATTGTGCTTTCAGTTAGTGAGAGATATTTTTCTGCTATAGTGTATAAAATGGGATGACCATCATCTAAGTGGTACATCTTTATTTAAATATTAGGCAGTATGTGATCATATTTTAAAGCAAGTGTGTCTGTGAAAGGGTGATGGGTTTCTATTACTGGTTTTATTTTTTCATATTTTTTTCACAAATTCCCTTGAAATGGTTTTTGTTATCCAGCCCCACTTGGATGGTAGTAATTAGTCAAAGATAAAATTGAAATCATGATCCTCATGTGTGAATCTCCAGAGTACAAGTGTAAGGGTAGATAATATACTCCCAATGTTTGCTGTTTTGTCAACACATATTAAGAATGTTAATGTTAAAATGATTAAAAAAATAGATGAGAATATAAGAAACATTGAATGTCTCATGTGTATCCAAAGTAACATTTTCATCTGTGTGGAAGTGATGTAATAAAGTAGGATAATCAGCAATCAACTGTATATTTCACAATATAAGTTGATGTACTGTGGATATGTATATATTATTTGAAGTACCATACATCTTCATGTCCTCATCAGTTATCCATTTGGCATAATGTATTGAAGTATTGCCTTCTAAGGAAATTATCCAGAGATGCCAGGTAATGTAACGGCAATGAGATTTATTTTTTAAAAAATTCTGTTGTATGTTTGTATAACTATGGGATTTTTTAGGCCATGACCGATGTGTGGAGAAAAGAAGACAACTTTGTGGGGTCTACTTTTGTTCAACTTCATATGGCAATCAAGATGAGATTACAGCCTTGCACAAGACAGACATTTCCAACAGAGCTGTCTCATTGATGCTCAAATAAAATTAGTTAAAACATTACATCAGTAAAATATTGTCTTCTTTTTGGATTGTAGAAATATTTTCATTGAAGCATAATGAAAAACAGGAGAAATTGAATAATAAATCCTATTTCCAAATGAAGATGATATACTGCTATCTCTTGTTTTCTTTTTCCTTTTTGTGTATGGAATGTGTTAGTTTATTATGAGGACTAAACACTAGTTCATAACACTTTCTCAGAACCACAAATGAATGCCAGAGAATAGTTTCTGAGTGAAGTTTCCATGAGTGAAGTTGGTTGCTGCTAAGCCTCATGATCTGGGTCCAACCTCTAAGTAACCGATATCACTCCTACAAATTTTTCTCTTATATCTATACTTACATTGTGGCATATGCACACTCCCACACTAGCACATACATAAATAATTTTAAAACCCAAATTAGTGTCATTGAGGTCACTTGCATCCAAATGATTCCCCTGCTTTCATTTCTAGAACTTACATAGGGTAAGTAGATAATAGACACCAAAGGTTGTACTCTCGTTGCACATACACATTCTTGTATATTATTAAAAGGACCCGCCTTAGTAATATATTTCCCAGGGGCTCAGAAGAGAAAGTACGAATGGTGAGAACTATTTTGGGGAAATGAATCTAAGTACACCATGCTCTTCGTCCATTTACTTCATTCCTCTGGGATAAAATCCTATCTGCACAGCTTCAGTTCTGTTCTCATGCCTAGCTCCATTCTTACCTGATTTCTCTCTATATTTATCTACTGTTCTAAGTTCTATCTTAATTCTCTCATCATAATTCTGTTTCATCTAGGTCCTTTTGATCTCATTCTTTTTTTTTTTTTTTTTTTTTTTTTGGTTTTTCGAGACAGGGTTTCTCTGTGTAGCTTTGCGCCTTTCCTGGAACTCACTTGGTAGCCCAGACTGGCCTCGAACTCACAGAGATCCGCCTGGTTCTGCCTCCCGAGTGCTGGGATTAAAGGCGTGCGCCACCACCGCCCGGCTTGATCTCATTCTTACCCAGCTAGTACTTCCCCATCTGGCTCTTCCTTGTCCTCCATTTTGTCCACATGTTCTCCCTGATTGAAATCCTTATCCCTCTCAGTTTTCCATTCTCAACTTCTTATACCTCAGTCCTCTCAAGTCTCTGAGGTGTTCAGTTATAAATGCAAGCAATAGTGGTCCTCTACCAGAGCAAGGTCATCAGGATTGAATTCTTACAGGGTCATAAAGGCAGGTAAGAATTTTCCTCAGGCAGTGACCATCAAGCTTTCTTTTACAACCCAAAATGGGAGTGGTAAAAGGAGGTCAACTGAGTGCTAATGACTAGTTAGTATATTAAAAAGGGGATCTGTGTGCTCAATCTACATTCCTAGAAGTGGTTAGGTAAGAAGTTAGGGGTCTATTTGTAAGGTTGTATAAGAAAGGAGGGTCTCACCCTAAATTGCACAAGAAATAAAATATCCACCTGACCTAGGAGACAGATGTTGTTTCATTTGGCCTTGGATGCTTGATAGGTACTTTAGGTAAATATGCTGTTAGGAGTTCTTGGGAGCACACAAGAAAATCATTTTAGGAGCCAGCTAATATATATACAAAAGCCAAAATATCACCAAGACTTTTTTTTTTGGTTTTGGTTTTGGTTTTTCAAGACAGGGTTTCTCTGTAGCTTTGTGTCTTTTCTGGAACTCACTCTGTAGACCAGGCTGGCCTCAAACTCACAGAGATCTGCCTGCCTCTGCCTCACGAGTGCTGGGATTAAAGGCATGCACCACCACCACCCAGCTTTACAAAGACTTCTTAAGCCATGGCTTGACTTTCAAAAAAAATTCTTGACTTTTCCAAGTAGTAGCTTTTGTGATAGTAGCTGAATTCCATTATGTTCTCCTGTGTCTAGCAGCAGCACATCATGGCAAAGGTATGTACACACAAACAGTTCAAACACTTTTACATGGATGTAAGTAACAAAGCAAAACAAAATTACCTAGTTACTGAGAGCAAATGAAAAAAGGTTTTCAGTTTAAATTATTATAGAATTTCAAGAAGTATTACTGTTCATCAAAAACTGATAGTTCTTTTTTAAATCTTATTTAATCGTTAAATTCTCTGATCCAAAGATAGGTCATTTTAAAAACATTCCTCAGTTGATCTTAGAGTTGGATGCCTGTAATCCCAGCATTTGGGAGATAGTCTGTTTCCCTGATGCCTACACAACCTTCAGTTAGGAGCCCAGAATTGTGGTGACTCCAGATGACATCCAGGTTATCAGGAAATCCTGAGACTTAAACTTAAGAAGGGTAGGGCACTCAGGAAATTACAAAGAGCTGTGGAGTATGAAATTTTAGGGAGCGAGCTTTGGGTGTAAGAACCAAAAGATCAAATGTTCAGAGAGCAATGCTTGAGGAGTACCTGAGGACAAGCTGACTCCTACTGTGCTCTCTATGTCCACTCATCTCTGGTGGAGTAGCCATGTCCAGGTCTTCCACTCTTTCCTTTTTTGGCAACTACATGTACCTATCAATGACAATACCCTGTAGCCCCCACATTTTGGCCCCCATTTGGACTTTAAGACTCCTCAGTTCCCAAACATATTCCCGTAACATGCCTGCATGGTAAAAATAAGGATAGTCTAGAGAGAGATTTATATCATTTCCTTTGCTAACACCTAGCAAAATAGTGCAACCCATGATATTCCAATTTCACTGGGAATCTCGTGGTAGAAAAAGACTTGAGTTTTCAGGATGAGAATGTCTCTGCTGAAGAAACATTTACTCCTTATCTGACCACATAGCAAGAGAGACACAAGTTGAAAATTGGGGAGGGTTTTAGAAATGGGAAAAATTAATTATATAGCTTTATTAGATTACTTATTTTTGCTTATCTTTTGCCTTCTGTCTAAACCTCTTAGAACCCCAAGGATTAGTTACCTTATAATTCCATCACTGTTCCAAATTACTAAAACTGAATAAATACTATGTTTTCAGTGTTCATTAATAATGTGCTTTCTTTTTCTTTCCAAATCTTCTTTCTTTCTCTCTTCCTTCCTTTCTATCTATCTTCCTTTTTTATTTTAAAGAATAGTGTTACTATGAATCCCTGGTTGACCTGGAACTCACTCTAAACATTAATTTGTCATAAAACATCAGATCTGCTCACCTTGCTTTCAAAGTGCCTGCATTGTAGGTAGGCATGTCACAATTGAATAACTTTATTCTTTTAAATGGCATAATAAGGATGAGAGCCTGAGCCTGGCTGGCTAGGGTACCAAGAACACTGTCTCTATTAGATAGTTATAGTTATATATAGTTAGTTGAAGATTAGATAGTTAGAGTTTTTCTTGTTAAGAATTTCAGAAAAGAGGGGCTGGAGAGATGGCTCCGAGGTTAAGAGCACTGGCTGTTCTACCACAGGTCTTGAGTTCAATTCCCGGCAACCACATGGTGGCTCACAACCATCTGTAATGAGATCTGGTGCCCTCTTCTGCCTGCAGGCATACATGCAGACAGAGCACTGTATATGTAATAGCTAAATAAATCATAAAAATAAATTAATAAAATAAAACTTATTTAAAAAAAGAATTTCAGAAAAGAAACTCTCTAAAGAGGTGTAAAGTGTATAAATTTAAAAGACATAAGATCGTTTCCTGTTAGTAATACAAGATAGGATAGAAAGTGAATCAGGTACACTTTGGACTTACCAAAATAGGATAGATAATGGAATATTTTCTCTGAGATTGTCAAATATAAATGGACTAGATATTGTTGAGGTATTTATTGCTTGTATATATTGTATATAGTTACTGTACTTATTGTATATATAGTTTTTCTTATATTAATTATAACTTTTTTCTTTTTATTAGAATAAAAGGAGGAAATGTGATATTTTAATTGTGTTGAAATGTGATTTTATTTGTATGTTAATAAATAAAGTTTGCCTGGAGATCAGAGGTCACATAGTGAGGTCACATAGCAAGCTATAAGCAGAGTCAGGAGGTGGTGGCACACACCTTTATTTTATAATTTAATTTTATATATCAGCCACAGATTCCCCTGTCCTCCCTTATCCCAATCCACTCCCCAGCCCAACTCCTCCAGGGCAAGGACTCCCCTGGGGATTCAGCTCAGCCTGGTAGATTCAATTGAGGCAGGTCCAGTCCCCTCCTCCCTTCACCTAGGCTGAGCAAAGTGTCCCAGCATAGGCCCCAGGCTCCAAAAAGCCAGCTCATGCACTAAGGACAGGTCCCAGTCCACTGCCTGGGGGCCTCCCAAACAGTTCAAGCTAATCGACTATCTCACTTATCCAGAGGGCTTGATCCAATTGAGGGCTCCTCAGGTATAGGTTCATAGTTCATGTGTTTCAACTAGTTTGGCTATTTGTCCCTGTGCTTTTTCCAATCATGGTCTCAACAACTCTCACTCATACAATCCCCCCTCTTTCTCACTGATTGGATTCCTGGAGCTCCACCTGGGGCCTGACCATGGGTCTCTGCATCCGCTTACATCAGTCAATGGATGAGAGTTCTAGCATGACAGTTAGGGTGTTTGGCCATCTGATCACCAGAGTAGGTCAGTTCGGGCTTTCTCTCAACCATTGGCAGTAGTCTACTGTGGAGGTATCTTTGTGGATTTCTGGAGACCTCTCTAGCACTTTGCTTCTTCCTATTCCCATGGGGTCTTGATTTATCATGGTCTCTCTTTCCTTGTTCTTCCTCTCTGTTCTTGACCCAGCTGGGATCTCCAGCTCCCCTAAGCTCTCTTTCCCTTGACCCTTGACCTTCATTATGACCTCTCACGTCCAGTTTGTTCATGTAGCTCTCATCCATTTCTATGTCGTTGGGCTATCCCTTTGTCTTTCTTAGGGTCCTCTTTACTAGGTAGCCTCCCTGGAGTTGTGAGTAGCAGTCTAGTCATCCATTGTTTTACATCTAGTATCCACCTATGAGTGAGTACATACCATGTTTGTCTTTCTGAGTCTGGGTTACCTCACTCAGGATGATTTTTTTCTAGATCCATCCATTTGCCTGCAAACCTCATGATGTCATTGTTTTTCTCTGCTGAGTAGTACCCCATTGTGTATATGTACCACATTTTATTTATCCATTCTTCAGTTGAAGGGCATCTAGGATGTTTCCAGGTTCTGGATATTACAAATAATGATGCTATGAACATAGCTGAGCATGTGCCCTTGTGGTATGATTGAGCATTCCTTGGGAATATGCCCAAGAGTGGTATAGCTGGTCTTGGGGGAGATTGATTCCGAATTTTCTAAGAAAGAGCCATATTGATTTCCAAAGTGGCTGTACAAGTTTGCATTCCCACCAACAGTGAAGGAGAGTTCCCCTTGCTCCACATCCTCTCCAGCATAAGCTGTCTTCAGTGTTTTTGATCTTAGCCATTCTGACAGGTGTAAGATGGTACCTCAGATTCATTTTGATTTTCATTTCCTGGATGACTAAGGATGCTGAGCAATTCCTTAAATGTCTTTCAACCATTTGAGCCTCCTCTGTTGAGAATTCTCTGTTTAGCGCTATAGCCCATTTCTTAATTGGACTGTTGGGCATTTTGATGTCTAATTTCTTGAGTTCTTTATATATTCTGGATATCAGCCCTCTGTCAGATGTAGGGTTGGTGAAGATCTTTTCCTATTCTGTAGGCTGTCGCTTTGTCTTGTTGACTATGTCCTTTGAGCTACAAAAGTTTCTCAGTTTCAAGAGGTCCCATTGATTGTTTCTCTCACTGTAGCTAGAGTTTTCCTGCCTGGCCCACAGTCAGGACAAATCTCTATCACCTGCCAGTCCCACAGCCACTCAGACCCGACCAAGTAAACACAGAGACTTATATTGGTTACAAACTGTATGGCCATGGCAGGCTTCTTGCTAACTCTTCTTACAGTTTAAATTAATCCATTTCCATTAATCTATACCTTGCCACATGGCTCGTGGCTTGCCGGCATCTTCACATGCTGTTTCTCATCGTGGCAGCTGGCAGTGTCTCTCTGCCTCAGCCTTCCACTTCCCAGCTTTATTCTCCTCCTTGTCCCGCCTACACTTCCTGCCTAGCCAATGGCCAATCAGTGTTTTATTTATTGACTAATTAGCAACACATTTGCCATACAGAACATCCCACAGCACTTCCCCCATTTTTTTTTCAAAAAGGAAGGTTTTAACCTTAACAAAGTAAAATTACATATAATTTGGGAATTTGGGCATAGCTTCTCTTACTACTTCCTGCTGGAGGGGGGCGCTGTATCTTATGGGGACACAAAGAAAATTTTAGGATCATGGAGTAGTCCGTGAGGCTGTATCGTCTGAGCCAGTTGCATTGAAACAATTCTGGATGTTGAATCATCTGGGCCATGGTGTCATCGGAGAACTTTCAGGGGGTTTTGGCTGGTCAAACCTGATGTATCTTAATCTGGAACAAATCCATAGCCTTTGCCTTTCTGTGGGAACAAAAGCAGAGTCTCCTTTCCAAAGCAACACATCCTTACATCTAAATTTTGAAGTCAAGGTATCTTTAAAATATACATTTTGGCATAACTCAACAGCTTTTACAATCAAATGTTTTTCTGCAGTTAAAAATCCCAAAGACAACACAATCCAGATTCTCTGTGTAATATTCATCTTTACATGGCTTATTTTTTATATTAATTTTACTGTCTCTTTAAAGACTTTATTTTTTAAAACTATGTATTTGTTTCTATAACTGTATATATCACCTTTTTTGTCTCTTTCAAGCCTATGTATATTTTACACACATTGTAAACTATTACATCTGAATCTGTCTTATTGTGAATCTATTGCTTTAAACTGCAGCAGCTGTGGCTGCTGGTTCCGCCCACCTCAGCTTCCCAACATGGCGGTAGTACATTTTCTGCCAGCTCTGGGAGCTATCGTGGGTCTATGCTTTTATCCAAGCAGTGTGTAGCCCAGAAACCTCTTTTTTTTATTTTGTATTAGCAAAGTCTAAATCCACCATGCAGCTCAATGTGCCACTTGCAGAGGTCTCATATGAACATATAATTTTTGACAAAGAAGCCAAAACTGTACAATGAAAAAAAGAAAGCATCTTCAACAAATGGTGCTGGCATAACTGGATGTCAACATGTAGAAGGCTGCAAATAGATCCATATCTGTCACCATGCACAAAACTTAAGTCCAAGTTGATCAAAGACATCAGCATAAATCCAGTTACTCTGAACCTGATAGAAGAGAAGGTAGGAAGTAGTCTTGAATACATTGGCACTGGAGATCACTTCCTAAATATAACACCAGTAGCATAGACAGTGAGATGCTGTGGGATGTTCTGTATGGCAAATGTGTTGCTGATTAGTCAATAAATAAAACACTGATTGGCCATTGGCTAGGCAGGAAGTGTAGGCGGGACAAGGAGGAGAATAAAGCTGGGAAGTGGAAGGCTGAGTCAGAGAGACACTGCCAGCCGCCACGATGACAAACAGCATGTGAAGATGCCAGTAAGCCAAAAGCCATGTGGCAAGGTATAGATTAATGGAAATGGATTAATTTAAACTGTAAGAACAGTTAGCAAGAAGCCTGCCACGGCCATACAGTTTGTGACCAATATAAGTCTCTGTGTTTACTTGGTCAGGTTTGAGTGGCTGTGGGACTGGCAGGTAAGAGATTTGTCCTGACTGTGGGCCAGGCAGGAAAACTTTAGCAACATTCATAGGTGTGCGGATTAATGTCAGGGTCTTTAATTCGATTCCATTGGTCCACATGTCGGTTTTTATGCCAGTACCAAGCTGTTTTTATTACTGTAGCTCTATAGTACAGCTTGAAGTCAGGGATCGTGATGCCTCCAGAGGTTGTGTTATTGTACAGGATTCTTTTGGCTATCCTGGGTTTTTTGTTTTTCCATATGAAGTTGAGTATTGTTCTTTCCAGGTCTGTGAAGAATTGTGTTGGGATTTTGATGGGGATTGTATTGAATCTGTAGATTGCTTTTGGTAAGATTGCCCTTTTTACTATGTTAATCCTGCCTATCCATGAGCATGGGAGATCTTTCCATTTTATGACATCTTCTTTAATTTCTTTTGAAGGGACTTAAAGTTCTTGTCATATAGGTCCTTCACTTGCTTAGTTAGAGTTACCCCAAGGTATTTTATATCATTTGTGGCTATTGTAAAGGGTGATGTATCTCTGATTTCCTTCTCAGCCTGTTTGTCAATTGTATATAGGAGGGCTACTGATTTTTTGAATAAATCTTGTATCCTGCTACATTGCTGAAGGTGTTTATAAGCTGTATAAGTACCTTGGTCGAATTTTTGGGGTCACTCATGTATACTATCATGTCATCTACAAATAGCGAAAGCTTGACATCTTCCTTTCCAATGTGTATCCCCTTGATCTCTTTATGTTGTCTTATTGCTCTGGCTAGAACTTCAAGTACTATATTGAATAAGTATGGGGAGAGCGGACAGCCTTGCCTTGTTTCTGATTTTAGTGGAATCGCTTTGAATTTCTCTCCATTTAATTTGATTTGGCTTTTGGCTTGCTGTAAATTGCCTTTATTATATTTAGGTATGTTTCCTGTATTCCTGATCGCTTAAGACCTTTATCATGAAGGGCTGTTGGATTTTGTCAAATGCCTTTTCAGCATCTAGTGAGATGATCATGTGTTTTTTTCTTTCAGTTTGTTTATATGGTGTATTACATTGACGGACTTTGGTATGTTGAACCACCCATGCATCCCTGGAATGAAGCCCACTTGATCATGGTGGATAATTGTTTTGATGTGTTCTTGGAGTCTGTTTGCAAGTATTTTATTGAGTATTTTTGCACCAATGTTCATGAGGGAGATTGGTCTGTAGTTCTCTTTCTTTGTTGCATCTTTGTTTGGCTTAGGAATTAGGATAATTGTAGCCTCATAAAAAGAGTTTGGTAATGTTCCTTCTGTTTCTATTATGTGAACAATTTAAAGAGTATTGGTATTAACTCTTCTTTGAAGATCTGGTAGAATTCTGCACTAAAATCATCTGGTCCTGGGAATTTTTTGGTTGGGAGACTTTTAATGACTGATTCTATTTCCTTAGGGGTTATTGGACTATTTAAATCGCTTATCTGGTCTTGATTTAACTTAGGTATGTGGTACCTATCCAGAAAATTATCTACTTCTTTTAGATTTTCCAGTTTTGTGGAGTAGAGGTTTTTGAACTATGACCTGATGATTTGCTATATTTCCTCAGTGTTAGTTGTTATGTCTCCCTTTTCATTTCTGATTTTTTTAATTTGGATGTTCTCTCTCTGCCTTTTGATTAGTGTGGATAAGGGCTTGTCTATCTTGTTGGTTTTCTCAAAGAACCAACTCTTTGTTTCATTAATTTTTTGTATTGTTCTCTTTGTTTCTATTTTATTGATTTCAGCTCTCAATTTGATTATTTCCTGGCGTCTATTCTTCCTGGGTGACTTTGCTTCTTCTCATTCTAGAGCTTTCAGGTGTGCTGTTAAGTCACTAGTGTGAGGTTTCTCCAACTTCTTTATGTGGGCATTTAGTGCTATGAATTAGCACTGATTTCATAGTGTCCCATAAGTTTGGGTATGTGGTATATTCATTTTCATTGATCTCTAGTCTTTAATTTCTTTCTTTATTTCTTCCTTAACCCATTGGTGATTCAGTTGAGCATTATTCAGTTTCCATGAGATTGAAGGCTTTCTGTAGTTTTTGTTGTTGTTGAAATCTAACTTGAAACCATGGTGGTCTGATAGAACACAGGAGGTTATTCCAATTGTTTTCTATCTGTTGAGATTTGCTTTGTGGCCAAGTATGTGGTCGATTTTAGAGAAAGTTCCATGGGATGCTGAGAAGAAGATATATTCTTTTTTGTTAGGATGGAATGTTCTGTAGATAGCGATTAAGTCCATTTGAGTCATAACATCAGTTAAGTTCTTTATTTCTCTGTTAAGTTTTGATTTGGCAGATCTGTCCAGTGGTGAGAGTGCAGTGTTGAACTCTCCCACTATTAATGTGTGGGATTTTATATGTGGTTTAAGCTTTAGTAATATTTCTTTTACATATGTGGGTGTCCTTGTGTTTGGGGCATAAATGTTCAGAATTGAAACTTCATATTGGTGGATCTTTCCTGTGATGAGTATGTAATGCCCTTCTTGATCTCTTTTGATTGATTTTAGTTTGAAGTTTATTTTGCTGGATATTAGGATGGCTACACCCGCTTGCTTCTTAAGACCATTTGATTGGAAAGACTTTTCCCAGCCTTTTATTCTTAGGTAGTGTCTATCTTTGAATTTGAGGTGTGTTTCTTGTATGCAGCAGAAAGATGGGTCCTGCTTTCATATCCATTCTGTTAGCCTGTGTCTTTTTATAGGTGAATTAAGTCCATTGATATTAAGGGATATTAATGACCAGTGATTGTTCATTCCTGTTATTTTTTGGTGGTAGTGTGTGTGCTTGTCTTCTTTGGGGTTTACTGCTGTGGTGTTATCTATTGCCTGTGTTTTAATGGGTGTATCTGACTTCCTTAGGTTGGAATTTTCCTTCTAGTGATTTCTGTAGGGTTGGGTTTGTGGATAAGTATTGTTTAAATCTGGCTTTGTCTTAGAATGTCTTGTTCACTTGTTCTATAATGATTGAAAGTTTTGCTGGGTATATTAGTCTAGGCTGGCATCCATGGTCCTCTTAGTGTCTGCATTACATCTGTCCAGGTCCTTCTGGCTTTCAAAGTCTCCATTGAAAAATCAGGTGTTATTCTGATAGGTTTGCCTTTATAAGTCACTTGGCCTTTTTCCTTTGCTGCTCGTAACATTCTTCTTTATTCTGTATGTTTACTTGTTTAATTATTATGTGGCAAAGGGACTTTTTGGGGGTGTCTACTCTGTTTGGTGTTCTATAGGCTTCTTGTATCTTCATAGGCATTTCCTGTAGATGTATCCAACCTTCCCATCAAACAATAAACACAGAACCAATGCAAAGAAGAAAGCCAAGAGGTCAGAGCTAAGAGCCAAAACCTTACCCTTCCTCCTGCGGTGGTCCTACCTCTCCGAACCAGAGCTACCCCTGTGTTAAAGTCTTTATATAGAGTTCCTGTCCTGCCTTCTCATTGGTTGTAAACCCAACCACATGACCGCCTCCTCACAGCCTGTCTGTATAGGCCTCCAGGTTTTCCATGATTGGTATTAAGATTAAAGGCATGTGTATCCAATAATGGCTGTATCCCTGAACACACAGAGACTTACCCAGCTCTGCCTACTAAGTGCTGGAATTACAAGCGTACGCTACCACTGCCCTGCTTTCCTATGGCTTGCTAATAGCTCTGACCCCCGGGCAACTTTATTTATTAACATACAAATAACATTTTAATACAAATAAAATATCACCATAATTTCCTTCTTTAAGTTGGGAAAGTTTTCTTCTATGATCTTGTTGAATATATTGTCTGTGCCTTTGAGTTGGTATTTTTCTCCTTCCTCTATCCCTATTATTCATATGTTTGGTCTTTCCATGGTGTCCCAGAATTCTTGGTCATTTTGTGTTATAATTTTTTTTGGCATTGGTATTTTCTTTGACTGACAATCCATTTCCTCTATTGTATCCTCTACATCAAAGATCCTCTCTTCCATCTCTTGTATTCTGTTGGTTATGTTTGCATCTGTGTTTTCTGTTCATTTACTCAGATTTTCTATTTCCAGCATTCCCTCTGTTTGTATCTTCTTCATTGTTTCTATTTCCCTTTTCAGGTCTTGGACTGTTTCCCTCACCTGTTTCATTGCTTTTTCATGGTTTTCTTTTAGGGATTTATTGTTTTCTTCTGCTTTATTTGTCCTTTCCTCTAGTTTTTTATAGAGTTCTTCCCATTTTTGGTTTGACTTTTCATTTTCTTTATTGATTTCCTCCACTTTTTTGTTTATCTTTTCCTCAATTTCATTTTTGATTTTTTCTTTAAAGGCCTCTAGCATCTTCATGATGCTATTCTTTTTTTCAAGCTTTTAAAAGAAGCATTTATTTGTAGTATGTGCATTACAGGAAACACAACACAAGAAGCCAAGAACAGCCCCCTAGTCACAAGCAGCTCAGCTTGATGTGTCCTTCTAGATGCTGCAAGTGTACACACATTTAGGGAATTGAGATTACACAGTATGTACCATGCTTTCCCCCACATTGAGACTATTCACCAACTAAAAACCCCATGCTACAGGAGTATTTTGATAATCAAGAATACACCATGCTATCTCAATCTGCCAGACAAAACTGTAATCCTGTCTTCCTTGGCAACAAAAATTTCATAGAAGACAAAAATGGCAGCAGGCTTCTAGATAGAAGCACTGGTGAAATTACAATTAAAATTCCGCATTCCTCAATGCTCAGCTTACAAGAAAACAAAGCCACAGAGCACATGAAGTACAGCATTCCTAAGTTTATCATCAGATCTATATACTAAAATATGAGGAAGAAGGCATGTCCCTGCCCAATAAACGCATTCCTATGGAGTAGCTGAAGATGCACCTATGGCAGGGCTTCTCAGATGTCAGTCTCAACACAGCACAGTGCTGCACATCTTGCCCTGTGAGCCTCCCTCTGCCCCTCCACAGTCAGCCTAGCAACATGAATTAACTCACACTGTCCAGACATGGTTTAACAGTTCTATGCTCGAGAGGAACCTTTTCTGTCAATCTGTCAAGCTGTCCTTTTAACCATATGCTCTTGCTCTCCTGTAGCTAGAGTTTTCCTGCCTGGCCCACAGTCAGGACAAATCTCTCTCACCTGCCAGTCCCACAGCCACTCAGACCTGACCAAGTAAACACAGAGACTTATATTGGTTACAAACTGTATGGTCGTGGCAGACTTCTTGCTAACTGTTCTTACAGCTTAAATTAATCCATTTCCATTAATCTATACCTTGCCACATGGCTCGTGGCTTACCGGCATCTTCACATGTGGCTTGTCATCATGGCAGCTGGCAGTGTCTCTCTCACCCAGTTTCCTGTTCTCTCAATTCTCCTCTCTGTTAGTCCCGCCTATACTTCCTGCCTGGCCACTGACCAATCAGTGATTTATTCATTGACCAATCAGCAACACATTTGACATACAGACCATCCCACAGCACTTTCCCTTTTTTTTCTTAAAAAGGAAGGGTTTAACCTTTACACATCTCCAAAGTCAGCTTGGTATATTTGGGAATTTGGGCATAGCTTCTCTTACTACTTCCTGCTGGAGTGGGGTGCTGTATCTTATGGGGACACAAAGAATATTTTAGGATTATGGAGTAGTCCATGAGGCTGTATCGTCTGAGCCAGTTGCCTTGAAACAGTTCTGGATGTTGGATCATCTGGGCCATAGTGTTATCAGAGACCTTTCAGGGGGTCTTGGCTGGTCAAACCTGATGTATCTTAATCTGGAACAAATCCATAGCCTCAGGCTTTCTGTGGAAACAAAAGCAGAGCCTCCTTTCCAAAGCAACATATCCTTACATCCAAATTTTGAAGTCAAGATACCTTTAAAATATACATTTTGGCATAACTCAACAGCTTTTGCAATCAAATGTTTTTCTTCAGTTACAAATATCAAAGAGAACATAATCCAGATTCTCTGTGTGGTAGCCATCTTTACGTGGCTTATTTTTTTATATTAGCTTGAGCCTATTGTTTTAAACTGTAGCCTTCTAAGCCTGAAATGGTGCTGGCGCTGTGGCTGCTGGCTCCGCCCACTTTAGCTTCCCAACATGGCGGTGATACGTTTTCCGCCAGCTCTGGGAGCCATCAACTCTCAGAAATAGTGGGTCTATGCTTCTATCAAAGCAGCGTGTAGCCCAGAAACCTCTTTTTGTTTGTTTTGTTTTGTTTTTGTTTTGTACTAGCAAAGGCTAAATCCACCACACAGCTTAATGTGCCACTTGCAGAGGCCTCATTCCCGCCATACTGCAGGTCGAGCATGCACGCCAGGAACCCGCCATAGTAGCTCAAACATGCAGGCTGCCGCTAGTTTGAAAGAGACAACTAGGAGCTGTTTTGAGCTCTGTTTTAGAATCTTTTTACTCAGGTTTTAGGTGGAAACTCTTGCCCCACGTTGGGTGCCATTTGTAGCTAGAGTTTTCCTGCCTGGCCCACAGTCAGGACAAATCTCTCTCACCTGCCAGTCCCACAGCCACTCAGACCCGACCAAGTAAACACAGAGACTTATATTGGTTACAAACTGTATGGCCGTGGCAGACTTCTTGCTAACTGTTCTTACAGCTTAAATTAATCCATTTCCATTAATCTATACCTTGCCACATGGCTCGTGGCTTACCAGCATCTTCACATGTGGCTTCTCATCATGGCGGCTGGCAGTGTCTCTCTCACCCAGTTTCCTGTTCTCTCAATTCTCCTCTCTGTTAGTCCCGCCTATACTTCCTGCCTGGCCACTGACCAATCAGTGATTTATTCATTGACCAATCAGCAACACATTTGACATACAGACCATCCCACAGCACTCTCCTTTAGGGCATTTATGAATTTCAGATGTTGTGGAATGAAGTTTGTGCACAAGAAACACAAGTATCTTCCCAGAAATGCACATATGGATCCCTGGGTACAGTTGTAACAGTTTTCTAGATGTGGTGGTCCTAGCAAAGAGCTCTTCCCTCATCCATCCTCTTCTCTGCACAACTCCAGTTCAGGATGATTCTAGTGAGAGCAGTACAGAGGTCACTCCCAGAAGACAGCCCTTCCAAAAGACTAGCAGGACATTTATAGTGACTATCTTGCTACTTCTAACATCCTTTGGGCACTGGGACTTATCCTCTAACACTTGGCAACATTAACTGAAATGCACACCGGAACAATGGCTAGACACCCGGGAACCAACCAACAGGCACAGTACCTTACTCTGCACTATTCTCTCCCCTATGCACCTCCACCACCTGGAACAGTACATGATGCTATTCTTAAGGTTGCTTTCTTCTGCTTCTTCCACTTTGTGATGTTCAGGTCTTGCTGTTGAAGGAGGGCTAGGTTCTGGTGATGCTGTATTGCTCTTTATGTTGTATGTACTTCTGCCTTGATGTCTGCCCATCTCCTCGTGGATTCATTCTTGGTCTTATCAGGGCTCTTGGTCCAGTCAGAGCTGACAGATTCAGCGTTTCAGGAAGCCTCTCTTGGTCCAATGAGAGGTGGCAGATTCTACTTCTCAGAAAGCCACTCTTGGTCTAATCAGGACTGGCAGATTCCCTGTCTCCTGAGTTTACTCTGGGTCCAATGATGGCTCTTTGTCCAATGAGAGTTCTCTCTTTCTCTGGGCTAGGTGGGAGCTCTCTGGGCCAGATGGGAGCTCTCTGGACTGGATGGGAGCTCTCTGGGCCAGATGGGAGCTCTATGCCAGATGGGAGCTGGGGGCTGGTCTCTAAGTCTCAGAAAGTGATGGGGGTCTTGGACAGATGGGTGTGGGGGCAGGGTATGTAGATTGCAGGGTCTGCTGGGAGTTTTGGAGAAGGGGGAGCTTCCCAAGGGAGCCCTGCCCACTGGCTGGCAACTGGGGCCAGTTGGGAGGGTCTTACCTGGGAATGGTTTGTGCTCAGGGATGGGACCTAGGGGCAGACCTCCCTGGGTATGACCCCAGACACTCACCTCTGAGCTGGATGGGAGCTCTGGGCTGGATGGAAGCTGGGGACTGGTCTCCAATGCTCAGGAAGTGGCAGGGGTCTCAGGAGGATGGGTGTGGGGGCAGGGCATGTAGATTGCAGGCTCTGCGGGGGGTGGGTCTTGGAGAAGGGCAACAGGGGCCGATTTGGGCCACAGCAAAAGCCGTTAATCTAATCGCATGCCAGGCAGAGTTTCTGTGTGGTCAAGGACACAGCCAAACATGGTGACACAAGCCTTTAATCCCAGTACCAACCATAGAGACCTGGAGGTCTGTATAGACAGGCAGTGACGAGGAAGTCATGTGGCTGGGCTTACAGCCAATGAGAAGGCAGAACAGAAAGGTAATAAAAACACAAGTCAGGCAGGAAGAAGCTCTCTCTCTGGGGAAGCTACTGCTGATGGTAAGCTAAAGCTAGTCATGGCTATTGCTCTGATCTCTTGGCTATTACCTCTACATTTGGCTCTGTGTTTCTTATTTACTAAGACTGTTTAGAATTTTATTTACAGGCTCTGGTCCTAACTACAGTAACAGAAAAAGGCTTCCATCAAATGCAGCCCCCTGCCTTGAAGTTCATTGTCTTCCAACTATGAGCAATATTGTTTTTCTTTATCATTGATTCTGCAAAAATCATTAAGTGAGAAGGGTAGGATTTTGTCCTTATTCTACAGATAATCTCACATAGATTTGATTTTGAATATGGGTAAGTGTAACTGCTCATCCTGTCATTCTCACTAAATGAAGTTGAAGCCACCTAGGCCAGGCATGGTGGCACAGACATGTAATCATGGTATTTAGAAAGTAGAAGCAGAAATTTCAGGATTTCAAAGACATCCAAGGTGAATGTGGTCAGTTTGTTTTGGGGTAAGGCCCTCAGAACCAAAGGAGACTGTTACTGGTTCAGTACAGTGTCCATAGTCTCTCCTACAGCTCCAGAACTTCAGGGCCACAGCTCCAGCAAGTGTCAGCTGAGATATTAACAACCCAGGTTTTCTATTCTTGATATTCCCTGACTAAAGCAGCCTAGGCTACTTTGAAGTCAAACTCTTGATGCTCATAAAAGAGTAGAATTCACCTGTAGGTGAGAGAATTAGCCTCAGGCAGGGATGCACTCTCTAATTGCTTATCCAATGCTGTGTGTTCAGCTCTGAAACCATATAAACACAACCAACAGAAATGGAATCAGCAGGTCTTATTGATATATTTGTGTATACATAATCACACATGCTTAAAAATTAGCAAGGAAGAATTCGTGAAGGAATGGAAGTGGGAAATGATGCAATACATTTTAATAAAAAAATTTTAAAGCAGCTAGAGAGATGGCTTAGAAGAGCACTGGATGCTTTTAGAGAGGACAGAGACTCCATGCCCAGAAATCACCTGGTACCTAACTATCTCTTGTAACACCAGTTCCGAGGGATCTGATGCCCTCTTTTGGCCTCTGCAGGTACTGCCCACAGACACTTGCAGGCAAACAGCTATATTCATAAAATAAAATAAATCTTAAAAATATAGAATTGGGGCTGGAGAGATGGCTCAGAGGTTAAGAGCACTGACTGCTCTTCAAGAGGTCCTGAGTTCAATTCCCAGCACCCACATGGTGGCTCACAACCATCTGTAATGAGATCTGGTGCCCTCTTCTGTGTACAAAATAAATAAATAAATCTTAAAAATATATATAAATAGAATTATCTGCAGTGATTTCACAGCCCTGAGACAGACAGCAGGCAAGGCTAGTTAAAATGAACTCCTTCTGTTCCTGCATGGAAGCAACTATGTGACTCCTCTAAGGCAGCATGATCAGAGAAAAAGTAGCCTTAGTCTGAGGTTAGAATAGCTCAGCAGGAAAGTCCATCTAAAAATAGCATCCACAGTACTGATTGTTGACTTTTCCTTGATTTTTTTTGTATTTGTGTTCTCTGCCCTTTGTATGTGTGAGAATTAAAGACAATGATGCATCTTTTTAATGTGTTGATACATATTTTAAATGTAAATTATAATTTATGATCTAAAAGATAGATTTTTCTCTGTAAGTCTTCATCTGTCTAAGTGGTTAGACTTGCAGTCTCCTTTACCTCTTTAAATTGTTCAAAATGATAACCTGAGTCCTGATCCTAAAAGAGACTTAAGGATTATATCATATGTAGAATGCAAAATCTGTTCTAGTCTGGCTCCTCTTGTAGCCTTAGCCAGAGATGGATGCATGCTGTTGCTAAGCAAATTTTTGTTTATGAATCATTCATTTAAGTATATGGAGTGATTTATTTCTGGGAAGACATTAATTGTAGGACAGCTACACCTCTGGCCATTAAGAAAATGTTTCTGGGGCTGGAGAGATGACTCAGAGGTTAAGAGCACTGACTTCTCTTCCTTCTCTTCCAGAGGTCCTGAGTTCAATTCCCAGCACCCACATGGTGGCTCAAAACCATCTAAATGAGATCTGGTGCCCTCTTCTGACCTGCAGACACAGATGCAGGCAGAACACTGTATCTATAATAAATAAATCTAAAAAAAAAAAAAAAGAAAAGAAAATGTTTCTGAGACAAGCTCTCTTATGTTGATTCAGGTGACCTTGATCCCAGTCTGTTGCTTCTCAGGGTAATGATTTTACTGTCCTCCTGATTAAACAAACTAGATTCTTAAAGGGCTCTACCACCAGTGAGTTTTAAAATTACCCTTTGAGTCATGTAGTCAACTGTCTATTGCAGTAACTGTAGGAGATTTACATGTGAAGCATGGCTTCTGCCTTCAGAACAGAATAGGAAGAATAGCTTGTTATGTGCACTGCAGGGGGATATAGAATAGGCAATCAGCTGCTGGAGTTACCATTATGAAATAGGATCTGATTGTGCCAGGGTTAGTGATTTGTAATTTCCCATGATGTATTATTTCATGTTATGTGAATGAAGGCAGGCCAGATTGGTGGGTGTACAATTTGGGGAGGTTATCTTGAGCCAATGAATACTGAATTTTCAACTAGGGGGCTTTCCTTTGCAGATGTGTTCAATCCTGTTTTGCTCTGTTACAAGTAAAGAGAGACCTGTGTAATAATTGAGTACACAGACCAACTTTAATCAGGTTTAGACACAGCACAGAAATGGAAGAGAAAGAAAATGGGTGAAAGCTTTCCTGCTGTGACAGTAGATGACATTAGCAATGAGTACTGAAGTAATCAATGTTAGATGATCAATAAGTATCCTGACAGCCCACAGACCAGGCAACCAAGAATCTGGTTAAAGACCTGAACTTTCATGAAACCAAATTACTACAGTTACTCTAGTTGAACCAAAATAGAAGATCTGGATATAATGGTGTGATCCTGACTAACAAAACTGTTATTTTCCAAGTTTAGGATGTTTAACCTGAAAGAAAAGGTGTAAGTAGTCCTTGTAGTGCTATAATACAAATCTCTAGTCTCTGGAGCACATGGCCATAAAGCCTGTTTCAATTTCTTAACATAATTTTGGGGATTATAATTACATCACTTCCAACATCTATTTTCTGCCTCTAAGGCAAGTGTGTCAGTCATTCCAGGCTGGAGCTTGCCTGCTCAGCAAGAAGGCAAAAGAAACAGGGGAATGAGTGTTCTAGTGCAGCCCAGACTTTTTTTGTATGGCATGGTGTTGCAGAGGTGCTTGTGTAAGAATGGGAATTCATTGTCCACTTATTACAAGCAGTTATGGTCACATGCTGTGGATATCGCTCTGTGTAAATAAAATGCTGATTGGCCAATAGCCAGGCAGGAAGTATAGGTGGGACAAGAAGAGAGGAGAATTCTGGGAAGTGGAATGTAGTGGGTAGCCATTCCAGCTTTGATCTGGAAGTTGCAACCCCCATTGAGACTTTGGCAACTGTCACGCCTACAAGGTGGAGCCAAGGGAGGCACCTGGAGATCTGAGATCTGGATGGGCTTGCACTCTCACTCGGTTCCGGGACCCTGGATGGCAGAGGTGGGCCAAGCAGAGCTCCAGAGAACACCCCTGGACCGTGATACACCTTCCCCAGACCCCGCGACCTACCTATCCCTTAATTTGTAAGTTACAACATTAAATAAATCTCCTTTTAACTACGTGGAGTGGCCTTAATAATTTCACCAATATCTGGCGCTCACGTGGGGCAAATTCCAAAGGCCTGGGTGGCTCCCACCCTCAGCCTTCTCCCCGGCTAGCGGGTACCTAAACCCACCTGCAAAGTTACCTATGGGATACACTCCACATATGTAAGACATACGTAAACTCGTGGTCTACCTCACATAGAATCATCCCAGATGACTGGCATCAGTTAATTTCAGCTGCTCTAGAATATAGCCAGCAGCTACAGTGGAAAAGTTGGTTGAGAGAAGAGGCAAAAAATTTAGAACAAGATAACCTCAGAGGTTTTGTGATCTCCCAAGATCAAATACTTGGTGAGGGATGTTTCGCTGACAGGAATGTACAAGCCACTTACAATGAGCATACAATATCCCTATGCCATACAGCAGCTCTAAATGCTTGGGAAAAAATTCCAGAACCTGGAAAACCAACTGAGGTATACACAAAGATATTTCAGGGACTGCATGAACCCTTCACCGATTTTTTACAAAGGCTAAACACAGCTATAACAAAAGCTGTATCAGATAAAGAATTAAGAAAAGTATTAACTGAGTCCTTGGCATTCGACAATGCTAATGCAGAATGCAGAAGAATACTTACACCGTTAAAGATCAGATCAGCTCCTTTGGAAGAATGGATTCAGTATACTAATGGTGTTGAGTCTCATAACTACAGTAATGAGGCTTGGATAGGAGAGACAAATCCCAGAGGTGAAAGAAGGCCCTGTGTTACCAAATGTTTTAAATGTGGTACACCAGGTCATATAAGTAAAAACTATACATGGGGTACTCCTAGAAGTAATACTCCTTTTAGGAATAGCCTAAACAGAAGACCCCAACCACCTCCCAAATTATGTAGGAGGTGTGGCAAAGGCTGACATTGGACCAGTGAGTACAGATCAAAAATAGATATACGAGGCAACCCTTTACTGGCGGGAAACACCTCAGGGGGCCTCTTGCAGGCCCCCAAATCAAATGTAGTACAAACATTCCCAGCCACTGTGGAAGAAATTCCTCTCCAGAACAACAGAATAAACCAATGCCTAATGTAAAAACCGATACTGCAATGGATGATAAAAAAGCTCTGATAGGTGGATCACACTTTACAAAGAACACTATAAAACAAATATTTTGGCAGACTTCCATAAATGTACAAAGACCAAAGCTTAGAATTTGAATTAATGGCCTGGTTATGGAGGACCTGGTAGACACAGGTATAGATGTGACTATAATTACACTAAAATCATGGCATCCGAATTGGCCTCTTCAAGAGGTAGATGTCCAACTTCTAGGGATTGGCACCCTAGCTCAGATAAAACAGAGTTCGAGATAGGTTGAATGCATAGGGCCAGAAGGACAGAGAGGAAGGCTGAAGCCATATGTAGCAAATGTAGGAGTAAATCTTTGGGTTCGAGATCTGTTAACAACAGTGAAATACCCAGATTAAAATTCCTACACTTTCAGAAAAGGAATACAGACCAATGCATGTTTCTAGGAATAATATCATAACATGCTATAAAAATCAGTCACCAACCATTCAGGCTGTTCAGAAACAGAACACAACTGCTGTTGAACTCTCAGAAGTACCAACTGCCTTACCTTTAAAATGGCTAACTAATAAACCTGTCTGGGTTGGACAATAGCCTTTGACAAAAGAGAAGCTACAAGCTTTAGAACAACTGGTTCAAGAGCAGTTATATGCTCAACAAATTGAAGAATCTACCAGCCCTTGGAATTCTCCTGTATTGGTTATTTAAAAAAAAAAAGTCTGGTAACTGGAGAATGCTGACAGATATAAGAGCTATTAATAAAGTAATTCAGCCAATGGGCTCCCTACAGACTGGGATGCCCTTGCCCTCTCTGCTACCTAAAGAATGGCATATAATAGTTATTGACTTAAAAGACTGCTTCTTTTTTTTTTAAAGATTTATTTATTTATTATGCACACAGAAGAGGCTGCCAGGTCTCATTACAGATGGTTGTGAGCCACCATGTGGGTGCTGGGAATTGAACTCAGGACCTCTGGAAGAGCAGTCGGTGCTCTTAACCTCTGAGCCATCTCTCCAGCCCAAAAGACTGTTTCTTTACCATACCCTTACAAGAAAATGATAGAGAAAAATTTGCCTTCACAGTACCTAGTTATAACAATTCTCAGCCAGTCAAGAGATATCAATGGAAGGTCCTCCCACAGGGAATGTTAAACAGCCCTACTTTGTGCCAATACTTTGTGCAGAAACCATTGGAGATAATTCATGTAAAGTTTCCACAATCCATAATTTATCACTATATGGATGATATCCTATTAGGTGATCCAAAGTTAGATACATTAGAAAGCATGTTTGAAGAAGTAAAAAAAAGTTTTGCCTCACTGGGGACTGCAAATTGCTCCTGAAAAAATACAAAGAGGAGATTCTATTAATTACTTAGGATATAAGATAGAGCTACAAAAAATTAGATCCCAAAAGGTACAACTAAGGAGAGATCGATTGAAGACTCTTAATGATTTTCAAAAGTTATTAGGAAGTATTTCCAACTTACTGGGTATCATGGGAATACCCAAAGATGGACTACAAAATTTGGCTAATACTCTAGAAGGGGGCAAAGAATTAAATAGTCCAAGAGAATTATCAGCCAAAGCTGAGAAGGAATTGGCTCTAGTAGAAAAGACAATTCGAGAAGCACATGTGGATCGTGTGGATCTAGAACTTAAATGCATTCTTGTCGTATTCCCCTCCAGACATTCCCCAACAGGTATTTTGATGCAGAGGGAAGATATTATATTGGAATGGATATTCCTATCACGTAAACCAAATAAGAAATTAAAGACTTATATAGAAAAGATCTCTGATTTGATTCAAAAAGGTAAACTAAGACTTCGTCAGTTGACAGGAATGGACCCAGCAGAAATTGTAGTACCTTTAACTAATGAGGAAATTTCATCACTATGGAAAGATAATGAATACTGGCAGAGAGCCTGCAGTAACTTTTTGGGAGAGATTAACAACCACTATCCCAAAAGCAAGAGAATAGAATTCATAAAGAAGACTGAATGGGTCCTTCCTCACATTGTATGACAAAAGCCAATTTCTGGAGTCCTCACATTCTATACTGATGCAAATAAATCAGGGAAAGCAGGATATAAATCAGGAGACTTAAGTAAAGTGGTACAAAGTCCATACAGCTCTCTACAAAAGGCAGAACTATATGCCATTCTTATGGTACTGATGGACTTCACAGAACCCCTCAATATAGTCACTGACTTTCAATATGCAGAGAGAGTTGTTTTACATATTGAAACTGCTGAATTTATTCCTGATAATACAGAATTAACTTCATTATTCATACAATTGCAGGAAATCATCAGAAAAAGGGAACATCCTATATATATAACACATATCAGATGCCATACAGGTCTGCCAGGACCTCTAACACAAGGTAATGATGAGATTGATCAGTTACTAATAGGTAATGTGCTAGAAGCCTCAGAATTTCATAAGAAATACCATGTAAATAGCAAAGGTTTGAAGGATTTCTCCATCACTTGGCAACAGGCTAAGGATATTGTGAAAAAATGTCCTACTTGTTCCGTCTATAACCAAATTCCATTACCTGCAGGGAGCAATCCAAAAGGTATAAAAAGAAATGAAATTTGGCAGATGGATGTGTTTCATTTTGCAGAATTTGGAAGATTAAAGTATGTACATCATACCATTGACACCTATTCAGGATTTCAATGGGCAACTCCTATGAGTTCTGAAAAGGCTGATTCTGTGATTACACACCTATTAGAAGTTATGGCCATCATGGGAATACTTGTACAAATTAAGACAGACAATGCCCCAGCATATGTCTCCAATAAAATGAGACAATTCTTTGCTTATTACAGCATAAAGCATGTTACCGGTATACCACACAATCCCACAGGCCAAGCAGTCATAGAAAGATCCAATCGAACTTTAAAGGATATGCTAAATAAACAGCAACAGGTAACAATGACTCCTAAAAATAGATTACATAGTGCTTTATTAACCTTGAATTTTCTCAATGCTGATGAGAAAGGAGCAACAGCTGCAGAGAGACATTGGACGACAGACAAAACTCCTGAGCTAAACCAACTGGTTTATTTCAAGGATGTGCTGACCTCAGAATGGAAACCTGGATATGTTCTACGTTGGGGAAGGGGTTGTGCCTTTGTTTCTTCAGGAGAAGAAAAGCTATGGATACCAACAAAATTAATAAAAATTCAATTTGAACAGGAAAAACCCCTTGATGAGGAGAAGTAAAAGATCATCCACCAATGTGACATCTCTACAAGTTGTAAGAAAAATTTAACAATCAAAGGTTGGGGTAGGGTTCTGTTTTTGTCTTTCCAGGATAATGAAAATACCCATCTTCCAAAAATCATAAGGCCTTGGATATCCGGATGTTTACAGCAGAAAGAAAGAATCTATTGGTACCAATCTACACATGGTAAAATCTCACTGTCTAACATCTATCTCTCTATCTATCTAGAAAAGTTGTGGTTCCAATTCAATTATAAGCCAAGCTGGCTTTGGAGATGGAATTGGCTCACTCCTTCTCTAAACCCAAGCATATTGCTAAAAGAAAAGTTTGACAGATTCTTCAGTCCCATATCAGAAGAGTCCTCTGGTGTGGGACAGAAGGAAACCAATAAAAAGGGGCCATTGTCTTCTAGATTCTAATTCTCTCCATGCTTACTCTTGATTTCTCAGAATCCTTTCTTACATGCTATGTCCTCTTTAAATTCAAACCTTCCATTTTGATAACAAATAAGTTTTTCTAATAGCAATCTCGGAAGTCTCCAGAAGGAAGATGGGGCCCCAACAACAACAACTCTACCCAATCCAGAATGATGCCATGGTAATCATCATCATACTACACTTCTTGCCAGAATTTCAAACAATCTTACCCATTACTCTAAGACTTGCTGCAGAACCTACAGTTAGTCTAACTGAGATTTAATTATCTGAGGTTTCTCACAGTACCCAACAGAGATAATATCACCCCCTAAACAGCAGGAAGCAATTCTAAGAAAACAAGGCCCCTTCTCCCTTAGGTTTCATAATTCTCAGGGTTATGGATGATGGTTATAGGGTTGGGGGTGGAAGAAAATATTAGACTCAGTATTCTAAAAAAAAAAGAGAAAAAAGGGAAAACAAGAAATGGAATGGATAGGTATAGGTACAAGATATTATGGTAGATTATTGTATATACTAGTAAACAAATTTAGTAAAATGGCAGCCTTAGATAATTTGCACTGTAATTTGCACTGTTATGGATTCTTATATGTTGATACAAATGTAAACTATTTTTATATTCCTGTTTAAGATAATTTGTATATTGATACAAATACAGAACTATATTTATTATAATGTACATATATTTCTACTCTTATTTGAAATATTTGTATATTGATACAAATGTAAATTTATATCTGCCATACTTTATGTATGTTCTACTTCTGTTTAGGATATTCAGTATATTGATATATATTTAAGATTATTGTCATATTGCATATTGCACTATATACTCCTACCTCTGTTATAAATATTGACATATATTTAAGATTATTATCATATTGCATATCACACTATATACTCCTACCTCTGTTATAAATATCTTGTGTAGTGTCACAATTTTGAAGTCATCATTCTTTACCATACATTTGCTTATAGACTGTTTACCTTGTTTACGTGAAGCCTTAGTCCTTAGGTTATTTCGGTAGATAAGACTTATAGATTTACAGTCACCTATGCTTGTCATCTCTATAGTTATGTTAGTTGGGTTATCCAGATTTCCAGATACATAGGTCAGATGGACAGGTAATCTTCAAACACTTCATAAACCTAGAGAATATGGCATTTAAATACCTTAGAATTCTGTTGACATGAGACACAATTGCTCCTGGCTGCACCAATTTGATCCCGAGAGAATGTTGGGCTTCTAAGACATTTCCATTTGGAAGTTTGTCTTCTTGACACAGTCATGGTGTCTATCACTCCCACACCTGTTTTCATCTTAACGTTGGCTTCTTTTAATCAAAAAAAAACAGAAGTGCTGTCCTTTCCTCATCTAATAATTGTGTCCCAATATTTATAGCAAATTAAGGGATAGGTAGGTCGCGGGGTCTGGGGAAGGTGTATCTCAGTCCAGCAGTGTTCTCTGTAGCTCTGCTTGGCCCACCTCCACCATCCAGGGTCCTGGAACCGAGTGAGAGCGCAGGCCCATCCAGATCTCAGGTCTCCAGGGACCTCCCTTGGCCCCACCTTGTAGGCATGACAGTTGCCGAAGTCTCAATGGGGGTTGCAACTTCCAGATCAAAGCTGGAATGGCTACCCACTACAGTGGAAGGCTGAGGCAGGGAGACGTTGCCAACCGCTGCCATGACAAGCAACATGTAAAGGTACCAGTAAGCCATGAGCCACGTGGCAACTTACAGATTAATAGAAATGGGTTAATTTAAGATAGAAGAACTAGATAGCAAGAAGTCTGTCACAACCACACAGTTTATAAGCAATATAAGTCTCTGTGTGTTTACTCAGTTGGGTCTGAGCAGCTGCGGGACTGGCAGGTGAGAGAGATTTGTCCTGACCATGGGCCAGGCAGGACTGGAGAAAACTTCAGTTACAGTCACAGAACAGAAAGGGAGGGGTGGGAAGGAGCCTTAAAATTTTCCACTTTTGTCTGCAGTTTGGGCTGCCAATGTACAATCAATTAATCAATTATAGGTGATTGATAAATGTCCTGAGTGGCCATTTCTTGGGCTCCACAGACTAGGTTCCTTGGCCAGGAGATTGACCTATTCCCATTGAAATGTTAGTTCTGTACCCAGAACAGAGATTCTACTCTCTTGACCAAGGGCCCTTTTCTTGTAACAGGCCTTCATAACCACTTTTAACTTTTCAGTTTCCTAAGGCCCCCAGAATCACTTAGCCTCAGAGATCTGAGATCCCAAAACACTTTCGGCAACCTTTGCTTCTGTCAAAGATGATACTGCTAAGAGTTCCAGTGATGCTTCTGGCTTTTAGTTAAGAAAGCAACTGGTTACTTTTCTTTGGAGGTTTTTACCCTAAACTGCCTAGTCAATTTCTACCTCCATTTCTTATCCCAACTCCTCTGAAGGAGGCATGATGGGATTGGAACAATCACTGATCTGGCTTCTCCCAGCTGAATTTGGAATGTCAGGTGGCAGTATTGGGATCTCCTTCCAGAGAGACTCTTGTAAAGACCAAATGCTCAGATAAAGACAGAAAAGGAATTCCTTTAATGGTGTCTGCTAAGAATGAAAATGCACAAAGTCCAGAAGACATTTTTGATGGGCTCACAATAACCCCCATCTATTAGATATTAAATTTTGACATCCATAGTTGGTCTCCCAAGTGATGAGCCCACAATCAGCTTTCACACCCTTTGAAAGCTGTTTCATCAGCCAAAAGTCAGCATGATGTCCTTCCAATGTGGCTTCTGGATAGGAAGAAAATAGATATTTAACATCATTTAATTTGGAGGTTAAAACCATCATGGGCTTGTCTTGTGAGTTCACTGAGCTTACTTAATGAACATGAGTGAGGAGATTCTTAAAGGAGTTGGTTACTGAGGTGATTTGAATAAAAATGGCCCCTATAATCCCATACAGAGTGGCAATATCAGGAGGTGTGGCCTTGTTGGAGTAGGTGTGGTCTTGGAGGAAGAGTGTCACATTCACTATCTGCTGCCTACTATTTTGGATGTAGAACTCTGAGCTCTTTCTCTGGCACCATGTCTGCTTGCATGCCACCATGCTTCCTCCCATGATGAAAATGGACTAAACTCTCTGAAATTGTAAACTAGCCCCAATGAAATGTTTTCTTTTATAAGAGTTGGCATAGTCATAGAATCTCTTAACAGCAATAAAAACTCTAACTAAGATACCCAAAAGTGGCCACATAGGAATGTCTCCACTCAGTATATACAATGGCTCTCCCATAGTTGCATATGTGTTACTCACCTTCTCTCTACTGTTCCACTGTCCATATAATCTAGCATTAAATCACATTTCTCAGTGAACAAAGGAGGTAAGACTGAAAGCACTCCAGGTATATCCCACTTTGTAGATGACCTTGTCATATATGCAAATACAGAATCCACCTTCTCCCTGGTATTTCCCAGGCTATGTACTCTATCTCCTCCCCCAAACCACACGGTCACATGTCATTATGGCTGAATTGCTTACAGTTGGTTGGGAAAGAGGCTGTATCTCAGAAGGAAAGAAGAGCTCTTTCTATGATGGAATATCAATGGTCAGCAAACCTGGTGGTGGCCACCGTTTTAAACAGGCACAGCTGATCATAGGAAGATGCCAGTTTAGCTGAGTGGTGGTGGCACATGCCTTTAATCCCAGCACTCGGGAGGCAGAGCCAGGTGGATCTCTGTGAGTTTGAGGCCAGCCTGGTCTACAAAGTGAGTTCCAGAAAAGGCACAAAAGCTACACAGAGAACCCTGTCTCGAAAAAAGAAAAAAAAAAAAGGAAGGTGCCAATTGTTTGTCCTAAGATAGTGCTGAGTAACAAGAATTTAATAAAAAACAGTTGAATAAAAACTGTGAATAAGATAATGAAATAAATTACTATTTTCTTGGTATAATCTGTCAACCTAAACTTTAGAGAAAACATGCAACTGCGTTCCTGCTGACCTACTCTTGGCCTGGCTCCAGAGAGTAGCACCTAGCCCTAATCCATTCTTTGTTTTACCAACACCTTCTGTTTCTCTTATACCTTTTGTTTCTATTATCACCCTATGGGAATATTGTCTCAGAGTCTCCCAAGGATCAAAGGCCTATGCAAAACTTGGTTCAGGAAACCCAGAAAACCATGGTACCTGAGAAATCAAGGAATTTGCACTTGGTATTTTATCTCTGGGAGCTCCATTCAGGTTGCTTTAAAGGTACAGAAATTAACTGGCTAAACTGTAAATAAAGAGTAAATAAAATGCCCTAGGCGAAAGGAAAGTGCTTCAGTCCTTTGAGGCAGGAACCCACTGCAGTCATGAAAGGCTAGATTCATTCTTAAGATGCCTCTGAGTCTTCTCTCCACAGATCTGTGTGAACCCACACACCCTTGCCACAACAGTGACAAAAACACAAGATAGTCTTCATATAATACATGGCATCACTACAACAACCATGCTTTTAGTTTTTAATGGGTGTGTGTTGACAATACAAAGAAACAGTAAATACACAACCAAACATCATCAAATTGATGTGTACAGCCTCCAGTACAACACAACTAAAAATCCTTCTTTAAATATAATGCTCTAGCTTATGATAGAGAAATCTTTACACAGAGGGTCTCTCTATCTTCTCCATGGATGAGCATCCCATTACCTGTTTTGGTTTGGTTTGGTTTGGTTTGGTTTTTTGACACAGGGTCTCTCTGTGTAGCTTTGTAGCTGTCCTGGAACTCACTCTGTAGACCAGGCTGGCCTTGAACTCATAGAGATCTGCCTGCCTCTGCTTCCCAAGTGCTGGGATAAAAGCTGTGCACCACTACCACCCAGCCCCATTATCTGTTTTTATTACAAACAGGTGACAAATAACAGTATACAAAAGAAGATGAGTGAATATTTATATCCTAGCATCCTAATCTCTAACAGCTTTGGTTGACATACTACTTATATTTGGGTTATTTTAGAAGCAGCCTACCCTTAGCTAAATTCTACTTTGTGTGACTATCTCCTAATCACTGGTAAAACCTTTGTATCACTGATTCCACCCTTATATATCACAACTTAGTAATAGAATGCTACCTAGTATATGAGATCAGTATTTAACTCCAAATGAATCTTACATCTAAATGTCAAGTTCTAAGCACAGGACTTCTAGTAAACACTAAAAACTAGGCCTCCCTCTTTGAGCTTGGCAGCCTGTGTAGGCCTTGGAAGGTTTCTTTATGGCCCTGATGTATTGAGAAAGAAACAGCTCCTTCTCTAAAACAGGGAATATGCTTTGTAGAGCTGGTAAATGTCTGGAGCCAGAGTCTTTGGGGTGGGGGTGGTTTCTGATCATGAGAACCCACCTCTTTCTACACATGGGCCTGTGGTTATCAGTCCCAAGGCCACTGTGGACTTTGTTATAATGTCCTTGAGTTATTCTGTGTTCCTCTTATGCGACATTGTCTGATTTGCCTCCTTCTGAATTTGTATACTACCTTTTAAAACTGAACCCATTGGTGTACCTTAACAAGTAACTTGCTGTTGAATTTGGCACAAACTTTCAGCCAACCTGGCATAAGTCTGTCCTTAGATTGGAAGCCAAGACTGGTAACTACTGTACTTTGTGACTTCAGCTCACTGGTCCTATCACTCAGGCCTCACTATCCAATCAGAGCCTCCAGTAGACCCACCAGTCAGATAGGAGGCACTTTCAGGAGCCAGGCTTCCAGCTCAGCACAGCTCATAGAGAAGTCAGATGTTGTCCTGTGTGTTGTGTCTTGGCCTCCATCGTGGGGAGAGTGCAGGTCAGCTTGACAGCTACACCATGGTGAGTGAAGACCTGCTCTCCACAGACAGGGAGGTGAGGCTGGCCTTGGTGAGTGAGGGACCACTATCCTCATGTCAGGAGGAGTGGCTCACCATGATGAGTGAGGGGCTGCTGTCTTCAGTCTAGGTGAGCCAGGTAAGCCAAAGGAGCTGGTGTGGTAGGTCCTCCCCTGGTTGGGTTGGAGCCTGTGGCTAGACAAAGAGTTTGGCATGTTCCTGCTGGTCCTGTGTAGTCCTTGCAACTCCCTTGGACAGGGTGGCAGCCTCTGAATAACCTCCCTCTGCTGTCTGTTTCCATGCAGAGCAATGGGAGCAGGACTGTGCTTAGAAATATCCTTGATTTTGACATCACTGTGAAAGGACATCGCCTGTAGTGCTTGGATTATCACTATGGAAGGCAGAATTGCCAAACTTAGAGAGCCCTGGTCTCTGTAGTATTTTTAACATTTAACATTTAGGTTTAGGACCCATCTGGAGTTAATTTTGTGGAGCTTGTAAATGGTATCTCTGGTTTAGAGTAGCACTCCGCTACTAAACTGTGATTTAGAAGAGTAGAATTGATCATAATAGAATTGATAAGCTAAGGATTTACCCATTCTTAGGAGACATTAAGTCACAAAGTAGAATGTAGGTAAGGGAGGGCTCCATCCCAAATACCCCAAAGATAAGTAGTATGCTAACCTTGTCTGTTAGTATGGCAAGATGGAAATATTCATTAACCAGGATTAACCAGATTTAAAGCTGCATTCCCATATCAAAGGAGACAAGCCTGATTTACAACCTGCAGGAAGGACCATTCCTCCATTAAAAAACAGGCCTCTCGCCGGGCGGTGGTGGCGCACGCCTTTAATCCCAGCACTCGGGAGGCAGAGGCAGGCGGATCTCTGTGAGTTTGAGGCCAGCCTGGGCTACCAAGTGAGTTCCAGGAAAGGCACAAAGCTACACAGAGAAACCCTGTCTCGAAAAATCAAAAAAAAAAAAAAAAAAACAGGCCTCTCAACGCTGCTCAAGAGAACATTAAAGGGTCACAACCAACATTAAGTCCTGGTGTGCCGTGAAGGTGTATTAATTCTAGAATAGCTGCATCTCCAGTCTCTTTGAAAAGCAGTTTGGAGTCAAGGTCTCCAACATTGATTAAGGTGGACTTGAACACTGTCAGCAGCCCCACAGGGCTTTGCCCTTCCTTTCCTCCTTACTAACCACCTTAAAATTCTCAGATTACTGGTCTGCAGCACCAAAGAGTTCTGTAATTACCAGTCTGAGTGACATAGTGGACTGTCCATTGCAGTAAGGGGGAAAAGATTTGTGTGTAGAGCACAGCTTCTCCCTTCAGAACAAAGAGGAGGAACAGTGTCCTGTGTCCACTGCTGGGGGAAACAGACTAGACAATAGCTGAATCACAGACTGATGTTAAGGCAGTGAGCTGCAGGGGTCTCCATCATAAAGAAGGACCTGATGGGGCAGGGTGAGTGACTTTCTGTGTAATTTCCTACCAGGTGAATGAAGACAGACAGAATTGGTGGGTGTACAATTTAGGGAGGACAGATCGAACTACTGAGAATTCAGTTTCCAACCGGGGAACTCTCCTATAAAGATATGTGTAATCATGATTGGCACAGTTAAGTCAGCTCAGAGGTTTGAGGCACAGGCCATTGTCTGTAAATCTGGGTCAGCTTACAGCACTCAGAAGCAAACATTTTACATGGAACAAAGTCATACAGTCTCTTATTACAGGTATTCTCAATACCAGGGAAGAACCTACTCTGCTTCAAAGTCACTATAGCTAAGTGGTCTTCCAATTATTTTTATCATTTTAAAGTGTCAATTATTGATTTCATTTTCTTTTAATGCATTACTGCTCTAATCTCTATTTATTTCTATTTTCCAATGTTTCCTGGTTTAAGAATTTCATTTCATTTTTTTCATAAGTGCTATTTATTTGTTGATTTATACAAGTTTAGAGCAGTGGTTTATAACCTGGGGGTTGGGGGGGCGGTGACACAGCTCCCTTTGGGATATCAAATCCACCTATAACAGGACTGGCTTTAGACCATCAGAAAACATAGATATTTATATTACAATTCATATCTGCAACAAAATTATACTTATGAAGCAGCAGTGATAATAATTTTATAGTTGGGGGCTCACCACTTCATGAGGAACTGAATAAGAGAGTTACAGTATTAGGAAGGTTGAGAACCACTGGTTTAGATCAAGATCTCCTATAGCTCAGTCTTGCCTCACACTGTGTAATTAAGAATTGCTTTGAACACCTAATCCTGCCTCTGCTGCCCAGTGCTGGGAAGACAGTCCTGCAAATATTTCCAGGCTGCACCTTGACTGGTGTGTGGGAAGGAAAACAGACCAGTGAATGAATATGCTCCAAGTTCTCTAGATTTTGTTGTGCATTTTTTACAAATAAAATGGGACCTGTGTAAGAAATGAGTTCACTGACCAACTGTAAAGCAGATGTAGTCACAGCAGAGAAAAGGATGGGCAAGAAAGAGGGTGAAAGCTTTCCACCTTTGACAATAGTTGACATTAGCAATGAGTAGTGAGGTGATAAATTTTAGATGTTCCATAAATATCGTGACTGACCATTTCTTGGTTTCACAAACCAAGCAATCAAGAATCTGAATAAAAAAACTGAATTTTCATGAAACCAAATCACTGTAGTTACACTAGTTCAAGCAAAATAGAAGAACTGGATAAATGGTGTAGGTCTGTCAATCTGACTGTGTTTTCCAGGTTTAAGATGTGTACCCTGAGAGAAATAGCATAAGTAATACTTTATGTGGTCTAATACAAATCCATCGTCTCTGGAGCACATGGCCTGTTTCAACTTTTTAACATAATTTTTGGGATTAAACTTACATCATTTTCATTAGGTCTTCCACGCCAAGCCCTCCCATAGACCCTTCATTATGTTGTAACCCACGGCCCTTTTGTTTAACAACAGTTACTGTTGGAATGTGACCTGTGTTTGGCTGCAGGACCTCCCAGCTGTGAAGCAAAGGGCTGGCTGCTCTCAAAAATTATCAAGGACCAGACTTAATAATCTTCTTCTTCCCAGGGGCCAAGAGAGAAGCTACGAATGGCAAGAATTACTTTTGGGAAAAGAATCTAAGTACACCAAGCTCTTTTGTCCGTCTACTTTATTCCTCTGGGATAAAATCCCATCTACACAGCTTCAGTTTGAACTCATGCCTAGCTCCTTTCTTACCTAATTTCTCTCTACCTTTATCTGTTGTCCCCACTAAGTTCTATCTTTATTCTCTCATCTTAGTTCTGCCCATCTTGGTCTTTCTCATCTCATTCTTCCCCATCTGGCTCTTCCTCATCTTCCATCTCATTCTTCTAGTTCTCCAGTCTAAATCCTCTCGAGCTGTGATGCAGGTTGCCTAGTTATCTAGTTACACTTCCCCCACCCTGACAGAAAAAGGGCAGCCAAGTTAAGCTGAGAGAGATACCACTCCAAAGGAATAAAAGGCAGTTTTATTTTCACTCATGACTTATAGAATCCTAACATTTTAACTAACCACTTCTAAGAAGATAGTTTGAGCACATAAATCCCCTTTCTCAGGTCTATTAACTGAATTTAGCCCTCAGTTGATTCATTCCCCATCAGTCACTTCCCTTTTGGGTTGCAGATGATGGCTGACAATTACTGCTCTCTGTGTGGATCTTACCTCCCCTCCTTTTGACCCTGGTCAAATTCAAGCCTGGTGACCTTGCCTTGGCCAGAGAATGACTATTGCATGGGTATATAACTGTAAACCTCAGAGACTTGGGAGGACTAGAGAGAGGAACTAGAAGAATGAGATGGAAGATGAGGAAGAGCCAGATGGGGAAGAACAAGATGGGAAAGAGCTAGATGGGAGAACTGAGATAGAACTTAAAGAGAACAGCACAAAAGTGTAGAGAGAATCAGGCAAGAAAGGAGCTAAGTATGAGAGCACAAAGAAAGCTGTGTAGAGAGAGAACTGACTCGGGAGAATAAAGTGAATGGACTAAAGAGTTCCTGTATGTAGATTTATTCAAATATTCCTCAGATTAATTAATTCACCACTGGTAGTGTCTCTTCTGGAACTCTGGGAAAAGACTACAAAGGGGCTGAACCCCTTTGATACCAAAAACCAATAACATTTGTGCCAGCTTTAGATTATAATCAATCTGTTCTTTCATTACAAGCTGGTACACAAGGAAATGCTGCTATTGATCCTCTTACCCTAAAGTTACTGTCATTTCCCCTCATCGATGTACTTTGAAGTTACACACAGGATATCGGGGACCTGTATGACCAGAAATAACTGAACTTTTATTGGGTCACAGTAGTTTATCCACGAAAGGAATCATAGTTCATACAGGAGTCATTCGTGAAGATAATACAGGGAAAGTTGCTGTCATGATTACAGTGCCCACTGATTGTCAATAAGAGCAGAAGGAACACTGCACAGTTATTATTACTGCCTTATATAGTTCCTTCAAGGAACAATGTGCTTAGCTTTATGAGGGAGAATTCAGTAGTTCAGATAAAACTGTACCTTTAAGCAACGACACTAAAGGAGAATGATAAACCATTATTGTACTTAAATAAAAGAGGAAAAACTTTTACAGGATTGATAGAAGGTCACCTGGGTGGCCTGTTATGGAGGTATGTTCAACCCTGATAGGGTTGAGAAGTATTCACTCTAAGGAGATTGAACCAAGTGCTACAAAATTACAATAAATAGGTCCAGACGGCATTAAAGCAGCTCTGTAATCTTTGTTACTCACGTTCCTATTAATCTTTGGGGTAAAGACTTTCTACAGCAAACTAATTCAGAGATCTACATTCCCATGTCAAATGCTAACTATTCTTCACAAGCCTAATGGCCAATGATAAGAATGGGATATCAAAAATGAAAGCTACTAGAATAAGATTCACAAGGGATTTTGACCCTGTATTCCCATAAGGACAAATTCATAAACATGGATTGTGTTTTTCATAGGGGTCATGGGAAAAATACCACCTATTAAAATTGCACAGAAATCTAACGAGCCTGTCTGGACACCTCAATGGTCCCTCTCTAAAGAACAGTTACAGGCTCTTCATGAGAATGGCCACCTAGAACCCCCTTTTTCTCCCTGAGTTATCCTGCTTTTGTAATTAAAAAGTAATCTGGAGCCGGGCGGTGGTGGCGCACGCCTTTAATCCCAGCACTCGGGAGGCAGAGCCAGGCGGATCTCTGTGAGTTCGAGGCCAGCCTGGGCTACCAAGTGAGTTCCTGGAAAAGGCGCAAAGCTACACAGAGAGACCCTGTCTCGAAAAACCAAAAAAAAAAAAAAAAAAGTAATCTGGTAAATGGAGATTGTTGGTTGATTTATGGAATGTTAGTGCCACCGTGTGGCCAAGGCGAGCTTTACACCCTGGTTTGCCTAAACCCACAGAGATTCCTGAAGATTGACCTTTAATGCTTTTGGATTTAAAAAATTGCTTTTATACTATACATATTCATCCTGACGACAAGGTGTATTTGCCTTCTCTGCTCCCTCACTCAGTCACTTCACCTGCTCCCCTGCAGCCCTAGCTTGGCTCCTTCCCGCTCTGTGCTCTGGCCCAGCCGCTGCTGGCTGTTTGTACGCTATACATCCCCACTCCCCCTCACACATACCCTGGCTTCATTCACTTCAGTGATTGCCCTGCTCCCATCCAGTCTCTGCCCTCCCCCATACCTTTACCCGCAACCAAGTCTCCACCACCACCCAGCCTCTGGTCCCGCCCCCAGACCCCTGTGAACCCAGACTCTTGCCCTGTCCACTCAGCAGCACCCTAACCCCTCTGGCCCCGCCCTCCCGGGCTCCCGCTCACCTCCAGCAGGGACAGGCGGCTCTGCAGGCTCTCCACCTCCCGGCCCAGGCTCTCCTTCTCCTCCTGCTTCTCCGCCAGCAGCTGCTGCAGCTCCTGCACCTGCATTTAAGGACCTGACAACCCAGGACCCGAAGTCCCCGGACCCTGGGATCCAAGGACCCTGGACCCTCCCAAGCACTGGCCATCCCCACCTACCTGCCTCTCCAGGCTGTGCACTGAGCTGGCCTCTGCTTCCAGGGGCTGCGGGTAGAAGTGGTTGGGACTGGACGGAGCAGGACAGAGCTGGATAGCCATGCACCACCTAGTGTCTGGCAGCCATGGCTATTCTCCACATACACTGAGCACCTACTGTGTGCCACTCTGAATGATCGTCCATGCTGTGTGCCAGACCCCATTCTGTTCTCTCACTCACTCACTCAAGGTGTGTTAGCCCAGTGCCTGCTCCATAGCAGACCCAGTTCCAGGCCATTCATTCATTCACTCATTCATTTATTCACTCCTCACCATGGACCAGTCATCCATCCAGTATTTATCCACCCTGAGCTTGGCACCTTCACCCGAGCCTGCCCTCAGGGGCATGCCTTTGAGTGGTGGAGCACTATGGTGGAAATGAAGGGAGCTGAAAATGAGGGTACAATTTTAAATAAGGTAGACTGAGGAGATGTCGGTCAGTAACAAGCAGAGACTGTGAGGAAGGGAGCCTTGGGGACAGCTGGACAGACAGCAATTCTCTACTGCAAACACCATGTACAAAGGCCCTGGGGCAGGACAGAGCCCACCACGTGGAAAGGCCGGCTGAGTGTCTGGAGCAGACTCCAGGTTTTTATTTAATAAGACTAATTAGGATCATGCTTCATCTGGAGTCCAACCTTTGGGCCATGAATTCATGAAAAAGCTGCTTGCCCATGGCTTTGCAGCCACCAGTATACATTGGAGCTAGACGCTGGGGTCTTGCCTGAGTCACTGCCCCTCTAGCTACGTTTCCTTTTTTTTTTTCCCCCAAGCCCCAGAGCGAGTTTGGGATTTTTCTGTTGCAGCCTCTCTGCAACAAACTCCACAGGTGTTTATGCTCCAAACACCACCGGAGTTAGCCTCTTTCACATGTTCCCACACACAGACGGCTGGCTCTTTGGCTTCTTCTCTCCCAGTGGGTTATGGGCTTCCCCTGGGCCCTCTCCCCAGGCTGCTGCCACACTAGGTAGCTGCCTTGACACCAGCTCAGGCTACTGCTCTACACAGCAGCAGTCAGCCTCACCCTTCACCATCATCTTCACCAGCAGCAGCAGCAGATTTGGTGAGACAACTGGGAATTCTTAAAGGGGGGAATTAGTTTAAAAAGAAGAGAGTTTTTTCCCCATGTTAAAAAATTGAAAACTATATTACAATGGAGAGAGTAAGGTCTCTATATGATTATGCAATGCATGGTTTAAAAATGGAACAATTAAATGAAGGGATAATCAACTGGGATTGACATAACGTTAATTATCATTTTGAAAATTCTTATCTCTTTGATAATTCCTGGTTTATCTCTAGAAGTTGTTTGATAGGAGTACCAAGATACAGGCCTTAGAAAAACTTATTAAAACAGATCATAGAGATATTCTAACCCAGACAGAGGAATTTAAAGGAGAACCAACCTCATCATTACATTATAAAATTAGAGAAGAACAGTCCAACGTTTTCAACCAATAAACCTTAATTTATCCAGTCACCTTACAGGAACAGCCAAATGACAGATAACCCCAAGGCTGTGTAAGAGCTGAATGGACTCTGTAGAAATGTTAGATTTAAGAAGATTTAAGAAAGCAATAGTCTGATATGGTATACATTCACCCTTTGTGAAGCAGATGTTAAACTCATGGTCAACTTATAACAGAATTATCCCACAAGACTGGAGAGCAGTATTGGAGCCTGATCCTCAATTACAGTGGAGGACCTGGTGGAAAGATGAGGCTAGGATCATGAAGTAGGACTAGAGGTGTTGAAATTTCCCAAGACCAACTTATTGGAGAGGGAGATTACGCTAATGTACAAAGGCAGTCTCTATATGATGACCACATCCTGTCTCTATGCCATGCAGCAGCTTTGAATGCTTGGGACAGAGTTGAAAAAGTTGGAAAGAGAACTGAGTAATTTACTAAAGTTATACAATGCCCAAAAGAAACCTTCACTGATTTCTTACAAAGGTTGACTTCAGCAGTAAATAGAATGATAGCAAATTCAGAAGCTAGACAAATAATAATTGAATCTCTGGCTTTTGAAAATGCTAATGTACAGTACAAAAGGGTAATTAGGCCTTTAAAGGCAAGAACAGCACCCATAGAGGAATGGATCTGAGATACAGTCAATATTGAATCTCATAACCACAATGATGCTTGGATAGGAGAGGTGATTTCCAGAGGCTTGAAGTAAAATCAAAATGTCAGGTGTTTTATTTGTGGTAAACAAGGTCACCTAAAAAGGGATTATAGGCAAGGCATTCCTAGAAACAATGTTTTTTCTAAGAATAATCCAAAAAGAACACCCCTCACTGTGTGGAGTATGCAGAAGGTGTGGCAAAGGCCAACATTGGACCAACAAATGCAGATCAGCAAGGGACAGAGAGGATAACCCTTTGCCACTGAGAAATGCCTTGGAGGGTGCCTCTCACAGACCCCCAGGCCAAATGTGGTTCATTCATTCACCATGGAGGAAACTCCTTCCCACAGCAATTAAAGGATCTAATGCCTGTTGTAAAAAAAAGCATACTTCTCTGGATGATAGAACAGCTTTAGAAAATAAAACAAAAATTTCAGGAGAAACCATAAACCAAAATTGATGAAAATCAGATTTGAACAAGAGAGATCTCTTGATTAGAAGAGGTGATAGTTCATTAAACAGCATGACCACTCAATCTAAATTAACTTATAAGACTAAGAAATGCTTCTCATTTGATCAGATATAACTTGCCAAAAGGGAAACTCCCCAAAGTTAGGGTTGGGGAGAGTTTTGTTTTTGTCTTTCCAGGAAAATAAAAACAACCATCTTGAGGAATTTAAAGACCTTTGGACAAATAAGCATCCAAAGAAGAAGAGAGAACTACCCAGAAAAAAAGTCATCAAGAAAAGGAATAATCTGACCTAATGCAATCTCTGAAGTCTCCAAAAAGACGATGGAATCTCACAACAATGATTACACTGGGCAGTGGTGGTACACATCTTTAATCCCAGCACTCACTTTTCAAAGTGTACATGTGCATGCACACACATAAGGTTTTGAAAATCTCTCATGTTTAGGACTGTAAAGATGACTCAGCAGTTAAGACTACTTGTTGCTCTTGTAGAAGTCTTTAGTTTTGTTCCCAACTCTAACATGATGGCACACAATCATCCCTAGATTCTGTTGCAGGAATCTGATGCCTCCTTCTATCTTCTGTGGGCACCAAACACACATATGGTGAACACACATACATGCAAACAAATCACTAATGCGCATGAAATAAATAAATTCAGTAAATTAAAAACACAACCCCTCAGCCAGGTGGTGGTGGTGGTGGTGATGGTGGTGGTGGTGGTGGTGGTGGTACACACCTTTAATCCCAGCACTCAGGAGGCAGAAGCAGGTAGATCTCTGTGAATTCAAGGCCAGCCTGGTCTACAGAGCGAGTTACAGGACAGCCAGGGCTACATAGGGAAGCCCTGTCTCAAAAAAAATAAGAAAGAAAGAAAAAGAAAGACAATACCCACATATCTCTGTCACGAGGGATTAAACAACCAGAAATCCATAGAAATATGACAAATATCTGTAGCCAAAACTACAAATTTGTAAATTAAAAGAATCAAGGAACTTGAAAAAAGGAAAGAAATTCCACAATTATGGACAGGAAGCCTCAATATTACTTTAGTATGCAAATTGAGCTATAGATTCAACAAAAGTCCAATAAAATGACTAACAATTTTTGCTACCAACAACAGAAAACTGATGACAAAAGGTCATTATGAATGAAAAAATGATCCACAAGACTGAGTAAATAGCACACACAGAGACATCATGTGACTTCAAATCTTCACACACAAAATGCAACGAGTCAGTGCTTAATTCATAGGAACCCATTCAGGGAGCCTGAGTCAGCTCACACCAGACCTGTTTTGGTACTATACCTGCAACTCCTACTGGCCAAGCAATGATACTACATCCAAAAATCATTGAATTAACCAGACATTCGCCTAACCTGGTTAATTACACCTGGAACATCTGGACACATAGGACAATCTTCTGAGAATTTTTTCTGAAGTAAATTACTTGATAATTTTACACTTTAAACTGATTAATAAATAAAGTAACAAAATTTTTCTTTACAAATTTTGAATATTTCTCAAAAAATTGCAGACAATTTCACCACTCAGATATTTGAAAACTTTTTTTTTTACTATGAATGAAATATTACAGGACATATATAACCTTCCTGGGACATATATAATCTTCACCACAATAGCAAATAGCATAGTGATTCATCTCATATCATTGAAAAATAGGCTTAATAATAACAGCAAAAATGAGACATTAATGAGACTGATACAGGACTTAAATAGAAGGATTCTTTCTTTGGAATCTGATAATTTACCACAAGAACTTCAGTCCATTAATGATAACTGAAAAACTAGATTTAATTCTACTGATAATACATATGAATATTTAATGGATAAAACAGTAACTCTTCAGAGCAATCTTAATGCCATTTAGATAATTTCTAAGGAGGAAAGATCATCACTAATTGATAGAATAAAGTCTGTGGAATCATATGTTTGTGATGAACATAAAAGATCGTATGGTTCCATTAAATCACTAGAATTCTTCACAACAGAGGAGGTTCAAACACTGCAACAGGCAGTAGTTAATTGATTTCAAGCTCTGGAGGAGTCTCTCAGTAAGGATAATAAAGGAACTAATAAACAGAAGGGCAGAGTCATACAAGTAATAACATTGCCAAGTGGCTCTTATAAAATGGCTTATTCTATCACCATCCGTAAGAAGCCAGCAGACGATACACATCCTGAAGAATATATAGAATATATCAGACAACCTATTCATATGAGAGATTTTAAAAAATTAAGGAAGCAGTAGTCAGTCACCTATGGAATACATTCAACAAATGTAAAACAGATGCTAAATATGTGGTCTTCTAGAAAAAGAATCATACCAGATTACTGGAATCAGTTAATTTCAGCTGTATTAGAGTAGAGCCAGCATTACAATGGAAAAGCTGGTTTAGAGAAGAGGCTAAGGCCCTTGAACAGCAAGGTAAAATCAGAGGTTTTGAGATCTCCCAAGATCAAATTCTTGGTGAGGGCCGTTTCACTGATTTAAATGTACAAACTACCTTGGATGAGCATACATTATCCCTATGTCATACAGCAGCTTTAAATGCTTGGGGAAAAATTCCAGAACCAGGGAAACCAACTGAGCTATATACAAAAGTTTTTTAAGAGTCAAAAGAACCATTTACTGATTTTTTACCAAGGCTGACCAGGACTGTAAACAAGGCAATATTAGACCCACAATTAAGACAAGTATTAACTCAATCCTGGCTTTTGATAATGATAATACAGAATGCAAAAGAATACCTATACCTTCAAAGGTCAGGTCAGCATCTATGGAGGAATCGATTCAACATACAAATGGTGTTGAGTCTCTTAACTGTGGTAATCAGGCTTGGATAGAAGAGGCAATTTCCAAAGGTGCAAGGAGGTATCAAGGTAACAAATGTTTGAACTGTGGTACACCAAGTCATATAAGAAGAAATTATACATGGGGTGCTCCTAGAAGCAATGCTTCTTATAGAAATAACACAAACAGGAGACCCAAACCTTCTGGATTATGCCGAAGATGTGGCAAAGGTCAACATTAAACCAATGAATGCAGATCAACAAGAGACATAGAAGGCAACCCTTTACCATTGGGAAACACCTCAGGGGGCCTCTTGCAAGCCCCAAAATCAAACGTGGTCCAAAAGTTTCCAATAACTGTAGAGGAAATTACTCCCCATGACAATTAAATAACCCAGTGCCTAATGTAAAGAATGATACTGCACTGGGTGATAGAACAATTTTGATAGATGAATCAAAAATTCCAAAAAAACACCATAAAACAAATATTTTGGCAAACTTCTAAAAATGCACAAAGACTAAAGCTTAAATTGCAAATTAATAACATTGTCCTTTAAGAATCAGTGGACACAGGTGCTGATGTGACTATAATTACACCAAAATCATGGCATCTAAATTGGCCTCTTAAAGAGGTAGATGCCCAGGGACTGGAACCCTATCTCAGGTTAAACAAAATTGGAGATGGGTTGAATACATAAGGCAAGAAGGACAAAGAGGAAGGTTGAAGCCATATGTGGCAAATATAGCAGTGAATCTTTGGGGCCAAGATCTGTTACAGCAATGGAATACCCAGCTTAAAATCCCTCCAATCTCAAAAGTGGAATATACACAAACTCATGTTTCTGGAAATAATGTTACAAAATACTTTAAAAAAAACAGCCACCAACCATTCAGGCTGTACATAAACAGAGCACAACTGCTGTTGAACTCTCAGAAGTACCAACAGCCCTTTAAAATGACTAATGGAGGGGGCTGGAGAGATGGATCAGCAGTTAGGAGCACTGGCTATTCTTCCAGAGGATGTGGGTTCAATTCCCAGCACCCACATGGCAGCTTACAACTGTTTGTAACTCCTGTTCCAGGGGATCTGATACCTTCACATCATTTTACATAAAATAAAGTTAAATGAATTATTTAAACTATATAAAAATAAAGTAATTTTAAAAAATGACTAATGGATAAATCTGGCTGGGTTGGACATTGGCCTATGACACAAGAGAAACTACAAGCTTCAGGACAGCTGGTTCAGGAGCAGTTAAATGCTCAACAAATTGGAAAATCTACCAGCCCTTGGAATTCTCCTAAATTTGTTATTAAAAAGAAATCTAGAAAATGGAGAATATTGACAGATCTGAGAGCCAAAAATAAAGTAATTTAGTCTATGGGCTCCTTATACAATGGGATGCCCTTGCCCTCTCTGTTACCTAAAGAATGACCTACTATAGTTATTGACTTAAAAGACTATTTCTTTACCATATCTCTACAAGAAAAGGATGGAGAAAATTTGCCTTCACAGTGCCTACTTATAATAATTCCCAGCCAGTCAAGAGATATCAATGGAAGGTCTTCCCACAGGGAATGTTAAATAGCCCTACCCTGTGCCAATATTTTGTGCAAAAATCATTAGAAGGGGCTGGAGAGATGGCTCAGAGGTTAAGAGCACTGACTACACTTCCAGAGGTTCTGAGTTCAATTCCCAGCAACCACATGGTGGCTCACAACCATCTGTAATGAGATCTGGCGCCCTCTTCTGTATACATAATAAATAAATAAATTAAAAAAAAAAAACATTAGAAATAATTTGCACACAATTTCCATAATCTATAATCTACCATTATATGGATGATACCTTATTGGCTGATCCAAAGTTAAGTACCTTAGAAAACAAGTTTGAAGAAATAAAGAAAGTTTTGCCTCACTGGGGACTACAAATTGCTCCTGAAAAAATACAAAGAGGAAAGTCTATTAATTACTTAGGGCATAAGATAGAGTTACAAAAAATTAGAACACAAAAGGCACAACTCAGGAGAGATTGCTTGAAGACTCTTTTTCTTTTATTAATTAAGAAAAAAATTTTATTCATTTTATGTACCAAAGATCTCCCTCTTTCCTCCTCCTGCCTCTCCAGACTCCCCCTCCCAACCCAGTCCCCATTCTCTCCTACAAGAAGGTAAGGCATCCCATGAAGAGATACATTTAATAGAGACAGGTCCAAGCCCCTCCTCCTGCCTCAAGGCTGTGAGAGATGTCCAATCATAGAAGTGGGCTCCAAAAGGCCTACTCATGCATCAGGGATGGATTCTGATCCTACTGCCAGGGGGCCCCTTAAGCAGATCATGCTACACAATTGTCTCGATATGCAGAGGGTCTATTTCAGTCCTATGCAGGTTCCACAGCTGCTGGTCTAAAATTCATGAGTTCCCACTAGTTTGGTTGTCTCTATAGATTTCCCCATCATGGTCTTGATTTACCTTGCTCAAAGAATCCCTCTTCTCTATCTTCAGCTGGACTCCTGGAGCTCTGCCTGGTGTTTGGCTGTGAATCTCTGCATCTGCTTCCATCAGTTACTGGAGAAAGGCTCTATGATGACAGTTAGGGTTTTCACTGATCTGATTACCAGGGTAATCCAGTTCAGGCACCTTACACTACTAGAAATCCTTGGAGATTCCTGGGAACTTCCCTAGCACCCAGTTTCTCCCTATTCCCATGATGTCTCCCTCAATCATGGTATCTCTTTCCTTGCTCTCCCATTCCATCTCTGTTCCATCTCAACCATCCCATTCCCTTATGTTCTCATCTCCCATCTCCTACCTCCATTGCCCACCCCTCAACTCCAGTTTATTCATGGAGATCTCATCTATTTTCCCCTTCCCAGGGCAATACATTTGTCCCTCTGTGGGACCTTCTTGTTAGCTAGCTTCTCTAGAGCTGTAGGTTGTAGTCTGGTTATCCTTTACATTATATTTAGTATCCACTTATGAGTGAGTACATACCATGTTCATCCTTCTGAGCCTGGGTTACCTCACTCAATATAATATTTTTTAGTTCTTCTCATTTGCCTGCAAATTTCATGATGTCATTCTTTTTAACTGCTGAGTAGTACTCCATTGTATATATGTACCACATTTCCTTTATTCATTCTTCGGTTGAAGGGCATCTAGGTTGTTTCCAGGTTCTGGCTATTATGAATAATGCTGCTATGAACATAGCTGAGCATGTGTCCTTGTAGTATGATTGAGCATTCCTTGGGTATATGCCCAAGAATGGTATAGCTGGGTCTTGAGGTAGATTGAGTCCCAGTTTTCTGAAAAACTAAAATGATGATTTCCAAAGTTGCTGTACAAGTTTGCACTCCCACCAACAGTATAGGAGAGTTCCCCTTGCTCCACATCCTCTCCAAAATAAGCTATCTTCAGTGTTTTTATCTTAGTCATTCTGACAGGTGTAAGATGGTGTTGGGGACCAACTCCGGACAGCTGTGTCCTGGACTTTGTCAAGCCTTGACAGAAGGTTCCTGGCCTAACTGCAGGATGTAAGATTAGATAAACTTTCTGGAGCCTGTCAGCTGCAGGGGGCCTGGGATCAAAGCAACCTCGCCCTGACCCCTCCCTTAGGAATTTTCTCTCTCCCTGCTTCCCCTGCTCCCCCTCCCTGCCTGAAGCCCTGCTTATAAGCCTCAATACCCAGTCAATAAAGGAGACCTCAACGCGACTCAGACTGACTCTGTCTTCTTTTATGCGCCTGGTCTCCTTTCTCTCTCGCCCACATTGATCTTTCAGGAGGTGCCTCCTCGGGTCTCATCAAATAACCTGGCCCGCGGGACGGGGCAAGATGGTATCTCAGATTCATTTTGATTTGCATTTCCCTGTTGGCTAAGGATGTTGAGCAATTCTTTAAATGTCTTTCAACCATTTGAGATTCTTTTGTTGAGAATTCTCTGTTTAGCTCTGTAGCCCATCTTTTAATTGGATTGTTAGGTATTTTGATGTCTAGTTTCTTGAATTCTTCATATATTTTGGAGATCAGCCCTCTGTCAGATGTGGGGTTTGTGAAGGTCTTTTCCCACTCTGTAGGCTGTCATTTTGTCTTATTTACTGTGTCCTTTACCTTACAGAAGCTTCTCAGTTTCAGGATGTCCCATTTATTATTTGTTTCTCTCAGTGTCTGTGCTACTGGTGTTATATTTAGGAAGTTGTCTCCTATGCCAAAGCATTCAAGAATACTTTCTACTTTCTCTTCTATCAGGTTCAGTGTAACTGGATTTATGTTGAGGTCTTTGATCCACTTGGACTTGAGTTTTGTGTGTGGCAGTAGATATGGGTCTACTTGCAATCTTCTACATGTTGATATCCAGTTATGCCAGCATCATTTGTTGAAGATGCTTTCTTTTTTCCATTGAACAGTTTTGGCTTCTTTGTCAAAAATCAGTTGTTCATAGGTGTGTGGGTTAATGTCAGAGTCTTCAGTTTGATTCCATTAGTCCAATGTCAGTTTTTATGCAAGTACCAAGCTGTTTTTATTACTGTAGCTCTATAGTACAGCTTGAGGTAAGGGACAGTGATACCTTCAGAGGTGGCTTTATTGTATGGGATTCTTTTAGGTATCCTGGGTTTTTTGGTTTTTTCCATATGAAATTGAGTATTGTTCTATCCAGGTCTGTGAAGAATTGTGTTGGAATTTTGATGGGGATTGCATTGAATCTGTAGATTGCTTTTGGTAAGATTGCCATTTTTACTATGTTAATCCTGCCTATCCATGAGCATGGGAGATCTTTCCATTTTATGACATCTTTAATTTCTTTTTCAGGGACTTAAAGTTCTTGTCATATAGGTCCTTCACTTGCTTAGTTAGAGTTACCCCAACTATTCTAAAGGGTGATATATCTCTGATTTCTTTCTCAGCCTGTTTATCATTTGTATATAGGAGGGCTACTTTTTTTTTAGTTAATCTTGTATCCTGACACATTACTGAAGATGTTTAGCAGCTGTAGGAGTTCTCTGGTAGAATTTTTGGGGTCACTTATGTATACTATCATATCATCTGCAAATAGTGAAAATTTGACTTTTTCCTTTCTGATTTGTATCTCCTTGATCACCTTTTGTTGACTTATTGCTCTAGCTAGAATTTCAAGGACTATATTGAATAAGTATGGGGAGAGTGGACAGACTTGTCTTGTTCCTGATTTTAGTGGAATCACTTTGAGTTTCTCTCCATTTAATTTGATATTGGCTGTTGGCTTGCTGTAAATTGCCTTTATTATGCTTAGTTATGTTTCTTATATCCCTGTTCTCTCCAACACCTTTATCAGGAAGGGGTGTTGGATTTTGTCAAAGGCGTTTTCAGCATCTAATGAGATGATCATGTGTTTTTTTTTCTTTCACTTTGTTTATATGGTGTATTACATTGACAGATTTTTGTATGCTGAACCATCCTTGCATCTCTGGGATGAAACCTACTTGATCATGGTGAATAATTGTTTTGATGTGTTCTTGGAGTCTGTTTGCCAATATTTTATTGCGTATTTTTGCACCAATGTCCATGAGAAAGATTGGTCTGTAATTCTCTTTCTTGGTTGCATCTTTGTGTGGTTTGGGTATCAGAGTAATTGTAGCCTCATAGAAGGAGTTTGTTAATGTTCCTTCTGTTTCTATTTAAAGAGTATTAGTATTAGCTCTTCTTTGAAAATCTGGTAGAATTCTGTGCTGAAACCATCTGGTCCTGGGTTTTTTTTTTTTTGTTTGTTTGTTTGTTTGTTTGTTTGTTTTTGGCTGGGAGACTTTTAATGACTGTTTCTATTTCCATAGGGGTTATAGATCTATTTAAATTGTTTATCTGGTCTTGATTTAACTTTGGTATGTGGTAACTATCCAGAAAATTGTTCTTTTTTTTTTTTTTTAGATTTTCCAATTTTGTGAAGTACATGGGGTTTTTTTGTTTTTGTTTGTTTGGGTTTTGGTTTTTGGTTTTTTGAGACAGGGTTTCTCTGTATAATTTTGGTGCCTGTCCTGGATCTTGCTCTGTAGACCAGGCTGGCCTCAAACTCACAGAGATTCACCTGGCTCTGCCTCCCAAGTGCTGGGATTAATGGTGTGCACCACCACAGCCTGGCTGAGTACAGGTTTTTGAAGTATGACCTGATGATTCTCTATATTTCCTCCTTGTCTGTTGCTATGTCTCCTTTTTCATTTCTGATTTTGTTATTTGGATGTTCTCTCTCTGTCTTTTGGTTAGTTTGGATACGGGCTTGTCTAGCTTGTTGATTTTCTCAAAGAACCAACTCTGTTTCACTGATTCCTTGTATTCTTCTCTTGGTTTTTATTTCATTGATTTCAGCCCTCAGTTTGATTACTTCCTGGTGTCTATTCCTCCTGGATGAGTTTGCTTCTTTTTGTTCTAGAGCTTTCAGATGTGCTGTTAAGTCACCAGTGTGAGATTTCTCCATTTTCTTTATGTGAGCATGTAGTGCTATGAATTTCCCTCTTAGCACTGCTTTCATAGTGTCCCACAAGTTTGGGTATATAGTACACTCATTTTCATTGAATTCTAGGAAGTCTTTAATTTCTTTCTTTATTTCTTCCTTGATCCATTGGTGATTCGGTTGAGAATTTTTGGTTTCCTTGCAGTTGTAGGCTTTCTGTAATTTTTGTTGTTGCTGAAATCTAACTTTAAGGCATGGTGGTCTGATAAAATACAGGTTATTCCAATTTTTTTTTAATCTGTTGAGATTTGCTTTGTGACCGAGTATGTGGTCGATTTTAGAGAAGGTCCCATGGGATGCTGAGAAGAAAGTACATTCTTTTTTGTTAGGGTGGAATGTTCTGTAGATATCTATTAAGTCCATCTGAGTCATAACATCTATTAGTTCCCTTATTTCTCTGTTAAGTTTCAGCCTGGCAGATCTGTCCATTTGTGAGAGTGGGGTGTTTAGGTCTCCCACTATTAATGTGTGGGATTTGATGGGTGATTTAAGCTTTAGTAATGTTTCTTTTGCATATGTTGCATATGTTGGTACCCTTGTATTTAGGGCATAAATGTTCAGAATTGAAACTTCATATTGGTGGATCTTTCCTGTGATGAATATGTAATGTCCTTCCCAATCTCTTTTGACTGATTTTAGTTTGATTTCTATTTTGTTAGATATTAGGATAGCTACACCCACATGCTTCTTAAGTCCATTTGATTGGAAAATCTTTTCCCAGCCTTTTACTCTGAAGTAGTGTCTGTTTTTGAAGTTGAGTGTGTTTCTTATATGCAGCAGAAGGATGGATCCTGATTTTGTATCTACTCTGTTACCCTGTATCTTTTTATAAGTGAATTGAGTCCATTGATATTAAGGAATATTAATGACCATGATTGTTAATTACTGTTATCTTTTGGGATTTACTGCTATGGAGTTATCTATTGCCTATGTTTTCATGGGTGTATATGACTTCCTTAGGTTGGAGTTTTCCTTCTAGTTCTTTCTGTAGGGCTGGATTTGTGGATAGGTATTGTTTAAATTTGGTTTTGTCTTGCAATGTCTTGTTCATTCCATGGTGATCTAAAGTTTTGCTGGGTATATTAGTCTAGGCTGGCATCTGTGGTCTCTTAGTGTCTGCATTATATCTGTCCATGACCTTCTGGCTTTCAGAGTCTCCATTGACAAGTCGGGTGTTATTCTGATGGATCTGCCTTTATAAGTCACTTGGCCTTTTTCCTTTGCTGCTCTTAATATTCTTTCTTTATTCTGTATGTTTAGTGATTTAATTACTATGTGGCAAGGGGGCTTTGTTTTTGGATCCAGTCTATTTGGTGTTCTGTAAGCTTCTTGTATCTTCATAGGTATTTCCTTCTTTAAGTTGGGAAAGTTGTCTTCCATGATTTTGTTGAATATATTTTCTGTGCCTTTGAGTTGGTATTCTTCTCCTTCTTCTATCCCTATTATTCTTAGGTTTGGTCTTTTCATGGTGTCCCAGATTTCCTGTACATTTTGTGTTATGACTTTTTTGACTTTGGTGTTTGTTTGTTTGTTGTTTTTGTTTTTTGTTGTTGTTGCTGTTTACTGACAAATCTATTTCCTCTATTGTATCCTCTATGCCAGAGATTCTCTCTTCCATCTCTGTATTCTTTGGTTATGATTGCATCTGTAGTTCCTGTTCATTTACTCAGATTTTCTATTTCTAGCATTCCCTGGGTTTGTGTCTTCTTCATTTTTTCTTTTTCAGTTTTCAAGTCTTGCACTGTTTCCTTCACATGTTTAATTGTTTTTTTCATGATTTTCTTGGCCTTCTTTAAGGTTTTTATTGTTTTCTTCCCTTTTTTGTTTGTCTTTTCCTCAATTTCTTTAAGGGAATTTTTCATTTTCTCTTTAAAGGCCTCTATCATCTTCATAAAGTTATTTTTTAGGTTGCTTTCTTCTGCTTTTCTTCTACGTTTTGATGTTCAGGTCTTGCTGTTGTAGAACCACTAGATCCGGTGATGCCATATTGCCCTTTATGTTGTTGTATGTATGTTTGCATTGACATCTACCCATCTCTTCCTCCAATAGGTGCAAGGGGTGCCAGTGTCTGAGCAAGCTGCTTGCTTGGTCCAATCTGTGCTTGCTGTGTCTGTGTCTCAGGGGGCCACACTGGGCCCAATCTTAGCTCTGGTCCAATCAGAGCTGGTGGATTCTGTGTCTCAGGAAGCTGTTCTGATACTTATGCCTCCAATGCTATGGAGAGCTGGGTATGGACTAGCTCCTATCATTTGTAGAATTGGAAGCTGCTTAGTCTGCACTTAAATTTATCCTTCGCAAATCTCTGATAGTACTGATGGCTAGGCTAGCTATAAGTTTGTCAGCTTGGCAGCATCAGACAACCAGATCCTTCTGCAAGGTTATAGCCAGCTTGTTAGCTCATTTTTAAGAAAACGTTCTAAGACATGAAAGTTTAAGTAAGTCATAAAGGTTTAAATATGGGTTTGGGAAAAAAAGGTCTGAGGACATAAAAGTCTATGCAAGTTTTGAGGGTCTAAGAATGTTTTAAGATATATAAAGGTCTGAGGACATGAAAGCTTATAAGCTTTGAGGATCTCAGAAAATGATTTAAGATATAAATGCAAGTTATAAGGATATAAATAAATGATTTAAATTATGAAAAATGTTTTGGATTGCTTTCCCCTCCTATATATAACAGTTCAGAGCCTAACATTTAATAGAGTTATGATACGCTGGTAGAGCAATGACTACTTATTGTTCAGTTACAAGCTAAACATTTTAGATTTATTTTGGTTGTCATCTAAATATAAACTTAAAAGTGCTTCTCATGAGGCCAAAAAACAATCTAATTTATACCTAGCTCTCTGGACAGAAGGAAAATACACATGTTTTTAACCCAAATCTGTAGTTCTTGCTAGGACTCAAAGGTATGAGTCCACTTCTGCTGTTTTACAGATCCCCATTACCTGCTTTGTCTACGATATGAATTTCAGTACAGATTGGTAATGCTAATGTATCTAAAAGTTTTATGTCACTTTGTAAGATAATTCATATAGGTCTTAGAGGATTAAAAGAGTCATAAAACTTGAATCCACTTCACAAAGGTCGGAAGGACTCTAGATAAGTACAGCTTAAATTTTCCCCACTTGTCTGTTCCTAAGGATGGTATTTTTCTCTCTCCTGGTCTTGGGACTCCTGCCCTTCCCAATTCTATGACTATAGTAAAAGTTTCAAATAAGTTCATAAATTTTAACTTCTGCTCCTGGTTTAAGTTTGTCTCAACAGACTTCTCCTTGGCTGGCAGACACCTTCAAGCTTCAGTTGCTGACTACGCTGCTCCAGACAACTATGAGCTCTGGACTTGCTAAAAGCTGACGTGGACCAGCCCAGCCAACTTGATTGTTCCCTGTCTCTGCAGGGTCAGATAGACACATGCTTCTGACAGCTGCCCCATTGTCTAGACTTTGACTAGCCTTTCAGCCTTTTGGGGGCCCTGACAATGGCACCCCAATGTCAGCTAGAAGCAGTTCCAGAAGAGAATACATCGTCCCATGTTCCCTGTGCAAAACAGTTGAAATGTTGGGTCAAAAGGAAACTCCCTGGCATAGGGGACAAAATAGCTAACTATAATGCCCATTGATATACCAGGAAATTAGGTTCAGAATTGCCAATTGGGGCTGGAGAGATGGCTCAGAGGTTAAGAGCACTGCTTGCTCTTCCAAAGGTCCTGAGTTCAATTCCCAGCAACCACATGGTGGCTCACAGCCATCTGTAATGAGATCTGGTGCCCTCTTCTGGCCTGCAGGGATATGTGCAGACAGAACACTGTATACATAATAAATAAATCTTTTAAAAAATGAGAAATATTAAAAAAAGAATTGCCAATTGATAAATTTATTAACTAAAATGGTTCTGCAATAATATAAGACACTTGACCTTCTTTGTGCAGAACCAAAGAGGTATTATATGGCCTTAAAAATTATTATTCAAGATTATAATTTGGTTGTACTCAAAGATCAGAACTATGGGGTCTTAAGAATGGCAATAGATACAGATGTCACTGTCCTAGAAAAGTTTGTTAGCTATTAGTCTTATGTCCCAATACCCTTAAACCCCTGGGCAGGTAGGACTCATGATTGAGTCCTCTCATTGGTACTTGTGAAGGGGGGAATGTGAGGGGGGCCAAAACAGCTTAACCACACAGCTGCCATGACAGATTTAGAGGCTCAGACACAGCTTCTGGCAGCAACACCTAGACCTAGGAAAAGCCATAAGCTGACCCCTACCCAGGGAGAACCTGCATCTAAGGGGAAATAACTGACATTCCAAACATTCCCTATACCTCTAGACAAATGTTAGCCAATCAGGGTCCTGAACCCTGGAAAATCCCACCCGGCCTGGGCTCAGGGCTCTCTGCTCTCACTGCTGCATCGGACAGAGTTCAAGCTCTGAGCTTGAAAATAAAAGCTCTTTGCTTTTACATATGGAATTCTGTCTCTGTGGTGGCCTTTTGGGGGTCCCCTCAATCTGGGCATAACAGGATGAGAAGAAAAAGATAGAAAGTTTGGGATAAGTAGGTCTTGCATAAGCTCATGCTTGTCAGAACAAAGTTCTGGAATGGAGTCGTGAGGAGGATTCTGAGTATTTGAGTACACTCCAAGAATACAGTAAAGAGTCTTATGAACTCACTTTCTTCAAAACATGGAATGTGTTTTTGTGCTCCTCCCAGGTGTAGAGGGTAGGAATGAGTCTACTTAAGATTTTTCATTATTGCTTGATGCTGTTATTCAAATAAATGTTTATGTCCCCATGGAAAACATGTTTTTGCCATTTGTGACATGTCCTTGTGATTGTATACAGCTGGGACTCATGAGAACTTTACTCAGGTGACCTTTCTTCCTTCCTTTGTTGTGGGACATCTTTCTGTACACTGTGAATATGTGTTGCTCTAATTGGTTGATAAATAAAGCTGCATTGGCCTATGGCAGGGCAGGATGGAGCCAGGTGGGAAAATCCAAGAGATAGTGAGAGGAGAAAGGAGAGTGGGGGAGACACCAAACCGCCATCCAAGAAGCAACATGTAATGGGATGCAGGTAAAGCCACAGAACACGTGGAGATACACAGATTAATAAAAATGGGCTAAGATGAAGGAGCTATCTAGCAAGAAGCCTGCCATAGGCCATACACTTGGTAATTAATATAAGCCTCTGAGTGATTATTTTATAAGCAGCTGCGGGACCTCAGGGCTGGACGGGACACCGGAAAACTTCCAGCTACATTTCTTTTTCTTTTTTTTTTTTTTTTTGGTTTTGGTTTTAGAGAAAGGCTTTCTTTGTGCAGTCTTGGCTGTCCTCATGTGACCTTTCTTAACCCTCTGACATTATATTGTCAGGGGCTCTGAATAAAGTTGGCTATTGCATTAGATTTCAGTCCACCTAAAATATCATCTCCATTGTCCCAAGTCTCACTGCCTCTAGAGCAGTGGCAGAGCTCCACCCTGACCACGCCCCCAGCTCCTCACTGGCGATTCTAGGCGGGGCTCCACCCTGACCACGCCCCCAGCTCCTCACTGGCGATTCTAGGCGGGGCTCCACCCTGACCACGCCCCCAGCTCCTCACTGGCGATTCTAGGCGGAGCTCCACCCTGACCACGCCCCCAGCCCCTCACTGGGGAATTCTAGGCGGGGCTCCACCCCGGCCACGCCCCCAGACCCTCACTGGGGATTCTAGACAGAGCTCCACCCTGACCACGCCCCCAGCCCCTCACTGGGGATTCTAGGCGGGGCTCCACCCTGACCACGCCCCCAAACCCTCACTGGGGATTCTGGGCAGGGCTCCACCCTGACCACGCCCCCAGCCCCTCACTGGGGATTCTAGGCGGGGCTCCACCCTGACCACGCCCCCAGACCCTCACTGGGAGGCGGGGCTCCACCCTGACCACGCCCCCAGCCCCTCACTGGGGATTCTAGGCGGGGCTCCACCCTGACCACGCCCCCAAACCCTCACTGGGGATTCTGGGCGGGGCTCCACCCTGACCACGCCCCCAGCCCCTCACTGGGGATTCTAGACGGGGCTCCACCCTGACCACGCCCCCAGACCCTCACTGGGGGATTCTAGGCGGGGCTCCACCCTGACCACGCCCCCAGCCCCTCACTGGGGGTTCTGGGCGGGGCTCCACCCTGACCACGCCCCCAGACCCTCACTGGGGATTCTAGGTGGGGCTCCACCCTGACCACGCCCCCAGGCCCTCACTGGGGATTCTGGGCGGGGTTTCATCCTGACCACGCCCCCAGCCCCTCACTGGGGATTCTAGGTGGGGCTCCACCCTGACCACGCCCCCAGGCCCTCACTGGGGATTCTGGGCGGGGTTTCATCCTGACCACGCCCCCAGTCCCTGACTGGGGATTCTAGGTGGGGCTCCACTCTGACCACGCCTCCAGGCCCTCACTGGGGATTCTGGGCGGGGTTTCATCCTGACCACGCCCCCAGCCCCTCACTGGGGATTCCAGTCAGGGCTCCACCCTGACCATGCCCCCAGCCCCTCACTGGGGGATTCTAGGTGGGGGCTTTACCCCTGAGCCACAGCACTATTTCCTGGTTTCTTTAAATATTGCATTGCACTCATATTTATTGCCATAACTGTGTTTTGGGTCCAGAATATCAGACTCTCTTCTGAACTCCCCTGCCCCATCCCTGCCCTCACTGTGTATCCCACACTGGTTATGTCTCCCTCTTGCAGTGAGCTTATACTCCTGGCTGAACGGTTGTGATGTAGGTGGCATATTGGTAGTTGTAACATATCAGATGGGGAGTGTTGGGAGCCGTGGAGTGATGGGTCAGCTGGGCACCATTGGTGAGGTCCCAGGCTAGCCTCCCAGTGCATGATGAGTCCCATTCATCACTCTGGGGGAATGGGGAAGGTGGTCTCTGTAGCTTCAGCTTGCAGAGGTGAAGGATGGAGACTGAACGGCTGAGCTGTGTCCTCAGCGGCCCTGAGCCTGTAGCCGCTGCATCTGCAGGATCTGGCTGAGAATGCACTGGACGTCCTCATCCATCTGTCCCTGTGGTGGGGTAGGGGTTGACAGAGGCAGAGACAAACCCTGGTGCACCAGCGGGGTGCTCCCCTGTGCCCTAGAAATTCCCCTACTCAAACCCAAGGGGGTCAACACTTCACGAGACAGGTCTGTACACAGAGACCCCAGAACCCAAAAGCCTGTCCCAAAAGGAAGGGGAAACTGAGGCCCAGGCAGTGGCAGAGGAATGATGAAGCCAGGTTGGCACCCTGAGATGGAGTGAAGAGGCAGGGGACTCACCTGCATGGCATACAGGAGATGAGTGCGGTACAGAGTCACCACAGCACCGTGCTCCCGGGCCTCCTCCTGTGGACACGGGAGAGAGAGACAGAGGGATCTGATGCTCAAGGTCAGCCTGGGCCACATGAGACCCTGGCTCAAAAGAAAGGTGGAGAGGGAGGGAGGGAATGGGAGTGGGAGGGGGAGAAGGAGAGGAATGGGAAGAGAATTTGGAAGGTGAGGCCCATCCACAGCGAGACACACCCACATACCTCCACCTGAGGTAAAACCCCATGTTCAGTGGTTGCTGATGCCTGAGTCAGGGAAGTGACCCTGAGGTGCCCTGACCAGCCTGGATTCTGTCAGCCATCCCCATCTGTACCCTGACTGCTCCATCTGTGGCTCCCATCACCCCTCCCCTGCCGCAGAGTGGCACCTCCATCTGCTGCTGCATGGCTGCCACCTGGCTGCGCAGGGCTTCCTCCTTGGAGCTGGCAGGGGCTGTCTGCTGCATCTTCAGAGACTCCTTCAGTGTGAAGACTTCTTTGGACAGTTCTGTGATCTGGAGGGGTGGGAGAACTTCGTGAGCAGCCAGGGAAGGACCAGGGACCTCTGCACCTCTCCTGGGCAGCTTGGTAAAGGGTCACTGATTTGGGCCAGGAGTTGAGCTGACTGGGAATTGTACTTATACAGCCAAAGGACTAAAAACGTTCCTCAAGTTTTCAAATGTGTGGGGAGAAAAAAAAGAAACCCAAAGAGAGACCTATTCTGTGACTCTTGAAGGGATTCCAAATCACATTTGGATGTCCATCAATAAAGTTTTATCGACACATGGCCCTGTCTGCTCACAGCAAACAGGACGCAGACAACCTACAGCTCAGCAAATACTTTGTCTTTTTGGCCCTTCATAGAAAAACACCCTGCTCTGCTCTTCCAGTCCCTGTTGGCCCATCCGGGGAACACTAGGGTCTGGAACTGATGCTCAGTAACCCATAAGCACAAATTGGATTTTAATCTCACATTATGGGATGCCCAAGGATGACCTGTGACCTCCACACATGCACATGCACACAAAGAACACACAGAAAAAAAGATACGACTGGGGGCCCGTGAGATGATTCTGTGGGTGATGGCACATGCTGACAAGTCTGTGTCTCTACTGAGTTCGATCCCCGGGACCCACATGCTTGAAGGAGAACACAGATGCAGGTAAGTTGTCCTCTGACCTCCACACATGCATGCCCCAGACCCCAACTAAAGAAGTACATTTAATTTAAAAATCTTCTAAAAGTTACAGGTGGGAAATCTGGGTTGGAATCTCAGCTTATGATCCATTTAGTGGCGTGACCTTGTGTGAGTGGATCTGCCTCTCTGCTCCTGTTACTTCAAATGGATAATTAGAACAGTGAGCGAGCCACACCAGTTACCATGGTTACAGTGGTCGGTTGGAGCATCGTCTGTGTCTGACTTTCCCATGTGATAAATGGGCTGGTTTCACCAGACAGTGGCGGCTAGAAGGTTCTTCCGTTCTGTGTAACCTCGACTGAGTGGGCCCCAACAGTGAGCAGGAGGGAACCCACCTTCTTGTCCTTCTCCTTGGCCTTGTCCAGGGCCTCCTGGGCACGGCTCTGGGCCTGGCGTGCCCTCTCGGCCTCTGTACGAAGCCCCCGGAGTTGCTGCTCGGCCGTGGCCAGCTGGGCCTCGGCCGCGTGCCTCTCGCTCTTCATAAACAATGCCTCACGCTGCACCTGTAGCCCAAGCCCACAAGTGACTCTCGGGACATTTAGACCCCAAAGAGGCTTGGATCCTGGGGCTCTCCCCACCCTTCCATGCTGAGCTGATGGCTTTACACCTCCAGGAAGGTTCTGAATTCCCACCCGACCCTAGGAACATTCTGGTCCTGCCATGCACCTCTGCTTACTATCTGTGTGTCGCTGGACAGGTAGGTAAGCCTCTCTGTGTCCTAGCTTCCACACTCGGTGGTGCAAACCTGAGATCCAGCTACTCAGGGGGCTGAGGCAGGAAGATCAGGAGTTTGAGGGCTACATGTGAGTTCAAGGACAGCCCAGACAACTGAGAGAGACTGCCTCGAAACACATACACACTCTCCCTTGTAAGGGAGTTTTTTGTTTGCATTTTGCTTTGTTTTGTTTTGTTGTGACAGATTTCCGTGTGCGGCTGTGCATCACCAAGTCTGCTGTATCAACGTTTTCAGCTCAGATGGGTCTCAGTGGGTAGAGCGCTGTATAAACAGGTCGGGGTGAGACCTGTCATCCCTATAATTAGGAGGTGGAGGCAGGAGGGTCATGAGTTCAAGGTCAGCCTGGACTACTTGAGTCTCTGTTATAAAAACAAAACCCAAAAAGCAATGAGAAAGAAAAGAAAGACCAGGGCTCGGGATGGTTCAGCCGGTAAAGGCGCTTGCAGCCAAGCCTCACAGCCTTGGTTTGGTCCTCAGGACCCGCACGGTGGAAGGAGAGGACTGGGTCCCACAGGCTGCCATCTGACTTTCCCACCATACAGTGTGTGCACACACAGAAGAAGAACAAATTAAATCAAAACAGAAATATTGAGGGCTGGAGAAATGGCAAAGCGGTTAGAGCACCAACTGCTCTTGCACAAGACCAAGGTTCGGTTCCCAGCACCCACGCTCGACTCATGTCCAAAGTTCCAGCGGATCGGACGCCCTCTTCTGGCCTCGCGGGTACTGCGCATGTGCAGAGACGCCCACGCCAACGCGGAAAGACACCTTAAGGGCGGCCTGACACGGGCGCTCACCTGGAAGACCTCGGCGCTTGTCTTCTCGTGCTTGCGCGCCAGCTCCGCCAGCTGCGCCTGCAGGCGGGCCACGTGGTCGCGCAGCGCGCCCAGCGCCTGCTCGTGCTCGTCCGCGGGCACTGAGGCCCCGCGCATGCGCTCCAGCTCCTCGCGGGCCGTGTCAAGGGCGGAGCTGAGGTCGGCGGCCCGGGCCTCGGAGGCCGACAGCGCTTGGCGCAGCTCGGCGGCCTCCGCGCGTGCGTGCTCGCCCGTGGCCGTGGCCGTGGCCAGCAGCTCCCGCAGCGCCTCCAGCTCGCGGCTCCGCCCCCGTGCCGCCTCCTCTGCCTCCGCCTCCGCCTCCGCAAACCGGCCCCGGGCGGCCTCCAGCTCGGCCTCCGCCTCCCGCTCCCGCTGGCGCAGCGCCTCCTCCAGGCCGCGGATCCGGGTCTCCAGCTCGGCCTGCAGCGCCGCCGCCGCCGCCCCCGGGTGCAGGGCCGCGGTGCAGGGGCCCTCTGTGCGGGTGGCCTCCGCTTCCGTGGCCTTGAGTCCTATGGCCTCGGCTCCGTTGGCCTCTGTCACAGTGGCCAGCGCTCCTATGGTGTCTGTGGCTTGTGCCCCCGTGGCCTCCAGGGTGGTGGCATGAGCTCCCGTAGCCTCTGCTCCCTTGGCCTCTGTCTCCTCAGTGGCCTGCGCCCCGGTGGCTTCTACTCCTGTGTCCTCTGTCACCGTGGCCTGCACTCCTGTGACCTTCACTCCTATGACCTCTGCCACTGTGGCCTGCACTCCCGTGGTCTTCACTGCCACAGCCTCTGCTCCTGTGGCCTGAACTCCGGTATCCCGCAATTCTGTGGCCTTCGTTACCGTGGCCTCTACTCCGGTGGCCTCCATGTTTCTAATCCCTGTCCCTGTGAGCCCATCCTGCACCACATGCTCTCCATTAGCCTTCATTCCTGGATTCTCCTTCACTCCTGTGACTTCTGCCGCCACCGGCTCACTTTCAGGGCTCACGTCTAGGGCCTGAGCCACGGTGGTTCTCGTGTCCACGACCTCCACTGCCACTCCATCTTTCCCCGTGGCCTCTGAGCCTGCAGCCTCGGGCTCTATGGGTGCCACTTCTGAAGCACTGGCTTCCGTGTTCCCGACGCCCACGGAGCCTCCGGCTTGGGGTTCGGTGCCATTGGCTGTGGTTTCTGGATACGTGGTGCCGTTGAGCTCCGGGACACTGGGTCCATTCTGGGAGGTTGTGCCCTTGTCCTTGCTCTCCCTGTGTGCTGTCTCTTCTGCCCCATGACCCCTGGTCACCTCCCGCTGCTGCTGCAGCGCATGCATGGCCTCTTCGTGCTGCCTCCGGAGCTGCTCAAGCTCTGCCCTCAGGGAGTCATACAAGACCAGAGGGACTACCTCAGGCTGACTGTCTTCCGCCATCTGCACCTCGTCCTTCTCAAACTCCTCAAGGATCTGGGGACGGGGAGGCAGGCGGGCTAAGAGGCAGCCTTACCACGTTCCCCGCCCACACCCAGGTCCCCAGAGCTGTGCACTGCCTCAGTTTCCCCCACCTGGACCTTCTCCAGCAGCTCCTGGTTCTGCCTGGTGAGCCGAGCCACCTGCTCCTGAAGGGATGCCACCAGCTCCTCAGCCGACGGCCGGAGAGGCTTTGACAACAAAGCATCCGCTCCTGGCGGGGTCAGGGAGAGCCCTGAGTCGGGCTGGGAGCGCACACCATCGGGGACAGGGGTCAGGAGCCATTCAGCAGGGGACCCAGCACCGCCTCGGGCAGGCGGGGCACTCACAGTGCATGTGCCACTCCCCTGGCATCGCACCCCTCCGTGCGAGGTCATGGCTCTGTCCTCCCCACCCTCTGAGAAGCCCAGATGGGCAGCAGTGGGGGGTGGGGGGGGGGGTCAGAACTCACCTGGAAAGTCAGGCATCTCACCCTCCTCATCCTGCAGGGTGGCTACGTCATAGCTGGTGTTCTCTCTCTCGTTCTAGGTGTGTGGTTCAAAGTCGACCTTCAGGTCCTGCCCCTTGATACCCCCATCACCTCCCAAAACTGGGGTGTTCATATATCTACCCAACACCCTGGAGACACCCGACTGGTTGTGGCTTTATTCACTGAACATCCAACATGCCCTTCCACGTTCTACTACGATGCCAGCGTGGACCAGGGCCTTTGCACATGCCCTCACCACCGAGGGACATTCCTAGCATATGATCAAGGCTGTGGGTTTGAATCCCAGCACCTTCCCGATAGAGGATCCTCTCTATGCATATTTGTGTAATTACTCACTTATATTTTATATGTGTGTGTGTGTGTGTGTGTGTGTGTGTGTGTGTGTGTGTCTGCACGGGCATGCACACATGCCACATTCACAGGTGGCAGTCAGAGAACAACTTGAGATTTGGTTCTCCTTCCAGCCTGTGGGGAAGTGACCTCAGGTCAGCAGGGTGAGCAGCAGGCCACATTATCAGCTGGTCTGTCTCGCTGATTCCAATTGCACATTTTGAGCAGTATGTGGGTGTAGGTTTGAGGGATGTGAACCGTGTGTGACTGGAAGATTTATACCTGTGGGGCATGTGGGATGCGTGTGTCAGTGTGGTGGCCATCTTTGCGTGTTTGGAGAAATCTCCATCGCTATGTGGGTTTGTGGAAGTCGTGTGTGGCCGGTACATTGTGGATGCACCATGGTGCCTGGATGAAGCTCTGGCACCTCAAAAGATCCCACCTGACACCGACAGAGATTCGGGCCCCACTTGTCAAGCCCCGCCCACCCACCCCGGCTCCACCCACCCCTGCCATGGTCCTTCCCATTCCTTGCAGTGGCCCCGCCCCTCGCCCCTCCCAGCACTGGCTCCACACACTTTGATGATGGCCCACCCCAGCCCCACCCTACCCTTGTCCTCAGACTTTCCACACACCCCTACTCCCATTCCAGACTCCAACCCCACCCAGCCTCTGGTCCCGCCCCCAGTCTTTGACCCCAGCCTGTCTAGCTTCTTGCCCTATGCCCATAGCGGCACCCTAACCCCTCTGGCCCCGCCCTCCCGGGCTCCCGCTCACCTCCAGCAGGGACAGGCGGCTCTGCAGGCTCTCCACCTCCCGGCCCAGGCTCTCCTTCTCCTCCTGCTTCTCCGCCAGCAGCTGCTGCAGCTCCTGCACCTGCATTTAAGGACCTGACGACCCAGGACCCGAAGTCCCCAGACCCTGGGATCCAAGGACCCTGGACCCTCCCAAGCACTGGCCCTCCCCACCTACCTGCCTCTCCAGGCTGTGCACTGAGCTGGCCTCTGCTTCCAGGGGCTGCGGGTAGAAGTGGTTGGGACTGGACGGAGCAGGACAGAGCTGGATAGCCATGCACCACCTAGTGTCTGGCAGCCATGGCTATTCTCCACCTACACTGAGCACCTACTGTGTGCCACTCTGAATGATCGTCCATGCTGTGTGCCAGACCCCATTCTGTTCTCTCACTCACTCACTCAAAGTGTGTTAGCCCAGTGCCTGCTCCATAGCAGACCCAGTTCCAGGCCATTCATTCATTCACTCATTCATTCATTCACTCCTCACTATGGGCCAGTCATTCATCCAGTATTTATCCACCCTGAGCTTGGCACCTTCACCCGAGCCTGCTCTCAGGGGCATGCCTTTGAGTGGTGGAGGAATATGGTGGAAATGAAGGGAGCTGAAAATGAGGGTACAATTTTAAATAAGGTGGGCTGGGGAGATGTCGATCAGTAACAAACAGAGACTGTGAGGAAGGGAGCCTTGGGGACAGCCGGACAGTGCAATTCTCTACTGCAAACACCATGTGCAAAGGCCCTGGGGCAGGACAGGCCTGGCATGTGGAAGGCCAGTGAGGGGCCGAGTGTCTGGAGCAGAGGGAGAAGGAAGGGGAGGAAAGTAGGGGTATGGTGTCCCAAGGAATAGTTTCCCCACGCCCAGACCGCAGGCCTTGCAGCCTCCTGACCTCCCTTCTCCTCCGTTCCTTGTGCTGCTCCAGTCCCCTGATCTTCTGTAGGAGCCGGCCTCTCTCTTGGCGCAGGCGTACAATCTCCTCATAAGCATCCTGATCGTCCTGTCTCCTCCCCACCAAGGGAAGCCACTTTAGGTGAGGTCTCCAGGGCTGCAACACCCTGAGTGTGAGGCAGAGCCCCCTCCCACCCCAGGCCAACCCCATCTCTTACGGGAACAGGCGTGCTGGCTGGAGGCTGGGGTGCCTTCCGCTTCTTGGGGGCCCCTCGCTTTTCGTGGCTGGACACCGAGTTCTGGTGTGGGCACAGGGGGATGTAGGACATGAGGCCTGCGTCAGGATCTGCTCAAGGATTCCACCGTGACCAGCCCCCCAGCCGTCAGCAGCCTCAGCTCCCCCCTGACTTCCTGTGATGGACCCAGAGTCCACCCTATTCATCCTATCTCCCACTATTCTCTGAGGACCCTTTCCCTGGCTCCACTGTCCTCTGTGACATTTTCTATCCCCTGTGAAGCCTCAGACACAGAAGACCCGGGGCGGGGCGGGGAAAGTGGCCAGGCTCGTCTTTTCCTCTGTCTGAATCAGCTCTTAGCAACTCCCATCCAGGCCTCGCTGTCCCGGTGTGCAGGATTGCTGGTATTCACATGACCGCCACTGGGTGGCAGCACATCCCGGAGTAGAGGTGACAGAATTGCTGTCTCTTCCTTTGGGGTGGGGGGGCAGGGAGGCGGGGAGTGAGTGTGTGCATGGGGCAGGAGCAGGGACTGTCCCCCTTCCTTTCGGATTCCTACCTGAGACGAGGCCTCTCCGGAGTCATCCTCTAGAGAGGCTGGCGGAGAGGGAAAGCAGAGTCAGGACCAGCTCTGTGTTCTCAGCTCCAGGAGGCTGCTGGCCAGCCCAGGGTACTCAGAGGGCTCTCTCAGCTTCCCAAAGGAAGCTCTCTCAGCTTCCTTTTTGTTGTTGTTCTGAGGGGGGTCTCACTCTGTAGCCCAGGCTAGCCTCAAACTCAGATGTGAGTGCTCTAGTCTCCTGGTCATGCACCACAAAACCCAGCCTCTGAATCAGGGACTTTAAGGTAGAAACCTACAGGGGTGGGATCTGTGTGGGGAGGGCCTCAAAACTCTCGGAGACTCGGGGCAGGGCATCTTCCAAGTTGGGAGGTGGTGTGGGTTGTCACCTGTTTGGAAAGGCAGTCTCCATACTAAGGGTGACCCAAGAAATCACAGTGAACCCTCAGACCACTCTTAAGTCCTCTGGGGCTCCTTGAAACTGCCCTGAGCTGGGGAAACATGAAAATTTTCATGACCCAGCAGATTGGGGTACCTTGAAACTATCAGTAACAAGCAAATAAGGGGATGATCAGAAACTGCCTAGAAGGAGACGGGGGGGGGGGGGGGGGGGGGGCTTGCACACCACTGGGACGTGAAGGGCGCTGTGCAGACTCCTGTAGAAGCTGCAAGATGAGTTTGTCCCCGGTCAGGGCTCCATAGTGAGTGGCGTCCTGGCCCAGTGCATCGGTGATGCCCGGCTGGGCTCCACCCTGCAGGAGTACTTCAACAGTCTCGGGGCTGGCCCCCTCACATGCCAGCATCAAGGCTGTCCTGTGGGGGTAAAGGGGCTGCTGAGGGGGCAGAGGTTTGTCCCCAACCCCCTGAACCCTTCTCTACACCCAGGCCAGGAAGATTAAAACGAGGCTTCCTAGGTCCCCAGCTCAGAGAGGTCCAGATACCTGCTCCAAGCCACACAGCATATGATGGAAGGTAGGGAGGGAGGTGCTCACCTGCCTTGCAGGTCCTGGTCATTTGCTGCAGCCCCCTGCTGTAGGAGGAGGCGGCACAGGTCTGTGTGACACATCTGGGCTGCTATCATGAGGGGCGTGGCACCCGACTGGGAGGGAGGATGAGACGGCATGAGTGATGGCTGCCCTGGAGTCTCACCCCACGCTTCGCTGCAGGTGATGCCTGGGAAGCCGCCCTTGCTGGCCACCGACCGCAAGGATTGTATTGTATCCCCCCACAAGACCTCAGCAGCTCACCCGATCCCGGGGGTTCAGATGTGCCTTGAAAGAGCAGAGCAGCTTTGAGCAGGACAGACAACCACCAGCCGCTGGGAAAGACAGATGAGAGAGTTGGTGGGAGAAGCAGCTGCCTGCTACTACACCTTAGTGTTGGGGTCTCAGCCTGTAGCCTGGGCCGGGCTGGAACCCACTCAGCAGCTGGGAGGCCTAGGCTGGAGGATGGCTGCACCTTAGGGGCCAGCCTGGGCTACAGAATGAGACCATGCCTCAACTCAAACCTCAGGGCTGGAGCGATGGTTCAGTGGTTAGAGCGCTGGATGCTGTTGCAAAGGACCTGGATTTGGTTCCCAGCACCCACAAGGCAGCTCCCAATCATCTATAACTCCAGTTCCAGAGGACCCGATGCCCCCTTCTGGCCTAGCACAGACATGCATGCAAGCAAAACACTCGTACACATAAAAAAAAATTTTAAATACATTTTTAAAAAAAATTAAAATTGGCAGGTGGTGGTGGCACACGCCTCTAATCCCAGCACTGAGGAGGCAGAGCCAGGCAGATCTCTGTGAGTTGGAGGCCAGCCTGGTCTACAGAACGAGATCCAGGACAAGCACCAAAAACTACACAGAGAAAACCTGTCTTGAATAAATAAATAAATAAATAGATAGATAGATAGATAGATAGATAGATAAATAGTTTAAAATTAAACAAAAATCACTTTTTAAAAAGTGGGCCAGTGCCGGGCGGTGGTGGCGCACGCCTTTAATCCCAGCACTCGGGAGGCAGAGCCAGGCGGATCTCTGTGAGTTCGAGGCCAGCCTGGTCTCCAAAGCGAGTACCAGGAAAGGCGCAAAGCTACACAGAGAAACCCTGTCTCGAAAAACCAAAAAAAAAAAAAAAAAAAAAAAAAAAAAAAAAAAAAAAAAAAAGTGGGCCAGAAAGATGGCTCAGTTGGTAAAGGTGCTTGCTGCCAAGCTGCTGACCTGAGTTTAATCCGCAGGACACACCTGCCGCGCGAGAGAACCCACTCCCAAAGTCATCCTCCAATTCCCACACAAGCACTGTGACAAAGATGTCCCTACCCCCACAATAAACAAGCAAATGCAATTTATTTTTAAGACATCCCTCGAGTATCTGTGGGCATGGACGCCACCTGATGGTGCCACTCTACCTGGGGACTTAGTAACTAACACCCCCAGAGCAAACCCAAGTGCTGTCCCCTGGAGCAGGAGGTTCTGCTTGGAGGGGTCCTGCAGGCCTGGACCCTGTGCTCCTGGGTTCCAGTAATCAGTCCTTGGCTGCTCTGAGGACGGAGTCTGGATTGGACAAGCTGCCTGCACTCAAGGCACCCAGGAGATTCTGGAAGCAATTGGGGTTCTGGGCACCCTACTTTGTCCACCCACAGGCTAGGCCTTGAGGTACAAGAAACAGGGTTCCCCCACTGGTACATGTGCCCAGCTTCTCTGTGCAACGTGGCAAAGGGGCCTGGTTCAGATGGTGAGTGCAGTTCAAGCTGAGCCCTGGGCTGCACACAGAACAAGAGGAGTAACTGGAGACAGTGGCCCACATCCGTCCTCCAGCAACTCAGAGGCTGAGGCAGAGGCCTCCGGACTTCAAGGCTAGCCTAGGCTACAAAGAGAGACTCTGTATCAAAATAAGTAAGGAGAAGGCTGGCAAGATGGCTCAGTCCATAAGAGACTGAGTTCCATCCTCAAAACCCACGTAAAAGTCAGGTGTGGGGGTGCATACCTGTGACCCCAGCACCGAGGAGGCAGAGGCAAAAGGATCCAAGGTTTACTCGTCACCCAACCTAGCTTAAATTGTGGAGGCCAGGTTCAGAGAGACTGTCTCAGAGGAGGTGGAGGACGCATGACTGTGACCCTTAGATTGTCCTTTGACTTCCACATGTCACACACATGAACACACATTCATAAAAACTAAAAACAAAGTTCTGCAGCTTCAGGTCAGAGATAGAGCCCCGCCTAGAATCCCCAGTGAGGGGCTGGGGGCGTGGTCAGGGTGGAGCCCCGCCTAGAATCCCCAGTGAGGGGCTGGGGGCGTGGTCAGGGTGGAGCCCCGCCTAGAATCCCCAGTGAGGGGCTGGGGGCGTGGTCAGGGTGGAGGCCCGCCCAGAATCCCCAGTGAGGGGCTGGGGGCGTGGTCAGGGTGGAGTCCCGCCCAGAATCCCCAGTGAGGGGCTGGGGGCGTGGTCAGGGTGGAGCCCTGCCTAGAATCCCCAGTGAGGGGCTGGGGTCGTGGTCAGGGTGGAGGCCCGCCCAGAATCCCCAGTGAGGGGCTGGGGGCGTGGTCCACTGCCAGAGAGCCTTCCTTGAATTTGGGAGGCCCTGGCTGCACCCACCTGCATGGTGAAGGGCTGTCCACCCACTGCTGTCCTCAATGTCCACCACGCAGGAAGCCTTGGAAGGAGTGACAGGTAATGTCATCGCTATTTCCTGAGTGACTGATTTCCCCAGCCCTCCCTGCTCCCTGGGGCTCTGCTGTATCTCAGGCTCTTTTCTTTAAGTTTCTATTGCCTTTGTTTCTGTGTGTATGCTCGCTGGCACTCGGCACAGAAACAACCTGTGGGAGTCTGGTCTTTCCATCCATGTGGTTCCCAGAGAACAAAATCAGGTCATCGAGCTAGGAGCAAGTGCTTTCGCCTGCTGAGACATCTCACTGGCCCACATATTCGTTATTTTTAAGATCTACTTTTAATTTTGCGTGAGATCTGTGTGTCTGTGTCTGTCTGTCTGTCTGTGTGCACGAGTGCCTGAGAAAACCAAAAGGGGGTGTAGGGTCCCTGGGAGCTGTAGTCACAGAGCCTCCACGAGGGTGCTGGGAATCAAATCCTCTATGAGAGCAGCCAGTGTTATAACCACTGAGCAACCTCTCCAGCCCCTCTGGCTCTTTCTCTGCCCTTCCCCATCCTCCTTCCCTGAGAACCCATCTTCCAGCCCCCCAGGTAACCCTACTTTGATGACAGTAAACAGAAGGGACAGGGCTGGGGGGCCAGGAGCAGCTGGGGTTTGGGGAAGTAGCTGGAGTTCCGTGTGGACAGAGAATGGGCATCAGGACCTCCAAGAGTTGCTTCAGGCACTCAGGGTGCCCATACTTGGCTGCCAGGTGAAGGGCATTGTAACCTGAAGGGAGAAGAGACGGGAAGTGTCCTCCGGGTGCCTCCCAAGCCTGAACTTCCAAACTCAGCTACTTCTTAAAACCAGCTGCTCCCATCGACCTTTTTGTGGCTGTCTGTTGTCTTTCCACACAGGGTCTCATTATGCAGCCCAGGCTGGCCTGGAACTCACAGAAACTGCCTGCTTCTGCCACCCAGATGCTGCTAGGATTAAATGATTTTTTTAATTTTTACTTTTGACAAAGTCTCACACAGCCCAGGCTGGCCTCCAGTTCGTATACAGCTGAGGATCACTTGAATTCCCGACCCTTGCACCGCCACACAAAGTGCTGGGATGACAGGTGTGTGCCAGTGGTGCAGAGGATGGACCCCAGGACTTGTCCCGTGTCTGGTGAGTGTCCTACTCACTGAGCTACAGCCTCGATCTGGACAGTGAGGTCCTACAGTTGGCCCTGTGGTCCCTGCTCTGGACAGCTGAGCACCCTACCATCCACCGGGGGCAGGTCCGGAAGTACCTGCTCCATCTGTGCTCATGACGTCTGAGCCTTGACCCAGCATCACCTCCAGACAGCCCGCCGCACCCCTCATGGCCCGCCAAGTGGAACCTGGAGGGGTAGGTTAGGGGTCATTCCCAGAAGAGTGTCCAAGGCCACCCGGTCCCAGGGCTGGGGCACTCACGCAGACTTGCCCTCGGGGTCCAGTTTCGTGGGCAACAGCCCTTTGTGAGCGATCAACGAGGCCACTCTGGCCACATCGTTGTTCTCCACGGCCTGGAGCAGGCGCTGGTCACTTTTGCCCCAGTCTTGGCCCTGCGGTGGCACACCCAAAGGTGCGTGGGACTGAGTGGGTCACTGTCCCCTCCCCACCAAGAAACAAGGGCAGTTGCTCCGGGCTCTCACCCACCCCACTCCTGGGCACTTGCCTGGCGCCTGCCCTCTTGCTGCGGGTTTCGGGATAGGGCACGGGCCACAGGGCGGGCAGGAGCCGAGGTCAGTGGGGCTGAGCCGGAGCTGTGGGGTAGGTGGTCCTGGCTGGGGGCCTCGAGACAGCGTCTCTGAAACCTGCATCCCCCAGCACGTGTCTGCAGGCCCACTACCAGGCGCCTTCCAAATGTCAATCCTCAAACCACCTCCCCTCATTGTGCCTTAAGCCAAAGCCAGTCTTGTAAGACAGCATCCCACCTTCTTTTTTTTTTTTAAAGCAGCATCTCTCTATGTAGATCAGGCTAGCCTGGCCTAGAACTCACAGAGCTAGGCCTGCTGCCTCTGCCCCCAAACTGCTGGGATTAAAGGCAGGTCTCCACTGCCCCAGCTCTGTTTTTGAGGCAGGGTCGGGTGTCCTGTAGCCCAGGCTGGCTTTAAACTCCCTGTGAGTCAAGGATGACCTTGAATTCCTGATCTTCCTGCCTCCCCCTTCCCAAGGCTGGGATGACAGGTGTGGATCATCTCACCTGGTTTACACAGTGCTGGGGAGGGAAGCCGAGGCTTTGTGGGTGCTAAGCTTGACCCACTGACCCACCGCCCCGCCCCTCGTCCACAGTTATTTTACTGTCTTTTAAGTTTTTTGGGACAGGGTCTCACTATGTGGTTGGTCAGCCTCAGCCTCCGAATGCTGGGGTGACCAGCCTTTACCAAACCATCCCCCCCCCCGCCCCGCCCTTCAAAACCGCTCTGCCAAGGTCCCATCGTCCCCCGTGGCACCAAGGCCTGGCCCGCAGAGCTGCAGCCGCAAATGTCCCTAAACTCCCTGCCCAGGAGCATGGCTGTTCCCAAGTCCCTGCCCGCAGTGTCCTCCGACACCTGCATCCCGCAACGCCCGGCCGACACCGCGCCCGCACAGACGCCCTGGGCACGGTCCTCCACGTCGGCCCCGCGCCCTGCAGCTGCCCCCACCCCCACCCCCCGCCCCCCACCCCGCCCCCGCCGAGCATCTTCCCGGGAAGGAGGGGAAGGCGCAGAGGGACCCAAATGCCTACCGCGAAGGAGGCGGCTGCGCACAGGCACAGCTGCTTCATGGCGAATGGGTGGGGACAGGACCAGACCAGACCACGCCCACCTCCCCAGGACTGGTGGCCCCCGCTCTCCTCCTCAGGCACAGGCCCCTCCCACCTCTCCCCCAGGCTCAGCACCTCCCCCACCCCTCACCAGGCTTCTCCCTGCCTGGCAGGTGGCCCATCCTTCATTCACTCATCATCTCTGAGTCGTCTCATACATTCATTCATACACTCAGGCCTATCTTTCCATTCATTCGTTCACACATTCATTCTCTCCGACACTCATTCACACATTTGTTAATCTTCTCATTCACCTTTTCATTCTCTCGTTCATTCCCTCACCCCCCCCCCCATTCACTGACCCACCTTTTCATGGGCACATCCGGTGGCTCACTCATCCTTTCCCACACTCACACATCCTCTCACCCACTCACCCCTCTGGCCCACCCGTCCATCCATCCATCCATCATTCGCTTCCCTCCAGCGGCTCTCACTCACCTGCCCTGCCACTATCCACCTATGGGCCTGACCTATACCTCACCTGCTGGGGCCTCCGCCCTCCTCACATGCGCAGCGGGTTTCAGGTAGACTTGCCAGACACAGCTCTGGAGGGCCGTGCTGAGCGGGACGAACCACCCCGCCTGGTACACAGCGAGAACACAGTAAAAGCTGCGCCTCACTCACCCAACACAAGAAGCGGGGCCTGCGCACATCATCAGATCAACTGAAAGAAAAGGGCGCAGCCCGCGTTTCTGTCTCCAGGGTCTGTGGGCACCTGTCCCGCTTTGGCACGCAGGACGCACAGAGGCATCCCACGACCTGCCGCTCGGGGAGGAGGGGCAGAGTAGTGGGCACCACGTCGCCACCCCGGGCAGAGGCTCTGCTGTTCAGCATTTATTGAGTGACTTACTGGATGCCTTGGAGACTCGGAGCCAAAGCAAGCCCTTTCCGGCTCTGTGGCTTCTGTGCATGTAGTTGGCCCTATAGAAGATGTCTTTGACACACGACAGGAACTGTGAGATGTGGAGTTCCCAGACAGGCAGAATGTGGGGTGACTGAGGAGCTCACCCAGTCACCTTGCACAGTTACAAATGTGGTTTCCCTAACAAGCCAGTCCTGCCTCCCTGTCCCTCAACACTGGGCACTGGGTTGGTGTGTGGGGACTCTGTGGGGAGTCCTAGCACATGCTCACATGTGCTGGCGTGCTCACACACACACACACATACACATGTGCCAACTTGTGTGTGTGTGTGTGTGTGTGTGTGTGTGACAGGGGGAGAGAGAGAGAGAGAGAGAGAGAGAGAGAGAGAGAGAGAGAGAGAGAGAGAGAGAGAGAGAGAGGAGAGAGAGAGAGAGAGAGAGAGGAGAGAGAGACACTACTGAGCCGGGCATGGTGGCACAAGCCTTTAATCCTTTATCCCAGAACTAGGGAGGCAGAGGCAGGTGATCTCTGGTAGTTCAAGGCCAGCCTGGCTACAAGGTCAGGACCAACAAATCTGGAGGGATTTTCCTCAAACAAAGCCGGAAGGTTAGCGAGGGGGCTCCAGATAAGGTAATTCTCATTCTATCCAAGGGAAACCCAGGCCCACAGCCTCTGCGCCCTTGCTGGAGCTTGGCGGGACAGCGTAGGGACACCTGCTGGGATGCAGCCTGGCGCTTGGCCACCCCAGGAGGAAACCCAGAAGCCCAGGGCACCAGGGAGGCCTCCAAGGCAGCCACGGGTATTCTCTTTCTTCCCTCGGGGCTGCTATGACAAAAGCGGAGCCTCACTCTGGCTGCAGCCGGGAAACCGGATAAGGGCGGGCAGGGGCCGGCCAGGCCTCCCATCTGCTGCCCAGGCTGGCCCAGCGCCCCCGCCCCTCCCACCCTGATGCTGCCCCTTCAGCGCCCCGCGGAAACACACCCACCCACGCCCCATCCCAAGCTAGGTATCTCTCATCAGGGGTGGGCTGCAAGATTTCGAAATAATTCAGCTTTTAAAATAGGTGGGTCTTTTTTCCAGACAGGGTTTCTCTGTGTAGCCCTGGCTGTCCTGGAACTCATACTGTAGACCAGGCTGGCCTCGAACTCAGAGATCCGCCTGCCTCTGCCTCCCAAGTGCTGGGATTAAAGGCATGCGCTATCACAGCTGGCCCAACTCAGCTTTTCAAAAAGTATTTTCTCCTTTAATTTAAAAATTACATTGATGTGGGTGCGTGCACAGGTACATGGAGGCAGAGGTCAGAGGACATCTTTATGGGGTCATTTTCTACCTTCCACCAGTGGGTTCTGGTAATCAAACTCAGGAAAAGTGCCTCAGAGGTTAATACACCGGCTGCCCCTGCAGAGGAACCGGTTGGGTTCCCAGCATCCACACAGGGATCACAACCGCCTGGGACTCCAGTTCTGGGGACCAGAGTCCCCCCCTTCCAGGCTCCGTGGGTACTGCACACATGTGGTACAGTCCCTGGGGAACCTGACACCCCCTTCTGGCCTCCGCAGGTACTGCACACAGGTGGTGCGCAGCCCTCAGCCCTCGAGGCAGGCAACTCTCGTTTACACAGAAAACGCTTGGCTGCAAGCACCATTCCCCACTGAGCCATCTTGCCAGCCCATTGCTCGGCTTTTGCAGTGACTGGGTTTCCAACTGGCTATGGTTCCCAGGGATTCTGTGAAAAGTGTATCTGAGGAACTGAGGGACCAGGCAGAAACGGTTAGGAGGCCAGTCCAGCCTTACAGTGTAGGAAAGTGATCTCCCTCTCTCTCTCTCTCTCTCTCTCTCTCTCCCCCCCCCCCCCCCCCCCCCCCCGCCCTGCCCTCTCTCCTCTCTCCTCTCTCTGTGAACAAACCCTTCCATCCCCATTCCCCATGCAGGTCACACCCACAGATGCCCAGCCCCCGCAGGAGGCAGGACGCTTCTGAGCTGTGTGACTTGGGGCAGCTTCCACACCCTCTCTGAGCCTCCCTTTGTCTCTCAAATGCAGACAATATAAGCTCATGCCTTGAAGAACCAGTGTGAAGGTGGGATTGGGGCTCACGGGGGAGACCCTGGAATCGTGGGATTCAAATAAAAACAGGGTTGGGGAGAGTTTGGAGGAATCTCACTGACGCCTTGCCAGCATGTGCAAAGGCCCTGCTTCCATCCCTGGAGGAGGTCACAGTGACCACTGTGACCCGGACTGGGGATGGAGTCAGCAGACCCACCCATGTGGGGGGTTAGCATTTGGTTAACAAAAAAAAAAACTGGTCCATGAAGCTGCTGGGACAGTCCCTGGGGGCACGGGGTGGGGGGCGGGGGTCAGGGGGGAGGCCTAAAGGCGGAGCCCTGGGTTCTGAGCTACAGTGGGGGCTCCAGCAGGAGGAGGGACTGAGGGCTCACGCCCTCCCCCAGGCCTGCAGACTCACCTCTGTCTTCTTGAACCGTGCCCGGAGGGTCTTCATCACGCTGGCTGGGGGCTCTCGTCCTGTCTCAGGGAAGGGGGTGGGTGGAGTGAGGGAGGGTGCTGGGGCGGTCACCACAGCACCCTGCGCAGCACCCTGCGCAGCACCCTGTGCAGCACAGCCTCTGTGCTCATCTCACACTGCCAGCCCTCTCTGCTGTGTGTCCCCGTGCAGGTTACTTGCCCTCTCTGAGAACTGTCCTCAACTGTAAACAGAGGAGATAATCCCTCCTCGGGCCCATAGCTGTGAGTACGCAGCGCAGTCACCAGAAGGGGCTGACAGTAAACTGGCATCACCATGACACTGCTCTGCAGTCTTGAACTTGTACAATCACTGATGCCAATAATCCCCCCCACCTTCTCTGTGGAACTCCTGTTCATGAAACCCCATGTGCTGACCCATGTCTGTCCCCCAGACAGAACGAACTCTACCTCCCCAAGTGGACTTCCTGCATTCTCCTCGGCTGGGTCACTTCCTCTACCTCTAACCTGCCTTCTAAGCAAGGAGCCGTCACCAGGCTGTGCCCAGTAACACTCTTCCTACTCCTGGAGTTAGAGGGGAGGAGACACTGGACGGTCAGTCCCTTGTAGGAAGGCCAGTCACACTTGTCACTGCTCTTGGTAAACAAGTGCAATCTGTTCAGGGCAGACCCACCCACCCACCCATCCATCCACCCACCCATCCATCCATCCATCCATCCACCCACCCATCCATCCATCCATCCATCCATCCACCCACCCACCCATCCATCCATCCATCCACCCACCCACCCCATCCACCCACCCACCCATCCACCCACTCACCCACCCATCCATCCACCCACCCATCCACCCGTCCACCCACCCATCCACCCGTCCACCCACCCACCCACCCGTCCATCCATCCACCCACCCATCCACCCATCCACCCACCCACCCACCCATCCACCCACCCATCCATCCACCCACTCACCCCGTCCATCCATCCATCCACTCATCCATCCACCCATCCATCCACCCACCCATCCATCCATCCACCCATCCATCCATCCATCCACCCGTCGTCCGTCCATCCATCCATCCATCCACCCATGTATTCATCCATCCATCCACCCATCCATCCATCCGTCCGTCCATCCATCTATCCGTCCACCCATCCGTCCATCCATCCATCCATCCATCCATCCATCTATCCACCCATCCACCCGTCCGTCCGTCCGTCCATCCATCCATCCATCCATCCATCCATCCATCCATCCATCCACTCACCCATCCACCCACCCATCCACCATCCACCCGCCCCATCCATCCACCCACCCATCCATTCACACATTCACCCTCCCACCCGTCCATCCTTCCTCCTCTACACTCAATGTGACAGTTCACTCTCACCCCCCCAACTATGAAGTTCAATCACACCCCAGGGTGAGTAACAGGACACCCAGGAGCCTCGTCCACAGGTTTCCAGTCAGGAGAATCGCAGCATGGAGATGGGGAAGGCCTCCTGGAAGAGGTGACCGCAGCACAGGTCCAGGGACCTGTGGGTCCCCACAATGGTTCAGGGAGGAGGGTGCGCACTGAGCCAGGGCCGCGGCTGTCTGGTGGGACGCGTGCGCCTGTCACGAGTGTGTGGGTGCATGTGTTCGGGGTGTCGCACGCAGCACGCTGTGGCGCAGCCCCAGTTCCCAGGCCTCCCCTTCCTCGGGACCCAGGGCCGTGTCCACCCGGGCCTCCCCAGCCTATCTCCCTACCTCAGGCGACTCCAGGCCAGAGCCCTGCGTCCACCACAGACTCTCTGGTTACTCGCTCCAGGTGCGAGCTGCCAGTAGCAGAGTCGGGGTGACACCCGATCAGGTTTGGGGGGGGGCACCCGCCCAGGGGGATGGGGTGAGCCGAGGGAGGAGACGAGCTGCCGTTGGCCAGCCTGCTCAGCTGGGCAGCCCCGAGGACCGCCTCTCCCTCCGGCCTGTGCGCTCCCACCTCCGGGAAGCCTTCCTGGGGGTCCCCGCCGCCCCTCACCCGGGTTCCCGGCACATCACTACTACCTGGTCCTGTCTGTGACCACCAACAGGCACAAGGGTCAGGATGGTGCCTCCCACTGCAGAGATGGCCACGGGAGGGGGGTCACAGGAAGTCCTTGGGACCCCAGTATCTCCTTTCTCATCTACCTCTCTGCATCTCTGCGCACCTCTGTGTCACACATGGGACTCGCTCCGTTCGGGGGACCTGATGCTCTGTGCTGTCCTGGGAGATGCACCCCAGAAACAAAGCCGAGAAAATATCGGAGTCCGGAGGTCTTTGCTGGGCCTGCAAAGCCCAAGTTCCCACTCATTCTGGCCTGTGGCCCAGAGAGGGGCAGAGACGGGCTGAGAGTCACACAGCAGAGACCCAAAGCCGCCCTAGGGTCTGAGGAAGCCCAGGCTGGCTTTGAACTCCCACCGGGGCTGTATGCACGCGGGGCGGGCGGGGCTCTCCCCACTGAGCGAAAGCCCCAAAGGGGTTTGTTTTAATGGGTTTTGTTGGTGATTTTGTCCCTTTTATGAAACAGGGTCTCACTACACAGCCGGGCTGGCCTGGGACTCGCAATCCTCCTGCCTCGGCTCCAGTGAATGGCCACATCAACTTCCTGGTCCGGGACAGCCGGCAGCCAGGCCTGGGGAACGCACAGGAGTCAGCTGCCAGCACTAAAGATGGCGCGCGTGGCGTCAGCGCGGCGTCAGCGCGGCGCATGCACTCTGGAGAGAACGCCTCTTCCGCCGCCGCCGCCGCCAGCAGCACCACCCCCAAACACACGCACCCCCCACACACCCCGCACACCCCGCTGTCTCTAGGGAGGGTGGGTCCTCCTCCCCGGCCGTCCCTTCCCCACTTCCGGCGGAAGCGGCCTCAACAAGGGAAACTTTATTGTGCCGTGCGGCAGTGCCGGCGACGATGTCGGTGAATTATGCAGCCGGGCTGTCCCCGTACGCGGACAAGGGCAAGTGTGGACTGCCGGAGGTGAGGGCCGCGGTGCCGGGGTCGCCGAAGGACCCCGGACGGGCCGGGGGCCGGGAGGGGCGGCCCGAGGAGCGGGGCGTTGTGGGAACAGCAGGAGGCACAGCGTCTAGACAATGGGAAGGACTTCCCTGCAGGGCGGGGGCGGGAGGTGACGCCCCTTGGGCGTCGGGGCGACACACGGGAACGGGACCCAACGCCAGCCCAGGGGGGGGCGGGGAGGCGGCCAGGTGGGCTTGGCGGGGAGGCGCGGGACACCCCTGTCCCCGCCCCTGTGAGCCGGGCCGCTGAGGCCGGGCGGTGGGAGAGGAGTCTCTGTGTGTAGCCCAGGCTGGCCCCGAACTCGCTCGGTACCCCAGGCTGGCCCCGAACTCGCTCGGTACCCCAGGCTGGCCCCGAACTCGCAGCGAGCCCCGAGTGCTGGGGTGCCAGGCGAGCGCCACCACGCCAGGCTCGTCTCGCCTGAGCGGAGCCTGCAGACAAACCCGCATCTTGAGTTGGGACAGACCCGGGTTATCCAAAGTCGGGCCGGAAGTGACGTCACTGGGTGTCACGGGAGCAGGGCCGAGGGGAGTGGGCGTCGCGTGCTGACCCTGTGCCCTCTGACCCCACAGATCTTCGACCCGCCCGAGGAGCTGGAGCACAAGGTGTGGGAGCTGGCGCGGCTGATGTGGCAGTCCTCCAGGGTGGTCTTCCACACGGGCGCCGGCATCAGCACCGCCTCTGGCATCCCCGACTTCAGGTCTGTGAACACGGAGGGGAAACTGAGGCAGGGCTCCCGCTGACACCTCCGGGGGCCCGGGGTGACGCGGGAGAGCGACCTTCCCGGTTCCCCGCAAACACTCACATGTTGGCATGCCCACCAGCCGGAACATACCCGAATGAGGTCCTAGCTGCAAGGGATGCCGGCAAGTGCCGCCTTTGGAGTTTGTAGGCTCACAGTGGACGCTGCAAAGCACTCTGGGAAACCGGCCTGGGCCCCAGTGGGGTCCCAGGGTTTGCCTGCCCCCAGGCCTCTTCCGTGACGACGCCCCACCCCTCTCCATAGAGCCCTTGCCCACCGGGCTGCCGTGGGGCGGGGTCGGCAGGAGTCCGAGGGCTGGAACATGACTTTCTGTCCCGATTTCTCTTCCTTGCTCTGCTCGCCGCCCTCAGAGGCCCCCACGGCGTGTGGACCATGGAGGAGCGTGGCCTGGCCCCCAAGTTTGACACCACCTTCGAGAGCGCCCGGCCCTCGAAGACCCACATGGCCCTGGTGCAGCTGGAACGCGTGGGCTTCCTCAGCTTCCTGGTCAGCCAGAACGTGGACGGGCTGCACGTGCGCTCGGGCTTCCCCAGGTCAGCTGGGGCTCCGCTGCACCCTCCCTCCTCAGGACCCGGCCGCCCCAGCTCACGGGCATTTTATCGGAGATGGAAAGAGGGAAGAGCGTGGAGCCCAAAGCAGGCCAGCACTTGGTCAGTCGGGCATTCCGAGCAGGGCACTCTGCCTGACCACGCCCCCAGCCCCTCCCTGGGGATTCCAGGCGGGGCTCCACCCTGACCACGCCCCCAGCCCCTCACTGGGGGTTCCAGGCGGGGCTCCACCTGACCACGCCCCCAGCCCCTCCCTGGGGATTCCAGGCGGGGCTCTATCCTGACCACGCCCCCAGCCCCTCACTGGGGAATTCTGGGCGGGGCTCCACCCTGACCACGCCCCCAGCCCCTCACTGGGGATTCTAGGCGGGGCTCTATCCTGACCACGCCCCCAGCCCCTCACTGGGGATTCTGGGCGGGGCTCCACCCTGACCACGCCCCCAGGCCCTCACTGGGGATTCTAGGCGAGGCTCCATCCTGACCACGCCCCCAGCCCCTCACTGGGGGCTTCTAGGCGGGGCTCCACCCTGACCACGCCCCCAGCCCCTCACCGGGGATTCTGGGCAGACATTCTTAGGTCAACAGATTTTTTTTTTTTTTAAGATTTATTTATTTATTATGTACACAGTGTTCTTCCTGCGTGTACACCTGCAGGCCAGAAGAGGCGCCAGATCTCATTACAGACAGTTGTGAGCCACCATGTGGGTGCTGAGAATTGAACTCGGGCCCTCTGGAAGAGTAGCCAGTGTTCTTAACCACTGAGCCATCTCTCCAACCCGTTAATGGCTTTTTTTTTCTTTTTCTTTTTTTTTTTCCAGAGCTGAGGACCAAACCCAGGGCCTTACGCTTGCTAGGCAAGCGCTCTACCACTGAGCTGAATCCCCAACCCCAATGGCTTTTTTTAAGCCAGTTTTTTTGTGTAGCCCTGGATGTCCTGGACCTCTCTGTGTAGACCAGGCTGGACTTGAGGTCACAGAGATCCGCCTGCCTCTCGAGTTCTGGGACTAAGGGCTTGTGCCACCATGTCCGTCTGGACAACAGATTTTTGTAGTGGGAAACAGGTATTTGTGTGTTTGCAAAAATAAGGTCAGCTCTTTCTGTAACAATTCCTCAGACTGGGACAGGCTGGGGCCTCTTCCCTTGATGTGAGGATCAGGAAAGAGAAGTCCATGGACCTTGTGGGTGAGCAGTCCAGGAAGGCTTTCTGGAGGAGGAGGCAGGCTGAGCAGCCGGCCCAAGCCTCAGGATTTGGTAAAGGTCCTGACTCGCATCCTCTTCCACAGGGACAAGCTGGCGGAGCTCCACGGAAACATGTTTGTAGAGGAATGTCCCAAGTGTAAGACGTGAGTGTCACTGTGCATGTGAAGGCCAGGAGGGGCGGGGCTTAGCCAGGCTCTCCCAGGGTGGGGTGCTCCCAGGTTCCTCCCCTAGGGAAGGCTGGGAGGTGGCCTGTCTCCAGGGACAGTAGGATGAAAACAGACTGGAAGTAGGCAGATCCTTCCTTTGCAGTCCCCCAAGCAAGGAGCTACAAAATGGGGTGACACAAGCCACGCCCTAGGAAATGAGGGGTCCTCCCTCCCCCCACTCACACTCCCACCTCCCCCCCACCTCCCACCACATCCCCCCCCCACCCCCCCACCCCACCCCCCCGTGGCTCCGGGCTGGAGGATAGCATGACTTTACCCCAGAGCCTCAGGGTGTTAGGCAAGAGCTGTGCCCCTGAGTCCCTCTTCAGTGGTTCTTTTTCAAAAAGGGACCTCATTAAATTGCCTGGGTTAGCCTGGAATCTGTCATCCCCCTGCCTCAGCTTCCTGGGTGCTGAGATTGCAGGTGTGAGCCATCGTGTTGGGGCTCAGCTGCCTCCCTCCCCCCGCCCCCCACATGTGGGTGCCTTAACTCAGTCCCTGTCCTTGTGTTCTGAGGCAGTCTCGGAACCTGTCGCTTGGCTGGTTTAGCCGAGTAGGCAGTGAGCTCCCGGGGTCCCCATCTCGGCCTCCCAGCACTGGGGTGTAAGTCTGCTCCACTGTGCCCTCTTTCATACATAGGTTCTGGTGACCCAAACTAGGGCCTTACGTTTGCATGGCGAGCACTTTCCAGACTGAGCCGTCTGCCTA